>NC_141687.1:1195607277-1196289016 GCF_964263255.1 Lissotriton vulgaris | reverse complement strand
AAATAATACTTAAATTAAGGTTATTTGTTATATTTGTTAAAATGTATATTAAATCTACTTTATTTTTTTAATTGTATTCTTTAATATATTTAATTTTTTTTAAATTATATATATAATATATATATCAATCAATATTTTGTACAACTATATTTTTGACTTCAATATTTTTTCCCAATATTTTTTTACTCACCTGTTTAATTATTGGGAGTTTATATTTTTGCATTCTATGTCTATATTTTTTACATCAATATTCTGCCAGTGAACCACTGCATGACGTCTTCTCAACTGCATGTTCTGTGCTTGTGGTATTCTCATACTCCTGTAACACAAGTATATGATCTGTACTACTCTGCATAATTAATGTCTCGCTCATTCTGCCCTGCATGGGTTTTTGGTACACGTGTGCCTTTATATCTCACTTTAGCATAGGACATATTGAGTGAAAATTAAACCCTGAATGGGCTGGTGAAGTCTCTAATGGGCATTGAAGAGATCACCTATCTGCTACTCCCTTAGTAAGTATGTGCCACTCATAGTGGTGTCTACCCACATCTCGGTGTCACTATTCAACCCTGTGGGGTCCTAATCTGCATCTCCATAATATACCTTGATTCAAGTTGTCTTGACTTTCGAATCCTGTCTCCTCCCCTTTTGTTCATTTTGCACCTGATCTAAATAAAAATGATTGTAGGAGATTACGGATACTCTGATGATCTGTCTGGAAGAGTCTGGCAAAATAATATGTTTCATCTACATTTGCTTTGGCATGAATATGTTCCAGAACTCCTTTTTAGCCATATGCAAGATGCTTCCAATGCATGTTCTGTCAAACAACGAACCACAAAGCTGGAATTGCAATTTAGCAGTTTAGTCATTTACTTTTGTACTTTGCTTACCTGCTTTGCAGCACATACAAGGGAAATAACCTGTGATCACAGGTTTTTCTGTCTTTTGTTCAGTAAAATGACTGTGTGCTTGTAAATCCTTAAGGGATGTACTTCTTCTGTAGGTTACTTGTGGTGATGTTAGTAACGTAGGACCTATAATCTGTTTGTAAAGTCTTGCAGTTACTCTTCAGAATGTCATGCAAATACACAGAATTTCTAAAGAAGCCAGTAAAGAGCCTCACCATCTCACCTTCCTGTTTCTTCCTGTTGCCTCCCTTCATCAGAAGTTCTTGCCTTCCTATGGGCTGCACTTTCCATGTTGCCTGATTAAGTACTTTACAGGAATACCCTCTTGATTTAAGTTTGGATAGGGCATCCTGCACAGCCTGCGAATATATGGTAGGTGAGGAACAATTTCGTTTAATGAACAATAGTTCCCCAAATAGTATGCTTTTTGTCAGACTGCATGGGTGCTGACTTCTGGCATATAAAAAAGAATTGCCAGCTTTCAGCTTTCTGTAAAGTGTGGTTTTTAGTCTGCCATCCTGTACATAGACTGTTAAGTCTAAAAATGGTACTGTGGTGATACTAATCTGACTTGAGTAGTAGAGATTGAGAGTGTTATTGTTCAATCTCTCAATGTACCTCTGTGCTGCCTCCTGGAAGCCCATCCATACTAAAACAGATCATCAATATAGTGTGCCCACTGGGTCATGCTATCCACCCAATGATTGTTTTTTTCCACCCAGGCCATGTGCATCTCCCACCAGCTCATATATATATATTTGCGTAGCTGGGGCGAAGCACATGCCCATCATGGTCCCTTCCTTTTGGTTGTACAGCTGTACTGAGAAAATACATTTTTATTATTTAAGCAGAAAGAGATCAATTCTAAGACCATAGCATTATGTTCTTGGAACTTGAGTGGTCAGCTATTTAGAAAATATTCTAAAGCTCTCAACCTTTGGTCATGTAATATGCAGGTGGAAAGACTTGTTATGTCTAAAGCAATTAACAAGAAGTTATCCTCCCATTGAAAACCCTGGATGATCCTCATGAAGTCTGTTGTATCATTCTTATATAATTGTAAGTTTTTAATAAAGGGAAAAATAAACAAATCTACAAAAGTTGAGGTAATTTCCATCAGACTTCCTTTTGAAGATACAATTGGACGTCCAGGTCATACCACAGCATTTTTATGTATTTTAGTAAATATGGTAAAAAGTTGGAATACAAGAATATTCCACCCTGAGAGAGTGCTATTCTTCATGGTCCAAGATTCCCCGATCAATCATTTGCAGAAAGCTTGTACTCTCTTATGCAGCATTCCTTCATGATTGGTTCATAGCATGTTCTGTCCCCCAGTTGTTTAAGGGCCTCCTTGGAATACTGTTCCTTGTTCTGCAGGACAAAATCTTATCCCCTGTCAGATGGTTGTATAACCATGGTGGTGGGATTCTTGAGAGACAATACCGCTTGCCAGGGTTCCTTGGTCATATTATGTCTGGATTTATTGTAGTATTGTGTGCTGTGGGTTCTGTCTCTACCCACATCTCTTACTACTGACTTGTGAAAGCATTCAATGGCATCATACGGAGTTTCGGAGATGAACCGGTATTTGACTATAAAACTACTTCTGCAAGTTTGTTCTGAGATACCAGCTTACTGCAACATTTGTATAACACTATCTAAGGTATCTTCCATTACAGTGGATTTAATTATCTCCAATTCTTGCAACGTACATAGTGCTTGTAGGTCTTCCCCATTGAGAATGTCTGTGGGTTCTATGTTACTATCCCCTCGATGTACTTTTTTAAGCTTTAGTTTCCTAATAAATTTGTAAAGATCAATACGTGTCTGTGTATAATCCAGTCTTAAAGAGGGACAAAAAGCACGAACTTAACTCAGAACCTTAATTTCAGTATTGGTGAGGATCCTTTATGTGAGGTTTAGTACCATTAGGTTGCTTTTATTCACCTCTGATACCCCCTCTCTTGCTCCTCGTAATTCTTTGAGGCATAGGATTTTTGCGCCCTTTCCTCCTTCTTGTGCCTTTTCTCCTGTGTGGGTTCTCGGGGTGTGCACACTGTGGGATTTTCTTCCATGTGTCCCTCATGAGTGGGTATTCCTGAGGAAACTTTACCCCTGCACTTGTGCTTGGTTGTGATGCCCCTCCACTGTATTTCTCTTCGGAATGATCTGTATCTACTTCGGATTCTGAGGTGTCTTTAGTAATGATAGTAATCAAATTAATGGTCTGTTGCAGTTGTTATTTTGGAATGTCTAATTTTTTTAGCAAAGGTCAAGACACGACCAAACTCGTAATCTCTTTGATCTCTAAAGAATTTTCTTACTTTTACATTGTTTTATTGTGGTTTCATATGCCACAAGTCATGCTTTCATCTGTTGGTGAAGTATATCTGCTGTTCATGTGTCTTGATCCTGTGCAATTGCTTCCTCGATTTTCTTTATTTCTTCTAGTAACTTGGGCCTGTCACTGATAGCATATTTTTATCTATATTTGTAGCATCCCCTTTGCTGAGGCTGTGGTAAATTCGGCCCATTCCTGCAATAACATAGGGTCTGGATCTTCTTACAATGGAATAGTGTATATTTTTAACCCACATGATACTCTGTCCACATCCAAGTACCTTTCAATGAATAATTTACAAATTGAGGCTGAGACTTTTAAACTACACCTATCATTTAAAGTGAACACAATATCAATAAGTGGTGTTCAGAACTGGAGGATCAGCCTCCATCACTCACTATACATTCCTTATACAATTATTGTACATTCCATATAATCTGAATTAAGAAATGCACAGACTCCATTCAAGTTTAAAAAAAATCTTTATTCATAGTCCTTTATTAGTAATGTTTTTTTCAGATATATTCCATCAATGCCACCAATGTTGATGTTATGTTAGCCATATTAAACAAAAAAACTACAACAGGTGCATTTTGTCACCTGGTCTTTGTCAATATCACTTCACTTCACTTCATAAACTTTATTTCAATTTATAAAACAAATAACAAAAGTTGGTACAAGATAAACTTGGAGGCCAAATAGAACAATACATCATATTTCTATAACAAGAAACTTAGTAATTAGCATAATTTAAAAAAAGAATTGTACTTAAAACAATAAATAAATTAAAAAGGACTCTAAAACACACCCATGATAGGCGGCCTAGGCTAACATTCAGCGTTCGATCTTAAATTTTAAGGGCGCATCAAAGCTATACAATAAAGTTTTTTATTTTGAAGAAACATGGGTATCGAACAAAACATAGACATTTACCTATACCTCCTTTCAGTCCAACGGATCACCCACACCCAGCCCAGGAACTTTGCTGTAGCAATCACAGTGGGACCTTCCACTGATGTTTTGAGGATTCTGAAGGCCTCACTACCTGACCTAGTGCCCAGGCTAGAGCATATGAGTTTCAACCAACAACGCCTGGGTTTACTGTATTATGGACAAACGAAAAAGATATGTCACATTGTTTCAATCCTTTCCGGACAGAAGGGGCAATTACTGGTGTTTGTATTTAAATTATACCACTTAGAGGTGACAGCATTAGTAGGTAATGTTCCCACCCTAAACTGATGGAATAGTTTCCTATCTCGAGTTGATGAATTAAGTCCCAATACATCTCACATTTGGGTTCATGTTTGATATCAAAAAAGACTTTAGACAGGGTGGGGCTAGAGGAAGCTGCAAACCGTCTCATATTGATCATATTCCATTAGGCTGCCTTTAGCTCTGTTTTACTTGAAAATATGCTTTCGGCTGGGGAGGTCCAGAAACGGCTCAGTCCCAACTCACAAAGTATATTTTTGACACGGCTAAACCACAGAATGTTCCTGTTTATATCTAAATCCCTGACTTCTAGCAGACCCAGGCCATAGTGTGCTAGCTCAGGAGTCACCCAAAGTCTCCTCCAATATGCTACTGGCCTATAGTGTGCCACATCCCTAATTGAGTGGCATCCTAAGTCCAAGAAAAGAGGTGCCAATGGAGTAGATTGGGGAAGGCCAAATAGGGATCTTAAAAATTTGTTCTGGCCCACCACTAGAGAATCCAGGTTGGCATAACCCCACAACTCTGCCCCATACAGGATTGAGGCACCAATTTTAGTATTATAGATATGTAGCGCAGGAGCTATGGGTTTAGCATGAGAACATCTGTGCTCCTTGAGCAGAGCACCTGAAAGTTGAGCATGTCTAACAGTAAGGCAGTGTATTTGTGGCTTCCAGCTTTGTTTTCTGTCTATAATTACCCCCAAGTAGGAAAAAATCTCCATTTGTTCCAAAGCCCCTTCCTTCATTCTAACTTCGCCGATGACTTGATTGGTGTTTTGTAGGACCATGTACTTCGTTTTGTCAACATTGACAAGAAGATCATGGTCCACACAGAACTCTTCAAATCTAGAGAGTTGGAGCCCCTGTCTTGTTTTTGAAAGAATAAGGGTGTTGTCAGCGAACATTAGAAGTGTGATCTTTGTCCCAGCTAGATTCGGGGCATCCGTAGGAAAGTCCTCAAAATATTTCACTACCCCGTTAATGTATATTGAGAAGAGGGTGAGTGCTAAAACGCACCCCTGTCTCACCCCCTTCTCAACCGGGAACTTTTCTGTGATGCTACCCGCCGTATCCCATCTAACCTGAGCGAAGTTGTCCGTATGTAGTTTGACAACAAAAGCCAGAATGTCCAACGGCATACCCAACTTTCAAAGAGTGTGCCACATCTTGGGTCGCGGGACCAAATCAAAAGCTGACTTGAGGTCCACGAAGGCTGCGTAAATAGTGCCTCTCCCCAGGGTTACAGTGCGCCTGTAAATGAGAATGAACCTACATCTGACCCACAGCAAGCAATGCCAGCTTTGGTCCAACTGGCCAACGAATTTGGTCTTCACTCAGGTTATCGGTTAAATGAGGGGAAAACACAGATAATATGTACTAAAAATATAGTGAAGACTGATTATAGATTTGTAAATTCATCCAAATATCTTGGGGTCAGAATTAATGCAGCAGTTGAGAAGATGGTTGGAGAGAATTATCTTCCCCTTATTAATGAAATTGAAAAGGACTTGAAAAGAATTGACGTGTTACACTTATCTTTGATTGGTAGAGTGAATGTGTTAGACCTGTCTGGCTTCTTGGCGTGTCCCTCCTAATTTTTATTTATTTTTGTCCCCTTTCTGTCCCTCATACCCTTGTTAATTTTTGTGTCTACTAACTTTTTGTAGGTGCTGGCCAGGGGGATAGGTGTTCTTTCCCCCCTTGTAATCTTTTACCTCAGGCCCAGAGGCCTGTGCTGTCAGGAAACCTCATGTTGTCACAAAATGGAGGGCCCTAACTGTCACCAACTGCCACACCATAGTCAGCCCCATAGGATAACATTAGGTCTTCCAGAACCTTCTGGACCCTACTGGACTCTGTGAGGCTAGGCTATAAAAGGGCAGGGGGCAGGAGGCCATTTTGTGTAGTCCAGTGTGAGAGGAGAGAGGCTGCAGTGTGAGGAGGAGGACGCGCTAGGAGAAGCTAGTTGGTTTCATTAACTGACAGCATCTTTAAGAGGACGTTCCCCTTTGTGCTGCTGACCGAACCCTACCATTGGCCTGAAATCGATCTGGTCCAGTCAAGTAACCTTGGACCTCTCCCCAGACGACTGTGTCCCACCTTCACCCCTTCGTTCCCTCTTGGGGTTACTAACTGACTCCCCGCCTTCCTGCTGGAGCCCTTGCCTACCCGGTTGAGAAGAGCGGTGCCTGGGTCGACTGGATACCCATGGAAGCCTGAGGCGTCTTTGTTCTGAAGGGTGCGAGGATCCTGTCAAGCAGTGCAGTCGGCAGGAGAGCGCTGCCGCTCGTTATCTGATCTGCGCGGCGGAAGAGGAAGTAAGGTGCTATTCCCCTGCGCAGGAGCAGGAGCGAGTGTCTCCCTAGTGAAAGGAGGCGGTGCCGGCGGCGCCGCTAATCCCCCTGCATCTGCGCGAGTGCCGATTGGTGAGAGGAGGCGCTGCGGGCTGCGCCGCTAGTCTCCCCGCACCTGCGCGACTGAGACTGCCCTGGGAGACGCGTGAGAACCCTGAGAGGCGGCGCGCCACAAATCACCTCAGCAGAGCTGGCATAGAGTGGAGCGGGAACCTTTAGCCTCCGCTGATCGAGCGGACGTCGGCCTGCCTAGCGCTCGAGTCAGCCAGTGTGAGGAAACGACGAGCCAACACGATTGAACCTCCCCACCCCAGCGCTGTGTCCAAAAGGCTGGCTGGGCGGGGATTGGTGGCTGCTACTGCCACTGGTGTTGTTTGGTGGTGCCGGTTGAGAGCCCTACCCCCCTGTGGACTGGGGCCGGACCAGAAATTCAAAATACAGTAAGGAGGAGTGGGAGGAGAGAGGAAGAATAGGGCTGAGCCCTTGCTGGTGTGGTAAATTCTCCCATGCACTAACGCCTAATTAGGTGCCTTGATCACCAGTCAACTTTACCTTTAGACTGTGCCAGAGAAGGTGTGAGGGAGGTTAACTTCAGTTCCCCAACCTAACGCTCTACAAAGTCTAGGGAGCAGATACTAAGCAAGCCATCAGAGGGAAACCTAGGCTGAAGTGAGAAAAGTGCACTGACTGTTCTGATTACAGGGGAACCCCCTTCAAATCCTTATAGCTATTGTTGTAGTGAATAGTGAACGAGTGAAGTTCCTACAATAAACTGTGCGTGTGCATTCTAGCCCTGTATTAAGGGGTGGATAAGGGGTGAGCGATCTTAGCCCTGTGGTGAGGGAATAACCAGTGACCTGGCAGACTAATGTGATGATCTATTGATGACATTGTTTATTAATGCAAAGTGACACCGCTTAGTGTAATTCTGTTGGGACATCTTTAAATCTCTAAAGGAAGCCATATTGAATCCTTGACATCTGTATGCTTTGAACTGTAATTTTCTCCACAGAAGGAAGAGTGCTAATTACTTCTCTAAATCAAAGGTATAATCGCTATTCTGGAGAAGAGCTGAAATGTATTACATTGTATAATTTGAAACTAAAGAGCATATTATTTTTATAAAGCAGCACGTATTTTCACATAAATTTTGGTGTAGAGTTTTCTTTTTGAGTGCTATTGCGTGGAATTACTTTTGGGTGGTCTGCAACCTTTACACTGTGCCTCTGTTATGTTAGTCTTGCCCTAGGCCAGGCTACCTAATTCCAACATATTGGTGCCTAGCGGTGGGATTGCGGACTTGGTTGCAGCTACTTACTAGTAATTTGACGTAATACACCCAACCTACACCAGGAGTTTTCTCCTTGCGGCCCTCCCAATTAGTCTTTTTGTTTTTTCTAAATTTATTCCTGGTGGTGGGTGGAGTTGGCTTAAGGTCGCCTTTGCCCTCTGAAATTTCTGGTGTGTATCCAGGGTTGCCAGACTCACAATGGAGTTTGCAGTGGAAAACCTGGAAGTCTATTCTGTGCCCCAATTGAGAATGTTCTGCCAACAAATGGGGGTCTTTTTCAAACATGGTGCCAGGAAGGGGGAGCTCCAGACTAGCCTCAGGGCCTGGGTGGAGGCACACCAAGAGACAAAGGAGGAGGATGAAGAGGTTGACCAGGGCACGGAAGGGGGGGTGGAAGAGTTATTTCGCCATGAGGGGGAAAACTTACTCACCGGACCAGTGTCCTATTCCAGAAAGGGCAGTAGCATTTCTGGGAAAAGCCTAACGGAAGCTGAGCTCACCGATAGGAGGGAGAAAAGACAGCTAAAGTGGGAGTTGGCTAAGTTGGAGCAGGAGAAAGAGGAGAGGAGGATGGTCCACGAGTTTAGACTGAAGGAACTGGAGCTCCAAAGTCTGCAACGGGGGTCCTCTCCTGTTAGGAATGGTGGCAGCGAACCGAAGGAGTCAGCCAGGGAGACCAAACCCTATATCCCCAAGGACCTGATAGCGAGCTTCAGTCAGGGGGATGATGTAGCTAAGTGGCTGGCCGCTTATGAGGTTTCTCTGAAGGTTCATGGAGTGCAGGAGAAGCACTGGGGGGGTAATTTGTACAAGTACATGCCTCCTGCTGGTCGGGACACCTTGCTGGCCCTGGATCCAGAGGAACAGACAAACTACCCCACCATGAAGCTGGCGTTATTGAGGAAGTTCGGGCTCACCCCAGAAAGGTACCGACAGAAGTTTAGGGGGAGCCACAAGATGGGTACTCAGAACTGGGTGGACTTCCTTGATTACGCCAGAAAGGCCTTAGAGGGTTGGGTCAAGGGCAGTGAGGTAAAAGATTATGAGGGGCTGTACGATCTGTTTTTGAGAGAACACCTCCTCGAGAAATGTTTTCCCGAGCTGCGCCAACACCTGGTAGACAGCAAGCTGACCAATCCCCGGAAGCTTGCAGAGGAGGCGGACATCTGGACAAGTACCCGGGTGTCCTCCAAGGGGACTGGAGGGGAATCTCAAAAAGCCGGACAGGGCGCCCCCCAGAAGAAGGAGGGGGGGGAGAAAAAGAAAGAGTTCTCTAAAGGTCCCCAAAATAACTTCCAAGCTAAGGGAGCAGGTTTCACCCCTAGGGCAAACCCGCCCCGGAACCCTCATCCTGGCCAGAGCCAGCAGCCCAGGGTTCTCCACTGTTTTGAATGCGGTGGCGTTGGACATTATAAGGGAGATGTCAGATGCCCAAAGAGACCACCCCCTCCCACCGGAGGAAAGTCACCGGGAGTAGCTAGTGTAGCGCTCGGGGAGGAGTTGCCCTTAGATAAGGGGGGTGAGTGGGCGGGTGTCACCTTAGTGTCCCTGGGAGAGCGGGAGATGGTGCCAAAGATCCAGGTGCCCCCAAATACTACAAAGTATGGGCAATGGGTTACCATCAATGGCCAGAGAGGGGAGGCTCTGAGGGATACAGGAGCCAGCATGACTATGGTGAGAAGTCAGCTGGTGTCCCCAGAGCAGGTTGTTCCTAATGTACTCCACCCCGCCGCGATGGCTGACGGCAGAATGGGCCACTATCCAGTGGCTGAGGTACCCTTTGAGTGGGAGGGGGTTGCAGGTTCACTTCGAGTTGCCGTAAGCCCTGCCGTGCCAGTCGATTGTCTGTTGGGGAATGACATGGAACACAACACTTGGAGAGAGGTGGAATACCGGACGCATTCTGCGATGCTGGGTACACCTGACTGGGCCTGTGTCAGCACACGGTCTGCGACTGCCCGGAGAGGGAGTTCGCCTGGGTTGGAGCCTGGAACAATGGCCCAAACCGCTGCTAAGAAGGGACAGACCCGGAGACAGAGAAAGCCTGCTCCGGCTTCCACACCCCATGAGACAGATCGGCCACCTGCGGTGGTGGACCAGGAGTCCGTGGAGGGGGAAGTAGACTCTCTGGAGGATTTGCCTATCCCTGCGGAGTGGCATGTGGAGGGAGGTCCTACCAGGGAGGAATTCTGTAAGGGGCAGAGGGATTGCCCCACCCTTGAGGGACTGAGGCAACAGGCTGAAGCCCAAGCAGCAGGTGATGTTACGGGACATTACCATATTTACTGGGAGGATGGACTCCTCTACAGTGAACCCAAGGTACCCTTGCCTGGTTCATCAAGGGCCTTGGTAGTCCCGCAACAGTACCGAGCCTTTCTTTTGGAACTGGCTCATGCCATACCCCTGGCAGGACACTTAGGTCAGGACAAGACCTTTGCACGGCTTGTCCTCCACTTTTACTGGCCTCGGATGAAAGTGGCGTCCGACACATACTGTAGGACATGTGTAACCTGCCAGGCCAGTGGGAAAACAGGGGTGAAGCTAAAAGCTCCCCTGGAACCACTTCCAGTCGTTAGCACCCCCTTTGAGAGGGTGGGCATCGACATTGTAGGGCCTTTGGATCCACCAACAGCAGCTGGTCACAGGTTTATCCTGGTACTGGTGGATCATGCCACAGGGTACCCAGAGGCAATACCTCTGAGGACAGTCACTGCACCTGTAGTGGCAAGAGCCCTAATGGGAATCTTTATCCGAGTGGGATTTCCCAAGGAAGTTGTGTCCGACAGGGGGACCAACTTCCTGTCAGCTTACATGCGGGCTATGTGGAAGGAGTGTGGAGTGACCTACCGGTTCACCACTCCTTATCACCCCCAGTCGAATGGACTGGTTGAGAGGTTCAATAAGACCTTGAAGGGCATGATCAGAAGTCTGCCCGAGAGCCTGCGGAGGAAATGGGATGTCCTCCTACCCTGTTTACTCTTTTCCTACAGGGAAGTGCCCCAGAAGGGAGTGGGCTTCAGCCCCTTTGAGCTTCTATATGGGCACCCTGTACGCGGTCCTCTCAGCCTGGTGAAGGATGGTTGGGAGAAATCTCCCAGGAAACCCCCCCAGGATGTGGTGAGCTACATGCTGGCCTTCAGGAGCCAAATGGCGAAGTTGTGGAAGCAAGCTTCTGACAACTTGGAGGCCAGCCAGGCAGTCATGAAGGAGTGGTACGACCACAATGCTCACCCGGTGGAACTGGAGCCTGGACAGAAAGTGTGGGTGATGGAGCCTGGAGAGCTTAGCGCCCTCCAGGATCGCTGGACAGGCCCCTTTGAGGTGTTGGAAAAGAAGGGTAAGGCCACATACCTGGTGGACCTTAAGACCCCTCGACAGCCCCTACGGGTGCTGCATGTCAACCGACTCAAGCCCCACCATGAGAGACCCGAAGTCATGCTGATGATGGTGACTGACGGGGAAGAGGAAGCGGAAAGCGAACCTCTCCCAGATCTCTTTTCGTCCCAAGAGAAGGATGGGTCAGTGGAGGGAGTGATTCTCTCTCCCACTCTCACTCCTGAGCAACGGGAGGACTGCCGCCAGATCCTGGAGCAGTACTCTTCATTGTTCTCCCTTGTCCCGGGAAGGACCCACCTGTGTACCCATGATGTGGACACAGGAGACAGCCCACCAGTGAAGTCCAAGACCTACCGGCTGTCTGACAAGGTGAAGGCTAGCATACATGGAGAAGTTGCCAAGATGCTAGAGCTGGGAGTAATTGAACCTTCCAACAGCCCTTGGTCCAGTCCGGTGGTGCTCGTGCCAAAAGCCGCACCCCCAGGCACCACACCTGAACTGAGGTTCTGTGTGGATTACCGAGGACTGAATTCAGTTACAAGGACTGATGCTCATCCGATCCCTAGGGCGGATGAATTGATTGACCGGCTAGGAGCTGCCCAATATCTGAGTACCTTTGACCTCACTTCAGGGTACTGGCAGATCTCCTTGACAGATGGAGCAAGGGAAAGGTCAGCCTTCTCCACGCCTGAGGGACACTACCAGTTCTGTGTGATGCCCTTTGGGCTCAAGAACGCCCCTGCCACATTTCAGCGGCTGGTGAACCAGGTCCTCTCTGGAATGGAGAGTTTCTCTGCTGCTTACTTGGATGACATTGCTGTCTTCAGTAGCAGTTGGGAGGACCATCTGCAGCATTTGCAGGCCGTTCTCCAGGCCCTGAGACAAGCTGGATTGACCATCAAAGCCAGCAAGTGCCAGATTGGGCAGGGGTCGGTTGTGTACCTTGGACACTTGGTGGGTAGGGGGACTGTGCAGCCCCTGCAGGCGAAGATTGAGGCAATCATGGCCTGGGAACCCCCCAAGACACAGACTGAGGTCCGAGCTTTCCTGGGCCTCACAGGATATTACCGTCGCTTTGTGAAGGGGTATGGCACTATTGTAGCGCCCCTCACAGAGCTCACCTCCAAGAAACAACCTCGACGGGTAGTTTGGACAAAGGCTTGTCAGCAAGCCTTTGAAAAGTTGAAACAGGCAATGTGTGCGGCACCGGTCCTGAGGGCCCCAGACTTCTCCAAGGAGTTCATTGTCCAAACGGATGCATCAGAACATGGCATTGGGGCAGTGTTATCGCAACTCAATGAAGAGGGCCTGGATCAACCTGTAGTCTTCTTATCCAGGAGACTGCTTCCCCGGGAACAGAAGTGGAGTGCCATTGAGAGGGAAGCTTTTGCGGTGGTGTGGGCTCTGAAGAAGCTGCGGCCATACCTCTTTGGCTCGCACTTCCTGGTTCAGACTGACCACCGACCCCTTCGTTGGCTGATGCAAATGAAGGAGGAGAATCCCAAGTTGTTAAGGTGGTCCATCTCCCTACAGGGAATGGACTTCCGGGTGGAACATCGGCCTGGAGTGGACCACGCCAATGCAGACGGTCTCTCCAGGTATTTCCGCCTTAGTGATGAGGACTCCCAAGGGGTTGGGTAGTTCTCCCCACTTTCAGCTGGGGGGGACGCGTGTTAGACCTGTCTGGCTTCTTGGCGTGTCCCTCCTAATTTTTATTTATTTTTGTCCCCTTTCTGCCCCTCATACCCTTGTTAATTTTTGTGTCTACTAACTTTTTGTAGGTGCTGGCCAGGGGGATAGGTGTTCTTTCCCCCCCTTGTAATCTTTTACCTCAGGCCCAGAGGCCTGTGCTGTCAGGAAACCTCATGTTGTCACAAAATGGAGGGCCCTAACTGTCACCAACTGCCACACCATAGTCAGCCCCATAGGATAACATTAGGTCTTCCAGAACCTTCTGGACCCTACTGGACTCTGTGAGGCTAGGCTATAAAAGGGCAGGGGGCAGGAGGCCATTTTGTGTAGTCCAGTGTGAGAGGAGAGAGGCTGCAGTGTGAGGAGGAGGACGCGCTAGGAGAAGCTAGTTGGTTTCATTAACTGACAGCATCTTTCAGAGGACGTTCCCCTTGCGCTGCTGACCTAACCCTACCATTGGCCTGAAATCGATCTGGTCCAGTCAAGTAACCTTGGACCTCTCCCCAGACGACTGTGTCCCACCTTCACCCCTTCGTTCCCTCTTGGGGTTACTAACTGACTCCCAGCCTTCCTGCTGAAGCCCTTGCCTACCCGGTTGAGAAGAGCGGTGCCTGGGTCGACTGGATACCCATGGAAGCCTGAGGCGTCTTTGTTCTGAAGGGTGCGAGGATCCTGTCAAGCAGTGCAGTCGGCAGGAGAGCGCTGCCGCTCGTTGTCTGATCTGCGCGGCGGAAGAGGAAGTAAGGTGCTATTCCCCTGCGCAGGAGCAGGAGCGAGTGTCTCCCTAGTGAAAGGAGGCGGTGCCGGCGGCGCCGCTAATCCCCCTGCATCTGCGCGAGTGCCGATTGGTGAGAGGAGGCGCTGCGGGCTGCGCCGCTAGTCTCCCCGCACCTGCGCGACTGAGACTGCCCTGGGAGACGCGTGAGAACCCTGAGAGGCGGCGCGCCACAAATCACCTCAGCGGAGCTGGCATAGAGTGGAGCGGGAACCTTTAGCCTCCGCTGATCGAGCGGACGTCGGCCTGCCTAGCGCTCGAGTCAGCCAGTGTGAGGAAACGACGAGCCAACACGATTGAACCTCCCCACCCCAGCGCTGTGTCCAAAAGGCTGGCTGGGCGGGGATTGGTGGCTGCTACTGCCACTGGTGTTGTTTGGTGGTGCTGGTTGAGAGCCCTACCCCCCTGTGGACTGGGGCCGGACCAGAAATTCAAAATACAGTAAGGAGGAGTGGGAGGGGAGAGGAAGAATAGGGCTGAGCCCTTGCTGGTGTGGTAAATTCTCCCATGCACTAACGCCTAATTAGGTGCCTTGATCACCAGTCAACTTTACCTTTAGACTGTGCCAGAGAAGGTGTGAGGGAGGTTAACTTCAGTTCCCCAACCTAACGCTCTACAAAGTCTAGGGAGCAGATACTAAGCAAGCCATCAGAGGGAAACCTAGGCTGAAGTGAGAAAAGTGCACTGACTGTTCTGATTACAGGGGAACCCCCTTCAAATCCTTATAGCTATTGTTGTAGTGAATAGTGAACGAGTGAAGTTCCTACAATAAACTGTGCGTGTGCATTCTAGCCCTGTATTAAGGGGTGGATAAGGGGTGAGAGATCTTAGCCCTGTGGTGAGGGAATAACCAGTGACCTGGCAGACTAATGTGATGATCTATTGATGACATTGTTTATTAATGCAAAGTGACACCGCTTAGTGTAATTCTGTTGGGACATCTTTAAATCTCTAAAGGAAGCCATATTGAATCCTTGACATCTGTATGCTTTGAACTGTAATTTTCTCCACAGAAGGAAGAGTGCTAATTACTTCTCTAAATCAAAGGTATAATCGCTATTCTGGAGAAGAGCTGAAATGTATTACATTGTATAATTTGAAACTAAAGAGCATATTATTTTTATAAAGCAGCACGTATTTTCACATAAATTTTGGTGTAGAGTTTTCTTTTTGAGTGCTATTGCGTGGAATTACTTTTGGGTGGTCTGCAACCTTTACACTGTGCCTCTGTTATGTTAGTCTTGCCCTAGGCCAGGCTACCTAATTCCAACAGAATGTTTTAAAAATGACGATGTTCCCCAAAGTTTTATATCTGTTTAGGGCTATCCCACTGCTGTTAGAGGAAAGTGTGTTGAGGAAAATCGAATCCACATTTGTTAGCTTTGTTTAGCAGTATGGCAAAGTGAGACGATCAATAATTACATGTCACTACCTTGAGACAGGGGAGATCTGGCTATGCCGAACCTTAGATTATATCATTTGATATGCCTCCTTACACAGATGAACATATTAATTCAATCGGAACCAATACCATCTGAAGATCAAACTGAGAGTCAGGTCCCCCCCTCTATCTTCGAGCTGTTATTGGGGAGGAAGGCCTATGGGTTATTGCAATGCGAGTTAGATCGAAGATATTATAGGAAGGCAAGATATAAGATCATTGAAGGGGTTTGGGGAACTTGGAAAGCGATCAGCAAAATTATGAAGATCCCCAAAATAAACACCAATATAAATCTTTGGAAATCTAACCTATTTTCACATCTGGGCCAAAGTGCGTATTGTACTGTATGAAGAGAGCATGGGATAAGATCTCTGGGTGATGTCATGAAGGTGGTGCTGTCCGTAGCTTTGACGAGTTACAGAAAAAGTATGGGATCCCCGGTAGCCACTGGATTTTATATGAACAAATTGCTCAAACATTATTAGCATACGGACCAAAAATTCTGCTACTCCCAGATAGCCAATTGATTGAATACCTAAAAAAAGGGGGAAAGAAGATAGGAACTGCTTACAATTTGTCTTTGCCTGGCCTCACAGATGATCTGGCAAAAACAGAAGCCACATGGGCACAAAAATTGGGGGATCCGGATGTCGATATAGACCTTGCCTCAATATTAAGTAAGAAAATATTTCGAACATCAAATCTAAGGTCTCAACATTATAAGACTTTGTTTAATTTATACTATACCCCTACGAAATTATATGGATGGGAACTCAGTAAAGACGATAAATGCTCCAAATGCAATTCAGGTCTGGCAGACCTACTGCACATGTTTTATTACTGTCCCAATTTGGTCTTAATACGCAGTGAAATAACCTTATTCTTGGAGGGGTTGCTAGGTATTATCATCAACCTATCCCCTACCCTGGTTAATACAGGGACAGACAATAAACATAATGTTAGGAGAGATACCCAAGCGTTATTGTTCATTGCAGTACCGGTATTACGAATTCTTATTTCGGCGGGTTAGAAGGATACTGTTGCTCCTACATTTCAAATGTGGCTGTCCAGATTGTTAGGTATGCATAATTTAAAAGGATGCCTACACGAATTTAAGGGGAGGACAGCGCGAGAATTTGGTAGAAATATCTGGGAGCCTCTGAAGAAATGGAGGAATTAATAGAAGACAAGTTTTATGAATCCATTATTTATGAGTGTTTTAAGCTTATTAATGTGTTTATAATAGTAATATGAATTCCCTGTGAGATATGAATGTATGTATTTATACTTCTTTTGTATTATGCTGACTAACTTATTGCACATTTGGAATTTTATATATGTATAATGTATCAACGAAATATGTATTGGATCTTAATGGAATTACACCTTATTTATCATTAAAAAAATTATTTAAAAAAAAGTAAATGAGAATGAACCTTAAGACCTGGTCTACTGTACTGGTACATTGCCGGAACCCTGCCTGAAGATCAGAGAGGATATGGCATTCCTCCATCCAAGCTTGCATTCTTCCAAGCATCACCCTTGCCGAAACCTTTTGAATGCAGTCAATCAGGCTTATCGGCCTATAATTTCCCGTTGTTGAACGATCACCTTTTTTAAAAATAGGGAGAATTACTGCTCGTGCCCAAGTACTGGGTAACGCTGCTCCCTCAGCAATTGCATTCATTAGGAGCTGAATATACAATGTCCAGGAATCAAGATCTTGGAGGAACAGGTCTGCAAGGATACAATCTAGCCCGGGAGCCCTACCTTTGGGGACCTGGAGAAGGGCATTTTCCACTTCTTTCTTAGTTATGCATAGGGCTGGGATAGAAGACGGCAAAACAAAAATATCTTGGACATCTGAATCACAAGAGAACTGACCTTTGTAGTTACGGACCCACTGGTCTGGCTCCACATAGTTCATGGGAACTTTCCTAGGGTCCCCGCTCCCCCACTTCACCAGGTGCCAAAAAGCTGTCATATCTCTCCCAGGGCATGCATTGAGTAGATCAGCCCAATGGTCTTCAGCCAAGTCTCTTTTGGCCTGGAATTGCGCTGCCTTGTACGCTGACGTCTTCTCTCTTATAGTGTCCCGATCTTTGGTCCTAATTGCTGCCGCAGGTGTTCTATAGGCTGTACGACAGGAGGAATTGTACCAGACTACAGCCTTGGGACATGGAGGTTTAAGCACTTTTTTATGTTTAGTGATAAAAAAACTTTTACGTTCATTAAAAAGGTGCTCATGAGCCTGACAGACTCTATCTAGATATGCCTCATGCGCAGCATCAGCCTAGTGAATAACTAAAGCATTAGCTACCAATTTACTCATTTGATTCACCTTCTCTACATTGAGGGCCACATTAGCCCATTTGAGGGGTCGTGTGTCATTTGATAATTGTCCTTCTATGAAGTCTACACATGGTGTCGGCCCTCCAACATGTCTAGCAAATTAGGCCAAACTCCTTATTAATAATAAAATAGTCTATGTGACTGGTGCTTTGTCCACTAACAAATGTCATCATCCCAGTTTTATCTGATCTTGTAGGACCGTTGGCCGCTCTCAACCCGTGTTCCAGGCAGAGTACTTTTAATTGTAGTGCTGCGCTGGTTCTTTTTTTTATTGGAGGAAGATCCAAGGGAGGGATCAACCACTGTTCGTCCTCCTCTAAACTAAAATTAATATCATGAAAATCCAGGGGTTCATAAGTACAATTAAAATCTCCAGCTATTAATATATTGTTCTGGACCCTTTGATTAATTAAAAAAGCATTAAGAAGAGCTACAATGTTTGAGGCCTTCCCACCTTGCAAGCCTCTAGAATAAACATTAATAAGTAGAAGATCTGCAAAATTTCCCTGTGACAACTTAACAATAAGAATGTCCCTAGTATCAATATAAATGTCCATTAAATTATATTGATGATCCTGCCTGGCCAAATTGTCAGTCCCTCCTTGGGTCAACCCCGATCACCCTGTACAGCGGTTTTATAAAAGTTTATATAACCTGGGCAAAAAACTTGATCCACTGCCCACGTATCTTGGCCCTCAATAAATGAGGACCATTCAACGGTTGCTGTTTTGTTTACAAGCCCTGCAATATTCCAAGAAGCTAGTTTTAGCCCAACACTGTCGTTAATGGTAACACTAGTTCTTAAATGGGGGCATGGGCCCACCCTGTCACATGAGAATCAACAACTTTTGTAATAGGTTTACCTATAGGAACCATACCATAGTCGGGTGCCATACTACTTCCAGACGAGCCCAAATTTGTACTCTGCATTAACCCATAGGTTTCGTTGGATGGTGGTCCAAAGCTTTTGATAGTGCCCACAGCTTGATCGCCCTCATCTAGGCCAGCCAATGTAAGTGGGGTCTTTTTTTTATAAAGATGAAGGACTCAGTCAGTCTATATCCTCCAGAACTGTAAATGACTCAAATCTGTTGTAAATCGGTACAGTGTACTCATACATTCCCTGAGCATGAGTTGTAGCCCTATGATCAGCCCTTCCAGTTATTGGTGTGGGTACATTTCGATAAAAAAAACAAAGGTAGAATATTAATACCTTCCCCACTCACATGCCTTGTTCCAGCCATATCAGGAATTGTTTTCACTATTTTAGGGGGGACCCAAAATTCAACACCACACAATCACCTCTACTAATTTTTGTTGATTTCCCTATCCAATGGATCCTACAAATCATTTTAAATTCCATAAATAGATGACTACCCAAACCTGTTTTGGTGTTTAATAGGTGAAAGGCCTTGTTCCTAAGTGAAGCCCAATGTCCCTCAGTTCCAGGTTGTAAGGGAGGTACATTAGAGAGTATAATAGTGTATGGCGTAGCGTCGGGAGGTAGATTAAGGTAATCATTGCCATTGTGGCTAACCAAGCCACCCCGGATCATCCCTTTATTTTTACCCCCAAATTGTTCCCTTCTATGGCTGGCCTTTGATTGTAAAGAAAACGTACTACCTGTATTTTATGGGGGGCTTGTGCAATTGCATTAGTGCTGTCACCAACAATAATGGGGGCAAATTTAATACAGGGTCTGTTGCCAAGCTGGAGTCAATAGAACCACTAAACGTTCCATTAGATGGAATAGGCTTTGGAAGGGAAAGCTGATGCTCGATTTTGCTCAATCTAGACTCAATATCTTAGAGTTTAGTTAATAGAGGGTTAAGCATTACCAAGAGTTTTTCCTCAAATTTAACTAAAATGCGATCTTCCAGATCACATGGCACCTGCCTAAAACAGGCCTGTGAACTAATATCTATTGAGCGAGATGTGCTTGTAGCTGCAACCTCATGGGCGCAGCCTTTCTTACCACGAGCCGCCCCTCTAGTTTTTGCCACTTCACTGGCCTGGTGCATAGTAAGTGGCAATCCACCCGCTTACCTTTTCTTGGCTATGGAAGTGGCAGCGTCCTCCCTTTCCTTTACCTGGGTTAACCTTTACTGGCGAATAAGAATGTTGGATGGGGTTGGGGAAATGGGGATAGGGGCACTGACTGTAGTAGATGGATCATCTAGTAATGCTACTGGTGACATGGAAGCCAGTTACAGCATACATTTAGCAGATGGATCCGGTATTAACAAGGGACCAGCTAGGAGAACTTCAGAGGGGGCTCGACGGGGATCTAAAGAGAGTCTCCTTTGGGTAAGCTCGATTTCATGGATAAGAACGGATTTTGCTCTCATAAGAAATGCATCAAGTGTTCCTACAACGCCTGTACCCCCATCCCCCTTGCGATTGCCCTTACTCATAGTTAACAGTTATAAGTGTAAACAATTGCTAAAAAAGTATCAAACTGGCAACAATTGAAGTTAAAGTTCAAACCCACTAACCAGGTCCTTGGAAACACAGGTAGTCCAATGAAAGGGGGGGTGGCCCTGCCCTGCCTCCTGCAGGCTTCGCCCGGGCATGTCCGCGCATGTCCCGTGCTGCGGGAGTCTCAGAGACTGACTTTAAGCACCTCCTGGCACTTTGGGATGACGCTGGTGGTACGCGCCAGTAGAGAATGCCGGAAGTTGTAGTCCTGAACCGCCCGAGTCCGGACCAGCAGGACCAGCGGGACGGCCGTGACGGCAGCAGAAGTGTAAGCTGCCTTGTGGACATCAAGAACAGATGCCAGGTGAGTCGAATCCCAGAACGAAATGTCCATCAGTTATAGGAAGATACCCACGCTGCAGGAGGCTCAGAGCGATTTTAAGCGCCTCCTGGCTCTTTTGGGATGACGCTGGTTGTACGCGCCAGTATAGAATGCCAGGAGTTGCAGTCCTGGACCGCCCGCATCCAGACTAGCGGGACGGCCATCACGGTAAGAGTAGTGTAGGCAGCCTTATGAACGTCAAGAACAGATGCCAGGTGAGTCGAATCCCAAAAAGAAATGAGCAGCAGTTATCGGAAGATACCCACGCTGCGGGAGGCTCAGAGTGATTTTAAGCGCCACCTGGCTCTTTGGGATGACGCTGGTGGTACGTGCCAGTAGAGAATGCCGGGAGTTGTAGTCCTGGACCGCCCGCGTCCGGACCAGTGGGACCAGCAGGGCAGGAGAAGGTAAGGCAGCCTTGTGGTTGTCAAGAACAGATGCCAGGTGAGTAGAATTCCAAAAAGAAATGGCCAGCAGTTATCGGAAGATACCCACGCTGCGGGAGGCTCAGAGTGATTTTAAGCGCCTCCTGGTGCTTTGGGATGACGCTGGTGGTACGCGCCAGTAGAGAATGCCAGGAGTTGTAGTCCTGAAAAGCTTGCGTCCAGATCAACGGGACGGCCGTCACAGCAGGAGAAGTGTAGGCAGCCTTGTGGACATCAAGAACAAATGCCAGGTGAGTCGAATCCCAAAAAGAAATGGCCAGAGGTTGATGGAAGATACCCGTGCTGCAGGAGGCTCAGAGCGATTTTAAGCACCTCCTGGTACTTTGGGATGACGCTGGTGGTACGCGCCTGTAGAGAATGCCGGGAGTAGTCGTCCTGGACCAACCGCGTCCGGATCAGTGGGACCAACGGGACGACCATCACTGCAGGAGAAGTGTAGGCAGCCTTGTGGACGTCAAGAACAGATGCCAGGTGAGTCGAATCCCAAAAAGAAATGGCCAGCAGTTATCGGAAGATACCCTTACTGCAGGAGGCTCAAATCGATTTTAAGCGCCTCCTGGCGCTTTGGGATGAAGCTGGTGGTACGTGCCAGTAGAGAATGCCGGGAGTTGTAGTCTTAGACCGCCCACATCCGAACCAGCGGGACGGCCGTCACGGCAGGAGAAGTGTAGGCAGCCTGGTGGACGTCATGAACAGATGCCAG
This sequence comes from Lissotriton vulgaris, assembly GCF_964263255.1. Classification (NCBI taxonomy): domain Eukaryota; kingdom Metazoa; phylum Chordata; class Amphibia; order Caudata; family Salamandridae; genus Lissotriton; species Lissotriton vulgaris. Next base: position 1,196,267,351 of record NC_141687.1, on the reverse strand, counting down.
GTGAGTCGAATCCCAAAAATAAATGGCCAGCAGTTATCGTAAGATACTGTCAATATCAAGATGGCCAGTGTATTGTGGTCATTTAAATACAAAAAAACAATAATTGGTCAGCAGCTAACAGTCATCGGTCGAGTTCCGCGAGCGGGCAGAGGTGCTCCACTCGCTCACCCCTAGTCACGACCCTCCAACAGCAGAAGGCTCCACACTGGCCTGACCCCACCCCGCAGCTGACGAGAGGTAGCCTCTCATATGCTCCAAGCTCCACTCTCATCAGGGACACTGTCTGGGGGAGCCTTCAGCAACTCAGGCATAAAGCTTTCTTAGCTGGAGCGCATTGTGTGGTTCAAGCTTTGTTTTCAGTCCGCAAGAGAAAGTGCTGAGCTCAGCTTCTTGCTCCTTGACACAGATGATCGGACTGAAAAGGAGGAGTGAACCACCCAATGGGTTCCAGCTAAGAAAGCTGAGCACTCAGAACAATCAAATAGGTCTCTTTTGTCTACACAAGCCAGTCAATGATTTGTGGTCATTTCTACATCCCAACCTTGAGCACCGCTCCTCCCAAATGTCAGCTGCCACAACCCTCTCCACTTTACAATCTTACCAACTCACTGTTCAAATTGCAGCAGGCAGGGAACCAACATCACAGATATTCACTTGCCCCTGTTTCTTAGTGGATTCACATTGTTTGCAAGAACAGGTTTTCTCTGACCATTTAGGTACCGGTAACAGATAAAAGCAGTGGGCTGTTTCTGTTGTCTTCCGCTGTCCTGCAGCACAAAGATAAGTACACAGTGCACTTCTTGATCATGGTGGCAAGAAGTTCAGCAGTCACACTCGAGACACTGCTTCCCGCATGCCCAGGCCACCTTGCGCCTCTCCACTGCTTCCTGTCTGACACCAAAAGTGAGTAGCTTCTTCCTGCCTCCGCAGAATGTGACATTTAATCAAGCAATGACAGATAAGTTCTTTCTTCAAACTGAAGAAGAGTGCCTCTTATGTGCGCTGTGGCTGCCCTCTCATAATTACTGTTACAAATGATGAATGAGTGTAAGATCACTCAGTTCAGTCTCACACATCACTGCACACATTAGTTTCCTTGGACCAGTGGTAGGAGACCACAGATCTCTGGTAAAGATTGCTGCTCCTACACGGTGTCCTCATTGCAGTCCATTAGCTATTCTCAGGGAGGTTTTTTGCTTTAGTGTGAGCCTTTCCTGTATCATCAATTGAGGTGTCAATCATTGAAGAGAGAACATTTACCCCTGGTTCGCAGCAGGATTCAGACTAAAGATGACATTTCAGTGTGATTGGTATTGGTGAGAACGATTGGTTGAGAGTCTAATGGTGGGTGGTGGGGTCAAAGTCTGCTATGCTGCAAAATCAGAGTCTTTTTCTGAACTCCGCCCCACGAGCAGAGCGCAGAGTCGCAAAATCCTGCAAACTCCATCCACAGAGCGGAGTTTAATGCCCACCCTTAATTATAAATATGTCAATATACACCCCTAATTGTTTCCACAATTTGGCAGCATGGTGCTCGTTTTCCCCGAATTAGAAATCAAACATTTTAGAATAAGATCAATGGATCTACTGGATGGGTAAGTCAGTGGCCATCTTTTACATTTCAATCGTACCAACAAGATCCCAGCTAATCCACCTCCCAAACATAAATGAAATTCACAAGTGGGAGTATGTCTACTCTGTTGATGAATGTCAGCTGCCAACCACTCATCATGTTTTTTGTATTTAAATAACCACAAGACGCCATTTGTCTTGACATTGACAAAGGCCAGCTTCGGAAAAGCATCAGTCATAGTTTATTTTTGTGTAATATGGCTAATAAATCCATGAACTGAGCTATTCCTCATGAGTGTGAGACTCCCTTTATTGGAAAAAGGATATTACATGAAGACCACCTCCACGCATCACAGCACCCACTGTACAAGAGGAGCAGCAGCCTATGTGGTGAATGAATATATATATGTATGTATATATATATATATATATATATATATATATATATATATATATATATATATATATATATATATATATATATATATATCAGCATTCCTGCCCTGTTATCTCGCTTAACAGGGACTTCTGGCAAAGACCTCTTCAAATCTCCACAGGAAATGCAAAGACCATGAAAATTTTGCAGTGAGCAGTGCAAAATGTATTATCCATATTCAATTACATCGAGGAATAATCGGGCTTAGTTCCCGCCATGACGCGGTTCGCTCGCAGACTCGTGCTTGATCACATGACGCACTCTAGAATAGGGAACAATGAATACAAAAAGAGTGCACTAATGACTCTAGAATGTATATTATCATGTAAATAAAACTAGAAATTAGACTATGGGCAACGCAGCTCTTAGATAGCATTAGATAAGTCAATCAAAGTACATGATGTATAAAATGGAGAAATGTTAAAACAATATTTAAAGATTCAAATGCCCGCATGACCCAAAGTAAAAAAGAAACATTTTGAAATTCGGTATATAAAAATAGATCTAATTCAGAGAATTAATACATGTGTTAACTCATATTTGACAATTATGCCGAAAGCCTCTCAGTGTAAGTTGGTTAAAAAAAAAAAAAAACATATGGCTCATGTTTGTATTATTGCATAGCCCAATTGATCCTAGGCGATTCTAGTCTCAGTATTCAAATGCAAGTGCACAAACACCTCATATGTGAACTAATGCTACCGGCAATCCAGGATCATAGTAGAATGATTACATTTCAGCAATAACGATAAATTGCAAGTGCAAAATCCATACACTGGTCAAATGACAAATTGTCTCATTGCTGTCAACACATCAATGCAAAAGAATGCGTACATAAAATCACAATGTATGGGCAAATTAATAAAACCAAAATGAGACCATATTATAAAACAAATGTAGTAAATTGCAAGTGCACAGTATCTAAGAACACTGAGTGACATATTTGTATAATAATACTGTCAGATCTCAATTATGCCAAAACTGTGTATATCATTGTTCGGTAGAATCATAATACTTGATTAGTCACATCGGGCCTAAAATCTGAATACTCCATTATAAAAACCAGTCTGTAAAAGTGCTGTGCAATGTGCAAAATGGTTGAATAAAGACTCAAGAAGTGCACAAAATTGTTCATCACTGTTAATTGTACAGAATATAGCAGAAGACACTCTTTGCCCAAGCCTGAACAATGCTAAAGTGCAAATGCTGATAGTGTCTAATATCAAAATTCCTAAGATCATTAGAAAACAGTGTCATAGAAGTCAATCCATAAAATACAGAGTCAATTTGCATATGATGTATTGAGAGGACTTCCTTTAACCCCTTCCGTGCTCCCGTCGGCCAGCACTCCCTCCCCAGTGCTGCGAATGGCCAACGGCCGTCGCAGCCCCTCCCACTCAATAGAACGCCCCCACCACGGAGGATTTGCCGCTGTGGTTAAGGCGTTAAGAAATAAGAGTATTGTATATTTGAAGGAAATTCTGCCTATGTCTAAACTGTTATTGAGGCCATTCAGCATCTTGGTATCGAGCACCAAGATGAAGTGAGTCTCTATTTGACGAAGGCTTTTATCACGGTTCCCACCCTGTCCGGAAATGGGAACAGCCCCCAACACTGTGTATTCCCACTCTTTTAGTTTGTTATTATGGACCAACTTAAAATGTCGTGCCACTTGGTAAATTGGGTCGGAATTAACTATGTACCTCACGTGTTGCAGAATACGCTTGTGTACAGGGAGCTTGGTACTGCCAATGTAATCTAAGCCACATGTACATCATAGCTTATAGACATCAAATTCTGTGCGAGATGTCAGATGTTCTTTAATGGGGATCTTTTTATTGCTAAAAGCAGTTGAATAATCAGTGGAATTTGTAGCGAAAGTACATGTGCGACATGAATTACACTTAAAAATCCTTTTCTAAGTAACCATGTGCTTTAACCCCATCCATGCTCATGACAGAACGGTTCCGTCATGAGCATAAGGTGGCCTGTGCTTATGACGGAACCGTTCCGTCATGGTTCCATAGGCCCAATGGAACGTTCAGCACCGGGGGAAAATCCGCGTAGCATGGAAGGGGTTAAGGTGTTGTTTCAGGACTCGCTTTAACAAGGGCGTCCCTCATAGAGGGTGCCCTCCTGAATGTGATAGCTGGTGTAGCAGGTAATATGGAAAACCATATGAAATGGTGGGGAGATGCATAAACACACAGCTACGTCAAAGATTGTGCACGCAGCTTGTAAGACAAAGCAATCTTTGACATAGCTGTGTGTTTATAAGGTAGACTCTCACAGTGATAGGATCTCTCACAGCATTTCATATTCTTGTCTGAGTGCATATTTACAAGCTGTGTGCACAATCTTTGACACAGCTGTGTATTTATAAGGTAGACTCTCACAATGTTAACATCTCTCACATTACATAAGGTAAGGTCATGAGCTTGCCCCATGTGAAAGGATGCATTGCTGGAAATAAATTTTTTTACTACAATCTTTTACACTGTTTTTCCCTGTGGTGCGCTTGGGAGACTCATTTATGAGGCCATGCGTTACTTTTACGCCGTTGGTGCGTCACTTTTTGTGACACAGCAGTGGTGTCAAAATTGTACCTTGTTGAGTTACATTTACAAAGTGATGCATCTAGGTAGATGCGTCACATAGTAAACCCCTGCGCCACATTATACGTGTGTCAACTGTAATGTATACAAAAGAGGTGTAATGACGCAAGAAAGGGTTGTCGAGGTGACGCAGGGAAATCTATGAGATTTGTGATAAGTGAGGCAAGCGCTATAAGGAAACAGAGGTGTGGGAATATCAAAGAAGAGTAGTGAGGTTATGGAAAAAAGTATAGAGAAAAAAATATTCTACACCAAACTTACCGTATAAGTAATATCAATCAACTTAGTTTTATATTTTCCTTTAAATTTATATCTGTGAAAGATAAAACAAAATAAGTTACAATATTTATAATATATATTTTACAATACAAGAGATAAAGTAGGAGATTAACAAGGGTAAGTGAGGATGAGTGAAGGGCAGGGAGGTTGATGAAAAAGGGAAAATAAAGAGAGGATAAAAGCAAGTAAGCTTGAGACAAATGAAGTGAAGGAGTGAGAATATAGAGATAGTGAAGAAAAAAGTGACACAAAGGAATGAGTAAGAGAGCAAAGAAAGGTAAGGAAGCGAGTGTGGGTTATTTTTAGGGAGTAAGCATGACGGAAGAGGAGTGAGAGAGTTAGAGCATCCAGAAACTGAAGGTAAGACACAGGCTGTGAGGGAAAGGGAATGAGGATGTGAGAGGATAGAAGAAGTGAGAAAAGAAGTGAGTGAAGTGTTATAAGGTGAATGAGAGAAGGAGAATTATTGAGGGAACAAAGAAAGGAAACAGAGGGAAGGGGAGTGAAGTAGAGCGACTGACAGCTGGAAATTGGTGGATGGGAGAGAGGTAATGAGCAGTGAAGGAGTGGTTAATGAGAATAAGTGTGGAAAATGGAATAAGGGAAGGGAGGTGAGGGAGAGTCAAAAAAGGCAAGTGAGGTTGAGTTAAAAAGAGTGATAGAGGGCGGAAATAGGTAACTGAGAATAAGAGAATTCAAAAATAATATATATTTAATAATAGAAAACACAAAATAATTTCAACAACATGTTAAATTGTTTATTTTTGCTGTTCTCAGAATATATTGAATTTCACTTAAAACAGTGACTTCAAAAGTACTCATCATATAACAGCGGGGAAAAAAACCCAATCAAAATGATTGTGTTTAAAAAACCCATTGAATAATTACTTAAATAATGTAAATTTTTCAAAACCATATCTAAACTCACTTTTGATCCATCCACTTTTCCAAGAGGCCAAATAGTGTATGGAATGTCCTTTTCTATATAAATTAGTCCACTGTTTTTCAAATGTCTCATTTACCTGACTTTCTGAAAGAAAAGCTCCAACAACTTTCACGTTATGAAACAAGAGTTTTACTTCCATCTCTAGCTTACATGTAATAAATAATTCCTATAATACTCACAGCACACTTTATATAATAAACATATACTATCTCTATGAGAACTACATGTTTTTTATTACCTTCATCACTCTCATTCAGAAAGTAATTTTGAAGAGCAAACTAAGTTATATTAACTGTTGCAATCTTCATAGCCAATTACCTCCCCTAAAATTTCGGTTGTAAGAACACTAGGTATGAATTTACTAAGTCAGAAGGCAACCGTTGTTTGAAAGTCAATTGAGTATCATTACAGTGCTTCCAACCTTTTTCACATTTTAAATAGGCTGTGTAATGTCCTGATGTTGTTGAAGGACCATCATGGTAAATAATTGCTGCAGTTGTAAAGGTTCTTCCTGAAATTGATAATTGAGAAGCCTCAAATTTTTAATTAATTTTGTCAATTTAGTCCCATCAGGTCTACATCATTGGAACATTAAAATAACATACTGTCCATATCTTATTAAAAATAAAGTTGATAGCATTTCAGATTTACATTGACTACAACCCATGTTTTGATTTGCTGCTCTAACTAGATTATTAAAATACACTGATTTGCAGTCTGGTAAAGTCAAATATATAAATCTTTCAGTGTGTACTGTAGTACTACTTGAAAAGGAGCAATTGTCACAGTCATGTTGCCATTTATAATAAAGGCTAAAAAGATTTTCTACATCTACACCTTCATCTTGCAATACAACAAGCATATACATTAGAAATTCCTGACAATCTTGTTGAATATTCTGTGAAAATTGTGTTTGACCAGAACATATGTCTAAAACATTTCGAATTTCAGAAACACTTTGTATTTTTGTTCTATCACTGCTACATTTTTCAAACACAGAATTTAATAAACAACAAAGTGTTTGATCACAATTTTCAGCAATCTGTTATTTTACAGTTTGGAGAAAGAAAACAACATTAACCACTACATTAGCATAACAGTTGACATCAGAACTATTTTCAAACTGAAATCCAACAACATCTTTTACTGAATCCATTTCCTTTCTGCTTACAATTACTGTTTCATCTACTTTTTTTCTTTTTGATACAACTTCACTACAATTTTTCTAATTTCTTCTTTTTCAGCCTACCACACACTTTTCAAACAGAGGATATTGAGGTAAATTTAGAGCATACTCTCTTCTTAACCTATTATATTCTTTTACACAATTTAGATCTGCATTAATCTTTGTCTCATCAAAATCGATTAAGTACAATCCAGATAAAGTTCTAACTCGAGATAAAGCAACATATGCCATCCCCTCCTTGAACACAGAATTTCCAATATTCACCAAAGCAGTATCAACACTTAAACCTTGAGATTTATGAATAGTTACTGCATATGCTAAAGAAACAGGAAACTGTTTTCGGCAGACATATAAATCTTTCACTAGCAAAAACCGAGCAGAACAACAACTGATTTGTTGTACATCTTCAATATCATTAAATTTAATTTTTATAATTTCAATTCCATCTCTATTTCGGTAATTCACAAAATCCACAACATGACCCATTGCTCCACTTACTAAACCTCTTTCCACATGTAAATTACGTCGTAAAATTATACGACAATTTAAAGATGCATACAGAGTCTTTTCCATACCAGCAGTTTTACATATTGTCTTCTCTAAAGAATCCAATTTTGTTTTCAACTTTTCTGACAAAATAATAGTGGCTCCTTCATGTTCTATTTTATCAAAAGCTTCCAGTTTCACAATCTCTTGATTTTCCAACTTTAACATTTTGGTGTTGAAGATTGAACATTCTTGCAGAGTTGGCATCAAACATATGACAGATTTGTTTTCAGGAATTTTCTTAAAAATATTCTCAGGGAGAATATTTTCTTTTGGAAACAAATTTGAAATTAATCATCCATGGAAAGCTTCTTTGCCATGCTCAGTTAGTTTTCCAATTCTTACATCTTGTAGAATATTTTTATAATTTTCATCCTTTGCCTGTTGCATATTTTGAAGTAGTTTGCATATTTGAAATTTAGCCATATGTTAACATTTCCAATGCTTCCTAAGCACTTCCTGGTATCTTCATGTGTAAGCATTTTAAACACTGGCTGTCCTTTCACTGGAGTTAGTTGCAGTAAATCTCCAAAAACAATGATGTGTTTGCATCCAAATAACACATCATAGTCTGTTTTAGGAGTTTCTTGTATTCTTAAATGCACAAAAGCAAGCATTACATTTGATACCATGCTTACTTCATCAATGATAAGAAGTTTCATTTTCTTTAGTACTCTTGAAACTTCACAACAAGCTTCTCCAGATAGCTTGTGGTATTGTAATTTGTTATCATGCTCCACAGGCAGCATCAGTAAGCGGTGTTAAGTAATTCCTTTAATGTTGTGTGCTGGCAACCCAGTTGGAGCAGTAACAACACAAGAGAGCGATGACTTTTTCTGCAAATATGTTGCAATCACTTTAATCAGGAAACGTTAACCAGTTCCTGCTTCTCCAGTCACATACAGTCGGATAGGTACAAATGATGTACATGAGCACTCTTTTTTCTCATGAGATAAACCATGCTCAATTTGTTGTTGGACTTGATCATATATTTGTCTCTGCTGAACGTTTAGTTCTTTTTCCAAATCTTCTAAGTCAACTCCATCCTCCTGAGCTTGTTCCATGACTCTTTCAACTTCATCCATGGCAGTGGCAGCTTCATTTTTTATAATTGGTCCTCCTAGTGGATCCTGACTCAATGAAGTAGAACTCTGACTGTCTTGAGAACTGTCTATAGCAATCTCTGCTGTAATTGTAGCTTCTTTCTGTATTTCCTCGTTCAACATTTGTAGATAACTTGAAAAAACAGGACATTGTATGGTATCTTTGGTTGCATTGAACAAATCTTCATAAGTAAGAAAATCTCCAAGTAGTTCCTCTTCTCTACGCCAAGGTTTAAAGAGCTGTAAAAGTGCTAAGTAATAAAATTCTCTTTTATCTGGAGAATCACAACTCAATTTTCGATGATTAATCAAATGACCTTTTCTTTGTTTTACTAAACAGCCTTCACATCCAATTACAGCATATACATCTTTATTGATGTCTTCTGTGACGTTCCTTTTAAAAGTATAGGTTTGCAGAACTTCATAGAGACAAGCGTTCTCAAGGTGAGTACTTTTATTTGGATAGTATGTATCCAACATGTTTATCTTCAAAATATCTGTACTGTCCGGTTCTTTCTCCGCCAAATACTCAATTTCTTGTACAGATATAAAACTCGGTTTCGTGTTGCAGCAAGACCTAGACTCACCCAAATGATGGTTCTAGATTTGGCATATAGACTTGCTGATGACAACCGATCAGAACATTCATACGCCCCAATTTCTCGATGCGAGAAATCTTTAGACTGTAACTGTATAATTTCTTGCTTAGACTCTTTTCATATAAAATTTCCTCCCACATTTCCTTCAGTTCAGTTTTTTCTGATTTTGTGATGTAAGATATCACATATCGAGCCACAGCAATAGAGTTGTCAGCCACATATTGAATATCCATGCTAGCATTCCACATGGACAAAATGACTGGGTTGTAGTCATTTATATATTTGGATTCCTCATTTCTTCTTATGTTGTATGTATTTTTGGGTGATTTCCTTGTCACAGTATGTCGCAGAGAAGACATAAAATTGTTGACTCTTCCTTTCAATGTTACTGGACGTGGAAATGCAAAACGACATTTCGTGTAGAACATATCCTTGGATTTGTATTTTCGACAACAGTATTTCCCACAACGATGGGTTTGAAAGCGTAAAACTTGCTGTCTTAAATTGTTTTTGTCTGTACTTTTCGGAACAGTACATGTAGAATACTGCCCAATGAAACTCATCACTTTCTCATCTGAATCTAATCCAAATTTTGGTGCATCTTTAATCCATAGCAGCATATGTATATGAGGAGCACCTCTTGCTTGATACTCCTTCCTCCAAAAGAAATCCAACACCTCTCCAAGCGGAGGATTTTTTTTGTTTGTAATAAAAGACATCATAGCTTCAAACCTATGATTGAATACCTGCATACATTAACTGGATCCAAAGAGCACAGTTCTCCAGGTGTCTTGTATTCAATATTTTCAATGTTTTTATTTGCCTCTCGTAGAAATTCAAGTAAGTCTTCCCAAGCATACTCAGCACAGCTAAGAGTGAGAAACCATGTAGGAGTTCCTAAGTTTCTTAGCATACATTTCAATTCCCCATGACGACGGTACCAATACTCGTTAGTACCACGCTGACATGCCATGAGATTAATTAGCTGCGATTCCAATACACTGACTTGCAGTTTGACTTATCCATAAAATCCCTTGCCGAAACATTATGTAGATGTGCTCCACTTTCAGTATATGGTTTACTGCATAGGAGAGTCCAGACAAGTGACTCTCAATGAGTAGATGGAACAAATATGGAATACATTGACGAAACCTTGGATCTTCTGCATATAATCTTGAAGTCCGGTATTCAGATGCAGGAATTTGAACAGGTCGGTCGTCCTATTGTCCACCTTCACCTGTTGGAAATAACTGTGGAAAACAACGAGCTTCCAAACTTTTTTCCCATACACTAATGGGACTTACTTCGGCTTTTTTTTTTTTTTCACAACCAAGTTTATTGAGCAAAAGAATGACATGCATGAGGCACCTTCCCACACCAAGGTCACCACATCAAAATCGATGTATGGATCATACACACAAGAAATACTATGCAAGTATCAAGGAAGCTCAGTTTTAAAATCCCAACTACCCATCCCAACCCCAACTACACCCCCACCCGTACCCACTATCCCCCCCCCCCCCCCCTTCCACACATGTACAGAGGCAATACAGATATGGTCCATATAAGAGAAGCAGGCATGAAGCAACCTGGGATGTGCCTGTAGGGCCAGAGACAGCGCTGCGATCAAATGTCCTCCTCCGGTTCCGCCGGGGGTTCCAAGGAAAGGCCACGGTAGTCAGCCCACCGCTTCCAAATCTTGAAGTGCTTGCGTGGGCAGCCCCGCGCCTCAAAAATCGGTTTCTCAAGACCCATAAAATAGTCCAGTCCCGCCTTCCATGCCGACAGGGGGGGGGCCCTCACTGACTTCCAGGCCCGAGCCAAGTCGCGCTTAGCCACCACCAGGCCCAGCAGCAATAGGTGACGTTTATAGATGTTGCCCCCAACCCCGTCCATGACGTGCAGTAGGCCCAGCCGGTGAGTACGGGGAAGATCCCAGCCCAGGACCTCAGCCAGGCAACTCCAAACACCCCTCCAGAAGCCAGCCAGGCGACCACATGACCACACTGTGTGCAACAAGGTGCCAGGCACTTCCCCACATCGCAGGCACTCCGATGACTCAATCAAACCAGCCCTCCACAGTCGTTCACGTGTGTAATAGGCACGATGTAGATACTTGAATTGTATGAGACGGAGCCGAACCGCGATAGCGGTGCCACGAGGAGACTCCAGGGCCTCTCTCCAGTCGTCCTCGTCCAGGGTGCCCACGTCCACCTCCCAGGCTTCCCGGAGGGAGCCGAGAGTAGACGAGCAGTGAATAACCAGAGTCTGGTAGATCCTGGAAACCTTCTTGTCTCCCAGGTCGCCCATAAAGACTTTCGCCTCAATCGGGCTAAACTCCGGAAGGGAGTCAAGGCCAGCAATGCTTGGGGCGAGGGCATGGCGCAGCTGTAAGTAACGGAAAAACTGGGACTGAGGCATTTGGAACTCCACTCGGAGGTCTGCAAAGGACTTGAGGGCTGCGCCGGACACGACGTGACCCAGTTGAGTAATCCCAATAGTCTCCCAACCCTCGAACCCAGCCAGAGTCGCCAGCTCTGGAAGCAGACCGTTGTGCCACAGCGGCGTTTCCGCCGTCAACTTGCCCCACCATCCCATGCGGCGCAAGGACTGCCGCCACACTGCAAAGACCACCCTTGTCACCGATGGCAACCCACGGCGTATACGCGCCGAGTATAGAACGGTGTGGAGCGTATGGTCACCCATAAGATGTCTCTCCAGGGCATATGCCGGATCACTCCTGTCCCCGTACCACCAATCATTAAGAACAAGCAGATGTGATGCCTGGTAGTAGGAGAGGAGATCAGAAGTGGCCAAGCCACCACAGTAGGTGGATAGAAAACATGTTTTTAGGGCCACCCTGGCAGCTCCGCCCTCCCACAGGAAGCGGCCCAGCACAGAGTTCACCTGGCGAAACCACTCCATGCCGATAGGGTGCGGGAAATGTTGGAGTTGGTACAGCAGTCTCGGCAGCGCCACCATCTTAAGGATGGCCGACCTTCCAAAGATCGTAAGCGGCATCCTGGACCACGTTTTAACATCTGTCTGGACCCGTTCCCACACCGGCAGGACACTACGCGCCCAGGCCACGACCCGCGAAGTCGAGAGGAAAACACCCAAGTATTTCAGGCCGTCTGTCGCCACTCGTAGATCAGCAGCCCAATCGTCGGCCACTACACCGCCATGCAAAACCCACAGGGTCGACTTAGATAGGTTAAGGGTAAGCCCGGAGACTTCGCCAAACCCCCGCATAATCTCCAGGATTCGAGGGCCAGAGCGCCGCAGATCCGTAAGGAACAGGAGGACATCGTCCGCGTAAAGTGCAATTCTATCTGTAAGGGTATCGTTCCAGACAAAGCCACGCAGCTGGGCATCTAGCCGCACCCTCGCTGCGAGGGGCTCCATGGCCAGGGCAAATAGGTATGGGGACAGCGGGCAACCCTGGCGCGTACCGCGGCCGATTGGGAAGCGTCCTGAGACCGCGCCTGCCACCCGGACCGACGCCGTGACATTGGTATACAGGAGGCGGATATAGGACAGAAAGACCGGCCCGACGTTTAGGCGAGCCAATAAGGTGAAGAGATACGCCCAGCTCACCGAGTCAAAGGCCCGGTCCATGTCCGCAAGAAGAAGTGCGGCCTGTTCATCCCTAGCACTCATGGCGTCGATCGCTGCCTGTGCCCGCCGGATATTGTGTCGGGTGGCCCTGTGCGGCATGAACCCGGCCTGGTCGGGGTGGACCAGGTCGGCTATGAGGGGCAGAAGGCGGTTCGCCAGGGCTTTCGCCAATATCTTGGCCTCGATGTTGAGGAGGGAGATAGGCCGGTATGAATCGTGACGGTCAGGCGCCCTACCAGGCTTCAAAAAGACCACGATCTCAGCATGACGCCAGTCAGGTGGCAGCTCGCCCCTAGACCGCGCTGCCTCCAGCGCATTGCGAAAGTGGGGTCCCAGCTGGACGTGGAATTTCTTATAAAATTCGGCAGGGTAGCCACTAGGGCCGGGCGCCTTCCCAGTGTTCAGTTGGCCAAGGGCCTCCCCTAGCTCCTCGGACGTAAGTGGGACCTCCAGGGCCGTTCTAGTCTCCTCCGGGACTGCCTGCGGGAGTAAAGCATCCAGGTACGGGGCAATCCCGCTCTCCCCCGATGGATCGCGAGGGGCATACTGTGCCTCGTAGTAGCGGGCAAAGCTGGCCGCCAACTGGTCCGGGTCGGTTATGACTGAGCCATCCCCCGCCGTGAGACCGGGGAGCTCCAGGGGCTGGAAGGTCGCCTGGCAAAGTCTATGCAACATGGTGCAGGACTTATCGCCCCACTGATATACCCTACTGCGCGTGGTGAGCCACGCCTGCCGGGCCTCCTCATGTAGGACCGAGGAGTAAGTCTGCTGGGCCTGCAGGAGCTGGCGCACCACGCCCTCCTCACCTCCAAGTCGACCACGCTGCTCCAGCTCCTCCACGCGGGCCGCGGCAGCCACAATAGCCTCCCGGTGCTTCCGCCGAGCGGCCGCACACCAAGTTATGTCGATGCCCCGGATCGTGGGCTTCAGCGCCTCCCACACCACAACGGCATCGGCTCCCCCCACCAAGTTCTCGCGCCAAAAGTGGTCGATTGCCACCCGTAGGTGCGCCACATAATCCGGCCGCTGCAATTGCCAGGCGGACATACGCCAGCGAAAAGGTTGCCGCTTAACGGGGAGGGTCAGAGTGGCCAGGACAGGGGAATGATCCGAAAGGCCCCTGGGGAGTATCGAGGCGTCCCTAACACGGCTCAGGCAGGCCCCGGGTACAAACAAGTAATCCAGCCTCGAGAATGACCCATGCACCGCCGATACATACGTGAAGGCCTGTACTGCGGGATGAAAATGCCGCCACACATCAACCCAACCCATACTGCGCGCCGTCGCACTCAACCGGGTGGGGGCAGCCGCGGGGGGGGGTTAGGTACCACACACGCTCGCCGCTGGCGGTCCAGGCCCACATCCATGACTTCATTCCAATCACCCCCCACCACAGTCAGGACCTCGGGGATTTCGTCCCACAACGCAAACAGCCGTTCAGACAGCGCCCACTGCAGGGGGGGAGGGGCATAGACACTACCAAAAACCACCGGCTCGGAACCCAGTAGACCTTTAACAAAAACAAATCTGCCCTGGGGGTCAATCCATTGCTTCTCGTGGACATAGGCCACCCTACGATGAATCAGTATGGCCACCCCCCTCGAGCCCCTCGTAAAGCCAGCATGATAGACCTGGTGGTAGCCGAACCTCTGGAGGCTAAGGGCTTTGGATCCCAGCATGTGCGTTTCCTGAAGCAAAAGAACATCCACCATCTCCCTTTTCCGCCACCGCAGCACTGCCCCCCGCTTAATCTTATCCAGGACACCCCGCACATTCCACGTCACCACCCGCAGGGTCTTCAAAGGAGTCACACTCGCAGCACTAGCCATTATCGGCACACAGTTTAAGATCTGGCCCACCCTCCCACCCAGGTGCTACCCGCAAAACGACAAAAAGCACAGCCCCCGACACGTGTGGACCCACCCCCCCAGCCCGCAAACACAGCTCCCCCGTTCCAGCCCAGAGCCCCCCCAACAACAACAAGTGCAACACCAAAACACCCCCCCATACCCCACCCCCCCCACCCCAATACCTCAAAAAACAGTGAAGTACCTGTCGCGGCATGGAGAGACCCGAGCCCAAAACAGAGGACTCAGGGCCCGCCATACCAATGGATCCCCAAAACCCCACCAAGACGCACACTCACCACCCCCCCAACAACACTCACATCCGTGAGGGTCTGAGGCCCATATAAGGTACCCTCCGAGCCACACTGTGTCCCCATGTCTATAGCTGAGGTCTCCACATGGGAGCCGGCTGGCACATCAAGGGCAAAATAAAACAGTCTCACCAGCCAAGGCAGAGCATGTCCATATGCAGCAGACAGAATGTATGGAGGCCCAACAGTGTTCAGCTGCCCGCATCGGAGTGTTCAGAGTCCCTGGTGCCACCCGATTGCGACGCACAGGCGGAAGCCGATCGTTTCTTGGAGCGGGACCTCCGATGTCGGCCCTTCTTGGGCTGGCGTTGTGTCCGCTCCGGCGACGAACCTGGAGACCTGCCCGGGTCCAGTCCCGGTTGGGCGTGGGGACGTAGTCGCACTGCCTCATCCGTCCAGCGAAACACCTCCTCTGGCGAGTCAAAGAAGTGGGTACGAGACTGGTATATGACCCGCAAGCGAGCCGGATACAGGAGTGAGTACTGGAGCTTGAGGCCCCGGAGCTTAGCCTTAGCGTCCATGAAGGAGTGCCGCTGTTGTTGCACCATTTTTGTGTAGTCCGGGAAAATCATAATGGTATGATTCTCAAAGGCGAGGGAGCCCTTGTTCCTCGCCTCCCGTAGGATAACATCACGGTCATGATAGTTCAGCAGGCGGGCTATAACCGGCCGCGGGCGCCCTCCCTCCGGCGGCCGCTGGGTCAGGGCCCTGTGGGCCCTCTCGATCACGAAACACCTAGATAACGCCCCTTCAGGGAGCCAGCTCTCCAGCCACCCGGTCAGGAACCTCTCCATGCTGTCCTTCTCGCACCGCTCCGGAAAACCAATGAAGCGGAGGTTGTTGCGCCGCGCGCGCCCTTCTGCATCCTCCACGCGGGCCGCCAGTGTCTTCTGGACGCTTTCAACCTCCGCAAGGCGCTTCTTTAGGCCACTAATGTCCGCCTCAGTCTCCGTGACCCGGGTTTCGACCCCAGCAATCCGCTCCACTGCATTGCGGAGGTCCTGGCGTAGGAGCGTGACATCCGCCCCGACAGCGCCTATCTTGGCATCGAGCATGTCCCGAGACTGGGTTATGGCCGCTAGGATAGCTGCATTGTCTGGTCCGGGGCCGCCGCTGCCACCGGTCGCCCCAGCGCCACCACTCGGCCCTGTGAATTTATCTATGGGTCCATGCTTGGGCGGGCCACCTCCTCTGTCCCTGGTCATGGCAAGCGCCGGGCAGGGCCCACACCCCTCTCGGGCACTGTCGCAAGAACTGGAACGGGGCGGCCCAGATGAGGCCCCGGGGAGGGACGCTGCGATCGGATGTCGCGAAAATCGAGGCCCCGGCGTCACCCCAGCAGGACAGGCCGCACCCACACTCGTCCTCACGGGCAGCCGTCTAGGATATATCAGGAAGAATCAGCGGGTCCGTGGTCCATGGGTCGCCGTATCCAGCGGGCCTAGCCAGGGAAGGCTGATTGGGGGGGGCCAGCCGACCATCAGTCCAGTCCCGATCGCCCCCGGGCACAAGGAGTCCCGCCACCAGACTGTCGCAGGGCCCGGCCACGCCGCCACCACTCGCCGGTCGTGCAGGGGAAGAGCCGATGGGTAGGAGTCGCTGGTTCCGCCTCAAACTCCAGGCGATCGCTGGCGGAGAAATAAGCCCAGGACGGCGCAGCGGATGCCACCCGCACCCGCCAGGTCACAGCTGCCACCAGGCGTCGCGAAACTCGAGGACCCCGGTTCCGGCCGGCCACCAGGCCGCACTCTGCCGCTGACTCCCCTCGATCACAGGAAGGGAGGAATCACAGGATCCACACACCAATGCAGACTGGAGACTTCTCCGGATCGAGTACAGGCACTGGGCACCAACAGTGGGCTCGGGGGTCAGGATAAATGATCGGATTTAGTCCGGGCCGGCGGGAGCTCTACAAGGCTGCGACCGCCATCTTCGCCCGCCAAGCCACGCCCCCTTACTTCGGCTTTTTTTTTCATCTGAAACAAGTCAATAGCATTCCCCATTACTTCTTTGGAATGCAATGGATGAACACTATAATGTTCATAAATTTCTTCACTTCTAGAGACCTCAACTTTTTCTATTTGCCCAGCAGAGACATCAGTGTCCTCTTCTACAGTTGTTTCTTCTTCTGCCAGATACACATTTCTATAGTACTGAATATATTTTACCAAATACAACGTTGCCTTCTTGACTTTCCTAACATTCACTAATTCTTGCCAGATTTTCTTACTTTTTGTCGTAACACCATAAACTAGAATAACCAGAGGTTCCTCTTCTACTTTTTCCACACCAATTGTATCAATATTTTTCTTAAAATCCAGAGGCAAATAAACAACTCTTCCCTTTAATCCTCTCTGTAAATCTGAAGGAGGCAATTTCCCAGTTTTAGGTTCCAAGCAAACAATAGCCTGAAAAGGATGCACACATTGAATCAGAATAGACTCATAGGTATTTAAATCCATTAATTCAGAAGGAATATCTACCAACTCCATATTATTATGAACAGCTCTACCAGGCATTTTATTTTCATTTAATTTATTATAGCAATATGTACAAATACGTTGATCAGAGCCCAAATCAAAACTATTTTCAACCAACAAATAAGTAGCAAAACCCTTCCACTCATTATTATTTATCTTTTCGCTTTTTACATATAAATCAACTAATCTAGTCTGATGCTTATAATAAGTTCGTTGACAACAAACACAAGAAAAATTAGTCCTTTCACTTGAATTGACTTTAAACTTCATAATTTCATTTTCAAAATGTTCTGTACTTAAAATCTCTTCATTCTCTTCTACATTACCTTCTATTAGTGTATCAATTTCTGTACTGACCTCTTTTCACCAAAGTAACAAGACTCAATTGCATCACAAATGTTTTTGACATCTAATTCAGTTCCATGCAAAAGAGCACTGTTTAACTGTTTTAGTTTAAGTGCTGGACTTTTTGCACAGTACAACCTTCTCACTAATTTCCTCACTTTATTATGATGTACTGCTAACATCCTAAAATGATGAAAAATACTCTGACATACTTTTCTTGAAAGACAAGCCAATGAATGCCCTTGCAAACCAGTTTTTTCTCTCGGTCTACAAGGATCTAAGTCTTGTGAAATTTTCATTTTTTGTTTCACACTTTTCTTAGTATATGTCCGTAAGAAATTGCAAAACAAATCAATTGATTCCTGTCGAACACTACAAATTTTACTACAATTCCATGTATGAACTGGAGCCTTAGGACATCTCCCTAAAACTTCATTTGCTAACACCTCTTCTGTATTTCGAGACACAATCTCGTCTTTTTCAACCGGACAACCATACTTCACCTCATATGCTCGACCACTGGTGTCAACTGCATGCACCAAATCATTATCTTGAAAGTAACTTTCTTCATTAAAATATGGCTCAGAACTTGAACTATGCTTCCATTCTCCAGAAAAAACATCACAGAAATTAGTTCGATTAATTACTCTCCTCCACTTACATTTTGATTTGAACACATTGATTATCTTATCAAGTGTACGAATTCTATTCATTACTAAACTAAACAATTTATTTTTCACTTTAAATCCTTCATCCAAAACTTAACTATGTTTTTTTCTTGTAAAAGGCTGTATTTTTTTATACGTTTTGATATTTTTAAATACATTTAAAACAATTCTGTTGTAAAACATTTGTCTACGAATGTCAGAAAATTGTTTACTTCTTGTATTTCTTTGCAAGATATTGTCTCCTTGTACACGTCTAACATTTTTAGAAGGATATCCTGTCTTTTTTGAAACTACAGGTGTTTCATTTATCTTAGGTAAACAACTTTTTTTGCTTGACATTTCAATAAGTTCCTCAAAAATGTTTTACTTTGCTTACCAGAAGCATTTTTCTTTTTCTCTGAAGATTTTATTTTGGTTGCTTCTTGATTTTCTTTTTCCTTAGACCTTAATTTCCGTTAATAAATTTTATCAGCTCTGGTTTTTGTAGGCATGTTTTTGTTTGTTTGTATAGATGATTATAATCTGTGGAAAACAAAAAAGATTACATATTATACACCACTACAAACATATTACATAGCAATTACAATAAGTGAACAATAGAAACACTAGTAAAAGGCTCATTTACATTACATGTGCTTTGCTTTGTGTCAAAAACGATTTACGAATTAATATTACATCTTGTTTATAAATAGGTAGCCTGTTTTTGGCCTGTAGATACAGAGAAATAATTAGTACAGAGACACACATAGTGCTTCAACAGACAGAGATGGTAGATTACATGTAATATCGTGCACATGTGCCTCAGATCACACCAAATCTATTGCATTTTCAATGATAGTTTACCTTGCTTCCATCAAAAAAGCAGTCAGATGTGTCACACATTTACCAAAAATGTAGAATGTTAGCATTCTAGTTGCTCATTATTTGAAGCTTCACTCACAGTGTAATCTTAGACAGATTAATTGGATTTTAGATATAATGTACCATATCTGTCACTGCCAACAGTATATGTGACTCTGCCTAACATCACAATAATGGGTGAATCAAGCTTCAGTCACAGTGTGATCTTAGGCACATGATCAGAATGTTAGATATAATGTACCATGTCTGTCTCTGCCAACAGTATGTGTGACTCTGCTTAAGAGCACAGTGGTGGGTGAATCAAGCTTCATTCACATTGTGATCTTAGGCACATGATCAGAATGTTAGATATAATTTAATGTGTCTGTCTCTGCAAACAGTAAGTGTGTCTCTGCCTAAGATCACAGTGATGGGTGAATCAAGCTTCACTTACAGTGTGATCTTAGGCAGATTAATAGGATTTTAGATATAATCTACCATGTCTGTCTCTGCCAGCAGTATGTGTGACTCTGCCTAAGATCCGAGTGATGGGTGAATCAAGATTTAGACACAGTGTGATCTTAGGCACATGATCATAATGTTACATAAAATGTACCATGTGTGTCTCTGCCAACAGTATGTATGACTCTGCATAAGATCATAAGGCACATGATCAGAATGTTAGATATAATGTACCGTGTCTGTCTCTGCAAACAGTATGTGTGACTCTGGGTAAAATCACATGATGAGTGAATCAAGCTTCAGTCACAGTGTGATCTTAGACACATGATCAGAATGTTAGATATAATGTACTGTGTCTGTCTCTGCAAACAGTAAATGTGTCTCTGCCTAGGATCACAGTGATGGGTGAGTGAAGCTTCAGTTACAGTGAGATCTTAGGCAGAAAAATAGGATTTTAGATATAATGTACCATATCTGTCTCTGCCAACAGTATGTGTGACTCTGCCTAAGATTAGAGTGATGGGTGAATCAAGCTTTAGACACAGTGTGATCTTAAACACATGATCAGAATGTTAGATATAATGTAGCATGTCTGTGTCTGCCAACAGTATGTGTGACTCTGCTTAAGATCACAGTGATAGGTGAATCAAGCTTCAATCATAGTGTGATCTTAGGCACATGATCAGAATGTTAGATATCATGTACTGTGTCTGTCTCTGCAAACAGTAAGTGTGTCTCTGCCTAAGATCACAGTGATGGGTGAATCAAGCTTCACTTACAGTGTGATCTTAAACAGATTATTAGGATTTTAGATATAATATACCATGTCTGTCTCTGCCAACAATATGTGTGACTCTGCCTAAGATCAGAGTGATGGGTGAATCTTGCTTCCGTCACAGGGTGATCTTAGGCACATGATCAGAATGTTAGATATAATGTACCATGTCTATCTCTGCCAACAATATGTATGACTGCCTAACATAATAATAATAATAATAATAACACCATTTATATAGAGCCTGGTTACACTAGGAACAGTGTGTCCCCGCGCTAACATCACAGTGATGGGTGAATCAAGCTACACTTACAGTATGATCTTAGGCAGTATGTGTGTTTCTGCTCATATTATTTCACTGTCTCTACTGGCCAAAAGCAGGCCACCTATATATTAGCAACACATAACATTAATTGCTCATAACATATAACATCCTGCTCATGTGCCTAAAATAACACTATGACTAAAGCTTCATTCACCCATCAGTGTGATGTTAGGCAGATGACCAGAATGTCACATGTAATATACCATGTCTTTAAAAAACATGTACTTCCATATTTTTTAAGACATCAAGTAAGCATTTTATTCAGCCAGATCCATTTCAAATGAAGATTGACTCACAATGTCAACTTAATCACATGACCAGCATATTACATGTAATATACCATCTCTGCCTCTGCGAGCAGTATATGTGTCTCTGCTCATAATATTTCACTGTCTCTCATGGCCAAAAACAGGCCACCTAACTATAAGCATATATATGTACCAGACTTTTTACAAAAAAACATTTTCCATACTAAATCGTTTTTAACACAAAGCACAACCCATTTAAATCACCACTGCAAAGCAAAGTACAAATCTAACTCATTTCCAAAATTCATTTCCAATATACACCATACAAAAACACAATATGCTTCTAGACTCTCACAATGTTAACATCTCTCACAGCATTAGTGGGGAGATGCATAAACACACAACTATGTCAAAGATTCTGCACGCATATTGTAAATATGTTTCTCTTTTTTTGTATATTCTATCTCAATTTATGCCATTTAAAAAAATAATTTCCAGCAATGCATCTTTTCACATGGGGCAAGCCCTAAGTGAAACAGCCTGTGCCAGTCTTACACCTGCTGTGAAGCAGGTGAAAATTTTGACACAACAGTGTCCTAAAAGTGACAGGGCTTTATAAAGTGACGCACCTACCTAGATGCGTCACTTTGTAATTATAACTCAACAAGGTGCAATTTTTACACCACTGCTCTGACACAAAAAGTGACACACCAGCGGCGTAAAAGTGACGCATGGCATCATACATGAGGCCCTCAAGCACACCACAGGAAAAAACAGTGTAAAAAATTGTAGTAAAAAAATTATTTCCAGCATTGCATCCTTTCACATGGGGCAATCCCATGACCTTACCTTATGTAATGTGAGAGATGATAACATTGTGAGAGTGTACCTTATAAACTCACAACTATGTCAAACATTGTACACACAGCTTGTAAATATACACCCAGGCAAGAATATGAAATACCGTGAGAGATCTTATCACTGTGAGAGTCTACATAATAAACACACACCTATGCCAAAGATTGCTTTCTCTGCCTGCATATTAACAAGCTGTGTGCACAATCTTTGACATAGCTGTGTGTTTATACATCTCCTCACCATTTCATATGGTTTTCTATCTGCTATTCCTATCCCTCTCCAGACATTCACTCCTTCTACTCATGCTACAGGTTGCACAATGTGCTTCAAAAAAATTAGCATATTTACAACTCCAATTAAACCATTACACAATTTCTAAACCAGCATTGAATCCAAGCAAAATAAACAATTTATAAAGAAGTGTACCTTATAAACACACAACTATATCATAGATTGCGCACACAGCTTGTAAATATGTCTCTCTTTTTTTGAATATTCTATCTCAATGTATGCCATTTTAAAAAATAATTTCCAGCAATGCATCGTTTCACATGTGGCAATCCCATGACCTTACCTTATGTAATGAGAGAGATGTTAACATTGTGAGGGTCTACCTTATAAACACACAACTATATCAAAGATTGCACAGGCAGCTTGTAAATATGTCTCTCTTTTTTGGAATATTCTATCTCAATTTATGCCATTTTAAAAAATATTTTCCAGCAATGCATCCTTTCACATGGGGCAAGCCCTAACTGAAAGGGCCTGCGTCAGTTTTACACCTGCTGTGAGGCACGTGCAAATTTTGACACAACAGCATCCTAAAAGTGACGCAGTGAAATCTCATAGATTTCACTGCGTCATTTGTACAACCCTTCTTTGAGTCAATACGCCCCCTTTGCATACATTACACCTGACACACGTATAATGTGGCACAGGGCTTTACAAAGTGACGCATATACCTAGATGCGTCACTTTGTAAATATAACTCAACAAGGTGCAGTTTTTACACCACTGCTCTGTCACAAAAAGTGAAGCACCGGCGGCATAAAAGTGATGCATGGCCTCATAAATGAGGCCCTTAAGCACACCACAGGAAAAAACAGTGTAAAGAATTGTAGTAAAAAAATAATTTCCAGCAATGCATCCTTTCACATGGGGCAATCCGATGACCTTACCTTATGTAATGTGAGAGATGATAACATTGTGAGAGTGTACCTTATAAACTCACAACTATGTCAAACATTGTACACACAGCTTGTAAATATACACCCAGACAAAAATATGAAATGCCGTGAGAGATCTTATGACTGTGAGAGTCTACATAATAAACACACACCTATGTCAAAGATTGCTTTCTCTGCCTGCATATTTACAAGCTGGGTGCACAATCTTTGACATAGCAGTGTGTTTATACATCTCCTCACCATTTCATATGGTTTTCTATCTGCTATTCCTATCCCTCTCCAAACATTCACTCCTTCTACCCATGCTACAGGTTGCACAATGTGCTTCATAAAAATGGGCATATTTACAACTCCAATAAAACCATTACATAATTTCTAAACCAGCCTTAAATCCAAGCATAAAAAACAATTTATAAAGAAGTGTACCTTATAAAAACACAGCTAACATTATGGAAAAAGGGAAAAATATAATTCCTTAATTAACAGAGACACACACTATGATACTTGTAAAAAATCTTTAAACTCTATCTTTTTTTAAAGAATCATTACTCACCTTTAAAAATGGATTGGAAGATAAACAGTGTCAGTCACAGTCAACAGAAATTCTAAAGCAGAATCTCTGAACAATGCTTCCTTCACTGGGAGCCTTTTAATAATGGCGCAGATTCTTTCTGATTTCAGAGCCATATTCTTGCACATAGCCAATAAAATGTGTTCCCCCACAAATTCAAAACCAAACTGCACATTTTAATTGGTTGAAGATTTCAACACTTTGAAACTCACATAACATTCACCCATCCCCCCAGTGCTCATTCACCTAGTAACCATGGTAACTCCCTCTAAAACCAGCACAAAGTTCACAAGTTCATTTTACTATGTTGCAAAAAAATCCATCAAGCCTGCTAGACCTCTCAATCTACTAGCTAATAAAATGCAATGTTTCTTTAAATGTCTTTTTCTCAACCATTGAAATGACTTCTTTAGAAAAAAAGCATACACCCTAATTTTAAGTGGAGATTTTTAACAAAGCTCCAATCATTTACTCTTATTCATCTGCACTGATTCTCAAACACTTTTTTATCATAATCAAACTGCCATTTCATTTCCACAACTTATCTGACTAGAAGCACACCTACCTTCACACACCTACCTTCAAAATGAAAAGAATCTTGTTTGTGGGTCATAGCTATGTCCACTGGGCTCAACAATAAGCAACTAACAGAGGTATTTACAATCTTGATTTACCAAATGTGAACATTGTATGGATTGGACAAAGAGGATTGAGGAGTCACCAATTGATACCATTGATAAAATCCTTTATTCATTTACCACACCCTGACCTTATAATTGTGCACTGTGGTGGAAATGACTTGGGCACTTTGACTGGGGTAGGTCTGGAAATGCTTTTAAAGGACATCTTTGGGCAATTGATGTCACTTTGTCCAAAAACTGCCTTGGTATTTTCTAATATATGCCAAAGGCAAAAATGGAACTTGTCCAACCAATTTTGTCCACAGATTGAAAAAGCAAGGACACATGTAAATAAATCTGGTTCTGCTTACCTCAGAGACTATGCTATGGGTTGCATTCATCACAACAACTTGCGTTACAACATGCAAGACATCTATAATAGAGTTTTCCTCTTGAATATAAGACTCTGCATTGGTACCTACTTGTAGGTACATAAAACACCCAATGAACACAACAGCTCTTTTCAGAGCTAACTTACCACTAAACACTCTACATTATTTTTTAACTCTATTTTTTTACACTGTTTTTCCCCGTGGTGCGCGCACGGTGCGCGTACCGGAGAGCGTACCCGGGAACGCACCCAGCACTTACCCCGCGAAAATAAAAAATAAAAAAACGTTTTTTTATCCTTCAGGGTCCTTCTAGGCCCCCCTCAGAAAACCTAGGGGGTCAGGGGGTGTCTACTCTGCCCCCTTTTAATTATATCCCCCTTTCTTTTTCACCTCTTGTGTCTTGATTCTGCCGAGACACAAGATGGCGGACTCTCCGGACTGTTTAGAATGTTGACAGACACCCGTCAGCCAATCAGCATTCCGCTCGCGCACTCCCGTAGCGCGCACTCCCGTAGCGCACGGGGTGCGCTCCCCGGTACGCGTACCCGTGAGCGCTCGGAGCGCGCCTATAGATATACATGTGTTTTTGAAGTTAATTTTCATAAAAACCACTGGAGCAATTTTCACCAAACATAGCAAAGGCACATCTGCGTACCAGTCCCTACAATTTTGCCAAGTTTGGCGTAATTCCGTTCAGCGGTTCGGGCTGTAGACTTGTCAGACCGTCCTATGGAAATTAACATGGAGAAAACATGTTTTGGGACCCCCCTTTTTTCTCAGCCCCCACTTCACGAATCCCCCCGAAACTTTCAGGGAAGGAGCGGAGCGCAGCAAGACCATTTTAAGGAAAATTACAGGCAGATCCCTCAATCGGCGCCAAAGTTATTCCCAATAGAATGTTCGGAATTTCCTATGTAGCCAATCCTAACTATAACTACCTACTGGCGACGGCCAGTAGGTAATATATATATATATATATTCGCTCCAAAACTCACACGATCAAAGCAAGCACTGGCACTCTCAGGGGTTATGTTGGTAGCATATTTAGCAGACGCATTTCAGCCGTAGCTTTCTTCAGTGCAAGAAGGTGTGGGGAAAGTTCTCATGCACGCGGCGTGTCAGTTTCAAAAGAGGGATGGTCTCTCCTCATTGGCACTTAGATGCAGGTAGGCGAAGAAGGACTCCGGTCAGGATACACCTTTTCAGGCTGCCATCATTTGAGATGTCATCAGTGATGTCACTGACCATGTCATGAATGATGTAATATGTGACATCATCAGCAGTGGATTGCGGGTGCCGGAATATAGTTAGTACAACTAACTATATAGGAGCAATTTCAATGGTTTTGTATGAGTGAAATGTCCAGCTAACTATAACACCCCTAAAACTTATAGTTTTTTTAGTGAATTTTAAAGGTTTTTTAGATGCTAATTCCTAACTATATAAGGCCTGAAACCTATGGTTTTTTCAGTGAATTTGCAAGGTTTTTTAAATGCTAATTCCTAACTATATAAAGCCTGAAACCTATGTTTTTTTCAGTGAATTTCAAAGTTTTTTTTAATGCTAATTCCTAACTATATAAGACCTGAAAGCCCACCAGGAATCTCCAGTATGCGCCAGGGGACTGCATTGCAGAGAGGTATAATGAAGCCACACCCTTTTTTACACCTCTCTGCAACACAGCCACCGTGCATGTTTGAAGACTGGGACCTAATTCCCCTTGCATACTAGGGGGCCCTGGGGGGGCAACTAGCCCACCTGGAACCTCCAGTATGCACCAGGGGGCTGCATTGCACAGAGGTGAAATGAGGCTATGCCCCTTGTTACACCACTCTGCAACGCAGCCCCCTGGCACTTTTGCAGAGTGGTAACTAATCCCCTTGCATACTGGGGGTCCCTGAGGGCCAACTAGCCCACCAGGAGCCTCCAGTATGCGCCAGGGGGCTACATTGCAGAGAGGTGTAATGCGGCGACACCCTTTTTTACACCTGTCTGCAACGCAGCCCCCGTGCATGTGTGAAGAGGGGGAACTAATTTCCCTTGCATACTGGGGGTCCCTGGGGGCCAACTAGCCCACCAGGAGCATCCAGTGTGTGCCAGGGGGCTGTGTTGCTTTGCCCCAGAGGGCGGCGGTCCCTGTGGCAGTGTGGGGGGAATTGGGCACCCCCCACACTTCTTTATCACTATGCCCCCGCAATTTGATCCCCCTGGGGGTAATTTTTAAAAAAACATACCGGGTTTAAAAAAAAAAATTGGCCTTGGGGGTCTTTGTGGGACCACCTTAACGGGCCTAGGGGGTCAGGGTGTTTCTACCCTGCCCCCTTTTTGTGTTCTACACGTTTGTTTTTCTGCTTTCTTGTGCCTCAGTCTAATGAGCACAAGATGGCTGCCAACACTTCCTGGTTTGGAGTGTTGACAGCCAATAAGAATGCAGCTTTCTCGGAAAGGTACGCGCACCATCCGCGTACCGTACGCATACGTACGCGGACCGGTGCGCGCACGTTACGCGCACCCCGCGCTTTTTCGAAATTTTATTTATTTATTTTTTGCCTTGGGGGGTCCTAGTGGGCCCCCCTGAGCAGGCCTAGTGGGTCAGGGTGCTTCTACCCTGCCCCATTTTTGAGTTCTACACGTTTGTTTTTCTGTTTTCTTCTGCGTCAGTCTACCGAGGCACAAGATGGCCGCCAACATTTTCTGTTTTGGAGTGTTGAAAGATATTGGCAGCCAATCAGAATGCAGCTCGCGCACGCAAAGGTCCGTGTACATCCGCGCACGTATATATAAATATAAATATATTATAGTTAGCTGGACATTTTACCCATGCAAAACCATTGAACTTCCCCCGTTATAGTTAGTTGTACTCACTATAACTTGCGCGCCCGCAATCCACTGCTGAGGATGTCAAATATTACATCATTCATGACATGATCAGTGACATCACTGATGACATCACTGTGACATCATCCAGCGAATGTGGTTTGCTTTGATATTTAAATATGTATTATAAATACACTACTTTGCATTGAAGAATGAGTGGATATATAAATATAAATGTGTGGATGGTGGATTTAGTAACAGTGTCATTGATTGTTTCCTTGACTAATTTGTAGAGTCTCACTATATATAATGTGTAGTTACTAAACTGTGTGAAAATCTTTATTGCTTTGTCTTAATTGCTATGTTAAAGACTATATTTGTTATTGGTTTCCTAACTGAGTATTTATATAGGTAAATGAATGTCTATGTGGTTTGGTGGGGGGTGTGTGATTGCCAAAAAATGTGTGAATAGTTCATTCAGTAGGTATATGAGGTTAAGCCTACATGTTATAACAGTTGTTTCAGTGAGTGTATATGTTTATGGGTGTGGTGGTACATCTCCATTAAACTTGAAAAAAAAGGCATTGTATGTGATAGTTATATCTAATTAAGTGTGCCTAAGTCTTAGTGATTGTATGAGTCACTATATGGATAACTGTATACTTGTAATAGTGATTTTATAACACACTAAGTGTGAGTTACTATCTATATAAATAGATGAAGTGGTGTTTGTATAAGTGTGTAGGTGAGTAAATGTGAGTAAATGTAAGTATAATCAATTGTTTGCATAAGTCAGAAGGATGTCTTTATAAGTGAATACAATGTGTGCTGGTGTGTAATGTTGAAATATGCATATAAGTATATTTGAAAGTGTTCTGTTGATTATTCACTGCATATAACACTGAATCTATAGGTAAGTGATTAGATGTGTGTATAGTTCTATGAATAACTGAGTGGGTGTTTAGAAATTTCTATTGGTGTGTCAATGGTTTCAAATATGGCACTGTCTATTTTACAGTGAGTGATGAAAGATGATACTAGTGTGTGATGAGGTGTATTTGATTGTCACATGGATGATGTCATCAGTGATGTCATCAGTGATGTCATTTGAGATATCATCAGTGATGCCATCAGTGATGTCACTGACTATGTCATGAATGATGCACTTTTTGTGACGTTCCGGTGGCGCAGAAGACTGATTGATATTTATCAGGCAGGACTAAGCCACTTTTTGTGGCGTAATCCTGCCTGATAAATATCAGTCCCTTTAACGCAGTGTCCTTCGTTAAAGGGGTGTGCAATGGGTGTTGCTGGGGCGTTCCCAGCAGCATCCATGGACTTGAGTAATTTATAGCATCCTCAAAGTCAGTCTTTCAAAAATTCCAAGGTATAGGACATGATAATCCAAATCCAAATGTTTCTCAAGAAAAGTCATAAACCGTGTCCGTGGGTCATATCTGCCCAAACGTCGATATTCCGAATGATTGAAAATGACTTTTCTTGAGAAACATTTGGATTTGGATTATCATGTCCTATACTTTGGAATTTTTGAAAGACTGACTTTGAAGATGCTATAAATTACTCAAGTCTGCCCGAATTGTGTGGGTAAAATTGATACCTAGTCACTTTGAATAAGAATGTACTTACGTCTCGTCTAACATTTGGAAGAAATATCTAGTTATATGACAACAGGATACCGACATAACTTGAAGGAAATAAGACCGCCCTGAAGAAGTTCTAATGTACAGAACGAAATGCGTCGGCTCGGCTGGCTGTGGTACATAAACTTAAAAAAGCATTTGAATATACACCAAGATTCAGCGCTTCAATAAGGACTCTAAGTGATATGATTTGATTGGACTTGTTGTGCAAGTGGTGCTGTGCCAAACTTTGGAATATTCTCTACTACTCTCTACTACTCACTCTCTACTATTCCACTACTCTCTAATACTCACTCTCTACTACTCATTCTCTACCACTCTAGTACTCACTACTACTCTCTCTCTACTACTCACTCCCTACTACTCACTATCTACTACTCTGTGAGAGATTGCCTACCAGACCCCTTCAACTACGGTATCCAGGCTCCTCTCATCTGTCTTCGCAGGGATACGAACGGGGACACAACCCGGAAGTCCCTCCCTCGAAGTTACCCAGGGCCAATAAGAGAGGAGTGGAATAACCGTTACGGAGAGGAAGTCGGTGGAACCAGGACAGCGTGGAAGGAAGACGCGGGACCCGAACACAAGCAGGAAGACGCGGGACCCGGTTTCAAGCGGGAAGACGCGGGACCCGAACACAAGCAGGAAGACACGGGACCCGGTTTCAAGCGGGAAGACGCGGGACCCGAGTGCAAGCAGGAAAACGCGGGACCCGGTTTAAAGCAGGAAAAAGACGCAGAACTCGACCAAAAGAAGACCTGGACATCAGGAACCACCGAGGACGAAGACGAGACGTGGTCCGAAGATTGGTGGTGTCCGGAGGTGACTGGAGAGCGGCCGTGACTCAGGAGAGTTACGGCGGAGCCAGGTTAGTGATTGTAAACTGGGAATAGACGGGAGAGGGTGGTAAACGAACGGGTGTGGGTAGCGTCCAACAAAGTGATATCTCTGAGTTCTTTGTGAATGAAACGCTGCCTTAGTTTAAATCCCATGTTACCGTAGAAACGGTCCGCTCCTATACCCTTCTTTTCTAATCGAACACTAGCTGATAACAGTTATGATACCCATTTGGGTGCGGTAGAAACACCTATCCTTGTCCTCTTTTTCAACCTTTACTTTATGTGGTGGGACTGGTCTCCAAACGCTTAGGTACACTTGTATGCTATGATGTTATAGCGTTACGACCTTTTGAAACAGCAATACATTATTCTAACGGCTCCTTTCATTTCTTTGTTTTTCTATGAGCCTCCGGGGAACACACCACAATCAAGGACAAACCGAAGACCGGACTTCATCATCCTCGTCGAACTCGGATGACGCTGTAAAACATCCAAAACCAATAACTCAACAACCTTCAACTTCTTTACCACTTATTAATAAACCTTCCTTTAAACCTATTCTTCAGCCTCCTCGCCTGTTTATCAAGCCTGCCCTCCCACAAGTGGTGTCAGAAGTGGGATCTGAAGGCGAAATGGAGGCCGCCTTAGCCAAAATGGCTGAAAACCAAGAACATTTGGGAAAAGTAATGGAACGATTCCTAACGGTCGTAGAGGAAGATCGAGGGAAGTTACAAAAAGTACTCGCTGACCAGGAACAAACACAGGGAACCGTTGTGGACAAGTTGACCGTGGCACTTAGTCAACAAAGAGGTCCTACAACCTTACCCTCGGTAGTACTCCAGCGGTATGTAGCAGGAGAGGACCCAGATTTTTTCTTTAGTAACTTCGAGCGCATGGCCAACCCAGCCTCATGGCCCCCGGATAAATGGGGACAATATTTGGGTCCCCTGCTGTCAGGTGACTTACAGGCCGCTTATCAAGCTGCCACACTTCAGGGAACGGTTCCCTATGCAGATATAAAAAAATGTATTTTGGAAAGACTGGGAATTGACGACGAAACATATCGAATCAAGCTGCGGCAAAAGAAAGAGGGACCACAAGAAACTCCTCGTGCACTCTATTTTAGGGTGAAGGACATGGCAGATCGTTGGTTGAAGCCAACCACTACAGATAAGGATGGGATTATGGCAAAGATATATTTAGAACAATACTTAACTTCTCTGCATCCTCCCATCCAGCGATGGGTTCGGCAACAGGCAAACCTCACTCTAGAAACCGCAGTTGAAATAGCCAGTGCATATAGTAGGGCTCAGGACTTTCAGAAAGGGAAAGAGGACGCAGGGAAACCGGTGGGACATTCACTTCACAGACCGGCCAGACCCCTTTTACCCAAGAAACCTGAACCTCTTGCTCTTGTTCCAGGTACGCCTACAATACCCATACCCAGTATTCCTCTCAACAGACCTCCTCAGACCGGGCCTCAATGTTTCCAATGTGGAGGAATGGGCCATATAGCCCGGTTTTGTCCTCAAAGAGAAGAACCCATGGAAATCAGGTTAGCACGCAATTATTATTGTTCCCCTCCCCACAAGAAATTGCCTCCATACAAATGTACGGTCTCAGTTAACGGACAACCCCTTACCGCTTTAGCTGATACAGGCTGCTTACATAGTGTGGTCCGACCACAAGACTTGGGAGACCGCATAGGACCCATTGACGGCATGGTGGCTATCAAGTGTGTACATGGAAACACCAAACCGTATCCGACTGCCAAGGTCTTAATTCAGCATCCCCAAGATCAGGGTACGTCTTTGACCGTGGGTTTAATACCACGACTTCCAGAACAGGCTATTCTTGGCAACGATTACGAAAAACTACCCCAGTTATTACAAGAAACAGGTGCGGAAGAAACAAGAGAGTGGCTGGCTACAGCTCCTTTTTCCACAGATGCTGAAAAAGAATGGCCACCTTCCAAACCCCGGAAAAGCCGAAATCAGAGAAGGGCGGAAAAAGGAAAGCCACCCCTGGTAATGCCAACCATTCCCGTGGAAAATCCCTGGGAAACAGATCGCAATTTTCATGCTGCACAACGAGAGGATCCTGTACTGCAAGAAGCGTGGAAGAACGCCCTCGATGAAGAGGATCCAACACATGTAGGTCCTTATTTTTTTATTAAAAAGGGATTGTTATATATATAGGAAGGGTCATGAACAAAGATCGCAGTTGTTAGTACCAGAACCTTTTCGAGAAAAAGTGCTATACTTAGCCCATAGTCACTTATTGGGAGGACATTTTGGGGCAGATAAGACAGAGAAAACCATTTTGGACAATTTTTACTGGCCAGGAATTTATCAGCATGTAAAAAAATACTGTAGAGAATGTCCCATTTGTCAACGACATAGTCGATATCATCCTCCTCGGGCACCATTATTACCACTGCCCATTATCAATGATCCATTCAGTCGGGTGGGCATGGATATAATCGGTCCTCTATTACCTTTTCGAAGTGGTTACAGATATGTACTAGTAATTGTTGACTATGCCACTAGATTCCCTGAGGCTATACCTCTCCGTCGTCCTGACACAACTAATGTAGCTAAAGCCATGATTGGAGTTTTTTCCCGATTAGGGTTTCCCAAAGAGATCCTAACGGATCAGGGAACTCCTTTTGTTTCCAAACTGATGAAAGACGTGTGCAAACAGTTAGGGATACATCAAATCCGAACATCTGCCTACCATCCTCAGACAGACGGTTTGGTAGAAAGATATAATGCTACTATTAAAACAACTCTGAAGAAGCTGTTAGACCTAGAAAGCAGAAAATGGGAAGACATTCTTCCTTTGGCCCTTTTTGCAATCAGGTGTAAGGAACAAAAGAGTACCGGGTACTCTCCCTTTGAGTTACTCTACGGCCATAAACCTCGCACTTTCTTGGATATGGCTCGAGAGCAATGGGAGACTGAACACGACAATACTAAGCCCTTACCCGAATATGTAGCGAATCTAAAAACACATTTGAGTCAAATGCGAGAAATTGTCCGAAACAATTTAGAGGAGGCACAGAACGCGCAAAAGACACAATATGACAAAAAAGCCAAACTAAGAACTTTCCAGGTTGGAGACCTGGTATTACTCATGATGTCCTCCTCCGATCAGAAATTATTAGGACAATGGCAGGGTCCCTATCCCGTATTACAACAGGTTACCCCCGTAACATATCGTATAGAGGTAGACAGTAACAAAAAAATCTCTCAGATATATCATGTGAACTTGCTTAAGAAATGGGAAGGTCCAGCACCGGTAGCAGTTCATTCCGTTGATATCCAAAAGCCTCTTTTCAAACAGTGTATCGATCCAGACTTACCAGGATCTTTATCCGAGGAGTTAGTGGAGGCGTTGCAGTCTCATGAATTCGTCTTTTCCAATACTCCAGGCGTGACCAATCTAATTGAACATGCCATAAGAACACCCCCAGGCAAGAAAGTTAGATTACGACCCTATCGGATACCTGAAGCAAGGAGACAGACGATAAGAGAGGAGGTACAAAAGATGTTGCAAATGGGAATTATAGAACCATCCAAAAGTGAATGGAATTCTCCCATTGTACTTGTGCCAAAACCTGATGGCTCCATTAGATTTTGCATTGACTTTAGAGAAGTGAATAAAATCTCCGAATTCGATACCTACCCACTTCCTCGAGTGGATGAAATGGTCGAAAGAATAGGAAGAGCTAAATACATCAGCACTTTGGACTTGTGCAAAGGGTATTGGCAGATACCATTGAAAAGAGAAGACAGGGAAAAAACAGCCTTTTCCACACCAGATGGGTTGTACCAATTTAGGATGTTACCTTTTGGCTTACATGGAGCCCCTGCCACGTTTCAGCGGGCCATGAACACAATTCTAAGACCATATGATGGATTTGCTGGAGCATATATTGATGACATCATCATATATAGTGATACGTGGGAACAGCATTTAGAACATCTAGCTACAGTTGTACGAACCCTAGGGTCACAAGGTTTAAAGATTAACCCGGCCAAAAGTCACTTGGCAGCTCAAACTGTTAAGTATTTGGGTTATCTGTTGGGAGAAGGGGTCATACGACCACAACCCTCAAAATTGTCTGCCATTTCCCACATTCCTTTCCCCAAGACAAAGAAAGATTTACGAGCGTTCTTGGGTTTACTAGGTTATTATAGAAGGTTCATTCCACGATTTTCACAGTTGGCAGCTCCACTGACTGATTTGTTACAAAAACAGTGTAACACCGAACAAGTTCTGCAATGCCCCCCTAGGCCTGTCCAACAGTCCTTTGAAGCTCTAAAACAATCTTTAACGTCAGACACTGTTCTGATTAGTCCCGACTACTCACGACCGTTTATATTACAAACGGACGCTTCTGATCAAGGACTAGGTGCTGTACTATCGCAAGAAACACCACAAGGAGAGAAGCCTATTTTATATATTAGCCGCAAGCTTTTTCCTCGAGAAAAGAACTATGCCACAATCGAAAAAGAAGCCCTCGCCATCAAATGGGCTATCGAGACCTTACGGTATTATTTAGAAGGAAGAGAATTCACTCTGTTCACAGACCACGCACCATTAGAATGGTTAGCTCGAAACAAAGGACACAACGAGAGAGTGCTAAGGTGGTTTCTCTCTTTGCAACCATACAGATTTCAGACTCGACATAGGAAAGGACAAGAGCAAGGAAATGCGGACTATTTGTCCAGATATCCACAAGAAAGGCTTCCCCTTAGAAGAAAGACAGAAAGGGAAAGGGGATGTGAGAGATTGCCTACCAGACCCCTTCAACTACGGTATCCAGGCTCCTCTCATCTGTCTTCGCAGGGATACGAACGGGGACACAACCCGGAAGTCCCTCCCTCGAACACCGGAAGCAGTTACCCAGGGCCAATAAGAGAGGAGTGGAATAACCGTTACGGAGAGGAAGTCGGTGGAACCAGGACAGCGTGGAAGGAAGACGCGGGACCCAAACACAAGCAGGAAGACGCGGGACCCGGTTTCAAGCGGGAAGACGTGGGACCCGAACACAAGCAGGAAGACGCGGGACCCGGTTTCAAGCGGGAAGACGCGGGACCCGAGTGCAAGCAGGAAAACACGGGACCCGGTTTAAAGCAGGAAAAAGACGCAGAACTCGACCAAAAGATGACCTGGACATCAGGAACCACCGAGGACGAAGACGAGACGTGGTCCGAAGATTGGTGGTGTCCGGAGGTGGCTGGAGAGCGGCCGTGACTCAGGAGAGTTACGGCGGAGCCAGGTTAGTGATTGTAAACTGGGAATAGACGGGAGAGGGTGGTAAACGAACGGGTGTGGGTAGCGTCCAACAAAGTGATATCTCTGAGTTCTTTGTGAATGAAACGCTGCCTTAGTTTAAATCCCATGTTACCGTAGGAACTGTCCGCTCCTATACCCTTCTTTTCTAATCGAACACTAGCTGATAACAGTTATGATACCCATTTGGGTGCGGTAGAAACACCTATCCTTGTCCTCTTTTTCAACCTTTACTTTATGTGGTGGGACTGGTCTCCAAACGCTTAGGTACACTTGTATGCTATGATGTTATAGCGTTACGACCTTTTGAAACAGCAATACATTATTCTAACGGCTCCTTTCATTTCTTTGTTTTTCTATGAGCCTCCGGGGAACACACCACAATCAAGGACAAACCGAAGACCGGACTTCATCATCCTTGTCGGACTCGGATGACGCTGTAAAACATCCAAAACCAATAACTCAACAACCTTCAACTTCTTTACCACTTATTAATAAACCTTCCTTTAAACCTATTCTTCAGCCTCCTCGCCTGTTTATCAAGCCTGCCCTCCCACATACTCTCTACTACTCACTCTCTACTACTCTGTACTCTCTACTACTCGATCTCTATTACTCCCTCTCTACTACTCACTCTTTACTACTCACTCTCTAGTTCTCACTCTCTACTACTCTCAACTACTCACCCTCTACCACTCTCTCTCTACTACTCACTCTCTACTACTCACTCTACTACTCACTCTCTACTACACTCTACTGCTCACTCTCTACTACTCTCTACTACTCACTCTCTACTACTCACTCTACTACTCACTCTCTACTACTCTCTACTACTTACTCTCTACTACTCTCTCTCTACTACTCTCTACTACTCACTCTACTACTCACTCTCTACTACTCTCTACTATTCTCTTTCTCTGCTACTCACTCTCTACTACTCACTCTCTACTACTCTCTACTACTAACTCTCTACTACTCACTCTCTGCTACTCTCTACTACTCACTCTTTACTACTCTCTACTACTCACTCTCTGCTGCTCTCTACTACTCACTCTACTACTTACTCTCTACTACTCTCTACTACTCACCCTCTACTACTCACTCTCTACTACTCTCTACTACTAACTCTCAACTACTCACTCTCTGCTACTCTCTACTACTCACTCTTTACTACTCTCTACTACTCACTCTCTACTGCTCCCTACTACTCACTCTACTACTTACCCTCTACTACTCTCTACCACTCACCCTCTACTACTCACTCTCTACTACTCTCTACTACTCACTTTACTACTCTCTACTACTCACTCTCTGATACTCTCTCTACTGCTCTCTACTACTCTCTACTACTCACTCTCTACTCTCTATTACTCACTCTCTACTCTCTACCTCTCTACCTCTCTCTACTAGTCTCAACCTCTCAACCTCTACCTCTCTACCTCTACCTCTCTACCTCTACCTCTCTACTACTCTCTACCAGGACACATATACACATATATATATATGCATATATGTATATGCATATGCATTTATATATATGTATGTGTGTGTATATATATATATATTCACTGAAAAAACCATGGGTTATAGAACATATATAGTTAGGGATTAGCATTTACAAAACCTTATTTTACTCACACAAAACCATTGAAATTTCATATATAGTTAGTTGCACTAACTATATATCGCGCACCCGCAATCCACTGCTGATCATGTCACATATTACATCATTCATGACATGGTCAGTGACATCACTGAAGACATCTCAAATGACATCACTGATGACATCACTGATGACAACATCCAGTGACTGTATGTTTCTGAAAAGTCAAAATATGTCTTACATATTGAAGAATGAGTGGATGTATAAGTGTCTGGATGAAGGATTTAGTAGGTGCATGACTGTCTGTATGAGTGAGTGATTAAAAGTGTCTCACTGAGTGCATGGGTTAGTGACTAAACTGTCTTAATTTGTGAATCATTATGTCTGTTGTTCTGTAAACTGCTGCATGTGTTGATCAGTAGCTATATGAGTAACTATATGGGTTATTGACTGGTTGCCCAAGTATTTGTATGGGAGACTGAGTGTGTGTGTGGGTGGCTGGGAGGTGTATGACTCTGTGCATAGATGTGTGAGCAGTTGATTCACTAGATGTATGGTTTCAAAAGTGCATGTGGAAACAGCTGTATGGGCGGTTGACTGTGTGCATGAGTGTATTGGTGAGTGAATGGACATCTCAGTGCTACATGTCAAAGTAAGTACATATGTAAAACACAGTACATGTGAGAGTTGACATATATAAATAACTGTGCATAAGAGCCAGTGAATGTGTGAGTGGCTGTATGGATCATTGTGAACTTGTATCAGGGATTGTATAAGAGAGTAAATATGTGTTAGTATATGTTTGAATAAGTAAAGTTTGTATAACTGTATAGTTGAGGAAATGGAGGTGTGATTGATTCTTTGCATGACTGACTAGGTGTGTGAGTAACTCCATGGATGAGTGACAGTCTGTGAGTGTCTGTTTACACTGATTGTATCTAAGGTTATATTAGAGTCTGAAGAGGTTCATCGTATTATCACATGAATGATATCATCAGTGATGTGATCAGTAATGTCAAATGAGATGTCATCAGTGATGTCATCAGTGATGTCATTTGTGATGTCATCAGTGATGTCATTTGAGATGTCATCAGTGATGTCATCAGTGATGTCACTGACCATGTCATGAATGATGTAATATGTGACATGATCAGCAGTGGATTGCGGGTGCGCGATATATAGTTAGTGCAACTAACTATATATGAAATTTCAATGGTTTTGTGTGAGTAAAATAAGGTTTTGTAAATGCTAATCCCTAACTATATATGTTCTATAACCCATGGTTTTTTCAGTGAATTTTCAAGGTTTTGTAAATGCTAATTCCTAACTATATATGGTGTATAACCTATGGTTTTTTCAGTGAATTTCATTGGTTTTTTAAAAGCTAATGTCTGTAGCTGTAAAATGTATTCTTCTTTAAATCTTAAAATATATTTTACATGTTTTTGATACAATTTTTTTTTTTTTTTTTGTTTCGCTCCCAGTCCGCGAACCGGTTAGCTTCCCGTTAGCTCAATTTGGAGCCGCGACTCGGTCCGCGAACCGGTAAACGTTCCGTTTGCGTAACTGTTGCGTTAGCATGACGTTTTGCGTCGTCGCGTAATACGTCATAAGACGCGCCAAGTTAGCGTACCCGGAAGCGAACTGGAACGGGGCGCAAAGCGCGAAACGTAAACACAGCAGGTCATGTGACTCGGTAATAACACTTTTCATTGGATCATTTCACTTTTGGTTTCCTAATGATGTAATACTAGGTCATGTGATCTAAAATTAACACTTTTCATTGGTTTAGAACTTTTGCTTTTCCCAAATGATGAAAACCCCTCCTTCTTTCCTCACTCTGACTTTCATCTTGGTGAGAGAAAGACCCTTTATTAACATTGAGCAATGGCTTCTTTAGTAGCTTCAGCTGGTTCTGCCCCACCACCTCCACCACATCCAAGCAAGAGAGGACCACCTGGTGAAGTTCTTATTCAAGAAGAAGAGGAAGAACAGGAAGAGGAGGAAGAGCAGGAAGAGACACTGTTTTTGCCAGAGGAGCCCAGGAGGTATAATCGGAAGGAGAACTATATTTGGCAATTTTTTTAATTTCCTGAAGGCCAAAAGAAAGTAAATGCACGCTACGTGTTTTGCCGTATATGTAAAGAAAGACTGTCCAGGGGGACTGATAAAAAATACAGTTTCGGCAACTACACTATGCATCGGCATATGAGTAGGTGGCATCCAAACAACTATAGTGCTGCCCAGTTACGAGACGAGCAAGAAAATCCCCCTTCGATGGCCAGAAGATCAGTTGTACAAGAAGTGACGGGACCAGAGGCGAGGGAGATGGTCCCAAACATACAAATGAAGTTTGGGGAAGTGAAGCAAGTGTGCGTGCGCTGTAATCAATTCATTTGCTACAGAGAAAGTAGCATTACTCTAATTATCAAAGCAATTGATAATCATGTTTGCCCGAAACGCCCCAAACAATAAATTCTTCTTTTTTTTGTTGCTCCTGTTGAGCCCTTTACAATGAATCGTTTTTGTTTTCCCCTCTCCCCCCAAAAAACCAAAAAAATATCAAAATGTTCAGAAAATACAAAAAAATTAAAAAAATGTTCTGAAAAATAATTAAAAAAAATAAAACAACAAAAACAAAAAAAAAGTTCTTTTCAGAACTACCTCCCCATTATAAAAAAATTGGTAGAATATTTGGAACTCTGCCAACCTCTATTTCTTTTAGTTCGCTTCCCGGTTCGGACTCCGGTACGCGAACCGGGAGCGAATCAAAAAATTTTTGTAAAAAAAAGAACAGTAAGTATAAGGGAAGGAAACAGACAGTTATGTTAAAAGAAAGACAGCTATAGGGAGTAAACAAAAGATACTGTTACCCGCAATCCACTGCTGATGATGTCACATATTACATCATTCATGACATGGTTAATGATATCATCAGCAGTGGATTGCGAGTAACAATATCTTTTCTTTACTCCCTATAGCTGTCTTTCTTGAAACATAACTGTCTGTTTCCTTTCCTTATACTTACTGTTCTTTTAAAAAAAAAAATTGTGATCAATCAGAAACAATGACATTAATAGAGACAGAGTGAGTGAACAAGAGTGAAGAAGTATGAGAAGAGAGGGACTGAGAAATATAGTGGAAGGAGTAGAATAATTAAGTAATAGAGAAAGGAATGAGGGAAGTAGCAAAGGCAGGAAAGTAAGGAATAAACAAATGAAGCAGTAGAACTAATAGAAGTTAAATGTGATAGATTAAATGATTGATTCAGGATGACGATAAGGTGTGGCCTCTCCAAAAGTTTGTTTAAGGTGAGGCCTACTCAGGGTTGCATATCAAATTTATGCTTGTTGAAGAATACAGAGGAGATAATACATGTGAAGGCCTACCATTGAAGTAAAACATGTCCACTTCACTCTTGAACAACGGGCAGACCTCTTCTGTGTCCATAGACAGACCTAAACTTCATCTGCACAATGTCATTCGTAAACTTAGAAAACACAAGTAATGTAATTGAAAAACGTGGAGTTTCTTTTGCTCATTTCACAATCACATCACCTGTGTTGCCTTTGCTTAGGTATCTCATAGTGCAGATGTAGTCCAGCATATGAAACAGTACCCAGAAGTGCAGCAGTGTATGCATTAACTTTGATATTTACAGAAGCCTCAGTTTCTCCATGTCTACCTCACATTTCTAAATGTATATCATAAGTACAAAAAGTAGAACATTAATTATACATGTTAAATGGTTTATTTTTGCTGTTCTCAGAATGTATCAAATTTCACTTAAATCAGTGACTTGAAGGTATTCATCATGTAACAGCGGGGAAAAAAAAACACAATCAAAATGATTGTGTTTAAAAAACCCATACAACATAAGAAATCTGAATTCAAAACTCCTTAAAATCAACTTACTTTCCATAACGTCGAAGGATGTCCTATGAACAGCGTACACTCTGTTGTGCTATTAATATTTTCAGCCCGCCACTTTCTGAAAGAAAACCTCCATCGTTTTGAAAAATATGTTACATACGATAAAAGACGTCTCACATTCTACCACATGTTTCCACATGGCCAAATCATGTTGGAGCGATTTACAACTCTTGGAATTCTTGTAATCAAATCCAGTCATTTTCTATTTTCGCAACTTGTAGAAAGAAAACATTTAAGATTACTTTCACAATTCTGGACTACTAATATCTTACCCTTCTTTCTCACTCATGTTCTACTTTTCCTATGACACTGATACTGCTTACTATGAAGCAGACTTACTTGCATCAGGTTTATATAGTTGGATTTTTAAAATGACGTAATAATTAAAAGTTTTGGACCAATAATCTAGACAGCATTGCAGACTTACATTCCCTCTACTCCATGAACCTCTTGCAATTCCTCAGAGCAAATCCCGAGATTCTTTCCTTAAAATTTTGGTTTTAAAAACACCAGGTAAGAATTTTTAAGGTCATACTGCAATTTTTTTTTGAAAGTTACAACAGAATCGTTGCAGAATGACAAGCCGTTTCTAGACTTTAAATAAGCTGTGTAATGTCCTGATGTTGTAGAAGGACCATCATGATAGATAATTGCTGCAGTTACAAAAGTCCTTCCTGATATTGACAACTGCGAAGCAACAATTTTTTTTATTAAAGTTGTCAATTTTGATCCATCAGGCCTACATCGTTGGATCATTAAAATGACATACTGGCCATATCTTCGTATAAATAATGTTGACATCATTTCAGATTTACATTGGCTACACTCCATGTTGTGATCAGCTGCTTTTACTAGCTTATTAAAGGACACTGATTTACTGTCTGGCAAAGTTAAATATATAAATCTTTCTGAGTCTACACTAGTAGTACTTGATACCCTACAGTTCTCGCAGTCATGCTGCCATTGATAAGAAAGCCCAAACAGGTGATCTACATCTACACCCTCATCTTGCAATACATCAAGCATATACATTAAAAACTCCTGACAATCCTGCTGAATATTTTCAGAGAAGTCTGTTTGACCTGAACATTCGTCTAACAGATAACGAACTTCAGACACACTTTCTACTGTTGTTCTATCAGTGCTACATTTCTCTAACACAGAATTCAACAAACAGCATAAACTTTGTTCAGAATTGATCACAATCTGTTCTTTTAAAGTCTCTAGTGAAAAGACAACATTAACCACTACATTAGCATAGCAGTTGACACCAGAACTGTTTTCAAATTGAAAACCGACAACATCTTCAACAGAATCCATTTTCTTTCTGCTTACAATTTTCGGTTCATCGACTTTTGGGCTTTTTGCTACAACCTCCCTACTATTACTGATATTTCTTCGTTTCCGGCCTACCACACGTTTCTCAAACAAAGGATATTGAGGCAAATGTGGCGCATACTCTCTTCTTAACTGATTGTATTCCTTAACACAATCTAGATCTGCACAAATGTTTGTGACATCACAGTCAATCAAGTACAATCCTGATAAAGATCTAACTCGTGACAAAGCCACATATGCCATACCTTCCTTGAACACAGAACTTCCTATATTCACCAATGCACTATCTACACTTAAACCTTGCGATTTATGGATTGTCACCGCATATGCCAAGCAAACAGGAAACTGCTTACGGCGAACATATAAGTCTTTAACAAGCAAAAACCTTGCAGAACAACAACCAATTAGCTGTACTTCCTCAATACCATCAAATTTAATTTTTAAAAATTCAATTCCATCTCTACTTCTGTATTTCTCAAAATCAACAACATTACCCATTGATCCATTTACCAGACCTCTTTCAACATGTAAATTCCTTCTCAAAATTATTCGGCAATTTAAACACACATTCAAAGTCTTTTCAAAACCCGCTGTTTTAGATATTGTCTTCTCTAATGAATCCAATTTTGATTTCAAATTCTCAGACAAAATAATTGTTGATCCCATATGCTCTATTCTGTCAATAGCGTCCAGTTTCACAATCTCTTGCTTTTCTAAATGCAACATTTTGTTGTTGAAGATGGCACATTCTGCAAGAGTTGGCATCAAACATAGTCCGGATTTCTTCTCAGTAATTTTCTGAAAAATATTCTCAGGCACAACGTCTTGTTCTGGATATAAATTTGACAGTAATCGTGCATGTAAAGCTTCTTTCCCATGCTCGGTCACTTTTCCAATTCTAATATCTTGTAGAATATTCTTGTAATCTTCATCCTTTGCCTGACGCATATTTTCATGCAGTTCAGCATAATTGAAGTTTAACCATATATTGACGTTGCCAATGCTCCCTAGGCACTTCCTGGTATCTTCATGCGTGAGTATTTTGAACACAGGTTGTCCTTTCACTGGTGTAAGCTGCAGAAGATCTCCGAAAACAATGATGTGTTTGCCACCAAATAACACATCATACTCAGTTTTAAGAACTTCTTGCATTCTCAAATGCACAAAGGCAAGCATGACATTGGAAACCATGCTTACTTCGTCAATGATAAGAAGTTTCATTTTCCTCAAGACTCTTGAAACTTCACAACAAGCATCTCCAGATAACTTGTGGTATTGTAATTTGTTATCATGCTCCACTGGCAGCATCAGTAGACGATGCAAAGTAATACCTTTAATGTTATGTGCTGCCAGTCCAGTAGGAGCGGTAACAACACAAGACAGCGATGACTTAGTCCTTTCCTGCAAATAACAAGAAATTGCTTTAATAAGGAAACTTTTTCCAGTTCCCGCTTCTCCACTCACGTACAGTCGGACAGGCTTCAACGACATACATGAGCACTCTTTCTTCTCATGACTTAATCCATGATCAATTTGCTTGGTAACTTCGTCATATATTTTCCTCTGCTCAACGTTGAGTTGTTTTTCCAAGTCTTCTAAGTTAACCGCATCCTCCTGAGCATGTGCCATGGCTCTTTCCACTTCATTCATAGCAGTGGCAGCTTCATTTTCGATAATAGGTCCTCCTAGTGGATCCTGACTCAATGAAACAGAACTCTGACTGTCCTGAGAACTGTCTCTGGCAATCTCGGCTGCAATCGTTGCTTCCTGCTCAATTTCCAAAGTCAACATTTCTTGATATTTGGGAAAAGCAGGACATTCTATGGTCTCCTTGGCGGCAGTGAAAGAGTCTTCGTAACAGAGGAAATCTCCAAGCAGTTCCTCTTCTGCACGCCAAGGCTTGAACAGTTGCAAA
The DNA here is from genome assembly GCF_964263255.1 of Lissotriton vulgaris. Lineage (NCBI taxonomy): Eukaryota > Metazoa > Chordata > Amphibia > Caudata > Salamandridae > Lissotriton > Lissotriton vulgaris. The sequence continues at coordinate 1,196,223,115 of NC_141687.1, read as the reverse complement.
AGTGCTAAATAGAAAAACTCCTTTTTTTCTGGAGATTCGCCACTCAATTTTCGATGATTTACCAAGTGGCATTTTCTTTGCTTCACCAGACATCCCTCACTTCCAATTACAGCATACACTCCTTTCTCAATATCTTCTTTGATGTTCCTTTTGAATATGTAATTTTGTAGAACCTCATACCAACAAACATTCTCGAGGTGAGTGCTTCGATTTGGATAATATGTATCCAACATGTTGGTCTTCAAAATGTCGGTACTGTTTGGCTCCTTTTCCGCCAAATACTCAATTTCCCGCACAGGTTTCAGAACTCGATTACGCGTTGCAGCAAGACCAAGACTCGCCCAAACGATACTCCTGGATTTAGAATAAAGACTTGCTGAAGACAACCGGTCAGAACATTCGTAAGCTCCAATTTCTCGATGCGACAACATCTTCAGACTGAAACTGTACAACTTCTTACTGAGGCTCTTTTCATGGGAAATGTCCTCCCACATATCCTTCAATTCTGTCTTTTCTTTTTTGGTGATGTAAGATGTCACATACCGAGCCACAGCGGTACAGTTGTCAGCCACAAACTGTATATCCATGTTAGCATTCCACATGGACAAAATCACTGGGTTGTAGTCATTGATGTACTTGGACTCTTCGTTCCTTTTCAAATTGTATGTATTTTTGGGTGATTTCCTCGTCACATTATGTCGCAGAGAAGACATTAAACTGTTCACTCTTCCTTTAGAAATCACCCTTCGGGGAAAGTTGAAACGACATTTGGTGTAGAACTTGTCCTTGTTTCTGAATTTACGACGACAGTACTTTCCACAACGATGGCTTTGGAAACGTAGAACTTGTTCTCTTAGGCTTTTCTTCTCCGTTGCGTTTGGAACAGCACACGTAGAATACAGTTCTATGAAATTCATCACTAAGTCATCCGGATCTGTTCCAAATTTTGGTGCATCCTTGATCCACAGCAACATATGTATATGAGGAGCACCTCTTGCTTGGTACTCCTTTCTCCAGAAGAAACCCAACACCTCTCCAAGAGGTGGATTCTTCTTATTTGTGATGAAAGACATCATAGCTTCAAATCTATGATTGAAGTACCTGCATACATTCACTGGATCCAAAGAGCACAGTTCTCCAGGTGTCTTGAATTCAATGTTTTCAATGTTTCCATTTGCCTCTCGTAGAAATTCAAGTAAGTCTTCCCAGCCATACTCGGCACAGCTCAGAGTGAGGAACCATGTCGGAGCTCCTAAGTTCCTCAGCATACATTTTAAATCACAATGACGACGGTACCAGTATTCATTAGTACCACGCTGACACGCCATGAGATTAATTAGGTGAGAATCCAAAATACTGTTTTGGACATTGACTTTATGCATAAAGTCACTTGCCGAGAGGTTTCGCATCTGTATACCACTTTTTAAGATGTGGTTCACTGCATATGACAGTCCAGACAGATCGCTTTCAAACAGGAGATGAAACAAATACGGAATGCATTGACGAAACCTAGGATCTTCTGCATACAATCGTAAAGTCCGGTATTCAGACGCAGGAATTTGATGAAGTTGCTCATCATATCTTCCTCCTTGACCTGTTGGAAATAGCCGTGGGAAACACCGAGCTTCCAAACTTTCCTCCCAAACACTAATGGGACTCCCTTTGGCTTGTTTCATTTGAAACAACTCAATAGCATTCCCCATGACTTCCTTGGAATGCAAAGGATGAACACTATAATGTTCATATATTTCTTCACTTTTAGAGGCCTCTACTTTCTCAATTTGGCCAGCACACAAATCGCTATCCTCTTCATCACTTACTTCCTCTTCTGCAACATATACATTCTTATAGTACTTATTATTTTTCTTCAAATACAATGTTGCCTTTTTGACTTTCCTAACATCCACTAAATCTTGCCATATTTTCTTATTCTTTGTCGGAACCCCATTAACTAAGATAACCAGAGGTTCCTCTTCCACTTTTTCTACTCCAATTGTGTTTATGTTTTTGTTCAAATCTAGAGGCAAATAAACAACTCTTCCCTTTAATCCTCTCTGTAAATCTGATGGAGGCAACTTCCCTGTCTTTGGCTCCATTCTTACAATAGCCTGAAAGGGATGGATACTTTGAATCAAAATAGATTCATAAGTATTTAAATCCTTCAATTCAGAAGGAATCTCAACCAATTCCAGATTATTATGAACCGCCCTAGCAGGCATCTGGTTTTGGTTTAATTTGTTACAACAATAAGTACACACACGTTGATCCGATCCCAAATCAAAACAATTTTCTACCATCAAGTATGTGGCAAAATCCTTCCATTCACTATTATTTTCCCTTTCACTTTTTGCATATAAATCCACTAACTTAATCTGATTCTTGTAATAAGTGCGTCGACAACACACACAAGTGAAATTAGGCCTCTCACTTGATTTCATCTGAAACGTGGCAATTTCCTTCTGAAAATTATCTGTACTGGAAACCTGTACATTATCTTCAACATTACCCTCTACTTCTGGGTCAATTTGAACATTCTCATCTTTACTTCCAAAGTAACAAAACTCAATTTCTTCACAAATATTCTTGACATCTATTTCAGAACCATGCAAAAGAGAAGCACATAATTGTTTAAGCATAATTGCTGGACTCTTAGCATGATACAACATTCTCACTAATTTCCTCACTTTATTATGATGCACTGCTAGCATCCTGAAATGATGAAAAACACTCTGGCATACTCTCCTGGAAAGCCAAGCCAGTGAATGACCACGCAAACCTGTCACTTGTCTCACTCTGCAAGGATCTAATTCTTGCAACAACTTCATTTTCTGCTTCAAACTTTTCTTACTAAATGTCCGTACAAAATCACAAAGCAAATTGATGGAATCCTGTCGCACACTGCAAATAGAACTACACTTCCAAATGTACACAGGACCTTTAGGATGTCTTTCTAAAACCTCATCACTTAACGCCTCTTCTATCTCTGTTGTCACAAGTTTTTCTTTTTCAACTGGACAACCATCCTTCACTTCATAAGCTCGACCACTGGTGTCAACTGCAAACACCAAATCATTATCCTGAAAATAACTCTCCTCATTAAAAAATACCTCACAACTTGAACTATGCATCCATTCTCCGTAAAAAACTTCACAAAAGTTACTACGATTAACTACTCTCTTCCATTTACTATTACATTTGAAATCAGAAATTACCTTGTTTAGTGTCCTAATTCTATTGATTACCAAAATAAACAACTTTCACTTAATTTCGAAAGCATGATCAATAATTTTCTCTACATTTTTCTTTTTCTTATAAAATGCCACTTTCTGTTGGCCTTTCTTAATATTTTTTAATAAATTAACTATTATCCTGTTGCGGAACATTCGTTTTCGAATGTCCCTAAACTGTTGTTTCCTTCTACTATCATGCACAGAGTTATCTCTTGCTCTAGCAGTAACATTTTTGATTGGTCTTTCCTTTCCATTTAAATTGCTTCTCTTTTTCTGGACTGAAACATTTTCTGTAGAAATACTTTTTTTACTACAAATATTTCTTATGAATGATTTCGTGGTCCTACCCGGAGCTTTCTTGGTGATTTCACAAGTTTTTTTGGGAGAGGACTGCTGCAATAATAGATGATCCTGCTGTCTTTGACGTTTTCTAGCCTTTCTAATTCGATTCTTAGTTGGCATTTTCAAATTTTGAAATGATCTGCAGTTGAATCTGTGGAAAAATATAATAAAAAAGGTTATTAACCACTATTACCAAACAGTAAATGAATAACAGTCATCAAAAACTTAACACCCTACTTATTATTTAACATAGCAAATCTTTTGCACCACCACTGCGTCACAAAAGTGACGCACAGTGGTACAAAACAGGCATACACCTATCATAAATCTCTCCGTAACATTTTAAATGATTGATTCAGGATGACGATAAGGTGTGGCCTTTCCAGAGGTTTGTTTTAGGTGAGGCCTACTCACGGTTGCAGAAGAGTTTTTTGCTTGTTGAAGAATACAAAGGAGATAATACATGTGAAGGCCTACCAATGAAGTAAGTCATGTCCACTTCACTCTTGAACAAAGGCCAGACCTGTTTTGAATCTGTGGTCAGACCTAAACTTCATCTGCACAATGTCATTCATAAACTTAGGAAACACTACTAATGTAATTGAAAAAAGTGGAGTGTTTTTCCTTTTTTCAGAATTACTTCACCTATGTTTCCTCATTGACTTAAAATGTCCTTAAGACACATGAAAGCGTTTTTTTGATTGCCCTTGCACCATTTGTGGGTCATTTTAACATGGCTATGTAACTCCCATAATCAAAATCAAAATTTGCCAAGCACAGGTGGGAGCGTATTTACAAGAAAGTTGCCCCATGGAGAAAGCTCTTCAATTAAAATGGGAAAAATAACATCATAGACACTCAAATGCCTTTTAAATATGCTCCAAACAACCTATGAAGCTCTAGCAGTACATATCCAGAAATGTAATTGATTTCAAAAAACGTTTTTGAACACAACATATAAATCAATTGTATACCTACATTCAAGAGGAAATGACTGAAAATGTCCTTAAGACACATAAAAGCGTTTTTTTTGATTGCCCTTGCACCATTTTTGGGTCATTTTAACATGGCTATGTAACTCCCATAATCAAAATCAAAATTTGCCAAGCACAGGTGGGAGCGCATTTACAAGAAAGTTGCCCCATGGAGAAAGCTCTTCAATTAAAATGGGAAAAATAACATCATAGACACTCAAATGCCTTTTAAATATGCTCCAAACAACCTATGAAGCTCTAGCAGTACATATCCAGAAATGTAATTGATTTCAAAAAACGTTTTTGAACACAACATATAAATCAATTGTATACCTACATTCAAGAGGAAATGACTGAAAATGTCCTTAAGACCCATAAAAGCGTTTTTTTTTATTGCCCTTGCGTCATTTTTGGGTCATTTTAACATGGCTATGTAACTCCCATAATCAAAATCAAAATTTGCCAAGCACAGGTGGGAGCGTATTTACAAGAAAGTTGCCCCATGGAGAAAGCTCTTCAATTTAAATGGGAAAAACAACATCATAGACACTCAAATGCCTTTTAAATATGTCCTCCAAACAACCTATGAAGCTCTAACAGTACATATCCAGAAATGTAATTGATTTCAAAAAACGTTTTTGAACACAACATATAAATCAATTGTATACCTACATTCAAGAGGAAATGACTGAAAATGTCCTTAAGACACATAAAAGCGTTTTTTTTGATTGCCCTTGCACCATTTTTGGGTCATTTTAACATGGCTATGTAACTCCCATAATCAAAATCAAAATTTGCCAAGCACAGGTGGGAGCGTATTTACAAGAAAGTTGCCCCATGGAGAAAGCTCTTCAATTTAAATGGGAAAAATAACATCATAGACACTCAAATGCCTTATAAATATGCTCCAAACAACCTATGAAGCTCTAGCAGTACATATCCAGAAATGTAATTGATTTCAAAAAACGTTTTTGAACACAACATATAAATCAATTGTATACCTACATTCAAGAGGAAATGACTGAAAATGTCCTTAAGACACATAAAAGCGTTTTTTTTTATTGCCCTTGCACCATTTTTGGGTCATTTTAACATGGCTATGTAACTCCCATAATCAAAATCAAAATTTGCCAAGCACAGGTGGGAGCGTATTTACAAGAAAGTTGCCCCATGGAGAAAGCTCTTCAATTTAAATGGGAAAAATAACATCATAGACACTCAAATGCCTTATAAATATGGCCCAAACAACCTATGAAGCTCTAGCAGAACATATCCAGAAATGTAATTGTTTTCAAAAATCGTTTTTAAACACAACATATCTGTTTCAGCTTACATGAGTGACCATGGAATGGGCTCCATGTACAACAATAACTTGTGTTACTGCATGCCAGATTTCTACACAGAATATGCAATTACAATTTCTCAAAGAAACAAAATCTATTTGTATATCACTTGAGACAAAGCCACATTTTAAAAACACAGCTTTCTTCATCATTTTCTCCTTAAATCATACTATTCTCTATCTAAATTAAATAAATCTTTTCTCACCTTAGCAAATACTTTTTGAGTTTCAAAACAGTCTCAAAAATACACCAAATTGTCTTCAGCAGAACAAAGAGGATGCACTCCAGAGACTGCAGCTATAGAAAGCACAGAAATACTGATATTCATTCCACATATCTCTCATATTAGCCAATCATAACTCTTCCCTCACTTTTTTCAAATCAAAACCCTTCCCCCCTCTGCCCTCTCTGCCTTTTTTGCTTAGCAACCACCTCCTGAAAGACCTCTCATATTTGCAAGTTCACACAACAATGTTTCAATTGAACTCTGAACTCTCAGTGCACCTGCGTATCCAGTGCAATCTTTCATTAAATGTTTTTTCCTTGACCATTCAAATTACATCTTTCAAAGAACACATCCATGCACCCTAACTTTCTGTTTTCAGAAATGGAAATGCACCAATCACTGCTAATGAATCATTAGCACTGGAAATCCACAGTTTTTTTTCTTTACAAACTCCTACTGTTTCAACTGCCCTTTCATTACCACACTTCATCTGACGGCAGCACAACCTTCTCCCACCATGTTTAATGTCTGGATTGTTGGACATAGTTACATCTACTGGACTCAAAGGTATGCTGAGAACAGAAATTTACCTAACCTCAATTTACAAGATGTGGAAATTAAGTGGTTGGGCCAAAGAGGATTAAAATGTCACCAATTGATACCATTGGTGAAAACCTTTATGCATTTGCCAAAACCTGACCTGTTAATTGTGCACTGTGGAGGTAATGATTTGGGCACTTTGACTGGGGTAGGTCTGGAAATGCTTTTAAAGGACACCTTTGAGCAATTAATGGCACTTTTTCCTCAAACTGCCTTGGTATATTCCAATATATGCCAAAGACAGAAATGGAGGTGGTCCAACCAATTTTGTCCACAAATTGAGAAGTCGAGGAAGCATGTAAACAAATCTGTTTCAGCTTACATGAGAGACCATGGAATGGGCTCCATGTACAACAATAACTTGCGTTACTACATGCAAGATATCTACAGAGGAGATGGAGTTCACTTCTCAGATGAGGGCAACAGAATTTTCATTTTGAATTTAAGACTGTGCATTGGTACCTACTTATAAGTACCTAAATGTACCATAAACCCAAAAGCTCTTCTCAGAGCTACCCTACATCTGATCACTCACATTTATTATTTTTCTCTAACTTTTTTCTCAAATTTTCAACAAACTACGCTCCCCGGAGCGCTACCCGGTACGCGAACTGGAAGCTAACTGCGCAAAATTTTTAAAAAAAATGTTTTTTTCCCGCACATATGGTCCTCCTCAGCCACCCTCAGAAAACCTAGGGGGTCAAGATACATCTACCGTGCCCCCTTCTACCCATTTTGAACATTATTTGCCCTCCATCTTGTATCTTGATTCGACCGAAACACAAAATGGTGGACTCCCGTAACGCTGCTGGTTCGCGGACCGGGACGCATACCGGGAAGCGGTCCAATAAAAAAGGTGGGAAAGTAATTCTCAGAAAAACGACTGGAGACACTCTCACCAAATATAGATTAGCTCATACTACATAACAATCCCTTTCATTTTCACAAATTTGATTGAAATTCCATTTAGCCATTTAGCCTGTAGACCTCTCTAAATACCATGAGGTAAATTACTTCACAAAACACATCTGAAGTGTTGCATTTGAATTATCACTAAACACTTCAACTTGTTTGTAAAGGTAAGTTGTTATTTTCAAAACTGAAGTATATTGTGCACTATAAGTTAATATGGTAAACTTTTTCTGATAGTTATATACTATCCCTCTGTAGTAGTTATAGATTTAGATAGACTTCTCTGTTATAGTTATGGATGGAGTTAGGCTTCTCTTGGTTAAATCACATACACTTTTTTATAGTCCTACTTCCACTCTGATACTATACACTGCCAAAAGATAAATTCACTGATAAAAACTGCCTATCTAAAATTAATCCCAACAGTGCCCTATCTCTACTAATATATATTTTTTTTATCCAAATTTCAGGCAAAATGGAAGGCGAACAGAAAGTTGAATTTAAAATTGTACTGCAAGAGAGCAGCCAAGAAATCATTGATCAAAATGAAAATGAATTTATGGATGAAACTAGGGACCAGGAACTACTGCAATGTGTGCAAGCAGTAGATAACCTCATTAAAAATGAGGACATTTTACACCCTCAAAGACTACAAAGTATATTCAATGAGAATTATGAAATTTCTGACAGTGAAATGTTAGAAAGTTTAATAAATTATGAAACACAATCACAATAAAAAAAATGTTTGAAAAAATAAAGAAATAAAAAAATAATCAACAAAAACAACAAACAATTAACATACAGTATTTCAAAAGTCTATCATTCTTTTTTCCTTATAGTACGCTGCCCAGAATGCTTTCCGGTTCGCGAACCGCCCGCTCCCCCTGCTGGGCCCTTTTAAAACCTCCACATAAAACCTAGGGGGTCAACGAGGATCTACTATGCCCCCTTATGGTAATTTCCCCCTTTGTTTTGGCCTCCTCTTGTCTCTCGATCCTACCGAGAGACAAGATGGCGGCCGCTCCGGACTGTTTAGAATGTTGACAGACACCGGAGAGCCAATCAACTTCGCATCGCATAGTTCCGTTATGCGAAAAGTATGCGAACCGGAGCGCTACCCGGAGCGCTGTTACAGATATATATCTTTTTTTGAACGTTAATTTCTCAAAATCCACTGGAGCACATATATTGAGACCTAGCAAAGGCACATCGGGCTAACAGTTCCCTACAATTTTGCCAAGTTTCGTGCAAATCCATTCAGCCGTTCGAGCTAAAAGTGAGGCCAACCGCCCTATGGAAAAATGAATGGGAAAAACGCGTTTTGGGACCCCCCTTTTTTCTCGGCCCCCCCTTGACGACCCCCCCCCCCCCCAATTTTCAGAGGCTGCTCAGAAACAAAATGTGCCATTTTCCTGAAAATTTCAGCCAATTCCGTCCACAAACGCCAAAGTTATTAGACATAGAATTTTCAAAAATCCCATAGGGAAAAAATCCTAACTATATATACCTACTGGCGACCGCCAGTAGGTAATATACATACATATATAAACATATATAATCTTCATATGTATATAAATACAAATATAAATGCATGCATACATATACATACATGCATACATATGCATGTTATTTACATGAAAGTTTGAAAAACACTAATAAAAGCAAAGCTAAAAAGCCACCTCATTACAAACAGAATGGCTTTAACTTTAACAAGGGCGGGATCTATTGCATTTTCAATGCTTGTTTACTTTGGTTCCATCAAGAAGGCATGTGTCACACATTTGCCATAAATTCGGAATGTTAGCACTCTAGTTGCTCATTAGTACAGAGTGAGTAGTAGAGAGAGTAGTAGAGAGTAAATGGTAGAGAGTGAGTAGTAGAGAGAGAGTAGTAGAGTAATAGAGAGTGAGTAGTAGAGAGTAGTGGAGTAGTAGAGAGTGAGTAGTAGAGAGTAGTAGAGAGTGAGTAGTAGAGAGTGAGTAGTAGAGAGCAAGTAGAAGAGAGTGTGTAGCAGAGAGAGTAGTAGAGAGTGAGTAGTAGAGAGCAGTAGAGAGTGAGTAGTAGAGAGTAGTAGAGAGTGAATGGTAGAGAGTGAGTAGTAGAGAGAGAGTAGTAGAGTAATAGAAAGTGAGTAGTAGAGAGTAGTGGAGTAGTAGAGAGTGAGTAGTAGAGAGTAGTAGAGAGTGAGTAGTAGAGAGCGAGTAGTAGAAAGCAAGTAGAAGAGAGTGTGTAGTAGAGAGTGAGTAATAGAGAGTACACCCCACTACTAACTCGGATTATAATACCGATATTTATATAGCGCGAACAGCTACCTCGCAAGGAGGTGTCCCGGCGCTGAGTGATCATTTTTCCAGGCAGAATGGGCGGAGAAAGGGGAGGGAGTGTTTAGTTATTCTGGGAAAAGAGCCAAGTCTTTAGCTGCCTCTTAAAACTGGCTTCCGTTGGAGCCAATTGGATGTTGGCCGGTAGGGCGTTCCAGAGTGTCGCCGTGCAGGCAGAGAAGGATCTGCCTCCGAGTCTGGCTCTCTTGGCGCGGGGGATAGAAAGCTGGTGTCGTGAATTAGAGCGCAAGCATCTCTCCTGATAGTATCTGGGGAGTCTAAGCTTTAAATAGTTGGGACAGGTCCCCTTTTGGGCTCTAAATGCCAGAGTTAGAGCCTTAAACTTGATTCTGCAGGCTACAGGGAGCCAATGCAGATCGCGCAAGTGCGGAGAGACATGCTGTTTAAAAGGGATGTTTTTTAGCAGTCTCGCAGCCGCGTTCTGCACGATCTGCAATCGTTGCACCAGATATTTGGGTAGGCCAAGGTAGAGGCCGTTTGCGTAGTCCAGTCTGGAAGTGACTGTAGCATGGACCACCGTCTTGCGACAGTCTTCAGGCAGAAGGGACAGAAATTTGCGTAGGTTTCTTAGTTTATGGAGACAGCACGCAGAGACCTGCTGTATGTGTGGAGAGAAGGAAAGACTCTCATCCCATCTTACTCCCAGATTTTTCGCATTGGTGCTGGGTAGAGGAGGGAAACCCATTTCGGAGGGCCACCACAGGCTTGGGGGGGGCCGAGTATGTTTGCCAAAGAAGATGACCTCCGTCTTACTCGCATTCAGTTTGAGTTTGTTTGCATTCATCCAATTGGCAACATCTCGCAAGCATCCCTTCATATTGCTGAAGGCTGCCTCTGAAACATCCGAGAAGGGGAAAATTAGTTGTGTGTCATCGGCGTATGAAATCGCCTTGAGGCCCCATTTAGCAATAAGAGAAAAGAGTGGAGCCAGATAAATATTAAAAAGTAATGGACTGAGGGCCGAGCCCTGAGGGACACCACACCAGAGGGGTTTGGGTTTTGAAGAAAGGGGGCCCAAGGCTACTTTCTGGGTACGATCAGTGAGATAAGACTGTAGCCAGCCCAGAGCCTTATCTTCCAGGCCTGTGTTTTTTTGCCTTAACACTAGCCTCCCATGATCCACAGTATCAAAAGCGGCAGATAGATCCAGGAGCACCAACATAGCCGATGCTCCTGATTATACATGCCGGGAGGTCGGGATTATAGGGATCTCTGGACCTGATGAGGGAATAGTTAATGCGACTGTCGGGCCACTGTGTTGTATGATTTGGAAATGTTGCACACATTGGAGAATATTGATTGGCAGTTAAACATATAGTGAGTATTGGAAATAAGACTACATGATATCATATGCTATCAAGCAAAAAACAGGCATTAATCAAGCACCCTCACGAGTTATGTAATGATCCAAGCAATAATCATATGTTTGTAGAATATAGTTCATTAATAAGAGATAGATTTTCCAAAATATGGATCCAGAGTCAGGCGTTAGTTTTTTTTTTAGTTTAATATATCTTTATTCGGCAAATTGATCACCATAAAAGAATGCATATACAGTATACATTTCCAATTCTCCGGTTAAAATTATTAAAAATGCGAATAAAAGAAAAGAGGTACACCACAGTCACTGATTTGCTACCAGCAGCTACAGCATCAGACCGTAGGTCCCCCCGAATGCAATTTCAGTAAACGGGAGCGCGTCATCCACGCACTGCCCAGGAATTTTGCCACCCCGCATATCATGATGGAAGATGAAGAGTCCGTAGAAAGTACACGTAGTGCCTGGGTATGGCACCTCAACCCCAATTCCCTGCAAACAGGTTTCAGCCAAAATTTCCGCGCCCCTTTATAAGCTGGGCAGGCAAAAAATAGATGGGCCACAGACTCCTTTGGTGCTACACAGCCAGGGCATGAACGCAGGGGGGCACCAGAGTTCGACCACCTCGCCCTGAAGTCATGCACCGGAAGCGTCCCATATCGCAGTTTTAGATATAGCGCTCGATCAAGAGGTTTGGTTATCAGGTCAAGGAAGGGTTCCAATTTTCTCACACATTTAAATAACAAAAATTGGTCCGTAAGTGGGCCCCCATCTGTAACCCTCAGTGCATTACTCTGCACCCAGTCCCAGTATAGCTTTTTAATCACTTCCTTGGGTGGCGGCGATTGTGACTCCCAAGCATCCCTTAGCCCCAAGTTAAGAACCAGGTCTCTCAATTTATTCAGCCATCCTATTTTTTTACCCGTGTCCAGTTGAAGAAGATCGTCCAACCCATCAGCATATTTTACAAGTTCCTCTGTTCTTCTTAAGCGAGTCCAGAAGAGCAACGGGCGTAGCCTTACCAAGTCCTTTAGTGCTCTTCTGCCCAGATCTAGTCTCAGGGGGATCAGTGGGGTGGAAGCAGGAAGAGCCACCACCTTCCTTAGAAAATTGTTTTCCGCTGTCGATAGTTCTGAAACATTTTCGAACCCCCAGAGTTCGGAGCCATATAATGCCGCCGGAAGGATCTGACCCTCATAGATCGCCATGGCCGGGGAGACAGGTTTGCTACTTGACTCACGGAGCTCCCTCAAAGTCACCCCGGATACCCTTTGGTGGCTGAGTAACATTTTGGCCAAGTGGTCCTTCCAAGTCATTCGACTATTTATCCGGACACTGAGATAGTCAAATGAATCGACCAACTCCAGAGGAACACCATTGAGCAGGAAATTGTTTTTAAATCTTTTAGAGGGGGAGAGTGCCATCAGTTTGGTCAGGCGTTAGACTTCAAATCTTTTATTTCATAATCATTTAAAATTATTTCCAGCTTGTCCTGCCGACACGTGTTTCGTCTCTTTTGAGACTTTTTCAAGGCTGGAAGTATAAAAAAAGGCTAAAATCAATATATACACAATACATACAGTAAATATACAATATCAAGGAGAAATATTTACATAGAAGTCTAACAAAAACATGTATTCTCTGTAGGTGAAATCTACCTCCAGGAGAAACCACAAAAAATAGGAATGGAAACATGTAGACAATATTGACAATTATACATAGAGTTGTCCCTAATAGAGTGACATAATAAAGACAGTCGGTGTTCTCAGTTATCATCATATATCCTCCTAGTTCCTATAGCACATTACATAACAAGAACAACATCTGTCCCTAATATTTGTGTTGTATCACCAATAAAATCCCTTGTTTTGAGGTCTAGTTTGTAGGAAACAATTAGTAGTTGGCATCGTCAAGTTATTGAGAATTAATAACCGCAGTTCATCTAAGCCTACCTGAAATAATATCGTTAAGTCATTATACTGTTCAATTCTATCTTGCCAGTTCAAAAAATATAAGCGCACATACCCAAAAAGATGACAAGAGTGCAGTGGTATTGAGCATCATGAGTCTTGTTCTCAAAGGTCGAAGAAGCCAGGTACTACGGTCACCCCAGAAATGTCAGTCCTAAAACATTGTGAGAATAACCGTTTCTTCAAATTAGAAAAGGGTTAGACTAAGATCTCTGTTAAAAGATGACGTGATATTAATTAAAGACATACCCACAGGCGATATTTCATAGGGACACAATCTTTATAATCCGGTACACTGGTGTATATTCTTAATGGACATGGACTGGCATCCAGAGCAATAGTAGTGCGTAAGGAAGGATAAACCTAAGGATGATGGTAAACAGTTGTAAAATGTCATATTGGGAGATAGTATATACCAGTTTTGAAAAATCAGCAAGATGTATGTGCTGCGAACTGAAAAATAGTAGTTCGGGGATTAGAAAAGCATGTATGGTATCCATGTACATAACTTTTAACGAAAACCAAGATCCTTCATTAGGACTATTGTAGTGATACAGCGTCGAAAATATATGGAATGGGTGTCTAAACTTATACCCGTGCGATCAGTGAACAAGAAAGTCTTATATCTAGTGAAACAACCTGCAGTCTACCCATTAGTTATAGTGCAAGATAGCAAACAAAGAGAAAAGTCAGTCACCATAGATATCTACTCACTTAATTAATTAGAAATCATGCTTCGTGAAGGTGAGTTCAAATATTCTTAACTTTGACAGAAGACCATGATAAGTCACTATCAGGAAAGCATAAAAACAAAAAGAAAAGAACAGTCATCAGAATTATACCAGCTGTCATAGGTTATTGTCGTCGTATTAACAAATGATAGCAAACGATGGTCACATAAACCTGAATATCCGCGTATTCAGAGATAATGCACCACCAGCGCCAACACCGTAATCATGAAAAAACAGATCAAGATATGCCTCGACCCTAGCCCATAACACAGTATGTTAAGCAAAAAGGCCATGGATAAGCCAACTATCTTAGTTTCAAATGTAGCGACAATACATGCGCCGAGGGACAGTTTCTCATTCTAAGTCCACAGGCGGGCGTTTCGAAAATTCGGACCATTTATGCTCGTAAATAAGCGCAACTAGGTTAAAGTAAGAAGCGCTCCAAGGTTTCAAATACTATTAGTGATCAAAAAACAGTTATACTATTCCTTGCAATGACCCGAAAGTATAGAAACCCATCCTAAATATACCTCATCAGTCGCAGCGTCACCGCACCACCTCCACTGCTGTCAGTTACCTTTGACATAGCTTCGCGCCATATTTTAAACGAAATACGGGGGGCGTGGCTACAAGCCCGGATATCACGTATAGATTCCACCGCGGAATGAATCTCTTCTTGGAATTTTCGTCGAAAATGTGCCGGCCATATTATAACATTCGTAAAGCGATAATATAACCCTCCATAACCAAGATATTCTAGGTTAACTGTTATGGTATCTCAAAGTATAATAGTCAAGTAAGTCCGCGCTGCCCTCAAGAACCATCTGGATAGGTATAATTAATGGGAATGGGAAAATAAAAACCATTTTATAGCAGTACATTAAGACAACAATCGAGTGTAAGCTACAACAAGTCCACAATTCACTATATCGTTTGTGTATTTACGAGAAATGTCCATTAGTCATGAGTATGTCCAACATTATGGAATGGTGATTATGATAAAATATTCATCAAACGTTATGTAGAGGCAGACATCTTGTAATAGGTGTTTGACAAACAGTCAAAATTATAGACCCTAATGCATAAGTCCCAACGCTGTGAGTAGAAACTACCCTACATAAGAGCAGGTATTTAGTACAACAAGGGTATATGTAATGTTATTCAATAGTCCAATATGATATTACCAACAGGCAAGACAATTTACCTATATATTTTCAGACAGTTTTTTCCGATGTTATTCAATAGGAAAGTCATATTATCATTTCTTAACTAAGTTGGTAAACATTGAGATGCATTGATAATATATAGCAATCCAGTGATACTCTTCAAGCTACATATGTATATAAACAACAATAAGTAAACACAGGAGGTTCAAGTTGGACACATTATATGCAGTCAAAGTATCATTAGGGCTTAAGTTGACATAGGATGATATAGAAATCTCAGTTGATACACGTAGTGTCATTACTCTTTGAGAAACACATGGAGTTCTCTGTCAGTGTTAAGTCCCTGATCAACTGCCCGGAGTTTGATCAACCATTTGGACTCAAGCTTACGTAGAGCCAATGTGTTATCTCCCCCTCTTGGATCAGGTTTGATCATGTCTATTCCATGAAAATGGATTCCAAGTACCTCCAAATCTGAGTGTTCTTTATTGTAGTGAGCTGCTAAGGGATATTTGTCATTATTATTGCGAATGGCTCTAACATGCTCCTGTAATCGTTCTTTTAGAGGGCGAATTGTGCTTCCCACATAAATCAATCCACAATAACAAATGATAACATAAACCACCATTTTGGAATTACAGTTAATGAAGTGATTTATGTGGTATACTTGTTTGGTATTGTAAGAAAAGGTCTTTTTTTTGTCCAACGCAAATTGGCACATATTGCATAGAGTACATCTGTATGATCCACAAGGTTTGATAGGCATCCATTTTCTAATGCCATCAATCATTTCATTGTTTTGACTCGGGTTCTTTATGATGGAAGGACTCAGAAGATTCTTGAGAGTTCTACCCTTTTTGTAAATAACACGGGGTTTATTGCCAACATAAGTTTCAAGATCTTTGTCTAGTTGGAGCAAGTGCCAATGTTTTCTAATGGCATTATAAATCTGGGTACTATTAGCACTATATTGGGTTATAAGTGCCAGTTTGTTATTGGCCTCTCTGTTAAACTCTTTATGTTTCCTTTTTAGTGTCGTTTTTCTGGAAACCTTCTGAATTTTCCTATGTGCCGTTTCTAAGGTTTTGGTGTCATATCCTCTCATAAGAAACCTGTTCTTAAGGATATCTATTTCTCTTGCGAAATCATTATCATTACTGCGGTTGCGTCGCAATCTAGTCATTTCTCCATACGGAATAGCTCCAATTTGTGAAGCTGGATGTGCACTACTCGCATGGAGAACTGAATTACAGGATGTACTCTTTCTGTATAGTTTGGATTCAATTCTGTTCTCTGATATGAATAACGTAAAGTCCAGAAAGGATATACTTTTAGTACTGGATTCGAAAGTAAATGTGAGATTATAATCATTATTATTTAAATACTTCATGAGTTCATTCAATGAGTCATCTCCTCCCGCCCAGATCATAAAAACATCGTCGATAAATCTACCCCAGTAAACAATGTGCTCGGTTAGGGTGGGAGGACCTTTCTTCCAGATATGGTGTTCTTCAAAGAACCTCATATAGAGGTTTGCAAAAGAGGGGGAAAATTTGGCCCCCATAGCTACTCCCGAGTGTTGTTGATACCAATCATCCATATGTTTAAAAAAGTTATTATTTAGGGCAAATCTAGTTAGATCAATGATCATAGTGGTATGATCATACAGTGTGGCGTCCCTCTTAGATAGATAATATGTGAGAGCATTCATTCCCTTTTCCAAGGGTATACTAGTATACAAAGCGCATACGTCTAGCGTTACCAATTTGAAAGTTGGTACCCATTCCAGATCTTCAAGTTTACAAAGAAGGTCCTTTGTATCTTCCAAATAAGAAGGAATGTTTCTTACGATCGGTTGTAATGTAATGTCTATAAACTCAGAGATTTTCTCTATTGGTCCACCAATCCCAGAAATAATGGGTCTGCCAGGTGGGGATGTAATACATTTATGTATTTTGGGTAATACGTTTATGTAGGCAGCTTTGGGGTTGGGAACATTAAGATATTTAAGTTCAAGATCAGATAGTAAGCCTTCACTATGCCAATATTTTAGTTTTTTGCCAAGGTTAGTTATTGTGGAATTCATGGGATTAGACCCAAATTTAATATACGAGTTTGTATCACAAAGCTGGCGATTGATCTCTCCAATATAGTCCTCATTGTCAAGCATGACTATATTCCCCCCTTGTCAGCCTCCTTTATTATCACATTCTTCCTAGCTTTGAGATTTTTTAAAGCATTCCTTTCACTCACATTAAGATTATCTTTTAGTCCTAAGGGTCGACCAAGGGTTTTGTCTTCAAGTTTGTATAATTCATCCGTGACTGTCTTATAAAAGCAGTCAATGAGGGTATCAGCAGATGTTATTGGAGAGAAAGTGGATTTGTTTCTAAGGCCACTGTCTGTGTAGATATTGCTCTCTATTCCCAAATCTGCCATGACACTACTAACTGTGGGAATGTTATCCAAATCATCATCCATTTCAAGGAGCATTTGTACTTCCATAATATCCTGAATACTTCTCCCACTCTCACATACACTGTAGACAGGAATTTCTTTTGCTCCTTTATTTAGGTCAAAAAACTTTTTCAATTTAAGTTTCCTTACAAATTTAAAGAGATCAATGTGTGCGAGAGTGAAGTCAGCTTTATTCATAGGACAAAAACTCAATCCTTTCTTAAGTAAACTCACTTCACTTGCTTCCAATTCAGTTTTAGACAAATTAATAACAGATACATCATTGTTGACATTTTTCAAGTCTACTCCAACATCACAGTTAGTGGTTTCGGTACAAGTCGTCAAGTCATCATTGCACAAGCTCAAAGTGTTGATATTATTGTCCTGAGCTTTTACTTTCTCTGTTGTCGTGAGACTGACCTGGTTACTCTTTGAGTTGGGTCCCCTTCTGTGTTTGCGGCCCCCCCGCCTTGTTCTCTTTCTGGCTGGGTTTTGCGATTGAAGCCCGCCTGGATTCCCTTCCGATATCGTTCTAGTTCTGTTAAAAAAGATGAACCTGGGATAGGGCTCTTAGAGGGACCTGCCACTGAAGAAGCTTCACTTCTTCTATCACTGATTTCTGTAAAATCACTGTTAAAGCTTGACATTTCTGATCCACTAACAGAAACTGTCTTATCTGTTCTTGGTTCATTCAGTGTTGCGGTCCCTGATCTGGGCTTGGTTTCGTCAAATCTTTTGGCAAAAGTGAAGACTCTTCCATTTTTATAATCTAGTTCGTCACGTTTAAGTTTTCTAATCTTTTTATCTCTTATATAGTTTTGGTGAGAGCTGAGGACTTCTTTAAGTATTTTGTAGTTTTTTTCAGCAACATCACCCAAATTGAGGGAACTTATTTCACCTTCAATTTTTTCTATTTCTCTCAAGAGTTTTTCCCTTTTCCTTTCCGCATGACGAATTAAAATGTCCATCATGCCAAAAGATGAGCCTGCAATTAGACTTTCCCATTCTCCAAGGAGATCGGGATCCAAATCCTCGAAGGTGGGAAAGATAATAACTCTTAATCCTCTAGGGATCTGTTTGATCTCGATGTATTTCTTAAGAGTAGTTAGGTCCCACCAGCGGGAAAGCTACGACTTACGTAAGCGTTCTAGTTTGAGAAAGAGTTGTTTCATATTTTGTGGTTTCTCTTCTACTGTAACCTTCGGTTTCGTCTGGACCTCTTGGTTTTGGAATATCTCATTAAACATTTTATCTCTATCATCTTCAAACATAGCCATGTTTGATGTGACGAGTAGGGGTCAATATTTGTACAAAGGAATATCAGGTCAGTTACACGTCAAGAGAAAAAGTATCACAAAAAGTGCAAAGACTCACTTAATAGAATGCAAGACGGTATTGTGGTGGTAGTGTTTCTCAAAAATGAGAAAACGTCAGCACATATGAGTAATACAAATCTCTAAACACGTATACGTGTATTGTCACTCATAAACAGTTCTTAGTGTGAGGTGCACTGTTAACCTGTCAAACACCCACCACCAGGAGTGTTAAATTAGCAAAAAGGGATTTTTCGCTAATGTTAAGTATCAAGCAAAAAACAGGCATTAATCAAGCACCCTCACGAGTTATGTAATGATCCAAGCAATAATCATAAGTTTGTAGAATATAGTTCATTAATAAGAGATAGATTTTCCAAAATATGGATCCAGAGTCAGGCGTTAGACTTCAACTCTTTTATTTCATAATCATTTAAAATTATTTCCAGCTTGTCCTGCCGACACGTGTTTCGTCTCTTTTGAGACTTTTTCAAGGCTGGAAGTATAAAAAAAGGCTAAAATCAATATATACACAATACACACAGTACATATACAATATCAAGGAGAAATATTTACATAGAAGTCTAACAAAAACATGTATTCTCTGTAGGTGAAATCCACCTCAAGGAGAAGCCACAAAAAACAGGAATGGAAACATGTAGACAATATTGACAATTATACATAGAGTTGTCCCTAATAGAGTTACATAATAAAGACAGTCGGTGTTCTCAGTTATCATCATATATCCTCCTAGTTCCTATAGCACATTACATAACAAGAACAACATCTGTCCCTAATATTTGTGTTGTATCACCAATAAAATCCCTTGTTTTGAGGTCTAGTTTGTAGGAAACAATTAGTAGTTGGCATCGTCAAGTTATTGAGAATTAATAACCGCAGTTCATCTAAGCCTACCTGAAATAATAGCGTTAAGTCATTATACTGTTCAATTCTATCTTGCCAGTTCAAAAAATATAAGCGCACATACCCAAAAAGATGACAAGAGTGCAGTGGTATTGAGCATCACGAGTCTTGTTCTCAAAGGTCGAAGAAGCCAGGTACTACGGTCACCCCAGAAATGTCAGTCCTAAAACATTGTGAGAATAACCGTTTCTTCAAATTAGAAAAGGGTTAGACTAAGATCTCTATTAAAAGATGACGTGATATTAATTAAAGACATACCCATAGGCGATATTTCATAGGGACACAATCTTTATAATCCGGTACACTGGTGTATATTCTTAATGGACATGGACTGGCATCCAGAGCAATAGCAGTGCATAAGGAAGGATAAACCTAAGGATGATGGTAAACAGTTGTAAAATGTCATATTGGGAGATAGTATATACCAGTTTTGAAAAATCAGCAAGATGTATGTGCTGCGAACTGAAAAATAGTAGTTCGGGGATTAGAAAAGCATGTATGGTATTCATGTACATAACTTTTAACGAAAACCAAGATCCTTCATAAGGACTATTGTAGTGATACAGCGTCGAAAATATATGGAATGGGTTTCTAAACTTATACCCGTGCGATCAGTGAACAAGAAAGTCTTATATCTAGAGAAACAACCTGCAGTCTACCCATTAGTTATAGTGCAAGAAAGCAAACAAAGAGAAAAGTCAGTCACCATAGATATCTACACACTTAATTAATTAGAAATCATGCTTCGTGAAGGTGAATTCAAATATTCTTAACTTTGACAGAAGACCATGATAAGTCACTATCAGGAAAGCATAAAAACAAAAAGAAAAGAACAGGCATCAGAATTATACCAGCTGTCATAGGTTATTGTCGTCGTATTAATAAACGATAGCAAACGATGGTCACATAAACCTGAATATCCGCGTATTCAGAGATAATGCACCACCAGCGCCAACACCGTAATCATGAAAAAACGGATCAAGATATGCCTCGACCCTAGCCCATAACACAGTATGTTAAGCAAAAAGGCCATGGATAAGCCAACTATCTTAGTTTCAAATGTAGCGACAATACATGCGCCGAGGGACAGTTTCTCATTCTAAGTCCACAGGCGGGCGTTTCGAAAATTCGGACCATTTATGCTCGTAAATAAGCGCAACTAGGTTAAAGTAAGAAGCGCTCCAAGGTTTCAAATACTATTAGTGATCAAAAAACAGTTATACTATTCCTTGCAATGACCCGAAAGTATAGAAACCCATCCTAAATATACCTCATCAGTCCCAGCGTCACCGCACCACCTCCACTGCTGTCAGTTACCTTTGACATAGCTTCGCGCCATATTTTAAACGAAATACGGGGGCGTGGCTACAAGCCCGGATATCACGTATAGATTCCACCGCGGAACAAATCCCTTCTTGGAATTTTCGTCGAAAATGTGGCGGCCATATTATAACATTCGTAAAGCGATAATATAACCCTCCATAACCAAGATATTCTAGGTAAACTGTTATGGTATCTCAAAGTATAATAGTCAAGTAAGTCCGCGCTGCCCTCAAGAACCATCTGGATAGGTATAATTAATAGGAATGGGAAAATAAAAACCATTTTATAGCAGTACATTAAGACAACAATCGAGTGTAAGCTACAACAAGTCCACAATTCACTATATCGTTTGTGTATTTACGAGAAATGTCCATTAGTCATGAGTATGTCCAACATTATGGAATGGTGATTATGATAAAATATTCATCAAACGTTATGTAGAGGCAGACATCTTGTAATAGGTGTTTGACAAACAGTCAAAATTATAGACCCTAATGCATAAGTTCCAACGCTGTGAGTAGAAACTACCCTATATAAGAGCAGGTATTTAGTACAACAAGGGTATATGTAATGTTATTCAATAGTCCAATATGATATTACCAACAGGCAAGACAATTTACCTATATATTTTCAGACAGTTTTTTCCGATGTTATTCAATAGGAAAGTCATATTATCATTTCTTAACTAAGTTGGTAAACATTGAGATGCATTGATAATATATAGCAATCCAGTGATACTCTTCAAGCTACATATGTATATAAACAACAATAAGTAAACACAGGAGGTTCAAGTTAGACACATTATATGCAGTCAAAGTATCATTAGGGCTTAAGTTGACATAGGATGATATAGAAATCTCAGTTGATACACGTAGTGTCATTACTCTTTGAGAAACACATGGAGTTCTCTGTCAGTGTTAAGTCCCTGATCAACTGCCCGGAGTTTGATCAACCATTTGGACTCAAGCTTACGTAGAGCCAATGTGTTATCTCCCCCTCTTGGATCAGGTTTGATCATGCCTATTCCATATCATTTGCTATAACCCCGAGGAAGTCTTTTGGATTAATTCCATAGACGAAACATGCGTGTTGGCTGTGTTGCTGTTTTGCTGTACTGATCTCAAATATCCAGGATTGGAGAAACTGTTAAGAAGTCTTTGTGGAAACAAAAATATGACAAATAAAGAAACCACAGAATTATACTTTCCTTTGAATTTTTTTGCGATTTTGCTTTGTAAACTTATATGTTATGACAAGATTGTTATTTTCTGCTCAGGGAATCTTAAGTAATTCTTGAGTAGTAGAGAGTAGTAGAGTGAGTAGCAGAGAAAGTAGTAGAGAGTGAGAAGTAGAGAGAGTATTAGAGTAGTAGAGTGAGTAGTAGAGAGTAGTATAGAGCGAGTAGTAGAGAGTGAGTAGTGGAGAGTGAGTAGTAGAGAATAGTAGAGAGAGAGTAGTAGAGAGTGAGTAGTAGAAAGTGAGCTGCCCTCCTGCCCTTAACATACAACCCCAAGGTCAACTGTGGCACTAGGCTGCTGATTACTTGACTCAGCACTAATAATAAAATTGTTAAACAGGCAATTGCTTGTTAAATGGTTATTTGAAGTTAAATAAAGGGAGTAACTAGAGCGCTCTGCACCCCTTAGCTATGGGTTCACCTTCATTTTTAAAGACATCTTGCAGCAAAAGTGTAAAGATTCTTGAGTAGTAGAGAGCAGTAGAGTGAGTAGCAGAGAAAGTAGTAGAGAGTGAGAAGTAGAGAGAGTATTAGAGTAGTAAAGGGAGTAGTAGAGAGTAGTAGAGCGCGAGCAGTAGGGAGTGAGTAGTGGAGAGTGAGTAGTAGAAAGTGAGTAGTAGAGAGTAGTAGAGTGAGTAGTAGAGAGTGAGTAGTAGAGAGAGAGTAGTAGACAGTTATGTTAAAAATGTTAAAAATGGGACTTTTATAGCGCAACGGCTACTCCAAAGGAGTGTCCCGGCGCTTTGTGCTCCAGACCTAAAGAAAGAGCTGGAAAACATAACAGTAAAAAGCAGGAGCCTAAAATAGGAAGCGGAATATCCGGAGAACAGCCAAGTTTTTAAGTCCTTCCTGAAGACAAGCAAGTTCGAGGTAGTCCTTAGGGACACCGGTAGAGAGTTCCAAAGCTGAGGGGCAAGGAATCTAAAGGACCGGCCGCCTAGACGAGCCCTTTTGATACGTGGTACCCGAGCCAGAGCCATTGTTTCCGACCTAAGAGATCGTGTAGGTCGGTAGAAGTCCAGCCTCTTCTGGAGATATTTAGCACCATTACCATGCAAGGCCTTATGGGCTAGGGTCATGGCCTTGAACAGTATCCTCTTCCGTACAGGGAGCCAGTGGAGGGAGAGGAGAAGGTTAGAGGCACTAGTGCGACGATGCAGGCCAAAGATCGCTCGAGCAGCAGCGTTCTGAGTCACCTGCAAACGCTGAAGGAGATATTCTGGCAGACCCAGATATAGGACATTTGCGTAGTCCAATCTGGATCCTATAAGTGCCTGGACAGTAATCCTCCGATGTTCCTCAGAAAGAAGGGGAAAGAACTTACGCAACATTCTGAGGATCCCGAAGCATGTTCCCGTAAGAGTAGTGACCTGGGATTTGAGCGAAAGCTCATTATCAATTTTTACTCCCAGGTTCTTAGCCCACTTAGATGACTGAGTTGGAGGGAACATGTCAGCAGGCCACCACCCATGCCAATCTGGTTCCGATGGGCATCCGAAGAATAGTATTTCGGATTTGTCCGAGTTGCACTTGAGGCTGTTGTGTTGGAACCAATTGAAAACAGCCCCAAGGCACTCACGGATCCTTTCTCCATCGAGCTCCTCGCCCTTACCGCAGGTGAACAGGAGCTGGGTGTCGTCAGCATAGGAGACGATCCGGGCCCCATAGGACTCCGCCAATGTCGCCAGAGGGGTCATAAGGATGTTAAATAGCGTGGGGCTCAATACAGAGCCCTGAGGCACTCCGACTCCCAATGGCGGCATTTCGGCAGACCCAGGTGGGACCCAGACCGTCTGCCGGCGGTTGGCTAGAAAGGAACGAAACCAGTTGAGCACCGTCCCCCCAGACCGATGTCGTGTAGTCTAGTGAGGAGATCCTCATGGGGGACGGTGTCGAACGCCGCCGACAGGTCCAACATAACCAACATCACCCTGCCTCCGGCATCCAGCACCTCCTTCACGATCTCAGAAACTTCCAGGAGCGCCGTCTCGGTGCTCAAGTTGGAACGAAAGCCCGACTGGGATTCATGGAGCAACTCGTGTGACTCCAGGAAGTTAGAAAGCACGCTATGTACGTGTTTCTCCAGGATCTTGGTAAGTGCTGGAACGAGCGGTGAGTAGCAGAGTAGTAGAGAGTGAGTGGTAGAGTGTAGAAGAGAGTAGTAGTGACTAGTAGAGAGTAGTAGAGAGTGAATATTAGAGAGAGTAGTAGAGAGAAGTAGAGTATTAGAGATTGAGTAGTAGAGAAAGAGTATTAAATTAAGAGTAGTAGAGAGTGAGTAGTAGAGAGCAGTAGAGTAGTAGAGAGTGAGTAATAGAGAGCAGTATTAGAGAGTAGTAAAGAGTAGCAGATAGTGAGTAGTAGAGAGCAGTAGTGAGTAGTAGAGAGTGAGTAGAAGAGAGAGTAGTAGAGAATGAGTAGTAGAGAGTGAATAGTAGGGAGTGAGTAGTAGAGAGAGAATAGTAGAAAGTAGTAGAGAGTGAGTAGTAGAGAGTGAGTAGTAGAGAGTGAGCAGTAGAGAGTGAGTAGTGTAGAGTAGTAGAGAGTGAGTAGTAGAGAATAACAGAGAGTGAGTAGTAGAGCAGTAGAGAGTAGTCAGTCAGTGTCAGTCAATCAGTGTCAGTCAGTGTCAGTCAATCAGTGAATCAGTGTCAGTGTCAGTCAGTCAGTGTCAGTCAATCAGTCAATCAGTGTCAGTCAGTGTCAGTCAGCCAGTCAGTGTCAGTCAGTCAGTGTCAGCCAGTGTCAGTCAGTCGGTGTCAGTCAGTCAGTGTCAGTCGATCAGTGTCAATCAGTCAGTGTCAGTCAGCCAGCATCAGTCGGTCAGTGTCAGCTAGAGCAGCTCTGCTGACCTGGTTCTCTGGCTCTAAAGCAGCTCTGCTGACCTGGTTCTCTGGCTCTAAAGCAGCTCTGCTGACCTAGTTCTCTCCCTCTAAAGCAGCTCTGCTGACATGGTTCTCTGGCTCTAGAGCAGCTCTGCTGACCTGGTTCTCTCCCTCTAGAGCAGCTCTGCTGACCTGATTCTCACCCTCTAAAGCAGCTCTACTGACCTGGTTCTTAGGCTCTAGCGCAGCTCTGTTTATCTGGTTCTCTGGCTCTAAAGCAGCTCTGCTTACCTGGTTCTCTGGCTCTAGAGCAGCCCTGCTGACCTGGTTCTTAGGCTCTTGCGCAGCTCTGCTGATCTGGTTTTCTGGCTCTAAAGCAGCTCTGCTTATCTGGTTCTATGGCTTTAAAGCAGGTCTGCTGACTTGGTTCTCTGGATCTAGAGCAGCTCTGCTGACTTAGTTCTCTGGCTCTAAAGGAGCTCTGCTGATCTGGTTCTCTGGCTCTAAAGCAACTCTGCTGACCTGATTCTTAGGGTCTAGAGCAGCTCTGCTGACCTGGTTTCCTGGCTCTAAAGCAGGTCTGCTGACCTGGTTCTCTCCCTCTAAAGCAGCTCTGCTGACCTGGTTTCTCTTGCTCTACAGCAGCTTTGCTGGCCTGGTTACCTGGATCTGAAGCAGCTTTGCTGGCCTGGTTCTCTCCCTGTAAATCAGCTCTGCTGATCTGGTTCTCTGGCTCTAGAGCAGCTCTTCTGACCTGGTCCCTTGGCTCTAAAGCAGCTCTGCTGACCTGGTTCTCTCTCTCTAAAGCACCTCTGATTACCTGGTTCTCTCGCTCTAAAGTAGCTCTACTGACCTGGTTTCTCTGGCTCTACATCAGCTCTGCTGACCTGGTTCTCTGGCTCTAAAGCAGCTCTGCTGACCTGGTTCTATGGCTCTAAAGCAGCTCTGCTGACCTGGTTCTCTGGCTCTAGAGCAGCCCTGCTGTCCTGGTTCTCTGGCTGTAAAGCAGGTCTGCTGACCTGGTTCTCTCCCTCTAAATCAGCTCTGCTGACCTCGTTCTCTGGCTCTAAAGCAGCTCTGCTGACCTGGTTCTCTGTCTCTAGAGCAGCTCTGCTGACCTGGTTCTCTGGCTCTAAAGCAGTTCTGCTGACCTGGTTCTCTGCCTCTAGAGCAGCTCTGCTGACCTGGTTCTATGGCTCTAAAGCATATGGCTCTACATCAGCTCTGCTGACCTGGTTCTCTGGATCTAAAGCAGTTCTGCTGACCTGGTTCTATGGCTCTAAAGCAGCTCTGCTGACCTGGTTCTCTGGCTCTAGAGCAGCTCTGCTGACCTGGTTCTCTGGCTCTAAAGCAGTTCTGCTGACCTGGTTCTCTCCCTCTAAAGCAGCGCTGCTGACCTGGTTTCTCTGGCTCCACAGCAGCCCTGCTGACCTGGTTCTCGGCCTCTAGAGCAGCTCCGCTGACCTGGGTCTTTGGCTGTAGAGCAGCTCTGCTGACCTGGGTCTCTTGTTCTAGAGCAGCTCTGCTGATCTGCTACTTAGGCTCTAGAGCAGCTCTGCTGACCTGGTTCTCTGCGCTCACGATGCACGCACCTGAAATATATTTAAAAATAATATAATTTTATTATAAGTACAAATATATAATTTTTAGGAATATATTAGATAATCTCTTGCCCTAATATGTATATATTAGAGACACATACATATCATTTTGGAACATACATTTGTTTTGTGGGAGTCGTGCACCCAGTGCTAAAGCACGTATATGACGACATGTGGGACCCGCCACCATGCAAGCATCTCGTACCGTAAAGCGCATGTGTCGCAAATGTGCAGGAGCAGGAGTCGCGGACTGGTCGCACACCAATAGCGCACATCACATAATAAATGTTTATGATGTAACTAAAAAACTCACAGCCGTCACACACCGTACGCGGATCCTTCACAACTTTTCTAAAATGGCGGCTAGAATCCACGCACCCACCGTGATGTGTGCGCTTTGAGTGCACGACTCCGAAAAAAAATTGGGAAAAAGTTTTTTTTAAAGAAAATAATATAAATATATTAAAATTAAACATTAAAACAAACAAATTAATGAATATTTCAGTTATAATTTTTTTTAAAAAATCTGTGCAATTTTCAGAAAAATATATAATGGTATTTAATGAATAAAATATTTATAAATAGACAGTTGAAAAAAAACTGTAGAAAATCAGTACAAAAAAAGAAGTATAACTACTATCACACTTACAAATTAGCATTAAAAAAAGATTTGAAATTCACTGAAAAAACCATAGGTTTCAGAGACGTTATAGTAAGAAATTAGCATTTAAAAAAGATTTGAAATTCACTGAAAAAACCATAGGTTTCAGAGACGTTATAGCTAGAAATTAGCATTTAAAAAACCTTAGAAATTCACAGAAAAAAACATAGGTTTCAGGGGTGTTATAGTTAGCTGGCCATTTCACTCGTACAAAACCATAGAAATTCCTCTGTTATAGTTAGTTCTGCTAACTATAACTCGCGCGCCCGCAATGCACTGCTGATGATGTCACATATTGCATCATTCATGACCAGATATTTGGAGGTCAATCGAGTCCCTCTTGGACTACATATCTTCGTTGTACCTGCTTTTAAATTATCATTCCCGGGGCTCCTGGAAGAATGAATGGATTTTATGGCTAAATCATGCAAAGGCCTGCTAATATTTTTTATAAGACATGCCGAATTAGATCTACCACGATTTTGCTGTAAAATAGGGGAGCTCCAGGAGGAGCTGGAAATTGAGAGTGACCAAACCAAGATAAAAGAATTACAACCAGCTATGACAAACAAACTGCACATGTATGAAGAGAAAGTCAAACTAAGGAATCACTAAAATTCCAGAGGGTTAAAAAAAAGATTATGCTGGGGGAATGATCCTGACTTTTGCAGGAAAGTACAATATCTACAGAAAAGAGATGTGAGAGGAAGACACCCAGAAGCAACAGGATTGCATCTGAACAGAAGCCAGCTCTGATAATAGCACAGATACAGATGATATCACAGAGGAGGATCAAGATCGACCCCAGCCGTGGTTGAGCCGTCACCGGAATCGGAAAATCTGACCTAGAAATTGGCGGTCAATAGCCCCTCATAAAGATTACTAACTGACACAGAAATATTGAGCGGGGGTGCTAGCAAGAAGCAAAACTCCTGCATTTGTTACAGGGGGCGATATTGCAACACTGTTGCAAAACCGGCTTCCACAGGCACAAAACTGGCCCCCATACCTCTGGATCACTGGGGAAATGTACGATGTCTGCTACGGCCAGTCCTGCCCTGGCTAGGATTAACATCCTGCCCTAGCTTGGAGGTCAAATATGCCCAAAACCGGGTTTACATATTTATTTATAAGAAAGTTGGAATTGCACATATTGCACGAAATGTCCACTGAAAAATCAACTCAGCCTAATCATTTCAATACAGTGATAGTCAAAATACACCCCGGGGCCCGCATGCTGCCCTCCTGCCCTTAACATACAACCCCAAGGTCAACTGCGGCACTAGGCTGCTGTTTACTTGACTCCACACTATTATTAAAATTGTTAAACAGGCAATTGCTTGTTTAATGGTTATTTGAAGTTAAATAAAGGGAGTAAATAGAGCGCCCTGCACCCCTTAGCTGTGGGTTCACCTTCATTTTTAAAGACATCTTGCAGCAAAAGTGTAAAAACAGAATAAAGTCTCCTCAGAATCCATAAAGTATATTTCATTAACATGCAAAACCGTTTCACATTAGTACATCATATTATCAATGCATTACGTATTTTTTAAAAGTGATAGTTTTCAAACATAAATTTGGAAACATTTATTCCCCCCCACACTGACAACAAAGCCAATAGTTTAATAAATAAAACACAGAAGAAGGTTTTGTACAGTGCACATCCTGAATTCTTGTATATTGAGGTCCTTTTATATGTAATAATGAAGAAAGGGAACGTGAAATAAAAAAATTGTCTAGGATCAGACAATTTCGTTAAGTTGGGAAGCCTAGATTAAACCAAGGTTTTTTGGTTTCACATTGTGCAATTCTGTCACTAATGTATGTGGTTCACTTCCCTACACTCACCTTACTGCCAACCCCTATGTCCTGACACCCCCCACGGCCACCCTGCTGGCATCAGTGAAGCCCTTGGCCATGTCACATACCAACTATTTTGGCCCTTGGGAAAATGTTTGTGTGTACCCATGTTTTAATACCACTAGTAATATCAGAATTGGCACTGTGGATTGTCTGCTGGCCTTTGAGGTATTAGTGGGGGAGGGGAAATGTTGATTTGAATAATGTGCTGGAATCGCTAGATATCAATGTGAATACACCCAGTGTCAGTGGTTTTATATTAGTGGTTTTAATTTAAAATCTAGAATGACACCTACATTACCCCCACAATAATATTGATGTATTCCACAATATTTTGGTCAATGAATTAATATAATTAACCCCTTCCATGCTGATGACGAACCCCAGCCGTCATGCACTACGGTGCTCGTGTGCTGATGGCGGCTGGGGTTCGTCACGGCCCGCCCCTGTTCGTGTTGTTTACAGCACACCAGGGGAATCGCGGCCGCATGGAAGGGGTTAAGGAACAGGATGAGTAAAGTACCAGGTAAGTTATCCAATGCACAGAAACAGGCACTTACCACACTTAAATCTTACATCACCATAGTCATCAGGCCCTCAGACAAGGGACTGAACTGGATATTGCTATGTATGAAAGAGAGGCGTATAGACAGCTTCATCAAATTGAATACTATGAGACCATCAGTTTATGTATACCAAAAAATCAGTGTGCATATATTATGATGTGTTATCCAAGTGGTGCCACAAGGGCATTCTTGATTTTGATGATTTTCTATATCTGAGAAAGCATTACTCGAAGACACCCTGTTTCTACATTCTGCCATAGGGAGACCGATTGTTTCCTCTAATGAGGGGGTTTTGGTGAACACTGTCATCTATATTAATTTCTTTCATTTTCCTTTTGTATCTGCACTACCCTCCTATTGTTGAGGAAGCAGTGACTGTTTAACCAAGATACAAGACATTGAATGGGTGGATACATTTGTAATGATCATGATGAATGATAAATTCTATATATGTGTATAGATTGCCACTTTGTAATGAAGGTCTGCGAATACTATCTGAAAACTAGAGCTATTTGCTTTATTGAGCATAATATAATTTTACTTGAGATGATCAGATTCGGTCTCAAGGAGAACATTTCGATTTTTTTGACTGCACTTATGAAGTAACGGAGACAACACTGGTTCTCCTTCGTAACAATCTGTAATAACTCAAGGCACAAGAGTAAATTAAAGTTAATGTTTATTCCAAGCTCCCGCTAGCACGACACACATCTGTGGCATACATGAGAATATGGCCGTTAACTCAGCCACCAACTGTCAAGCAAGCACTACGTCAGCGGGCAGCACGAGACCAGTGCCTCGCGCTCACCGTGTACACAGCGCGAGGCAAGCTGGCTCACTACATATCTCCTTTCCTTAAACAGACAGAGAGGAAGAAAAGGAAGAAGAGAAGAAAACAAAAGGTAAGCTCAGAGAAGGATGAGAAAATCAACGACGGAATCTAATAGGAACTCTGATGGTCCTGGTGCTTCTTCTCACCAAAGAGGATTGAGGAGAGGAAGACTGAACACTTAAGTCACATGAGGAATTGTCACTTGAAACATTTTTTGCATCATTTGAGTTCAACAGATTGTTCTCGACATTTTTAACTTTTACCACCTTGTTGACGTTCCACCAGTGCTGTCCATTGACACGAACAGCACTACCACAGACTTTGTCAACCACAACGATATCACCAAACTTGGTTTCACCTTTTTTTACAAAGCCTTGTTTCTTTATCCTTACACAGTCCCCCACAACAAATGCTCTGCTTTTAACATGTTTTATTTCATCAAAATATTCTTTCTGTTTAGATTGAACTTTTTCGTTCCTCTTTCTGACCTGTTCATCAATATCTTGAGGAGAAGAATGAGATTTGAACCATTTGGACATCCATGCTGGTCTAAATTCAGTGCAAGGTTTCCTCCCCCTAAGAAGTTCAAAGGGAGACACTCCCGTAGATGAATGCGGGGTGGTCCTGTAGAACCATAGCATAGCCCTCACACTCTGGGGAACAGCTTTGTGGTGTACAATAGCCCATTTAACGCAATCACCAATGACTCTGTTGAGTCTTTCCACCAGCCCATTAGTTTGGGGATGGTAAAGGGAACTTCTATAGTGTGTGATGGCAGATTCTTTAAGGAATTCTTCCACCTCAGTGGACACAAACTGCACCCCATTATCGGATATGATGGAAAGGGGAAACCCTTCTCTCATGAAAATTTCTTTCATGAAGTCAATAATCTCTTTGGAGTCAACTTTGGACACAAATTTTGCTTCAGGCCACTTGGTATAGTAGTCCATCATAACGATGGCAAATTTGCATTGATGGGGTAAGCTATGAAAGGGTCCTAGCACATCTATACCAAGTTTCTCCCACGGGGCACCTGGAAGAGGTATGGGCGTGAGTGGTGGACTGGATGTACGAAAGCTTTTGTCACAGGATGAACAAACTGTGCATTCTTGCACCATCGCATCAATATCTTTATCCATCTGGGGCCACCAGAAGTACTCTCTTACTCTACGTTTAGTGAGTGTGGCTCCTAGGTGTCCTTCATGGGCCTTGGCTAACAGTGTGGATCTAATTTTCTCGGGGGGAACCAGTTTCTCAATTCTGAAAACTAAACCATCTTCGATGGTGAGTTCATCATTCACCTTCACATAGGGTTGTAAGTCCACACCCACATTCCTTTCTCTCGGCCACCCTTGGATAATGTACTTTTTCACTTCCTTTAAAACTTGATCACATTCTAGCGCTTCCCTCCAACTTTCTTGTCCTACTGAACATACATGTAACAATTCAACACTGGCAATAATACAATCTTCATTATCATCACAACAACAATCATCATTACTTTGCATGGTTATGTTTGAGGAGGGAGGTAGGCGTGACAAAGCGTCTGCTCTCACATTTTTCCCTCCAGCAATATGGACAACATCAAAATTGTACTGTGATAACTTGGAAGCTAGGCGTGCAATGCGGGGCGTAGCACTGCGACCTTTTGTGTTACCCAGAATAGACACTAGTGGTTTATGGTCCGTTTGGAGTGTGAATTTGCGCCCCCACAGATAGTTTTTGAACTTTTCAATGCCCCACCAACATGCTAGGAGCTCCTTCTCAATCACAGAGTAATGTGTTTCTGCCTCTCTAAGTACTCTGGAAGCAAACCCAACAGTATGTTCATTAGGACCAACATGTTGTGTCAAAACAGCGCCCAACCCATAGTTGCTGGCATCAACAGTCAAAGTGCAAGGCACATCCTGAACAAAGGGCTTCAAGGCACTGACGGTGCACAACTTATCTTTGATCCATTCAAACGCCAATTTGCATTCTTCATCCCACACAAATTCATTTTTATCTTGTAGCAATCTAGAAATGGGGCGAATATTGGTGGCATAGTCTTGGATAAAACGAGAATAGAATTCTGTGAGTCCTAAAAGCGATTTAACTCCTGCTTTGTCTTTCCGAGCAGATGCATCAACTATGGCTTGAACCAAACTCGGCTTAGATGTGACGCCTTGACTTGAAATAGTGTGGCCCAGATATTCCACACTGTCTTTGGAGAATACACACTTATCTCTTTTAAGAACAACTCCGTGCTCTTGGAAAATGGACAAAATTTTGGACAAAACAATGTCATGTTCCTGTTGATCCTTTGCATATATCAGGACATCATCTTGAAATATGGCAACATTTTTGATTCCTTTGAGTAGATTGACCATGACTCTCTGAAAGACAGAGGCTGCCGACGCCAGGCCAAATGGCATACGGCAGAACTGATACAATCCAGATGGAGTGTTAAACGCAGTGAAGTGGCGTGAATCTTTGTCAAGTTCAATCTGGTGGTATGCAGAGGCCAAGTCAAGTTTAGTGAAAACCTTCGCTCCTGCAACTACACCTAGCATTTCTGTGATGTTCGGTAATGGGTGCGAGTCCACCCAGATCACTTTGTTCAGGCTGCGCAGGTCAATGCATATTCTGAGATCGTTGTTCTTTTTTCTTGCTACAACTAATGCCGAAGACCAATCCGACGATTCAATTGGTTCAATTACACCTCTTTTTTGCATAGACAAGAGCTCCTTTTCCAAATCGTTGCGGATGCTGAAAGGTATACTCCTTATTTTGTGCTTGACAGGCACAGCATCACTCTTTATCTTTATCTTGTGCTTGAACCCCTTGATTTTTCCAAGCTCACCAGAAAGCACTTTGGGAAATTTATTGAGAAGCTCCTCCACATGTGTTTGGTCGCGAATAACCAAAACTTGTTCTTTTGCTCCAGGACATAGCATCATACTGAACAAACCTTGATGGAACCATCCCAGAATGTCTAATCCATCGACGGCCACATAAATTTTCCCATATATGTGCCTGTTTTTGAACACCAGGACATCTTCAAAATACCCTAGAAGCTCAATGCTCTTCCCATTGTAGGATACTGGTTCTCGATCAGGAGGTTCCAGAGATCTTTTTCCCCATTTCTCTCTGAATAAAGATTCACTGATAAGTGTGATCCTTGCGCCTGAATCTACTAAAAGTCTCAGACTTTTATCTCCAACACCTATGATCGCATACGGGTCAACACAGTCATTAGGATCACCAGTTATTATATCTCTTTCACTCACCACCAGAACCATGTCTTTAAGTTCACAGAGGGCGTCTTCACTGTCACTGTCACTCGAGTCTTTAATACATGCCACTTGGTTGGGATTTTTCTTGTTTGACTGGCACACTTTGTCAAAATGCCCCAACTTTCCACATTTACGACATGTAGCATTCCTAGCAGGACATGGCCTTCCACTTCTATTATGTGAAGGATAACCGCACCTGAAGCAGATGTCTGTCCTCTTGAAAAAATTGTTCTGTTGAAATTC
This sequence comes from Lissotriton vulgaris, assembly GCF_964263255.1. NCBI lineage: Eukaryota > Metazoa > Chordata > Amphibia > Caudata > Salamandridae > Lissotriton > Lissotriton vulgaris. Next base: position 1,196,188,844 of record NC_141687.1, on the reverse strand, counting down.
TTTTTTCTTCACCACATTTTTAAAGCGAACTGGGGTCACCACTTCAGCATTTTTACTTTCAAGTTCTCTGATTGAGGATTGTGATGTTTCAATGCTTTTAGCTATGCGGATGGATTCATCTAAAGACGGATTTTCTAAAGACAACAACTTTTGTCTGATGGTTTTATCTAGGCATTTACTGATGAATTGATCCCGCACTAGCTGTTCACTAAAATTTTCAAATTCACATTCAGCAACCATTTTCCTCAAAGCAGTAATGTATGTATCCACATCTTCCTCAGTTTTTTGTGCTCTCTTGAAGAATTTATGCCTTAAAACTACCACACTGGGTTGCTTGTCATACCTTGTCTTAAGTTTTCTAACTGTGTTTTGATACTCATCAGTTTCTTCACCGCCTTCATCAACCTCTTCTGGTAAATGTTTGAGTGTTTCTCTACCTTCAAACCCCAATGAGTGAAGAAGTAAAAATCGTTTCCTTTCTGCTCTAAACCTGTGCGCTCCAATGGCACCCAAATAGTTCTCGAATGCATCAAACCATTTTCTCCAGGCCACGGGTGGTTCACCTGGGGTATCTAAGAAAGGAGGCGGAGGCTGAATTGACTGCATCATAACCTATTAGGTGAAGAGAGCAAGTCATATAACATATGCCACCGCAGTTCCCCTTGGTGACACACAGCTGATATATATATATACTGCAGTCAGACAAAACAACAGTGGTTCATAATAAGCTGGATGAACACAATCAATTGTTCCTGTTCCTGTCAGTGTCAATAACTTTTATCGTGCGAAGAAGGATAAATTACAAGGTGTTTTTTCCTTTTATATTGCCTTTCCAAAAATAAATGAGTTCAGAATGTCGTGCTTTAACTTTTCCTCAGTTAAGTGGTGTGAGCCCCAGCGGTATTTTCTCTTCGGTACTACACGGCTGTGCAGCCAAAACGCTTATACAACATTTTTTTTTTAAAGGAGCAAGCTTCTAACCAACCGGGTACTTCCCCTTTAAGAAACGATGAAAGGCTGCAGCTTCAGCCGGGAAACTGAAGAGGTAGGCGGTAACTCCTACACGCGTGACTTACTTGAGCCTGCGCAGTCACTACCTCAGCGTTTCACTCCAGGCAGAAAGATGGGAAGAGAGAATCCGCGCCGATCATCGGCAGGGCCGATCCAATGTGCAGGATGACAGCGCCGAGAAATCGCGGTGAACTCCCCTCAGCTTCGCCTCATGTTTCTTGCCTTCATGCCAGGTACCGTTTCCTTCTTTTAACTATACGCGGGTTCGTTGCGGGAGCTTGAGCACCTCGTCGCCAATCAAGAGTTGTAATAACTCAAGGCACAAGAGTAAATTAAAGTTAATGTTTATTCCAAGCTCCCGCTAGCACGACACACATCTGTGGCATACATGAGAATATGGCCGTTAACTCAGCCACCAACTGTCAAGCAAGCACTACGTCAGCGGGCAGCACGAGACCAGTGCCTCGCGCTCACCGTGTACACAGCGCGAGGCAAGCTGGCTCACTACACAATCCTTTATTGATCTGAGGAGCACAGGTGGACACTTCCACCTCTCAGTCCACCCAGTTAACGTCTGACCCAGAACATACACTTGAGTGGAAACATTCTGTGAATGTCACAAGAGTGTCAAAGAGCAACCTGGTTGCCAAGCAACACAACAACATATTACAGGCATCGCAATGGGCACCTGATTCGCCCCCAGATACATGAATCTCGTGATGGGTTGGCAGGAGGAGCAGGTGGCCTTCACCCAACATGTCATAGTGTAGGCTCAATATATTGATGACTGGTTTGTTTTCTTGGATAGGCCTATGGAGAAGGCATAGAGATTTGTTCAGAGGCTTAAGGATAATCCCTTTAACCTCAGGATAACAACTAATATGAGCTAGATAGTAATTGGCTTTCTGGATGTGAATCATTTGTTGGAAGCAGGAAAGGTCTACGCCACCATGTTCCATAAGGGTACAGCTAGGAACTGTATGATACATTTTAAAAGGCATCACCCAAGAAATTAGGTCAATAGTATCCCATATGGGGAAATCTTCAGGACTAAGAGGATGTGCAATATGGAAATGAGTTTCAAAAGCAAAAATTCTATTTGAACAGAAGATTTAGGGAAAGGGGCTATGCGACAAAAATATTAAACATTGCTGAAAGAAAAGCAGACCAGATCACTAGGGAACAACTCCTTTTTCCTAATACTGCTAAAACCTCGAAAAATTATTGCATATGCTTGATTACAACATTCAAAAAATCAACTCTACTACAAGGCATATCATGAACAACAACTGGTCATTTTTAAGAAATGATGTGATACTTGGTCCAGGATCACATATTAGACCCTCTATTATGCATAGGGGAGGCAAGTCTCTGAGGAATATTTTAACACATAGCTATCATGCTAGCAACCCTAAAGGTGATACATGGCATGTCTATTCCAGGGGTTTCTTTAAATGCTGCCAATGAAAAGCTTGTAGCTAGCAGACACACAATGAATTTGTGTGAAAGCATGTCTTCTAGTGGAAGGAAGAAATTTATAACACAATTTTTAACATGCTCATCTAACTACTGTGTATGTCTGCTAGATTGCCCGTGCAATTTCATGTACATTGCCAGTAATACTTTTCCACTTAGAAAAGGTATTCTCGAACATTTAAAAGTAGTTTGTAATGTGGACGCCGCCTATCCTGTGGTACAACATTTTTCTGTGGCTCACAAGTGTGATGTCTCACAGCTTACTCTCTTTGCTATTGACAGGGTTGTCAAAAATGTACCAGGGGAACAGAGTTAGAGAGCTGAGACAACTCGAGGTAAGACCAAGCATCTTCTAGGCCTTTATAAGGATAAGGAGCTTGAGGTGCATGTTGGTTGAATTTCTGTATTTGTGCTGGTTCCTTGCACATATTCTTTGCCTCTGAGGGTAAAGTATAGTACTATGATTACGTACCTGATATCTGTAGGCAATTGCACAGGGGATTGTTTATATGCTTGTATTATGTTAGGAATTTCGTGCTGGAGGACTTGCCACCCTTCTGTGTTGTATGGAGGAGTTAACACATTGATGTTTATAGTATTTGATGTGATTTGACAATATGTCATTTAGGGTGCAGTATAACAATGTGCTAATTGAGTCGAATTCTGTGATTATAATTTTGAAACACCTCTGACTCCCCTTTGAATGATTGCCTGGTAGAGCTTTATTCAAATGCCCTATACTCCTTAGGATGGGTAATGCTGTTGATGTTGCCAGGGCAATATTAAAAAAAAAATAATGCATGTATGCAATTTAGATATTGTTTTTTCGGATTTGTTTTTTGATTTACTTTGTCTTGTATGTCACTTCTTTGGAAGCATTGTGTATTAAGCGTTGTACTTTCTGCTGTTTTCATTGAATCTGAGCCCTACACTATGCTCTATGTTCCAATTTACAAAAATAGAGCATAGTTCAGAATTACTCAAGCCCAAACCCTTTTCACGCAGATGATTTATTTCATAAGCAAGTGGAAAGCCAAACGCCCAATGCGTTTCGGTGCATCCGCACCTTGGTCACGGGAACGTTGGTCAACATTAGTTACATATAGTGCACAATAAACAAAAGTGTAGGACTACATATCCCAAATGCTGAAGCTTAGAGTTAAAAACGGCGGCCATTTTATAATGGTGAAAAATTACTGTGTATTTCACCTATCAGTCGCAGGATACCAAGACCATTAATGAAACCTTTCAAATAATAACACAGATATTATCAGTACTGGTTTAACACTTGATTAATTCATCAGTCAAGTGTAACAGTGGATGTAGATAACTGTACAACCCTTTGAACAATTCCGCCCCAGTGGGCCAATGTTGGGCTACAAGTACCCTACAATGATAAATCGTGTTTGCATAATTCCAATTCAGCCACAGCGGGCATAAATAGCAAGCAACAAAATTATCCTTTTTGCCGGTAGATACTATAGTACAAAAAATACAAGTACTAAATTATTGAATTAAACAGCATTCATGATCCTATTTAAGATATTAATAGCCCTTATGTTTTCTCATCCCAGCAAACTGATATTGTCGTCTCCTACAGCAAAAACATTGAAAGTGCTATTAATAAAATTGTGACTGTTAAAAACAAACATGGCATGGGATTAATTTCATCCTAGAAGTGGAAAGCATTTTCAACACAATATTACAGAAATCCTTATCCTAGATGTACTGATAACTCTTCGTCTTTATTTAATCCCATAGGATACTTAGTACCAAACTCTATGATCATCCTAGACTCTAAGCGTCTTAATTCTCTCACTCTGTTGCCTCCTCTTTCAGTGACGGGAATTCTATCTAAGGCAAAATACTGAAGGAGACCACTATTCTTACTGTGGAACTCTTTCAAATGTCTTGCAACCGGATAGCTTTTATCTTCATTTTTGCTAGCACGCAAATGTGCCAGGATGTGTTGTTTAATTGGATGGACTGTGCTACTAAGATAGGTCAAAGAAGGACAACTTAGTGCTTACACACAGTGTACTACTGTGTGTATGCACTAAGTGCATTCAATTTGGGAAGGTTTTTGTACTTTGTATTATTTCATTTATTTGCGGTTGACACTCGCCTTACAAGCTTTACATGAACTGCAGACAAAACAATCCTTAATAGGACTTAAAACTCTTTCAGGTGGTAATGTGCTGCTACATAATAGATCATTTCTAACTATAACGTGCCTGAAACCTATGTTTTCTTCAGTGAATTTCAAAGGTTTTTTAAATGCTAATTTCTAGCTATGCCTACAAAGGTAGGACATGTAAGAAAGAGGAAGAAAAGCGCAAAAAGAAGAAAGACAAATGCAGAAAGAGGCAACAGAAGTCCAGAAAGACGAAGAAAAGTGCAGGAAGGCCTTGTTCCAAAATCATCCTGTGCCCACAACTTGTTCAGACAGGTACTGGTGGTAACTTACTCTGACTAACCAGGGCTAGAGCCAGTGCTCTGCTAAAAGACACTTAGAATACAGTGAAAACACCTACATACACTAGGAAACACTGTGCATTGGGGTACCCTTTTGATTAGTATGACCTCCTCTGTAAGGCCCTAGTACATAATAGGACAGGAGGATTAAAACTACCTTTAAGTCAGATGTGCAGAAATATGCTACTATAACTAGTAGTCACGTTTGAAGAGTGGTGGAGAAAGGGTGCTGGGCGTCCAACCAGGAGGGATTCTTGGCCCCCAAACTTCCTCAGGACTAAATCGAAGTGCATCCCCATCCCGTAGTCTACCACGAGGCACGTTTGCAGAGTGGTTGAAAAAGGGGGCCATGGCCGCCGAAGACGTTTTATTAATCCCATTGTGTGAGACTTACTGGAAGTAACAAGAGGGGTAGTTGGCCCCCAAGGACATCCTTGGGGGCCAACTTCCCAAACTATTACCTCCAGTCAGTCCCACACAGCAGCATTGGTAAGTACTCATACCAGGCCACGCCCTCTTCGCCCATCACTCTACAAATACGCTACCTGACACGCTCTTGGTGTCAGGGATTGTCTGGGACTATGTGGGGAACACAGTCAGGGACTTGGGCAAGGACTGGGCACTGGGTAGAAAACTTACACAGGAAGAGGAGTACAGCGCTGCCCTGGATCATAAAGGGAGTCAGAGGAGAAAAAGGGATCCAAAGGGGAAGCCTGTACAAGTGAACAAGATGGGTAAGACTTAGAAAGGAAGGGCACTCACAAAGCAATTTAGCATTCAGAATAACTACACCCATAACTACACCCAGGACGAATGTACAATAAAGGGGGTGTGGGTTAAAGCACTCAGGAGCTCCACACGGTAAGACTGAAGCTCAGTAAGTTTCTTACCCACAATTGCTGTTACAGATACTGACTGCAAATACCCACATGTAGATATGGATGCAAAGGCAGGGTCTGTGGAGCTTATACCTAAGGTGATGTTATAAATGTAACTCAAAGACAATACTCACAGTGAACAAGAAACACCACCTAGGTAGTCAGCTGTGCCCACGTATCCTGGTGATCAAACAGGAACACGCAAGGCAGTAACAGCAAGGGGGTAGAACTAAACACAAGCACAAGAGACAAGGAGCTAACAAGCAGGAGTCAAGGTAGCACTACATGAGTGCTAGTTCAAGAAACAGGACATGGCTACAGCTCAGGAGTCAAGAGAGCACTGCAAGCAGTGCAAATCAGGAACAAGAAATAGCTAAAGCCCAGGAACATGATCAAAGAATAACTATAGCTCAGGAACTCAGGAAGCAAGAGCACTGCAGGCAGTGCTAATTCAGGTACAAGGAATAGCTATAGCTCAGGAATTCAGGAAACAAGGTAGCACTGCAAGCAGTGCTAATTCAGGAGAAGGGAAACTGATGCAGTTCGGGAACAAGGAATACTAAGGCTCAGGAGTCAAGGTAGCACTTCAGGCAGTGCTAAATCAGGAACAAGGAAACAGCAGCAGGTCAGGAACAAGGCATAACTAAAGCTCAGGAAACAAGAATAGCAAAAGCTCAGGGAGCACTGGAAACAAGGGTTGGTCTCACCGGTAAACAGCTACAATGACCAACCTTGGGCTGAAGGGAGCCAAAGCTTAAAAGAGCTCACAGTAATCACATGCAGCAGGAGTGAGAAGGCTAGCAGCAACCAGCCACAGGTGAACTGAATTCCTACACCCATCCTTGGCCTGCAGGGGTGGAGACAAAGCAGTAGGCAGGGAATTCTGGGTAATGGAGTTTCAGGCATGAGTAGGCTGGCTTCAAGTATAAGCAGGCTGGCTTTCACAAAACCCGGCATGGATTGGGAATGGAAGTCAATTCCCAATAAGTGTTCAAATAGCTGGAAGTCAGGATATGCATGCAGTGGAGGGTCTGGAAGCTCATTAGAAGACTGGAAAGTCCCATATTGTGGCCCGCTGGTGGTGGGTACGAGAGCACAGGGAGCGAATCGTGACACTTGGATGGGGATTGACGTCCCCATCACTGCTTGGGGTCCTTTTGGGGCCAATTAGCCTACCTTTTACCTCCAGTAAGCCACACGCAGTGGGATTGGTAAGAGGTAGACAAAGGCCATGCCCCCTTTTCCCATCACTCTGCAAATGCTCCCCCCGGCGCATTTTAAGTTGGGGATTAAGTCCCCTTGAATCCTGAGGGTCCCTGGGGCCTAACTAGCCCACCAGGTACCTCAGTAAGAGCCACAGAGCTGCGTTGCAGAGAGGTGTAAAAAGGGGTGTGGACTGGACCACCTCTCTGCAACACAGGCCTCTGGCGCTTACTGGAGGTGCCTGGTGGGCTAGTTGGCCCCCAGGCGCCCTCGGGATTGAAGGGGAATTCATTCACCAACTTAAAATGCTCCACAGGGCGTGTTTGCACACATGTCACCTCAGGCCCCGCCCCCTCCCTTCACCACTGTGCAAACACACTCTGTGGTGCGTTTTAAGTTGGGGGACCCTCTTGAATCCTGAGGGTCCCTGGGGTCCAAGTATCCCACCAGGTACCTCCAGTAAGCACCACAGAGCTAAGATGTAAAAGGGGCATGGCCTGGACCACCTCTGAAACGCAGCCCTGTGGTGCTTACTGGAGGTACCTGGTGGGCTAGTTAGCCCCCATGAACCCCCAATATTGAAGGGGAATTAATTCCCCAATTTAAAACGCGACCCAGAGTGCGTTTGCAAAGTGTTGCTGTGAGGGGTGGGGCCTCTAGCACAATCGTTTCTTTTTTATTTTTCTTTTTTTTTAGACGGGCCTGTCTGGCCCCCCTTCTTTTCCCCTTTTTTGGACCCTGGGGGCCCATCCCCCCGGGCCACTTCTAGCCCCGGGGACCCCATCCCCTGGGGCCGGCCCTATCCGTTGGGGACTGTGGGGGAGCCCCATTGCCCCCACGGTCCCTCTGGCTCCCCACGTCCTGCGGGAGCCGGCATTGCTTTTCCACATGGGGAGCTGCAAACATGCAGCTCCCCTTGTGGAAAAGCAAACTGCTCTCGTTTCAATGAAGCAAAGCAGTTTGCAATGAATGAATGAATGAATGAAAATCATCTTATAGTGCGCGACTTAGCCCAATGTGCATCAAGGCGCCTATCAAAGAAATATAATGCAGAAAAATACAATGACAGGGCGGGAGATGCGCGGCTCCCGCCCTGTCATTGCAAACAGCAGTGTCCCCAGGGTGGGCACCTCGGGACACTGCAGGAATCGGCCCTGGGGGGTGGCGGGCCCCAGGGCCATCACTGGCTCCAGGAGGGGGGCCACGCAGCCCCCCTCCCAACATCTGCACAGCCCCAGGTAGGTGGTGGTCCCCTGGGCTTGGGGGCCCATAATGGACCCCCATATTAGCATTTTAGTGCCCCAGGGAGGTGGCGGTCCCTGGGGCATGTGGGGGGCTATATGCCCCGGCAAATAATTAATGAAAGCCCTGGGGTTGGCAGTCCCCGGGGCTGGAGGGGCATTGGAGGCCCCCACAGATTAAAAAACAAAGCCCCGGGGAGGTGGTCCCCAGGGCTGCGGGGGGCTGCGAGCCCCCGCAAATATTTAATGAAAGCCCTGGGCCCCTGCAATTTTAATTTTACATGCCCCAGGGACTTGGCCCACCCGGGGGCTAAATAATAACGAAGCGCGGGAGTCCGCGCTTTGTTTTTTGAAACTTTTCTGCCAAAATTCGTGCTGGGTGCTCGAATCTCGACAATTATTTTTATTTTTTTTAATGCTTTTTTTGTTCCTGGGGGTCCTTGTGGGACCTCCTGAGCAGGCCTAGGGGCTCAGGGTGTTTTCTACCCTGCCCCCTTTTCTTGTTTAATGGCTTTTTTCCCCTGTTTTCTTGTGCCTCAGTTACCGAGGCACAAGATGGCTGCCAACACTTCCTGGTTTGAAGTGTTGACAGCCAATTAGAATAAAGCTTGTGGTCGGGAGGGTGCACAGATCCTCCTTGCCTCTATATATCGAAACGTGAATTTTTTGATTTTCACATCAACTATTGAACGGATTTACACCATTTAAGAAAAAGAGTTCTTTCTGAAACAAGGGCTACCTTTATGCCAAATTTGGTGCAATTTCGTTCAGCAGTTCGAGCTATAGCCATGTCTAAAGTTTCCTATGGAAAATGCATTTTTAAACCTCTTTTTTTTTTATTTCTCAGGAACTACTTAACGGATTTACACCATTTAAGAAAAAGTGTTCTTTCTGAAACAAGGGCTTCCTTTTTGCCAAATTTGGTGTAATTCCGTTCAGCAATTCGGGCTGTAGTCGTGTCTAAAGTTTCCTACGGAAACATGGAAAAAACACGTTTTGGGACCCCCCCTTTTTTCTCGGCCCAAGCTTGGCAAATCACCCCGAAACTTTCAGGATAGGAGCTGATTGAAACGGGCCACAAGTGTTAAAAATTCCGCCACGATTTGTCAACCGTCGCCAAAGTTATAGGGAAAACAAAAAACGCTTTTCCTATGGAAACTAGATCCTAACGACCGCCAGCAGATAATATATATGGGTGTGTATATAAATATATATATATATATCCAATCTAACAAACGTCACTTCCAAAACCCAGGCCCATCAGAAAGGCAGGGCACTGTGCCGGCGGGGCATGCCGGTCCCAATAATCAAGCAAAGAAGTCCAAATAAGCTGAAACTCAGGAAGATCGCAAGCCCAGTGCTTAGTTTATTAGTTCCCGTAATGCGCGTGGTCTGCGGTCAGTCTTGTTCACACCTGTCTGTATTCTGGTTAGGGCCTTAGATATAGGTAAGTATTAGGTTTTATATTTTTCCCTACCTGTTACCACTTGGCAATAGGTAAAACATTTTTACGTTTGACATATATATATATATTTTAAATTACACAGTACCGCAGTACTTCCTAGGAAGTACCAATGTACCTCAAATAAATGTAATAAAATATATATGTAAGAACAATTCAACTACACTGTACTACAATATATATTCTACAAATATACTGGACTACAGCCTATTTTCAATGTTTTACATATTGAGGGCAACATGTAACAAGTCTTTCAGAGGTTGCAAATGAGGCGATTCACAGAATTGGCTTATTTGTGAATGCAAAAAGGCATTTTGACGTACTAAACCCACACTGCGATTCAGTAACCTGTTACCGAGTCGTAATTTGGGTTTGCGAATTGGTATTAGGAAGGGGCATCCTTTCCTAATACTGAATCGCATCGGTATGTATGAATGTTTTGACCAAAATGCAGTCGCAAAACATTCGCATTTTACCACCTACTTCAAGTAGTTCGTAACGCATTTGCAAATGGGAAGGGGTCCCCAAGGGAATGTTTGTAAAAGCATTATTTAAGAGCGGGCAGTGGTCCCATGGACTACTGCCTACTCTTAAAAAAATGAAAAGTAAACTTTCATTTTTGTTTTTTAAATGCACCAGTTTTCCTTGAAGGAAAAAGGGCTGCAGTTAAAAAAAAGAGATTGCTTTATTTAAAAGCAATCACAACATGGTGGTCTGCTAACAGCAGGCCAGCATCCCTGTGATTTTAGCGAATCCTAATGGGTTGCAAATAGTGATCTACCTCATTAATATTCATGAGGTAGGTCTATTTGCGACCCACTGGGAATCGCAAATGAACCTCAAAAGAGTTTCCTTCCTGTGAAATAGCAATTTCCTAATTTAAATTTGCAGAAAATCACATGTAGGAACTAATTTTTTCAAACTTGTATACATGTGCCCCTTAATTCTTTACAAATAAGTCTATTGAGTACTGCTATAATGCCTACAAAATACTGTGCTACTTCAAAAAAAAATATGAATTAAAATATATATATATATATATAAAAATATACTATACTACACTATATTTCACTAATAAAGTATACTGAAGTGCATTTTTTATTTTTCATATATTTTTTTCCTGTGTCTACCACTGTACTTTGTAGGTGCTAGTGTGGTTCTCTGTAAGTTTTCATAAAAATATATAGAAAAATAAAAAATACCTTTAACTACCTATTACCGCTTTAATAAGGCGATAATAGGTAGGGAACACCAATAAAACCCACTACTTACCTATAACTAAGTCACTAGTCCAGAAGCAGCAAAAGTATGATGAAAGTACATGGCTGCCTTTTACGTTTTGTAAAGACAGCCATTAGCCAATCATATACGGCCTTGTACCACGGTATACTGCAACGTTACCACTGTGTACCACTGTACAATATATTGCTAAGTATTTTAAAACGTATAACTATTTAACCATATATATTACGTCTACATCTTTTCACCTACTTTCACTCTACATCTGTTTAAACACCACACTCCAGTCTGTGCCACTCCACTCTATGCCACTCCTCTTTATGTTGTTCCATGCTACGCCACTCCACTTTACATCACTCCGCTATACGCCAATCAACTCTATGCCAATTCCCTCTAGACCACTCTACTCTATGCCACTCTACTCTATACTAGGGGATGGGGGAATTCGAAGTTTGATTCCACTATTCATGTGGAAATACATTAAAATTCCACCAGATTCCATGGAATACTAAGACGGGCAGAGTGGGCATTAGGCAGCATTTTCAAAGTGAAAATGCACCCTTGCATCCAAAAAAGAATGAGGATTCATTTTGCCTATAAAAATAGTGACAAAGTTGTAATCACTGCAGAGTATGTAAGGACGCCAAGTGGTATGCAGTGGTTTGATAGTTTAATGTGGAGGAATGGCTCCCTCTTCCTGCTGTGTTTAGAAATCACTTCATAGAACTCAGAAACAAAGCATACCTCATTCTACTCGGAGCCACAACACTCTAAGCTATCCCATTATACGCCACTCCACTCTATGCCACTCTACTCAATGCCACTCCACTCAACACCACTATGCTCAACGCTACTCCACTCTATGCTATTCTACTATAGGCAACTCCACTCTATGCTACTCAATTCTACTCTAATCTACTCGCTGGAGGGTTCCAGGCAATTCAGAAGGTTAGTGAACGGGAAGATGCATGCACAGGACTGGAATGCACAGGACTTGAATGTGGCCAACCCCCGACTTAGGATCATAAGGGGTATATATACCAGATGGAGGAGACTGTGCCAAGAGGGCACGTGGCACACGTGGAAGTCCAAAAGTTCCAATGGAAACCTGGGAGAGAGCACATGTTAAATAATGGATGTGACTTTGCTAATAACAGGTGAAATAGTCGGTTGGAATCAGTTAACCATGGCAGGCGGAACCAAAAGGCATTAGCCGTTGTAGTCAATAGGTCATGACAGTTGGTGCCAATAACTAAGGCAGGTGGTGTTACAGTCGTAGGTAATGGCAGATGCAGCTAATTAAATAGGAAACATGTGATTCTCTTACAAGAGTGGAAGCAGCGGGAACAACGGTACAGGAGGTTCAACAGCATGAAGCGCTCTGGAAGGAGGATCATGGTTCTCAGGAGGCCGTGTGCTGCCACTGGGGAAAGGCAACATGAGCGATGAGTGCAAAACCCACAGTACAGAGGGCACAAGAGGGGATAGTGACAACACTTTAACTCACTCTATTCCACCAAATGGTGCTCCACTCTACACCGTGTTGCAAGCTGCTCTGCTGTAGAACACGCCACACCACTCTATGACACTTTACTTTACTGTATAATATGCCACTACAATCTACTCCACTCTACAGCAATAAACTCTACAACGCTACACTGTACGACACTCCACTCAATGACACTGGATTCCACAATTTGAAACATTTTTATTTTTTAACCAAAAACCTTAAAATGCAATGGAAAAATCGAAGGTTAACCCTTAGTTATGAAAACTTCATTTATTCTTTCCAGCCGAACCAAACGTAAACTACACAAACATTACAAATTATGAAGTTATAGTTATACCTTAAATCTATTGTTTACGCATCACTTTTAAATTACTATACATACCAACTTAAACTGCAAAAAAATTCGACATTCTAAAGTTATACTCGTACCTTAAATTTATAATTTACACAACACCTTCAAATTACTATAACTCATGAACCTCGATTCACAGTGTATTTAACTCTGTAGCCACACTACATTAACTGTTACTCACCACTCTACCATACGCTGTGTTCTCACAAATTATGTCATTTGGGTTGTCATAAGTGTTGTTGTAAATGCTACAAATTCACATAGTGCAGGTGATATAGTATGAGAGGGTATAAGCAGCGCATGGAGACTTAATGTAGTGCAGCTACCAAGTTAAATGCGCTGTTAATGGGGGTGCATGAGTCACAATAATTTGAAGATGTTGCGTAACTTTTAAATCTAAGATATAATTTCCAATATTAGTGTCGTCTATGTTTTGTTTGTACAGAAAACATAAATCAAGTTTTCCTAACTATAACTATGGTTTAACCTTCCTTTTTTTATATTTATACAAATAAAACAGTGGTATACAAACACCTATGGACGTTTTTGAGAGATATGGATGTCATACTTTTATTGAGTAGAAGGCCTAGATTCAATGCGTTTTTTTTTCTCCAGATTTTATATATATATATATAAATATTACCTACTGTCGTCGCCAGTAGGTATATATAGTTAGGACCTACTTTCCATAGGAAATCCGCAATATTCTATTGGGAATAACTTTGGCGCTGGTTGATGAATATCTGCGAATTTCTCAAAGAAGATGGCCCGCTCCGCTCCTTCCCTGAAAGTTTTAGGGGGATTCGTCAAGTGGGGGCTTAGAAAAAAGGGGGGTCCAAAACGTGTTTTCCCCATGTTATTTTCCATAGGACGATTAGATACGGCTGCAGCCCGAACCGTAGAACGGAATTACACCAAACGTGGCAAAAAGGTAGAGTTCTGTTCGCAGATCACACTTTTTGTTACATGGTGTAATACCCTCCAGTAGTTGTTGAGAAAATTGAATTTGAAAAAATGTATATATCTATAAGCGTGCACCGTGCAAGCACCCGCGATTTTTCAGGAAAAAAGAATTTTTGGGGGGGCTTTGGGGGTCCTTGTGGAACCCCCTGAGCAGGCCTAGAGGGTCAGGGTGCTTCTACCCTGCCCCCTTTTTGAGTTCTACACGTTTGTTTTTCTGCTTTCCTGTGCCTCAGTCTACCGAGGCACAAGATGGCTGCCAACAATTTCTGTTTTGGAGTGTTGACAGACAGTGGCAGCCAATCAGCATGCCTTCCCGAGAAAGCTTCATGCTTCATTGGCTGTCAACACTTCAAACCAGGAAGTGTTGGCATCCATCTTGTGCTCAGTAGACCGAGGCACAAGAAAGCAGAAAAACAAACATGTAGAACACAAAAAGGGGGAAGGGTAGACACACCCTGACCCCCTAGGCCTGCCCAGATGGTCCCACAAGGACCCCCAAGGCCCAATGTATTTATTTTTAAAACCCGGTCTGTTGTTTTTCAAATTACCCCCGGGGGGATTAAATCGTGGGGGCATAGTGGTAAAGAAGTGTGGGGGGTCCACAATCCCCCCACACTGCCCCAGGGACCACCGACCCCGGGGCAATGCAACGCAGCCCCCTGGCGCATACTGGAAGCTACTGGTGGGCTAGTTGGCCCCCAGGGACCCCCAGTATGCAAGAGGAATTAGTTCCCCCTCTGCAAACGCGCCAGGGGGCTGCCTTGCAGAGAAGTGTAAAGAGGCCATGCCCCTTTTTACACCTCTCTGCAAGGCAGACCCCTGGCGCATACTGGAGGTTCCTGACCCCCTAGGCCGGCTCAGGAGGTCCCACAGGGACCCCCAAGGCAAAACAAATAATATTTTTTTCACAGATTGCCGGGTGGGGAGGGGGGGCTTGGGGGTCCTTGTGGGACCCCTGAGCAGGCCCAGGGGGTCAGGGTGCTTCTACCCTGCCCCCTTTTTGAGTTCTAAAACTTTCCGGTCAGGAGATGCATGCTCATTGGCTTTCAATACTTCGAACCAGGAAGTGTTGGCATCCATCTTGTGCTAGATAGACCTAGGCACAAGAAAGCAGAAAAATAAACGTGAAGAACACAAAAAGGGGGCAGGGTAGATACACCCTGACCCCCTAGGCCTGCCCAGGTGGTCCCACAAGGACAAAAAAGGCCCACATTTTTTTTTTTTTAAACCTGGTCTGTTTTTAAAAAAATGACCCCCGGGGGGACCAAATCGCGGAGGCATAGTGATAAAGAAGTGTGGGGGGGTCCATAATCCCCCCCACACTGCCCCAGGGACCACCGCCCCCGGGGCAAAGCAACGCAGCCCCTTGGCGCATACTGGAGGCTCCTGGTGAGCTAGTTGGCCCCCACTGACCCCCAGTATGCAAGGGGAATTAGTTCCTACTCTGCAAACACGCCAGGGGTTGCGCTGTAGAGAGGTGTAAAAAAAGGCGTGGCCTCATTACACCTCTCTACAATGCAGCCCCCTGGCGCATACTGCAGGTTCCAGGTGGGCTAGTTGGCCCCCAGGGACCCCCAGTATGCAAGGGGAATTAGTTCCCCCTTCTGCAAACACGGCCGGGGGCTGCGTTGCAGAGAGGTGTAAAAAAGGGTGTGGCCTCATTACACCTCTCTGCAATGCAACCCACTGGCTTACACTGGAGGCTCTTGGTGGGCTAGTTGTCCCCAGTATGCAAGGGGAATTAGTTCCTTCTCTGCAAACATGCCAAGGGTTGCGCTGCAGAGTGTTGTAAAAAGGGAGTGTGCCCTCTAAACACCTGCCTGCAAAAATGTAGTAAATCGGTATAAAAAAATAACAATTATTACATTTAAAAATTGTCATTTAAAAAACCTTCGCAATTCAATGAAAAAACCATAGGTTTCAGGCCTTATATAGTTAGGAATTAGCATTTAAAAAACCTGAGGAGGCGCTTTTTTGTGGACTGCAAAGCTGAACAAACAAATCATCACATTTTGAATTTTGTTTTTGAGGGCACACTCTGCTTCCTGCACGCACGCACAATGATAAAGTCATCACTTCATCCCCCCAGCAACACCTCCAAGGACCTATCACTGGGGACTCTGGGACTTGTAGTTTCCCCTTACTGACTGGCCGCTACACAGGTGTGCTGCCTTAATATGCACGGGGCAGTGCGGACTTGTAACAACAGGTTTAAAAGGGGCGGGACCTACCAGCAGAGTGTTGCATCACTCGTGGAGGATCTGGGCGCTGACGAAGGCTATCATCTGCCAGAAATGCATCCGCCATTTACCGCAAATTAAAAGCCTCCAACTGTTTCCCCTTGGGTCTCTGCTCTTTTTCTTTGGGAAGGAATTCTGCTGTACATATATATATACATAAGGGTGTAATCTGCACTTTCACGTTGTCATGTGAACAAGGCTCCGGGTTGAGCCGAAATGTTATGGCGACTAGCACGCAACTTTTGAAATAAAGAAAAGCACTAAATCTAAGGTCTGTGTCTGTGCTGCTTGGGAGGGCGCTTGTAGCGAGCGAGCCTGGAGGCGGGAACAGAACTTGCTAATATATATATATATATATATATATATATATATATATATATTCACTGAAAAAACCATAGGTTATAGACCATATATAGTTAGGAATTTGCATTTACAAAACCTTATTTTTCTCGCATAAAACCATTGAAATTCCATATATAGTTACATGCGCTAACTATATATCGCGCACCCGCAATCCACTGCTGATGATGTCACATATTACATCATTCATGACATGGTTAGTGACATCACTGATGACATCACTGATGACATCTCAAATGACATCACTGATGACAACATCCAGTGACTGTATGTTTCTGTAAAGTTAAAATGTGACTTACATATTGAAGAATGAGTGGATGTATAAGTGTCTGGAAAAAGGATTTAGTAGGTGCATAACTGACTGTATGAGAGAATGATTAAATGTGTCTTAATGAGTGCATGGGTTAGTGACTAAACTATCTTAATTTGTGCATCATTATATCTGTTGTTCTACAAACTGCTGCATGTGTTGATCAGTAGCTATATGAATAACTGTATGGGTTATTGATTGGTTGTCCAAGTATTTGTATGGGACACTGAGTGAGTGTGTATGGGTAGCTGGGAGGTGTGTGACTCTGTACATAGATGTGTGAGTAGTTGATTCACTATATGTATGGGTTCAAAACTGCATGTGGAAACAGCTGTATGGGCGGATGACTGTGTGCATTAGTGTATTAGTGAGTGAATGGATATCTCAGTGCTACATGTCAAAGTAAGTACATATGTAAAACACAGTACATGTGAGAGTTGACATATATAAATAAGTGTGCATAAGAGCCAGTGAATGTGTGAGTGTCTGTATGGATCATTGTGAACTTGTATCAGGGATTGTATAACAGAGTAAATATGTGTTAGTATATGTTTGAATAAATAAGGTGTGTATAACTGTATAGTTGAGGAAATGGAAGTCTGATTGATTGTTTGCATGACTGACTAGGTGTGTGAGTAACTCCATGGATGAGTGACAGTCTGTGACTGTCTGTTTACACTGATTGTATCTAAGGTTATATTAGAGTCTGAAGAGGTTCATGGTATTATCACATGAATGATATCATCAGTGATGTGATCAGTAATGTCAAATGAGATGTTATCAGTGATGTCATCAGTGATGTCATTTGAGATGTCATCAGTGATGTCACTAACCATGTCATGAATGATGTAATATGTGACATCATCAGCAGTGGATTGCGGGTGCGCGATATATAGTTAGCGCATCTAACTATATATGGAATTTCAATGGTTTTATGCGAGTAAAATAAGGTTTTGTAAATGCAAATTCCTAACTATATATGGTCTATAACCTATGGTTTTTTCAGTGAATTTTCAAGGTTTTGTAAATGCAAATTCCTAACTATATATGGACTATAACCTATGGTTTTTTCTGTGAATTTCAATGGTTTTTTAATAGCAAATATCAAAAGCTGTCAAATGTCAAGTACGTGATAGGTAAAAACGTTTTCGTGTTTATGCACGCTGATGTGCTTTGAACGCTGCCCCCCCTCCCCTCTTTTCTCTTAGTAATACTCTCTCTTTGCAGATAGTGAAGGGTAGTTAACGCAGACCTTTACCCCCGTTGTAATCCGTCGTACCTGCTTGTCTCTCCATTTCATTGATTGTTATCCAAGCATTTACTGTTTTAGAATTGGTTCTCTTTGGATCATTCTCTATTTACAAACAAGCACAAAGTCGCAATACTCTGTTTAGTCTTTGCAGATAGTGAAAAATTGTGTAAAAAAATAAAAGTAATCGAGCAAAATCAGTAGACCACTAATTGGATCTCTTTTTGACCTCGCTAAAATACAAACATTAGGAACAACCCTTCATGAGAAATACGAAAATAGTGAGATGAACTAAGCTCCACACCATGATGGCTGCAAGACAGATCGACTCCGCCACCCACCCCACCCAAAATAACAACAAACCCTATGCAAATATTATAAATAGATACAACACACCAGCAAAGTAAAAGGGTAAAACATTTTATTAAATAACTATTTACGTAACTATTTTATACTTTTTGTTGCCCGATCCGGCTAGCTCAATCGATCGAGCATGAAACTCATGCACTGATAGCAAGCGTTGCTGCTGATGCTATGCAGACAAAAACTGGTTTTCAGTTTGTACATTCTTTAAGATTTTTCCATCCAAGGCTGGTTGAGAGTTTGTAGAACGATGGCTTCAGATTTTCTACATACGGTGTGGTGGCGCAAACTGGGAGGGGGCGCTTCGCTCCTGCCCCCTCCCCAAGTAAGATTTTCATACGTGAGTGTTCGTTCATGCTTTTGGTCCCTGAGTTGCTTCGATGTCACTGCCTTACACAAATGGCATAAGTCCTGGACGTTGAGTGCCATACTTCAGAGTTCTAAGCAGCGCTTGTAACACTGTCTAAACCTTATTTGCACCTGCTGCAGCTTCACTATTCAAAGTAAGTGGGGTCCGTTTGTGCACCTGACTGCATTAGAAAACAATGTGATACGGTGCCTCCCTAAACCGCTTCACGGAGGCCCCCGAGGGGCGGTGAAATGGCGCGGACTGGGAGGGGGCGCTTGGCTCCTGCCCCCTCCCCAAGTCGTGTTGCCCTGGTGTGGCCTGAGATCGCCCCCGACATAGGCGGCCGGCTCCCTGGGTCCGGCGGATTTTTTTGCCTTTTGATGACTCTTCCATTCTGGACCTTGTCCCACAATCCGTTTAACCTGAAGACACGCTGTAGTGGGGCGCCCCTTTACCGTTTTAGTTGCCATTTCTCCCGCTTTTGCTACTCTGTGCCTCTTCCGCCATTCAGCTGTTTACCGCCCGCTCTTGCGACTACAGCGTCTCGCTCACCATGTAGTTGAGTTGCTCCCGCTCTTGCGATTTAACAGAACTTTTTGGACTGCTGAAAACGGTTGTACTCCGACCGCTGGTTGGTGGAGATATTTTGACTATATTCTGGACCTGCGTTGTTGCGTAATGCGTCATATGACGCGCCGCGTTAGCGCACCCGGAAGTGCTCCGGTGCGCAAGGCGCAGCTTCCCGGAAATGATCCAGAGCGCGCCGCGCAGCGCGTAACGTAAGCATAACATGTCATGTGACTTGTTAATAAAACTTTTCATTGGTTCATTTTACTTTTGTTTTCCTAATGATGTAAGACTAGGTCATGTGACCTAAAAATAACACTTTTCATTGGATTAAAACATTTTTTTTCCCAAACGATGAAAGCCCCACCTTGTTTCTGGATGTTTCATACTGAAGCTGGCATCACCATGAGAGCACCACCATCTCGTAGCTCCGTCGTGCCCATTCCGCAAGCAATCATGGCAGCCGCTCCCCACCGGAAGCCTGCGGGAGTCGAGATCCCCAAGACTTTTGTAGAATCTTCAAGGCTGAGGGGACGCTTTCGAGAATAGGACCCAAGCCCTGGCAGACAAGCGTCCGAGTTCCAAGGTGTCCCAGGGCCATTTTACTGGACCAGGCCCAAATCCGAAGAGCCGGCCGCCATTTTAAGAGTCCTGTGGCAGCCGCCTATCGCTGCACCGCAAGAGTGGGAGCAACTCAACTACATGGTGAGCGAGACGCTGTAGCCGTAAGAGCGGGCGGTAAACAGCTGAATGGCGGAAAAGGCACAGTGTAGCAAAAGCGGGCGGAATGGCAACTGAAACGATAAAGGGGTGCCCCACTACAGCAGACGAGCCTCCGCCATGTGCTTCAAAACTGCATACGTATCTCGTGATATCAAGGTTGGGCAACCAGTACACAACAAGCAGTTACGAGTCCCATTTACACCGGAGCCATTTTGGGCGCGGCCGGGCAGGTCCAGGATCTACTGAAACATAACAAATGAGGCTGACGTCTCTGAAGCAGTTGACGCACAGCAGGACATAGCAAATAAACATGAAGTCTCTAAAGCTGTTAACTCACTGCAGGACAAAACAAGTGAACCTGAAACCTCTGCAATAATTGTCGCTCAAAAGAACAACACACAAAACTCTGTAGAGCCTGAAGAAAGAAAAACAGAAGGGCACTGTAGTTTCAGACACACTTAACACTAATGACTAAACAAAGATATCATCTGTTTATGAAGCAGTTTTCATGTTCACAGAATTGACAAAGAAGTGTGCAGACACCAATGCTATTAAGAAACACATGGAAATCCCTAACGCATCAGCATTCTCGGAAAAGGTTGACACAGATAACATCTTAAGGAACAAAGAAAGACAAAATAAGGATGAGGAAGTTATCACTTTAGTTTTTTCATCAGCTAGCGACAGCAAAAAACACATTGTAATGGAGATTAGAGAGGCTACGGATGGATAAATAAATTATCAAAAGAAATAGCGACTCCCCCCTTTAGCAGATTAGCTAAATCTTTGCGTAATTTGGACATTAAAGTTATATTATTGTTGTTGTTGTTGTTATGGTTATAGTTCTGGTTAATTTCAGCAAGAAACACATTGTAATGGAGAATAGAGAGGCTACGGATGGGTGAATAAATTATCAAAAGAAATGGCGACTCCCCCCTTTAGCAGATTAGCTAAATGTTTGCGTAATTTAGGCATAAAAGTTATATTATTGTTGTTGTTGTTGTTATCGTTATAGTTCTGGTTAATTTCCATTCAGACTGTCCTACACAGCACCACTCTAGGTAAACACTACTTTATGTAAAACCTGCACTTAGTTGGTCACCATGGGGTTTAAAAAAGGGATGGTTCTTCACCTGGGTGCCGTCCACAACTCAGCACGTTGTGCTGCCTTGGGACTATTCGCACAAAAGACAGCTTCGGACCATTGTTGTTTTTTTTTGTCAAAAAATGTTTAAATATATTTACAGTTTTTGTTGCGTTCATTATATTTAAGTTAATAAAGTTTTATAATCCTACTTTTTTGGAGTACTATATATTATTAAAAAATCGAGTGAATGGGGCCTTGAATCGGGTTATTGTCATGTGTGTGCTTTGCAAGTGTACTGCTACAGGATCGGACATTTCAAACTCAAATGCACGTTCTTTTTCTTACCTTTCCGAAGCATGGAGCGCAATAGCAGGCAGAGAAAGGGTGATGCAAGTGTTGAACACTGCCTGGCCTGGCAAGTTGCTGGCAGTGACCCCCCCCGCCTGCTCCTGAAAGAGGGCACACACACACCGCCGCCCCGAGTACTTCACAGATCTTTAAAAGACCATGCGCTTGTTCATGAGGCTTAAATGGTTTATCACCCCTTCTAGAACCCCTGCATCGACCCTCTGACGTTTCCTGGAAGAATTAGCACGTAACACAATACCAAGCCCTGTCAGCTGAAACCCCCGAGGAATCGTGGAGCATATTATCAAGGGGGTTTATTTCCGCTTTTTTGGCTTTAAAAGCCAAGAAAGCGGAGATAAAATTATCTCCCTATTACCAAGCTGTCGCTAACTCCAGTTAGTGACAGCTAAAAGGAGATAGCGACCATCTTGGGCCCCGCTTTGCATGTCAGTGATATCTATCACTAATGACATGCAAAGTGGGCGTGCCCAGATGTTAGCGACTGGAAACAGTCCCTAACATCGCTATCTCCTATTACCAAATTTTGGAGATATTCGCGCTAAGTGGTGGATAACATGGCTAAGAGCATTTGCTGGATAATGCATGAATATCGCTGACTTTTCAGCGATATTCATGCATTGCAGCCGTTTTTTATCGCATTTGCGATAAACCTTGCTAATAGCAAGGTTTATCTGCGATAAAAATCGCCGATGTGCGGCGATAATTTTTCTCTCTAAACAAGTTAGAGACAAAAATTATCGCTAGTTGTTGGTAATATGCCCCCGGGTTTTTGCTTGCAGGAATCGGGAGGCGGGAGACTAGCACTGAAATCAGTAGTCTCACGCCTGAATCGGGAGGGTTGGCATGTCTGGATTCTCTACAGCTGGGGCCATAAACTACATCCGCAGGGCTAGGTGATAGCCTGGGACCGGCCTGGCATCTAAAATGGCTGCCGTGCACGACAAAATTGTGGCATTGGAAAAAAGGCAAGATGGCGCAGACAATGTTTATCAATAAGGATTCATTTATAACAAAATATTTTATCGCACTGACAAATTGGTGGTCAACACTTCCTGATTTCCATCGAATCGAACGTTAACAGACGTCACGCAGCAAAAAAAAAAAAAGCTCACGCACAGCATCTGGAAGACATGTATCAACATATATGAGCCTCCTCAGCCACCCTCAGAAAACATAAGGGATTAGGATACGTCTCCCGCACCCCCTTATACCTAGTAATTTAATTAAAACGAAGCACAAAATGGTCTCCCGCACCCCCTTATACCTAGTTATTTAATTAAAACGAAGCACAAAATGGCGAATTCCCGTTTCGCTACCAGTTTGCGGCCCAGTTCGCGGCCGGGGAAGCGCTTCTACCGTGAAAAATAATTTTTTTTTTATTTTCCCCACGGGACCCTTTAATAACCCCAACAACATTCCTAGGGGGTCAAGAGGGGTATACCTTGCCCCCTTTCATTAAATTCCCCCTTCGTTTTTCACCTCTTCTTCTCTCTCGATCCTACCGAGAGATAAGATGGCGGCCGCTCCGGACTGTTTAGAATGTTGACAGACACCGGGGAGCCAATCAGCTTCGCATCGCAAAGTTCCGTTTCGCGAAAAGTAAGCGGACAGGAGCGCAGCCCGGAGCGCTGTTACAGATATATATCTTGTTTTGAACGTCAATTTCTCAAAATCCACTGGAGCACATATATTGAGACCTAGCAAAGGCACATCGGGCTAACAGTCCCTACAATTTTGCCAAGTTTCGTGCAAATCCATTCAGCCGTTCGAGCTAAAAGTGAGGCCAAAGGCCCTATGGAAATTAACATGGGAAAAACGCGTTTTGGGACCCCCCTTTTTTCTCGGCCCCCCCTTGACGAAACCCCCCCAAATTTTCGGGGGCTACTCAGAAACAAAATGTGCCATTTTCCTGAAAATTTCAGCCGATTCCGTCCACAAACCCCAAAGTTATTAGACATAGAATTTTCAAAAGTTCCATAGACAAATAATCCTAACTATATATACCTACTGGCGACACGCCAGTAGGTAATATATATATATATATATATATATATATATATATATATATATACATATACATATATAATGACAACTATGAATCACTCTACGGAGCTTAACCATTGTCTGCCATTCAGTGAAAAATCTCTTCGTGGTCTGTTGTTGGCTAAAAAATACCAGAACAACTTCAAAAAGCCCTGACCTTGAACATCGTCCTTAGTATTATCAGAAGTCTATTCATAAAATTTAAACAAAACCTGACCATGCAAAATGCAATCAGGGCACATTGTTGGCTGTATCCTGGTGGCTTCAACTTCAGACATTTCTGACTTCTACAGACAGATGATGCTTTTTAACAAAGCAAAGGCTATTTTTTTCTAAAAACCCAATATTGTTAACTATATGATTAAATAATTGATTGTCTGTTGCAAAAAGAAGATGCAAACAGCTCAACTGCATTTGTTCTTACTGTTTTCAATAAACATTTCGCTGTTTCATAACAGTTCTGTTTTCATGCTAACTACACCGAAAGAAACATGCAATATAGAAATATATGATGGGTAATATATATACACATATACACATAGACCAACAAACTCAAAGCTAGATCAGTTACATCACCTGTATCTAGAATACTCGCATTGGCATTCTCCAATTCTCTGAAATTCACAATAACATTTAACATTATCTGCACAGTGTTCAAATGAATTACTATCACCTACGCTCATATCATTTTGACCGGATGTTCTGCTCCTCCGTTCCTCTCACAAAAAAAAGACTACCTTTTTTATTTATTTTTTAGGTCTATGAAACCTCCTGGTTCCAGGTGTCCCCATCACAGAAGAATGTCAAAATGCTGTCTCTTCGTTAAGATCTCCGTTTTCTTTGTCTTTTCCTCCCAGACACCGTCCAACTCATGCTCCATGAGACTGTCCATCCCCTGTCTGGAGGCTCCTATAACAAACCCTCATCCCAGTCTTTGGAACAACCATTTCTACCACACCATTCAGCAGCTGATACCAGATAGTTTATGATATTAGATATTATCCTTGTACAAATCTGTTGTGTAGTTCCACTTTTTCCGCATTACTCTTCGTTCCTTCTAACCTACCAGTCTCTAAAATCTCAGTCAAAAGTGTTCATGAAGGACTTCAAGAATCATCGCCTTAAATGTGCCTGTCTCGTTCACGTATTTTCTCGAGCTGACCATCTATCTCAAGTCTATAAATGTTTTCAAGTGTTGCTTCCCTGTCTCCAGAAACCTCTCCGTCCTTTAATACCCTTTGTCTCTGGAACAGTGTTCATAAATGTCTCGGGCAGAGTTTTAAAAAAGGTCCAGAAGGGTCGATCCACACCACATTGTTAGCATAAACACTGACTATGTAAATACAGCCCAGTTAGATTCCATGTATGTAAATGTATGTTGTGTGTATGTCATGAATATTGGCATGGAACTGGACCCTTTGGAACTACATTGGTTACCCCTTGACTACGGTTACTTATAAATATCTTATTCAAACTCTGATGGGACTTGTGCTGATGACTGCTACTAGGCTAAACAGGTCTAGGTGGCTACGTATGATATAATATGATATGATATGATCGGAATTTTTGAAAGCAAAGCAAATGCCCATAGGCTTCTAGGTGCTATAGTCATGCCAGGCCCCTTGGCAGGAACTGAAATGAGGAAAATAATTATTCCCAGTCCTCCTATGCTTTATTAAGTGTAAAAAGACAGGTTTCAGTGCCTTTCTAAAGAAGTAGATGTTGCTTTATTGAAAGATAATTGAGCAAACGAACGGGATGGGCCATGAATTTAAAGATTGTTCTCAACATTTTAAACGTTCAAAAGCAGGATGCCACTGTGCAATTGAACTGACTGTTTAGTGACAACTCACCATACAAGATGATTCCTATATTCTTCATTGTTTCAACTGGCCTCTGTAAAGTACCTAATGTATCAGGCCACCAGGAGCTATTCCAAGCCGAAGATTGACAACCAAAGAGCAATATCTCCATCTTGTCTCCGTTTAGTTTCAGTTAGTTTTTGCTCACCCATGCAGCTACAGCCACCATACAATAATTAAAAATAGCTAAAAAATCCTCAGGAACTTTGGAGAAGGACACTATTATCTGTTTGTCGGCAGCATATGACACCGCCTTCAATCGAAAGGAACAAATGAGCTTGGCCAGTGGGGAAACATACAAATTAAATAAGGTAGAGCTAAAAGAAGAACCTTGAGGAATCCCACAGGGCAGAGAGAGAGGTTCTGAGTGGAACTGATTCAGAGGGACCCTCTGTGATCTACCTAACACAAAGGAGGACACCAGGTGCAGGGATCTATCTTTAATACCTAATTTCAGCAATCAATCTGTCAGCAAGGAAGAAGAGATGATGTTGAAAGCCGCCGAGATATTCAGTAGTGTTAGGGCCACAGCTTGCCCGTCATTGACCAGATGTCTGATGCTGTCCGCTACAGCTATCAATGCAGTTTCAATTCCATTTTTACCATGGAAGCCAAACTGCAAAACATTCAACAGATCCTGTTCCTCTGTGTACATCATCAGAGTTTGATTGAGGTGTTTCTCCAGGATCTTTGCTGAGACCGGATGCAGAGAATTTGGCCTGCAGTCCTTGGGATAATGATTCAGCTTCTTGAGTAAGGGTCTTATAACATAACAGCCTCTTTCCACAGACTTGGATAGCATCCTGCCATAATGGCAGTGTTCATAATCATGGTAAGAGGGGGAGACACAGTGCTCGCTACCGAGTGCAGTGTTTTAGCAGTAAAAGGATCCTGAAGGGATCCCGTTTTGATGTTAAGGAGCAGTGATTCTATACGTTCAGTTGCTAAAGGCAGAAAAACCTCGAGCAGCTGCATCTGCCCCTCCTTGGCCTCAGGAAGAGCTAGAGGATTTTGGGGGATTTCACCACTGGGATTCCCCTGCGCCTTTTCTGAGTTACTAAGACAACCAGCTCCGGGTAGATATTCGCAATTTTAGCCTGAAAGAAATCTTCAAGTTTGTTGCAGATCTCTTGTGACCCCCCCACCCACCTCCACCTCTAGGCAAGCCAGGGGGGAGTGGGGTGGAGGAAAGTTGGTGGAGAAATTTGAAAAGCTCTTTGGGGGAATTCGGTGTTGCAAATTTGTTACTACAGTAGTGGGCTTTTCTTCTTTAATGGCAAGTTTGTAGCCTCTAAGGACAGCCGTATAAAAGGTCCTCTCCTGTTCCCCATAGTGCTTTCTCCAGACCAATACCTTGCAGCATCACGTCTGCAGGAGGAGACTTAAATGCTCTGTAAATCAGGAGGCAAACAGCCCTTGCCTATTCCACTTCGATTCCTTTGAGGGAGCTCCTAGACCGGTCGCGGACCGCAACCAATCAGAGAAGCTTTCCGCCCCTATGTCCGCCTCCTCGTAAATGAGGCAGGGAATATTGTTGAGGGCACTGACAAAATCCTGTGTAGAGACCCCCCATTCCAGTTCCTGAAACTAGTATTCATGTTAGTCCCATAGTCGTAATTTTGAGACGGGGAGAGTTTGTGAAAAAGGCACAGCCATATGGTCTGATCAAGTAAAGGGCAGTACTTCTTGAACTTTTAAGCAAGCGTCATTGGTGAAGATTCCTTCAAGAATTTGTCCTGCCCTCCGGCATGAGTCAGGGCCCTGACCTGCTGGGCAAGCCCAAGGCAGGCAAGGGTTTCCTTAAGTAGGCTAGCATCACTGTTGTCAGAGGCTTCTAGGTGGAAATTGAAATCTCACAAGACGGTAAAGTTGTTTTTTACCAAATAGTGTTCGATATAATTTGCTTCTTCTCTTGCAAAAGCCAACCTAGGGCCAGGGGACCACTAGACTAAGATTCCAGAGAAAAATTAGGTGGCTGTAGTTTTTATGGTAAAACTCATCGCCTTACTTGGGTACTCTAACGTATGAATAATGAGCGGCCTGCCTCCAAGTCTTCCTACACTATCCGATATTTGAATGGCATATCAAAGTGGGACAGCGTCAACAGGGTCCAGGCCAAAGGCTTAATTTGCCCAGGTCTCAGAGATGAATACCCAATCCAGGCAATGGGATCATATCAATTCTGCGTAGGACACCAATATTAGGGAAAGCCATTGTTTTTGCAAGTAGCAAATGTGACTTCACTGCCATTAAAGGTGGTGATAATGCCCCTATACCCAGGGCTTTGAAAATCCTTCCTCGTCCCTACCCCAATTTGTCAGTATAATGCTATGGCGATTGAGAGCAAGAGCAGAATAAGTGTCATGCTGCATATGTCCCCATCTCTTCCTCTGAACCCCCAACCAGCATGATTCCTCACCATGTCCCATCAGTGGCACTCCCTCTCCGAGCCTAGCACACACCCTGCACCCCCCC
This sequence comes from Lissotriton vulgaris, assembly GCF_964263255.1. Lineage (NCBI taxonomy): Eukaryota > Metazoa > Chordata > Amphibia > Caudata > Salamandridae > Lissotriton > Lissotriton vulgaris. The sequence continues at coordinate 1,196,161,037 of NC_141687.1, read as the reverse complement.
CCGCCCCTTCTTTACTCTACTCTTATACTATGCAGAATGCCTTGCTGCCAACCTCCCCAGCACTATTTCCTGTTCCTCGAGGAAAGGACGTAGCTGGGCATCCATGAGTCCCTGCGCGAGAAGGTCCAGTCTACCAGACTTCGTTTTCACCTCCACCTAAGCAATTCGAGCAGTCAGGACATTTTGCCCACATTCCCCGCAGACACATGCTCCCAACTATGTTAACATAGTAGAAAGGTTTGCCGGCCCCAGTCACTGTTGTTCTTTGCACAGAAGGAATTACACCCGTGCCTGATCCTATCTATTATGGCCTCTGTGAGCACACAGACTACTCTAAAACCATTTGCTAATTATATGAGGAAATAGTGCTTGCAAATCATGTAAAAGCTAAACTCCACTTTCATTCCTCATTAACCACTACTTACAAAGCCCACAATCGGGCAAGCCAGGCCAAACGTATTATATAAAAGATATGCCTTGAATTGAGATAAGTGTGTTAGTTGTTGTAGCAATGGCCGTTGTTCACCAGCTGTATTTGCCCTGGTACCAATTCATCTTAAATTAAGCAGTAAGGACAACTCTAGTTTTAAAATATGTGCACTGTGTATTTAAGTACGAAATTGTGAAGATCCTCCTCAATGACATGAATAGGCATTTAAATGACATTTTCGAATTAATCGTTGAAAACGTGTGAAACATTTACCTACTACATTACAGTGCTGTGGTCACTGAAGGAGATACGAGCATGTAAGTCCCAGGTTTTGGGTTCCAGAAGGGCTAATCTGAAATCTATTGGTTACTCACATAACACCAGGTTCAAGTGCATAATGCAGTCCCCCCCACCACTCCCGGCAGCCCAGCCCCTCAAGAGCCCCCTAACCCATTAAGGGGCCCTATTAAGCCCAGGTCCAATGAATATGGTAGACTCAGGTCGGTCCTCTTCATATTCTACGGGGGTGGGACCTCCTCATATTCTGCAGGGGGTGGGGCCTCCTTATATTCTGCAGGGGTGGGGCCTCTTCATATTCTGCAGGGGATGGAGCCTCTTCATATTCTGCAGGAGGGGGCTCTTCATATTCTGCAGGGGGTGGGGGCCTCTTCATATTCTGCAGGGGATGGGGCCTCTTCATATTCTGCAGGGGATGGGGCCTCCTCATATTCTGCAGGGGTGGGGTCTCTTCATATTCTGCAGGGGATAGGACCTCTTCATATTCTGCTGGGGAGGGGGGCCTCTTCCTATTCTGCGGGTGGATGGGGGCTCTTCATATTCTGCAGGGGGTGGGTCCTCTTTATATTCTGCAGGGGGGGTGGGGACTCTTCATATTCTGCAGGGGATGGGGCTGCTTCATATTCTGCAGGGGGTGGGGCCTCTTTATATTCTGCAGGGGGTGGCGCCTCTTCATATTCTGCAGGGGGTGGGGCCTCTTCATATTCTGCCGGGGAGGGGGGCCTCTTCATATTCTGCAGGGGGGGGCTCTTCATATTCTGCAGGGGGTGGGGCCTCTTCATATTCTGCAGGGGATAGGACCTCTTCATATTCTGCAGGGGATGGGGCCTCTTCATATTCTGCAGGGGGTGGGGCCTCTTCATATTCTGCAGGGGGTGGGGCCTCTTCATATTCTGCAGGGGATAGGACCTCTTCATATTCTGCCGGGGAGGGGAGCCTCTTCATATTCTGTGGGTAGATGGGAGCTCTTCATATTCTGCAGGGGGTGGGTCCTCTTTATATTCTGCAGGGGGGTGGGGACTCTTCATATTCTGCAGGGGATGGGGCCTCTTCATATTCTGCAGGGGGTGGGGCCTCTTCATATTCTTCAGGGGATAGGACCTCTTCATATTCTGCCGGGGGGGGGTGGGGCCTCTTCATATTCTGCAGGGGGTGGGGCCTCTTCATATTCTGCAGGGGATAGGACTTCTTCATATTCTGCAAGGGATGGGGCCTCTTCATATTCTACAGGGGGTGGGGCCTCTTCATATTCTGCAGGGGGTGGGGCCTCTTCATATTCTGCAGGGGGTGGGGCCTCTTCATATTCTGCAGGGGATAGGACCTCTTCATATTCTGCCGGGAGGGGGGCCTCTTCATATTCTGCGGGTGGATGGGGGCTCTTCATATTCTGCAGGGGGTGGGTCCTCTTTATATTCTGCAGGGGGGGTGGGGACTCTTCATATTCTGCAGGGGATGGGGCCGCTTCATATTCTGCAGGGGGTGGGGCCTCTTCATATTCTGCAGGGGGTGGGGCCTCTTCATATTCTGCAGGGGATGGGGACGCTTTATATTCTGCAGGGGATGGGGCAGCTTCATATTCTGCAGGGGGGTGGTTCCTCTTCATATTCTGCAGTGGGGTGGGGCCTCTTCATATTCTGCAGGAGGGTGGGCCCTCTTCATATTCTGCAGGTGATGGGGCCTCTTCATATTCTGCAGGGAGTCCCATCACTTTGCGTTACACCCCTGGCAGATAAGGATGCTGTTGTCCTTCAAGGGGCAGAGAGCCTTAGCGTTGTTTGTGTTATGACGTAAACAGACATTGCAGTGAAACGTTTATAGCTAATACACAGCTACCCCATCCGTTTTTTGAACATCTTATAACACAGGATTGCGCTCTTTATTTGAAGTCATCAAATAAACGTTCAATTTTAATTAAAATGAGACAGTGGCCAAAGGAACAGTGTGGCCAAAGGAACAATGATGGGTGGTGGGTGGAGGGTGGGGGGTATTAACAAGTGATTCCGAAAAGGGCCGATTGGCGACATTTGTACAACCACTTGTACTTGTTTAGTAGAAACTGTTCCAATTGTCCTTCGGTGGTAATGTTCTCTATTCTCTATTTAACCAACCACAAATCCATTCTGACGTCAGTCCTAATTCACCTAGGGGCCCATTAGGATCACGGTCGTGATCCTACCCCGCCCGCCACCCAATTCCCCCCTTCATATTACTATGGCGGAGGGGACTGCGGCAGACAGAAAGACGGTCCGCCGCTTTTCCGCCCGGTCAACGAGTTGACCGGGCAGAAAAGGGTTTAATATGGTGGCGGTGTCTGTTAGACACCACCATCTATATTACTATGCAGGCGGGGACATGCCTATCCAGCATGCGTTGTTAGACATTGGGGGCCCGTACCGAAAATAAGAGCAAGTTCTACGCACGTGTAATCCTTATTTTCGGAATCATTAAAACGAGTTACCATAAAATATATGCATTTAAGTTATCGTTAATGGCAGAAACATTTTTCAAAATATTCACTAAGTTGTACTTGTGGGACACATTTTATTGATGTATTTATTTCAGAACTCTGAAGATGACCAAGTAAATCGAGCCTTGACTTAACTTCACGCAAAATCCTCCAGTAGATCTTTGCATCCTGGGGAGCTTTGTGTATACATTGTGCTCCATACATCTTCGTGCATCAGTGCTCAAGAGCCGCATTCGTTTAACACATTTTTTAACAAACCAACACACCTACCACGGAAGGGTGACCGGCTGAAGTGGATTCGAAGGTCCATGTATGGGAAAATCTGATTTCTGGGTTTTTCCTCCAAAAGCTGAACTCCACCAGTGACAATCAAAACAAGCATTTGCAATGCAATAGGTCTCGCATTTACAAGAGTTATTGCTATTGGAATTGTAAATGGCAATACCTTTTAGTTATCCGTTTAGATAATTAGCACATAAATAAAAGGAATTGTCATTTACACTGCCAATTGCTTAAATTGAGTCCTAATTGCATTGCAAATGTGTGCAAAAAAGATATAAAAAGCGTTACGAGAAAGGTGTACTGCCTGCAACAGCAGCCAGGCTAAAGCTATTTGAGAAAATAATCCTAGGAGGGTGTAATTAAAGCCCACCACGCAACAATACACACAAAACAGGGGTGTCGCCTTGGGGGTTACAAAATGGGACAATGCATTAGTAAGGAGGGATTTCAGAGCCTTTTGACCAAGGAAAAGCCATAGTTTATGGTGGACGATGAAACAAGCCAATGAAAAATATGGCCGGAGAGTGGGGGGAGCTTCAAGTCCCTACCTCAATACAGCATGCGCTGCCCAGGCTCGACCTAACAATATAATCCACAGTTTTAGCGACTTGTTGATAGAGCACATCAGCAGTTCACATCCTATGCAGTGTTGGGACATTACAGTGGTTAATTTGTAATCGTCAGGAGGTACCTTGCACCAGCCCATTTTTCCTGTTAGCACCGCCTAAAACAGAAGCAACTACTAACCGGGAAAGTTGAGAGAGGTTGTGGCATAAGGACCAGAACTGCGGACTTCGGGACTGGGTCACCAGGTTTGAGTCTCAGAGTCGGGTCAACATCCTGTGATTCTGGGCAAATCACTTAGTTTCCTTGTAAATATATGTGTCCTAACTGGTGCTCATAAAAAACGTCAGTGTTGACGATAAGTGCCGGTGCCAACCACCAGGTACCACTGGCACAAATTAAGCACTGTGGACAGTATGGGTCTTTTGAGAACCAGGTGGGAAGACTTTAACTGCTCCTGAAAACAAAACGCATTTAAGTAAATTACAAACCTGCTGGGAATGTGGGGTGGGGTTTACTACTAGTCACAAATGGTTATTGGCAGTAATGAAAATTCTTGCAGAGAGGGACTAAGCTCGGAGGCCGGAGATAGGCTTCCGCAAGCGTCCGCCGATTAGTTCCAGTTGGTAAAATATTTAGGAGAATATTTTAGCCAAAGTAGCTCAGTGCAATTCCTGTCCTCGTGCATGTGATAACCTAAGCAGGGTCAGAACACAATTTCGCAATAGCAAAAGGCTGATGCTGAGCAACATACGGTGCCTTTTTTTAAAGACAGGAAGTTTTCAAGTGGAAAGATCCAGGGATTGTTTTTATGAGTCACTAATGCACCCTCGCTTTTAAAACTGAAGATTGGAAGGATCTGAACACTGCCACAGAAATGTTTCCTGCTTCTAAATCCAGAAAGGACTCATGCAAACTTTTTGGGACAGCAATTTTTTAAGAAGGTAGTAGTAAATGTCTTTCACTGCTACCACACGAGGCCATAAGAAGGCAGCAGATTACTACAAAATGCCTAAAATGGAAGTGTGGTTAGGGGACGGAGAGCAGTCAAATAGCAAAATTACATTTTGACTAGGACCAAAAAAAATGTTGCACAGTTGTTGATAGTTCCTCAATAAAGCCACACGTGTGATGCCTCTTAGCTGTAACTGGAGAATTATGCCATCGAATAACCTAGCCCGCGGCCCCGCTCCCCCCTGCCAGCCGATTGGCTCTCGCTCCCGCCTCCCCGCAGACCCTCCCGACCGGCTCCCTTCTTAAGGGGAGCCTGACCAGAACCAGGGAGTGACCACTGCGCCTCCAGGCCCGGTCACCCCCACACTCCTGTGCCTGTGCCTGCTCCCGCAGCCCCAGCCACCCGAGGGCCGCCGAACCCACACCAGCCTCCCGCAGCCCCAGCCACCCGAGGGCCGCCGAGCCCACACCAGTCTCCCGCAGCCCCAGCCACCCGAGGGCCGCCAAGCCCGCTCCAGCTTTTCCCGCCGCCCTAGCCCGCGGCCCCGCCCCCCCGCCAGCCGATTGGCTCTCGCTCCCGCCTCCCCGCAGACCCTCCCGACCGGCTCCCTTCTTAAGGGGAGCCTGACCAGAACCAGGGAGTGACCACTGCGCCTTCTGGCCTGGTCACCCCCACACTCCTGTGCCTGTGCCTGCTCCCGCAGCCCCAGCCACCCGAGGGCCGCCGAGCCCACACCAGCCTCCCGCAGCCCCAGCCACCCGAGGGCCGCCGAGCCCACACCAGCCTCCCGCAGCCCCAGCCACCCGATGGCCGCCAAGCCCGATCCAGCTTTTCCCGCTGCCCTAGCCCGCGGCCCCGCCCCCCCGCCAGCCAATTGGCTCTCGCTCCCGCCTCCCCGCAGACCCTCCCGACCGGCTCCCTTCTTAAGGGGAGCCTGACCAGAACCAGGGAGTGACCACTGCGCCTTCCGGCCCGGTCACCCCCACACTCCTGTGCCTGCTCCCGCAGCCCCAGCCACCCGAGGGCCGCCGAGCCCACACCAGCCTCCCGCAGCCCCAGCCACCCGAGGGCCGCCGAGCCCACACCAGCCTCCCGCAGCCCCAGCCACCCGAGGGCCGCCAAGCCCGCTCCAGCTTTTCCCGCCGCCCTAGCCCGCGGCCCCGCCCCCCCGCCAACCGATTGGCTCTCGCTCCCGCCTCCCCGCAGACCCTCCTGACCGGCTCCCTTCTTAAGGGGAGCCTGACCAGAACCAGGGTGTGACCACTGCGCCTTCCGGCCCGGTCACCCCCACACTCCTGTGCCTGTGCCTGCTCCCGCAGCCCCAGCCACCCGAGGGCCGCCGAGCCCACACCAGCCTCCCGCAGCCCCAGCCACCCGAGGGCCGCCGAGCCCACACCAGCCTCCCGCAGCCCCAGCCACCCGAGGGCCGCCAAGCCCGCTCCAGCTTTTCCCGCCGCCCTAGCCTGCGGCCCCGCCCCCCGCCAGCTGATTGGCTCTCGCTCCCGCCTCCCCGCAGACCCTCCCGACCGGCTCCCTTCTTATGACTTCCCCAGAGCGACCGCGCAGCGGACGCGCGCAGCGGGAGCACCGATTGAGCGCCGAAGGTGCGCCAAAGGTAAGCTCGTCTACGCCTGTCCGCGCCTGGACCGCGCCCAGTGCCAGGACCCCTGGCCCCCGCAGAGGCCACCCCTCCCACCGGACGTACGACGCCGCCACCCTCAACGCACTCAACACCGGCCGAGCCCTGGGATGCTACCGAGCCACTCCAAGACGCACCCACAGACCCTTCAGCTGCCACGCCTGCAAGTTCACATGCATCCGGACCTGCACTACATCAGCACCCACCAAGCCGAACACCAGCAGCAACCACCTGAAGTGCATCCTGCTCAACACCCGCTCCGTCCACAGACACGCCGTTCAACTCTGGAACCTCCTCGACACCACATCTCCAGACGTCGCCTTCCTCATGGAAACCTGGATGAACGCCTCCTCAGCGCCCGACATCGCCATCGCCATCCCAGACGGATACAAGATCACCCGGAGGGACCGCGTCAACCAGACGGGAGGAGGCATCGCCATCATCCACAGGAACACCATCCGCATCACAACCAACACCGACGACACCCTGACAACCACCGAACACCTGCACTTCCAGATCCACACCGACCCCAAGACCACCCTCAGAGGCACCCTGATCTACCGTCCCCCGGGACCCCGCACACAATTCAGCAAAGACATCGCCGACTTCATCAGCCTGCACGCCCTCCCCTCCGCTGACTACATCCTCCTCGGGGACCTCAACTTCCACCTGGAGAACAACAATGACCGCAATACCACCACCCTGCTTGACAACCTCGCCAACCTCGGACTCAAGCAGCTGGTGACCACCCCCACCCACCTCGCCGGACACACACTCGATGCCGTCTTCTCATCCAGCAAAGACATCGCCTTCAGCCACGCCACCGGACTCCACTGGACGGACCACAGCTGCGTCCACTTCAGCTTCAGAAGGACCACGATCCACCACCACCAGCTACAGGTTGCACGAAGAAGCTGGAACAAGATCACGGCCGACCAGCTCACCGCAGCCCTGAACCAGCACCCTCCCGCCAGCTCCGTGAACCCCAGCCAGGCCGCCGACAACCTCACGAAGTGGATCAGCAACTGCGCAGACGACCTCGCCCCACTGAGGACCCCGCCCAGTAGACCCGGCAGCAAGAAAGCATCCTGGTTCACCGACGAACTCAAGAGCTCCAAGAAGAACTGCCAAGCTCTCGAGAAAGCATGGAGAAGAGACCCAACACCGGACAACATGACCACCCTCAAGCTCGTCACTCGAAAACACCATCAACTGATTCGCGCCACCAAGAAAACAGCATTCAAGGAAAGACTGGACAACAACGCACACAACAGCAAGGAACTCTTCAACATCGTGAAAGAGCTCTCCAACCCCAACGCCGGAATCAACGACATCACCCCATCACAAGACCTCTGCAACTCCCTCGCCTCCTACTTCCACAACAAGATCGCTGACATACACAACAGCTTCAGCACACAACCAACGCTCCCCACGACCACACCAACGCCCCCCACCACCACCCTCAGCGCCTGGACCCCAATCAACACCGAAGACACCATCCGCACAATGAACTCCATCCACTCCGGATCTCCAACCGACCCCTGCCCTCACCACGTCTTCAACAAAGCCGACGCCGCCATCGCACCCCAGCTACGGGACATCATCAACGCCTCCTTCGACACCGCAACCTTCCCTGAGAGCTGGAAGCACGCCGAACTCAGCGCTCTACTAAAGAAACCAACAGCAGACCCCACCGAACTCAAGAACTACCGCCCCATCTCGCTCCTCCCGTTTCCAGCCAAAGTCATCGAGAAGACAGTCAACAAGCAGCTGGCCTCCTTCCTCGAGACGAATGGATCCCTCGACCCCTCACAGTCGGGCTTCAGGGCCAACCACAGCACCGAGACCGCCTTCATCGCTGCCACCGATGACATCCGTGCCCTGCTTGACAACGGAGAAACAGCGGCCCTCATCCTCCTAGACCTCTCCGCGGCATTCGACACTGTCTGCCACCGCACCCTAGTACAACGCCTCAGGATCGTCGGAATCCAGGAGAAGGCACTGGAATGGATCATCTCCTTCCTCGCTGGAAGAACACAGAGAGTCCGCCTACCCCGTGCAGGTCAGAGGCCACCGAAGTCATCTGCGGCGTTCCTCAAGGCTCCTCGCTCAGCCCCACCCTCTTCAATGTCTACATGAGCCCCCTTGCGGCCATCGCACGCCAACACAACCTCAACATCATCTCCTACGCCGACGACACACAGCTGATCCTCTCCCTGACCAACGACCCCGCCACCGCCAGAGCCGACCTACACGAAGGGATGAAACACGTAGCCGAATGGATGATGACCAGCCGCCTGAAACTGAACTCAGACAAGACGGAAGTTATCATCCTGGGCTCCTCGCCCTCCGCCTGGGACGACTCCTGGTGGCCACCCGCCCTGGGCTCCGCACCCAAACCAACAGACCACGCACGCAACCTGGGCTTCATCCTGGACTCCTCCCTCTCCATGACCAGACAAGTCAACACCGTCTCCTCGTCTTGTTTCAACATCCTGCGCATGCTACGCAAGATCTTCCGGTGGATCCCCACCGAGACCAAGAAGACGGTCACCCAGGCCCTCGTCACCAGCCGTCTGGACTACGGCAACGCCCTCTGCGCCGGAACCACCGCCAAGCTCCAGAAGAGACTCCAGCGTATCCAGAACGCCTCAGCAAGACTCATCCTCGACATCCCCAGACGAAGCCACATCTCCAGACACCTGAGAGACCCGGTCAACAAGAGAATCACCTTCCGCCTCCTCACCCACGCACACAAAGCCCTGCACAACCAAGGCCCGAGTTACCGCAACAGCCGCCTCAACTTCTACGCTCCCACACGCCACCTTCGATCGACCAGCCACGCCCTCGCCACCGTCCCCCGCATCCGAAGAGCCACAACAGGAGGAAGATCCTTCTCCCACCTGGCCGCCAAGACTTGGAACTCCCTCCCGACCCACCTCCGCTTGACCCAAGACCACCTCGCCTTCAGGAAGCAGCTCAAGACCTGGCTGTTCGAGCAGTAGCGGACCCCCCCCCCTCCCCAAGCGCCTTGAGACCCTCCGGGTGAGTAGTGCGCTATATAAATGCTATGATTGATTGATTGATTGATTGAATACATGCTTTGCTTAGCCCTTCCTTTCAAATGATTCAGATGTTGCAAGGGAAATTTATGTCAATTTACAGTGGTCTACACAATGATTGTAAGTTCGGGAAGCTCCCCTTAAAAGCCAAGGTGCAGACCTTGTGGCTTCTCATTTGTTTCGTAGCTTAGGTGAAGTTTGCAAGAAAATGTTTTCGTTACCCGAGTATTCAGTTCAGTGTGTGCAATTGCGCCATTTTGATATTTTCCACAAATATTTTGTATTGTGGTTAATTCTGTGTTAAAGTATTTATACATAAGAAATGTTTTTCATCCATTATTGCTCCCTGAATTTTTACACTTATCGACACATATTGGTGGGTTTTCCTCTTGTCTGACAGCAAGGGCGGAAGACAGGCCTATGCAGACCCTAGAGCGCCCGGGGCCCCCAGGCCTTCAGGCTAGGGCCCATTCACTTCAAGTCCAATTAATATCTGTGAGATATCGGAGACTCTGGGGCCCCTCGTCACATTCTGCAGGGGGGATCCTATTTTGTGTTTCACCACTATCTGACAGGTGGCTAAAGAATTTGAGGCTACAATTGGAAACTCGTTGTTTTACCGGCAATGCGGTAAACAGGGGTTGTGAGTAAAAGAGGGGCGAAACAGGAGCTGGGAGATAGGAATAAAAAAAGGACCTACTACTCATTTCACCCTTGCGATGTCCATACATTAGAGACTGTTCGTTAGAGTAATGAAATCAGCTAATACCAAGTGTAAGGAAACATCCACATAAGGGGCAGGCACTAAATAAATTCTAAGGGCCCGATGTAGGTAAAATTGATTTACCGATTTTTAATTACCGAATTTTACCGATTCGGTAATTGAAAATCGGTAAATCAATGTGGTGGACATGTAGGTATTTCCAGATGTGGAAATACCGATTCTGTAACATTCGGTATTTACCGATTCTGTAAATACAGAATCGGTATTTCCCATTGATTCCTATGGGCTGCAAAGCCCATAGGAATCAATGGGAAATACCGATTCTGTATTTACAGAATCGGTAAATACCGAATTTTGCAAGGGTGCAGGGGGTGTCACTTTGACACCCTCTGGCACCCCACAAATAGGCATGTGCGCCATGTGACACACAGACATGCCCTAAGGGCATGTCTATCTGTCACATGGCTAGGTGTGCATGCACACATGTGCATGCACACCTGAAATCGGTATTTTACCACACAATAGGATTGTGTGGTAAAATACCGATTTTGTAGGGCCTTTGGGACTCAGAAGAGTCCCACCTACATCTGAGATTTACCGAATCGGTAAAAATATCGATTCGGTATTTTACAGAATCGGTAACTTTACCGAATCGGTAAAGTTACAGATTCTGTAAAATTGTCCCCCTACATGCCAAATCATGTATACCGGTCGGTAACGGCCGAAAATACCGATTTTCGGCCGTTACCGACCGACCTACATCTGGCCCTAGATATTTTCAGTATTAGTATCACTGGAGTGTGTTGTATGGCAGCTTTGAGTTGAACATTCAGCACTGCGGTCTCTCATCTACTCAGGGCCTGCAGTTTAAGGTATAGATTGGGGACAGTACAGGACTATGTACCTGACTTGGCAGGGCTCATCGATACTTGTGTAGGGAAGTCGTCATCACTGAAACAGAGAAGAGACATGACTTACAGAGTGGAGACCTGGTCCATACAAGCCCCCCAAAAATGTTGGAAATGTAATGCTACAAGGTTATATTGGAGTAAATGTCCAACTTTTCATGAAGGCTTCGATAATTTTGTGACTCATACGATGGGAGGTACTTTCTGCAGAAAGAACTGTACCAGTCCTACATTTGCAAGTGGAAATGTGCCGCAAAAGTGCATTTGCCAAATTTTTCATCTGTAGGGAAAACATTTGTACCAGTGGCAAGACCCCCATCCACAACACGCTCATCTATTTTTGTGCTGTTATGTCTGCATTTCATCTTGAAAATGTATTTTCGTGGTGAGTTAACTCTTGACACTGCCTTCGGGGACATCTGAGGTGACTTGCTGGTTACGGGTTCAAGTTCCTTGCATGGACAACTCAGCCCTCCATCTGTAGGTGTTCAAAGTTGCGAAGATGCTTTGCAAAATCACAGAGTTAGGTTTGACATAACAGCACAATTTCTGAAAGATATCTATCTATTTATCTATCTATCTATCTAGTCGATTTTTAAAATGTATTGTTGTGGTTTTAATTAACTGAAACAATAAAAACGTTTTCACTTTCATCTATCTATCTATCTATCTATCTATCTATCTATCTATCTATCTATCTATCTCCCTCACTCTATCTATCTATCTATCTGTCTGTCTGCCTGTCTGTCTATCTACCTATCTGTATATCTATCTATATATCTAGCTAGCTAGCTATCTGCCCTTCATTTTGGTTTTACCTGGAGGAGTAGTGCTATCTCACCTCACGCTAATGGCTATTTGATGTATCTCTTCATTTTCCAGGAAGCGCATGAGAAACTTTGTGCTGGGCAAAACTGGTGAAGGTTTCAGTTGCCGCTGGGGGTGGTTACCATCCTCACCAATGCTCACCTTTTATGCTTGCTGGTGAGTGGCTGCCTGGCTGCATTTAATATCCCAGAAGTGGAACTGTGAGACGATTCCCGCAATTTGAAGTCTTCTGAGCATGGATATTTGTCTGAGGAGAAAAAATGCTAACTTTGTCATGGAATATGAAGGAAAGGGTTCCCTACTCCACAGTCAAACCTTTCACAGACCAATACGACCATCCATCTGGCGTTGGCAGATTGAGTGCTATCAGTGATGGGTGGCAAAGACTCGTGGGTGGGGGAGGGGTGGGGTGAGGGGGCGGGGGCAAGGGTGGTGCGGGGGCATTTGGAGGGCACAGGGTTGCACAAAGAAAAACATATTCATCACTTACCTTGCCGCCAGGTCCCACATCTCTGCATCTTGCTCCTGCTCTCCTCGTGGGACTCGAGAAGCAGAAAGCCAAAAAGAACAGCCAAGCTCCCCTGACCTTAATGCAAAATTGTGATTGGTAAGCACCCAGGCTCACCTGACGAGTCACAACTATGTAATGCAGCATTGTGATTGGTTTTGAGTGTCCTGGTTCGACTCTTAGCCAGGGAATGGGGACCTGGGCTTGTTCTCCATGCAGGCTGTAATGCAGCCTGCATGGAGAACAGGGAAAGTGCGCATGAGCGGTGTGGGTTGCCCGAAAGGGCCAACCAAACAGTCATTTTGCACTTAGGAGTGGGCAAGCCACTCCTTCCCTGCCCTGCTACGAGAGCAGGGCAGCTCTGCCGACCCACCCGCCCGCATAAGATACATAAAATGATAATAACTCAAAGTTAAAATCATTCTATATTTCGTTTACTTTACACTGCTCAAAAGCAGTAGGTCAATGCTCCTCCACCCTAGCGGAGGAGCAGCCACTGAAATGTGTGTTATTACATTAAGGAATGGTAGCACCTTTTATCTACAGCACTTAGAAGCAACCGAAATATGGTATAAGTGCTATATATTATTTACCTCCGCCTGTAACAGGAATAAATCTATTCCCGTAATCAGAGCAGGAGACTTTCTCCAAAATGTGGGTGGATACCTTCAGACTTGCAAGCGTTAACTGACTTTTGATGGGCCACGGAAGCAGGAAAGCATAAAACCCCACCCCTTGTTGTCGATTTACTTCCACTGCTAGAGGAATTTGAGGGTGAGGAAATCCATAGGTGAGGTCAAATTGGCACCGTTTCTGCTTGTATTAATCAGAAATTATATTCTGACCTCACAGAGAATGATTTTATCCCACACAGGTTGAGGCCTGGTGCACAGAACATTTTAAGGATAAAGCCATGAGTCAGGGAGACGGGGCACGAACGCGGAAACCATAACACAATGTACAGGCCATAAGTATCAACACACCTACGAAAAGTCCTACAATTGGATACACCACAACAAGCAGGTTGTATTCCCGGATATCAAGACAATGAATAGTTCTAGAGGCAATGGCATTGGATAAAGGTGCTTAAGCAAATCCATCAATATATCATTTGTTATTAAATGCGGTTATATGCTGAGTGGGGGAAGGGGGTAAGTGGTTTGCCTTATGCCATGGCTGGGAAGTCTGTTTGTAATTGATTTTTTTTAAAATTGATATATTAATGGTTGATGCACTTAAGGAGTACCTGCCTAAATCCTGGTGCTTCAGCATAGCTCAGAATGCGAGACTGCTTGAAAAAGGCAGCATTACCATCCCCCACTTTCTCTTCGCTCCAGTAAATACGGGGATGAAGACAGGAATCGAAGTAGTGAGATTAGGGTATGTAATCAGGCAATATTTTCTTCTGTTCTGGGCCTACAAGGACTTCACTGTATCATCCCATTCTATCTCTGAAATTCAGTCCCTACCATTTCAAAACAGCAAAATTTCACAATTGCATCAAATTATGCCTCTACACACACACAACCAAATTGTAGTTGTTCTGCGTATGTTCAGCATTTTAGCATTTACAGGAATTTGCACTAAATTAAATTAAAAAAATTGCAATAAATCAAAACATTTACTTCAGTAAATGTATTTTAATCAATCAGAGTCATTTCAGTCAGCCTAGTCCTATTAGTTACTTAAAGAATCAGATGGAATAGGGGATCAACGTCTAATATGTTTTAATGTTAGGATAACTCAATGACTACTGTGTACCTACACTTAAGAGCACACATGTTTCCTGATTCATTGCCTGAGATTTTTTTCTTTCCATGTTCACATATATAGTCCTTTTCCTCCTGTTATAAATTGAGGACTACAAGCACCGAAAAGAAAACGCACCTTCTCTCTTTCGCTCTCTATCTCTCGTGAAAGCGGTGCTCCAGTCCATGTTTTTTCCTTGACTTCTGGGACTTGTAGTCTTGTGTACTCCATTATAAAAACAGGACTACAAGTCCCAGAATTCAAAGAAAAATTACCTTGACTGGAACTCATGGTCAAGGAAAACTTGGCAGCTCTGCGGTACTATCAGAAACGCTCTCTCACTTTACTTCAAACCGTGCCAATGTAACAGAGGGTACAGCTTTTCATTCGACTTTACTCACTGAAACTTTTGGAGGTGACACATCCACGAATTGAACTAGGCAGCTACTTAGGACACCAAGTTCCAAATTCGAGAAAACAAAATCAAATTTGAAAAAATTCTAATAAAAGAAACAGTAGAAGTATTGAATTCTCACTGGTGGTCTATGCTTGCCACTGCACCAGCCTTAAACATATACAGAAGGTACCCGATGATTCCACGTCCCCAAGGATGCAGTGCTTCAGTCCTGGATTTTACCCACAACAACCATGTGCAGACAGGGTGTTGCTATCCTGCATCTCTTTAGTCCGTTCACTTGAACTATGACACATGAAAACACTTATTTGTAAAACAAAAGTACAGTACTTGAGCTCTGCGTACTAAATGACATGGGGCTGTCTGGGAACCATAGTTGAGCAACCATTGTTTTGGGGGCACAGCAGTTTATAGAGAGTCGATTTCTAAAAAAACAGGCATTTACAATGCAATGGTCTCGGCATTATTAAAGGTAGAGCTATTGGCATTGCTCATGACATTTTTTTTTAATCTTAAATAAATGGCATTGTCATTTACATTGCCAATAGCTTAATCGTTAAATAAATGGCATTGTCATTTACAATGCCAAAAGGTTAATCACTCGCAAATGCATGACCTATTGCATTTACACCCACACAGAGCCACACACACAAAGCCACCCACACACACATACAGAAACACCCACACAGAGCCCCACACACACACACACATCCACACACAGAGCCCCGCACACACACAGAGCCTCCCCCAACACACACACACACACACAGAGCCCCACACACACACACAGCCCCCCACACACACAGAGCCCCACACACACACAGAGCCCCACACACACACACACTTACTAAAAAGCACAAAGTCTTCATACAAATAAAAACATAATCATGGTATATCAGCTATAAATTAGGTAGGAGTTAATTTTTTTACTTTAAACTTCTAAAACAAATCGGATAAAATGGATGTTGTACATAAACATGCATCTCATAAAACATCTATAGGAGGAAAAACAAATAATTCTTGAATTTCACAGTAATTTTATGATCTTTATTTATCCTGTAATGCACATGTTAATGTCATAATACACTATAATTGGTGGGCAACATAGCTGATCAGCAGAAGGTTAGCAGATTAGAACGAGAGAGGCCTCTCATTTGATACGAAACATCTCAAGTCACCACATTATCCTTGCGCTTACAGCTTTCCCAAAACTCACCAAAAAAGTTTTGTTCCCTGGAGGGAGACCTAAGACTTAAGGAAATTAGTCCTCCCACCGAATACCCATCTATATATGTGGACAGGCGTTTTAGTTAAACACTTATTCACATTTATAAGGGACAGTAGGATGTATTTAACAAGTCTGAAGATGTACACTGAACGCAGGATGCTATGAGACTTATAAGGCGGGATGTGGTACTACCAACTGCAGGACACTGTTATAAGCTCCAGGTTTCCTCCTCTAATGCCAACCCTTTTCATATGTTGGTATGAGAGGGAACATCTATGGTGCATCGACTGCAGGATGGATGGACCACCTCTAATCCTGGAGCCATTACACAGAAGACATTATAATCTGGTAAGGGGCAGTTAACGAACAGCTTCATGAATCTCTGAAACAAAACCCCTTTAGTGTGTCATTCACGATGCAGCCTCCCAAAGAAATATTGATTTTTTAAATGTATTCCATTGATGTTCGCCCAGCAACATCCCGGTGACCGTGTGTGCCCCGAAATAAACATGAAGCACTCTGCACGATGACAAGCCAGAGGCTTTGCAAGACAATAGGCTTCACGGAGAAACATTTATGAGATGCCAACTCTACCTCGAAAGCAACTCAGTTTCAGGAGAGAAGAGACTGCGCTCCAGCTTCAACTCGGATTTGACATAGGTCGGGTTTTTATCCCAGCCTCATTTTACAGCTCCATAAATATCTTTAACCCACCACCCAACAAACCCCATCCACACGCACCTCTCGTC
Organism: Lissotriton vulgaris; assembly: GCF_964263255.1. Classification (NCBI taxonomy): domain Eukaryota; kingdom Metazoa; phylum Chordata; class Amphibia; order Caudata; family Salamandridae; genus Lissotriton; species Lissotriton vulgaris. Next base: position 1,196,144,232 of record NC_141687.1, on the reverse strand, counting down.
AGGCGACTACAAGGAACCCTATTAGCCCCGCCTCTTCCGGATTACCTGCCTCACTTCCAATGGCGTTGCGTTCCGAGCCTCGCTCTGAAGTCTCTTCTCTATCTCATTTTGAACGGCGGTGCGTTTCTAGCCTCGCTCTGAGGTCTCTTGGTTACACTAACGGAACGGGACTGTACCTTGTAGCCCGAGAGGTTAGGTCCCCGTTTACCGGCTGCCGGACCCCGTAAAATATTGATACCTGTGGGAGTTCTACTTACTGTGACGGCACCGATTATCTATTAAACACGGAAATCGGACTTCTGAACTACTCATCGGATCAGGCTCTAGGCGAGTGGCCATCTTGGATTGGGACGCAGTGCTCGAAAAGACGAGCGATAGAAACTCACCCGTCTCATAGAATTGCCTTTGTATGTGCTGCATTTGAGTCTGTCGCTTCTGTTCGCGAGCGTGATGCCCCAATGTAGTTTTGCTGTTTATTTCTTAAAACGTGTAACGTTTGTATTATCCATCATCAACCGCTACCCCGTTTAAAGATGTTCACCGATGAGTTGTATACACATCTTCACGTGCAAGTAATGTTGCAACGTCACACCGCAAAGGAGGTGACACCGAGGTCAAGGTTTTCTCCATGGTAATGCAAAACAAGCTGGTGAGGGAGCCAGGCTAAGTAACATGAAAAACAAGGGTTACCCAACACGACCATGTTTCTCCGAGGCAAGGCAGAAATGCCTCGGAGAAAGTGTCGTCTTTTTATGATTCGGGAGCGTGGTTTACTTTCTCTCCTATTCTCATTGGCTGGAAGGTAAATTTCCAGCCAATGGGAAGAGGAGAGAAAGTAAATAGAAAGAAGCTTAAAAAAACGCCCCCGAATCGGAAAAAGACGAGGCTTGACGCCCCTTTCCTCCAATGACTGGCCTCCGTTTAGAAAACCAGCCAATGGAGAAGAGGGGCGGGTTCAAGCCCCCTTACTAAAAAATATTTAATCTTCGAAGCTCCGCCCACACTGCTTACAGCAGTGCGACCGAGTCTTCGACCTAAAAATGTGGGACTTGTGAAGATTGCTAGAGGTGGGCAGTGTCAGGTGCAGTCTGGCTTGGAGCTTCTAAGAGGACCCAAGTTGTGTGACACCTACAGGCTATTCTATCTTTCTAGCCACTTCTAGCACATGAGGAGAAAAAAAGGATCACTCACCATAGAACCTCCAATCAAACTTATAAACACAACGAGTGCTGGGGGACGTGGCCCTAGCTGCATGGCGGAGTAGACGACTCTCGCTTCAGCTCCTTGCGGCGGCCCGTATTTTACCATAATCCGGTTGTCGAAACGGAAACATTGGCACTCGGAATCGGCACTGACCTGAGTCCAAGTATCCTGTAGCTCGGGGAGCCCGCTGACTGTGGCGAAACTACGTAGGAGCAGCGTCAGAGCCTCCGGGAGGGGTGGAGCGCCATTTTGGATACCCCGAATTGGGCAGAAGCGGCGCCCGGGAGGCTCAAGGTTTGACCTGGGTCTTGGGGCCAGATGTAGACCCTGTGACGCAAAATGGAGCGGAACGGAGGACGTTTCCCGGACCCCCCATCGTGCAGAGTGCAGCGTTTGCGCCAGAGCGGAGGACTGCTGAGCAACGCCGAGATCTGGCAGGATAGCCACTTGATCCCGGAGTGGTGGCGGCTGCCAGGTGGATAGCGGAGTACGTCAGGCAGCGTCCTCGGCATAGTGAGTCCGACGGCACTGGAGCGGGTGATCCTGGAGCCCTTGGGGGCTGAGAGACTTGATTACACTGTAAGGGGAGTGTGATTCGCAGATATAAATAATGTGGGGCCTGCTGGAGGACGACTGAGTCAAGGGTGAGCTATAATGAAACAGGCATAATAGTGCGTCAAGCCCGAGTCCCCTGCGAGAATGCTTGTTAGCAAGGCCAGAGGATGCGAATATTGGAGGGAGGGAGGGAGACATTCTGTGGAGCTGTGATCACCCTGACAGAAAGTTTACCAGGGACGCTGACCAGACCCTGTCTGGTGCACTGGGAGATAAGACTGAGAGCTACAGGCAATAACCTGCTGTCTCTTCTCAAGAACCCACGCCCCAGATACGGTAAAGCGGGATTTTGGGAATCTCCCGGTGCCTCGGGTGGATTAATTGGGGACCCCCGAATGGTCCTCATGGCCTACTCAGTGCGTAGCTAGGGAAAAGTAAATCTGCGGGTCATATAATGGACCTCAGGCAAAGGTGAGGGGGACTATCATGAGGTAGTGGTGTTCAGGTGTATACCTGATTACCGTGAGGTGGTCGTCGAGCGGGTTGAAGTAACTGACTGGTGGCTCACTCCCATCAAGATACAAGGTAACCTGAGGCAAGGTCCCTCCAATCCCGGGTAACGAAGAGACTGTAACCTAGATACGGAAGACACTTCTTGGATGACCACTATGGGGAAAGATAAACCCCTCAAGTCTCAGTCAAATAACATTTCTAACTACGTGCAACCATTAGAACAACGAGACAGAGGGGTTCCCAGGGATCAGGAGCCTCCAGAGATATATCACAAGAGTCCCCCCACGCTGGCAGATGTTAATAAAGCCATCCAGACAACTACGGATGATATGGTCAATAGGATAGACTCGGTGGCCACAGATGTCAACCTATTGCGAGCTGATCTGAGGAAGGTATCAGATAGAGTGACCCACATGGAAAAAGATGTGAGCATTGCACTCCGAGATTAAGTCCCTCAGCGCCACTGTCGTCGACTTGAAAAGACGTACTGAAGCTGGATGAGAGGGCAGAGAATGCAGAAGGGAATAACCTACGCCCGGTGGGATTCCCCAAAAAAGCAGAGGGCCCCTCTACTGAACTGTTCCTGGAGGAGTGGCTTACCGAAGTGATCGCTCCCAAGAAACTCTCAAAAATTTTCAATTTTGAGCGCACGCAAAGGGCGCTTCTCCCCCCTCCCAAGCCGGGAGCACCGCCGAGGGTCATTATTGCCAAACTGTTTAATTATAGAGACAAGGATCTCCTGTTACAGCTCTCACGCAGTCGAGGTCAGTTGTTTTTTCAAGGACATTCCATCTCCATTTACCTGGACTACACCCAGAGGGTTCAAGACCGAAGGAAATCTTATGCGGTGGTCAAAAGCAGATTGCGTGTGTTGAACTTGAAATGCAGCCTTATGTATTCAGCAAAGCCCAGGGTTGAACATGAAGGTTGCGCGCTTTTCTTCTATTCGGCGGGGACGCCACATACTGGCTGGATACCAGGGGACCAAGGGGGTGACGGCTGGCTTCGTATATGGAGTCCTCTGGCAGTCAAAACATGGCAGGTACTGAATAAGTTGCAGCCGGTCTCAAAGGCAACAACAAGCAGAGATGCGGAGAGATCACAGTCGTGCAAGTTGGCACCTTACACGTATCTGACACAGAGACTGTCCCTGATTCCATTCTGGTGACACATGATCCGGAGACTGATATTGAGGAACAGGGAACTGGGTGGCAGTGATGGTAATTTGACTCGTAGAGGCCAGAAAAGCAGATAAGTGTTAATATTGTTGAACTCACACTGATGTACTATAAGCCAAGCATAATGCATTATGCATCTAGTTTTAAGGACTACAAGAGACTAGGAGACTTCCTGATAAGATTTTTCACTTTCTTTAGTTCCATTGAGAGGCAGCCACGGGGCAGCAATGCCCCCTTCAGAGTTAGGCCCGGTGAGAGACGCTTGGGAGCAATCTTGCTCCTTATCGGTTCGGCACTCTACTACAAAATATACTTAGATCAAATTTTCCGGGGCACACGCAACGTGGAATAGTCCTGGATTCACGGCTAAATAGGATATAGACTAAAAGTCATTTTGGGGGTCATGGGGGTGGGTGGTTTGGGGCAGTTTGAGTTGGTTTTGGCACTAGATGTACTGCTAGCAGCAGAATTTGCAATACTGCCCAAGGGGGGGGATGGGTCCGTTCAAGTACCATTGTTTTCATGTTTAAGGGATAGATCTGATATTGAACAGGCTACCCGGGGTCAGGAGGAAGAATGTAAATGGGACAGTCACATCCTTGGATATATGGATGTTTGGTCTGACGATAATGGCAATGCAAACTCTGAAACTTCTTAGTTGGAATATTAGAGGTATGGGTGGGCTGGTGAAATGACGCAGGATTTACACCTTCCTGAGGCGGTACAAAGTGGGGATTGATTACATGATTGAAGGAGACGCTTACATGGGGGTAGCATTACGAGTATTCAATAAAAATGGAGGGGATAGAGTTATGCTACCTCTTATTCAGGATTTGCATGGGGGGGCTATGATTTGGGTGGTCATGGGAGTCCCATTCCACCACATGAATCATGTATTGGACTCCAAGGGACGATATGTCTTCTTCACGGAAGTGAGAGCGCAGGGAGTTGTGTATTATTGTGTATTCCCCGAATCTAGATTTCCCTGACTTCTTCCCCAATATCATTAAAGCAACGACACCATATTTGGGGGCAGAGATTGTCCTACTTGGGGACTTCAATTGTGTCTTTGATTCACACCTAGATAGAGACCCTCCAAGAGCTCACCCTAAACCACACATGCTGCAGTCCTTGCAGGCGTTACTACAGGGTATGTAGCTCAGAGATGAATGGAGGGCTAGACACCCGATGACGAGAGCATTCTCCTGCTATACCCCGACGGCAAATACACTTATTCGTATAGATCACTGCTGTCTTACTCCTTATGCTGCTACGGTTTAAGAGTCCATACAACATTACTTCCGGGAGAACTGGGGGTCTGCGTCTAATAGATCGACTGAGTGGGAAGCCATGAAGCCATGAAGGTGGTTATAAGAGCGGTATGCATGAAGACCACGTACGGAGTGAAGCAACAATTAGAAAGGGACATCTCAACGCTTGAGAATCAATTGAAGAGGCTAGAGGGCGCTGTAAGAGAGTCTAAGGAACACTTGGCTGTGTGGTCTAAGGTGCACAAGGATCTAGTAGATGCCTGGGCCAGACTTGAGAAATTCACATACACCTCATATAAACAGAGATTACATATGCAGGGGGATAGATCAGGGGCGCTATTGACATGGCTAATTAGAACGAAAAAGGAACAAATACCCATCTTGCAGTTACAAAATAAGGAGGGGGTCCGACTACAATCACAGAGGGATATTTTAAGGAAATTTGCATTGCATTTTGAATTCACATGCACAGGGGCCCAGCGGGCTGATTCAGAGGGGTTGCAGGAGTTTTTGGAAGGCGTGATCCTCCCTAAACTAGATGATACAGCAGCGGAGGTCCTAGGGGCACCGACTTCCAGGGATGAAATCTTAGCATCTATACGGCGCCAGAAACCGGATAAATGCCCGGGTGGGAATGGGCTTCGAGCGGAATTTTATGAAAGGTATGCTCCCTTATTCATCGACCTTTTTCTGGAAGTCTTTAATGAGGCCCTAGATAGGAAAACATTACTGAATACCATGTCTAAGGCGATTGTCTCTATGCTCCTCAAGGCAGATAGGGACCCTCTTCTGCCAGACTTCTTATAGACCAATCTCTCTTCTCAATGTAGATACAAAAATTTTGAGTGGGATACTAGCGTCTTGATTATTACCCTACATGACCCATGTGATCCATCCGGATCAGGATGGGTTCATTCCTATACGTAATACCACACATAACCTGCGACGCTTGGCACACATGTGGCATGACCCGAGCCTGGAGTCTGTGGATTGGGCCTTGGACTTACTAGATATCCAACAAGCCTTTGACTCAGTTGAGTGGGACTGTATTTGCGCCGTGTTGACCAAAATGGGCGTGGGACAACATTTTTTAAATTGGATGCAAACCATTTATTACAGACTGACTGCACGGGTGTGTGCACGAGGACATGTTTCAGAGAGCTTTGCCCTGAGGCAGGGTACTCGACTGGGGTGCCCCCTGTTCCTGCTACTGTTCGCTATCACAATGGAGCCACTGGCTATTATATTATGAGTGAAAATGGACAGCTGAGGGAGACGCTTCATGTGGTTTCCATGGATGCTGATGACACTCTGGTGTACTTGCACCGCCCAGATTAGACAGTCCAGTATTTATAGACGAGCTGGACAGGTTGGCATATGATCTGGCTTATGTCTTAACCCTGGATAATCCAAATTGTTTCCCATGGGGACCCTAGTGGGGAAGCCTGTGAATGACTTACCTAATGTGGGGATGAGATGGGTAATGGAGTGGATCGCAATGTTGCACACTAGCACAGCATACCTAACGGACAACATAGGGAAGAGGATAGATGGGATTAGGGGATCTGTTGCCTTCTGGAGGGGACTCCCGTTATCCCTAATGGGGAGAGTAGCTTGGACTAAAATGGTTGTGTTACCAAGATGTTTATATTCCTTACAGAATTCCTTATATTTGATCCCACAGGTGTTCTTCTCACAGCTCGATAGTCTGATTATAGAGTTATTATGGGGATCCAAATGGAAAAGGATTAAATTGAGCACCCTGCTGAGACGATGGGGGATGTGGGGTCTGGAGGTTCCTCATTTGAACCTTTATTATATGACCGTGCATTTGCAACATACGGTGCACTGGTTCGACGAGCAGGACAATTGGGAGAAGCACCTACTGGCGGGCACGCATCATTACTTATCTCTTCCGGAACCTTTTATGATGGGAACGAGGGTCCCAAAATATTTCCCTTATATTATTCGTCATGTGGTATCAATATGGGAGATGGTAATATCGACAGTAGTCCACAAAGCACCATATGCTCCTGAGACTCCACTATGGCCGGTGACTCCCTTCAAGCGGATATAGCAGGTAATGAATGTTCATATGTGGAAGGCGGGAGGCTGCCTTTTAATGGGGGACTTATATACTGCGGAGGGGTTCAGAAGCAGAGAGGAAGCAAATGATATTTTTCAACTGGGCAGGGGACAATATCTGTAGTATGCTAAAATCTCAGCGGTAGCCAGAGAGATCTGGCCATCTTTCCCACAAGAGCTGCAGTGTTGCTGGCGATAATCACACTAGCAGGGGGGCAGAGACTGGTCTCACACATTTACAAGGCACTACGGAAGCATGTCCCCACCGCCCGCTTCCACTACAGACGAAATGGGATGATGCAATGGGCAAGCCACTTACGGAGACGCAATGGCGGAAGGTGCATGACGGGGTTAAGCAAATAAGTTCCAACGCACGCTTCAAATTAATCCAATATAATGTGGTGCACCAGGTATATCTCACGCCTCACATGCTGCATAAAATATCCCCGGAATGAGCAGATACGTGTCCCAGGTGTGGAGGACCGGACGCACACTTTGTCCACATGATATGGGACTGTCCAGAACTGGCTCTTTATTGGGGTGAGTTCATAGACATTTTGCAGACAGTTACGGGTTGGGTCAAATCTGTCACCATTAAAACAGTGGTATTGGGACTATTGCCCACACCCAAAAATAGGAAACTTACTAGGAGGTTCGTTCAGCTGGGGCACGTGCTAGCAAAGAGATGGATTGCGATTCACTGGCTGAGTCCAGATCCGCCCCAACATGGGAGATGGATTAAAGATATGATAGAGTGGGCCATTGCAGAGTCAGTGAGGATGAAAAAGGTGAGAAGGGACGAGAAACTTGAGGATGCCGTGCAGGACTGGCACTTAAAGATTGTAGACCTGTCTAAAGAGAATGATCCACCAGAGACAGAAGAGACTCCCTCCCAATCCACTCAGGAGAGGTTGGGACCATTGCCCACGCGAGAGACCCAGCATACAATCCTGGAAAATACGGATAATTGAAGCACAGGATTAAAAAGATGACCCTCAACCCTGTAGTGAATCGGGCTACCCATGACGGGGGGAGGAGGGATAGGGAGTGGGAGGTGGGTGTGTTTATTTGTTGGTTTGCTTGTTTACAGTTCTTATTAGCAAATTTGACGTGGGCTATAAAAGTACTATTGACACAAGTTCTGAAGGGTTCTATTGTATCAAAGTACCCCAAATAGGGGTCACATTGTATGTTGTATAATATGTCATCAATTTGCTGGGAATCAAGCACACTGTATCTATGGTATTATGCTGATCTGGGAAAATGTTGTGGTTTAACAAATGTCAATAAAAAAGATGGAATAGATAAACACAACATTTGCTGTGAGGAATTATTCAAGGAGGGCTACTGGCCCCCTGCCTCACATCTATAAACCCAGGTTACTGATCAATAAAAATATATTGGATGAGGTGGTCTCACCTCACCCACATAATGTGGCATGCTTCTCATTGGCCACCTCACCCCACTCTGGTAAGACGCTATTATCAGGCGTTCAGATATATTGATCTCCGGATAAAATAAGGATCCAGCAGTTCTAAAAATACCGTAAGGTATACCACAAGGATTTCCCTTATTAGGTGCTACCTTGGGTATGATTAAAAGCACTATAATATGTAGTTGTTGGATGCTTTGTGTGTACAATGTCCACAGCATCCTAATATTCTGCCAACATGTTTCTGCCCTTTTTGCCAGCCTCTGTAGGTCTCGGGCATTCCTCAGGGCTCTGAGGGATGCCTATTACTAATTGAGCATGGATGAATACCTAGCAATGTGAGAAGGAAATTCTGACCTTCTCTCTGTTAGCTATAGTTTTATCTAGAGTAACCGGAACCTATGTGACTGAGGTGGAAATGCAAACACAATTACACACTATGTAATTATAGTGACAAAAATACGTGACTTTCACATGCTAATCCTTAAGATTGCTCAGCTGCCTTACCCTATTTGGGAGATTGCTATGCTCCAAGGTCAATCTTAAGAACTCCCAAACAGTGCTGAGGTTGAGTCCACTGTGGATGAAGCACGCCTCATTACATGGGTGAAACAAACTCACCCAACAGAATTATATTGACCGGTCACCTGAGTTTATTTCTGTATGTTTGGTAGGGAGACAGTGCCCTGTATTCTGTAGCCAACCACATGTTTCAGGCCTGGACTTGCAGTTAAACCCTTAATAATGTAAGCACTGGTTTAAAAATCAATTACTTTATATGTTTCACAAATAAAAAAGTCCAAAAATCTGTGCAGTCTAAGTCCTGATAGCAAATACCATGACTGTCTGAAGGAGTCACACATGACAAGGGCTGTGTGGCAGATCTCCAGTAAAGATATGACTTATGACTGATAACACCCCAGCGAACAAGTCTTTCAGAGACAATTTATACATGACTGCTCGCCCCAAAACCTGCCAAACGTTGAGAGACTCCATCCCGGCATGCCACTGTTTCCACACCAGCCCCACGGGGCTTTCAGATTCACGTGCAGCGCAGCAGGCCATTCCTCGGCTCCACCGGCCTGTCAGACCAATGTAGACAGACTGGCCCGTGTCTCTTCTCTGTTTCAAACAACTCCAGTTCCACAGAGCCCTTCTGAGCCCGAGGTACAGCAGCGCACAGGAGGGGGATTAGGGAGACTGAAACCAGAGCCCTCTGGACAGCAGCTCCAAATGTGTTTTTTGGCCTCATTCATTGCATTGGGCTCCAGAGATGAGAGGGGAGGAAAAATAAAGAAAACATCCAATTTTCGGAGTTTATTCAGGCTGTAATCTGTTCCAGGTGGGGTGTTTTCTTTGTAAGCTTCCTCAATTGACACCCATTACTATAATAACCCACACTACACGTCGGCTTCCGCTCGGTTCGTCTGTTTCGCGTACTTTGCTTGCTTCTAATAAGTTCAAGGCTGAGTTCTCCAAAGGCACGATTCAATTATCAGCCCTCGTGCAAAGATTTTGGTAGCACCAGGAAAAACAATCATTGGCCAATGCAATAGGCCTCGCCTATATAATGCGAATGACAAGCTATTGCCAATGTTTTTTTGTAAAGCATTGTTTAAAAAAGTGAAAGAAAAATAATTTGGAAACAATGGCGCAAAGTAAACACATCTCTATAGGCATCTCAAAACTGCACATTGAATATTTTCAGTCTTTGTAAATGAATGTTTTTCAAACTTCATGCAGGAAACAACAGGATGTTAATAGCATATGTCTGTGAGTGATCCATCTGCATCGTCACACAGTAACACAGAACAGTAACAGTAACATAGGTTACTTGAAAGTACATAACAGCTGAATGAGGAATTCTCAAAATGTAAAGGGAAACACTTGCTTTTTACTTTCCACAAGACTCTGAACTGCAGAAAATATTCAGACCATCTTGTTTCTACAGAAGTCCAAGGATAGGATTTATGGCCCTCCCATAGAAGAGACATATTCTACTATGGTGGCTGGTATAGGTGGCAGGGGGACGGGAGGGGGGGGGGGGGGGGGGGGGTTAGGGGGCAGGTAGCAGAGAAGAGGAGGGAATGAAAAAAATAAAATACACACTTACCTGTCTTCCGTCACTGCCTCCTCTCTGTCCTTTTCCCTGCTTCCAGGGCAGAAAGCAGGATGCACCGGACTCCCAGCCTCCCTATAGCCAATCACAGGGCTGCAATACTGCGTTGCGATTGGTCTGATTGCTGTGGTTCGGCGTTCAGCCAGAGAATGGGAGGCTGGGCATGTTCTCCATGCAGGCTGTAATGCAGCCTGCATGGAGAACATGCAAAGTGTGCATGACGGTTTGGCTGGCCTGAGACGGCCGACCAAAGCCTCATGCGCACTTGAAGTGGTCAAACCACTCCTCCCCTGCGAGCTGAGCAGCTCCGCCCCTACCCAACTGAGCAAGGGGAAAAAATAAAATGATAATAACAAATACGTATCATTTTACTTCTACCTCTTTCGACCTGCTCAGTGGGGCAGTGTTCCTCTGCCTTAGTGGAGGAGCCACCACTGATCCCATATCAAGTCACTTTACGTAAACGTTCTGTCTGAGACGTAGACTCAATGTGTGCAGCAGCCCACTCCTCCTGTAATACAGTAAGGACATCAAGTATTAGGATTCAAATGAGAGCCCTGGCCTGCATCAGGTCCTCATGCATCAATTCAGGAATTGTGATAGTTCTGCAATGTGCTTGTTGATCAAGTGAGCTCATGTCATGTGTAAAACCTTCCAACCTTTCTTGATTTTAAGGCAACACTTTGCATTCTGTAAGTTTTTGTTTTGTTTTAGTTTTCGTTGCCGTGTTATAAACATGGCCTTCATACTTCAGAGCTCTCCATTTTCCCATTTTCATACATTAGTAGCTCACCAAGTTCTGTTTTTAGTTACATGCTTGGACTTGTATTTATGTTTAAATCAATATAATACCAGGACTTCAAGTCCCATAATTCAGGAAAAGTTTCTGGTCTGGTTGAGCTACTCTCCTTTAAACTTGGAAAACTTGCGGGCTCTGAAAATCCCCAATTGCGAAGTATGACTAGCTACATATCAATCCTGTCTGAAGGTGTTGCACAAGATATGGCTGCTTTATAATATAGCTGTCAGAAGGTAACCACTTTTGTACATACTGATTCAGTTTTAAATTCTGGTGGGTCCAATTGTAGTCAACATCATGGTAAATATTTGTATAGCAAGATCTCTACACGGATGGGCACAAGTTTACACTGCCATACTAGATTGCTGGTGCACTTTTTTTTGGTCCTTTTGGACCCACCAACATATTCAAAATGAAACATTTCCAGTCGTAAATCAATGAAAATGTAGTTTGTGTACTCGTATGTAAACGTCCAAGGAAGATGCACCATCACCCCTGTAACTTATTCAGCCCAACTCTTCATAGGCATCTGTCTGCCAGGAAACAGTTTACATTCTACTTGACTCAGATTGTCTGACTTGCAACTACCTTACTCCTTCTGGGCTGCTGATCCATCTATTAGCAGCCAAGCACCACCCTCCGCAATGCCAAAAATGCATGTTGTGCATTTGCATGCACAACGTGGCAGGCACTGCGCGGTGCCTGCCATGTTGTGCATGCAAATGAAGAGGGGTACCATAGGTACCCCCATGTGCACCCCTCACCCCTCATAATTCATGGGGGCCAACAACGGGACCCCAACTTCAAACTCCGCATGCCTTTCCGCGGCGGCAACGCCGCTACGGAAATAGCTGCCTCCCGCTTGCATCCTGATATGGATGGCGGTGTCTAGCAGACACCACCACCATATTAAACCCTTTTCCACCCAGTCAACTTGTCGACCATGCAGAAAAGCGGCGGACGGTCTTTCCGTCCGCTGCGGTACCCCCCTCCATACTAATATGGCGGGGGAAAATCGGTGGCGGGCAGGGAAGTATGTAGGGCGCATCGCCACCGCCATGCGGGCGGTAGCGATCCGCCCTACATCATAATGGGCCCCTAAATATCAATCCTCGATTTCAACACCTCTTGAATCCCCACCATTGGTGCAGAGAAAGAACATTGATGCAGAAATATCAACATGCAAGAATATCGAGGTAAGTATTGTTGTGTTAAAAAATATTGTTTTTAATGTATTTTTAGAAATGTTGAATTTGTAAATATCGAAGGTAAAAATATCAATGTTAATAATATCGATTTTGTGGCTTCTAAATTTTTTAATGTTCTAATTTGTTTATTTTTAAGTAAATTTGTATTAGTAAATTTATAATATTTAAATATTTTTTATGTTTAATGTTTTTTAAATTTTAATATAAATTGTAGGAGCCGGATGTTGGGTTTATAGGGGATAAGGGTTGGGAGTAATTTAAAAATGTTGATTACATTTTTTTTGAAAAATTTAATTAATATATATTTTAGGAGCGGGATGCTGGATTTATAGGGGATAAGGGTAGGGAGTAATTTAAAAATGTAGATAAAAAATGATATATTATTAATTTTTTAATATATTTTATAAGCGGGATTTTGAGTTTATAGGGGATAAGGGTGGAAAGTAGATTGAAAATAATGTTTTGATAAAAAAAAAATTAAATTTCGGAAAATAAATTGTAGTGAAATATTTAGAAATTATCACGATTTTAAATATTATTGTAATTATTTAATACATTATTTACAATTATTATCAAAAATGTGAACTTTTTAAATACTTTTTTCTGATATTTTAAACTCCATTTATTTATTTTATTATTTATGAATTTTTAATATCTATAGCCAATTTGAAACTAATAAAACAGTATTTTGTGAGAACATTTTTATTTGTTTTTTTAATAAGTAAAAAATAAGTAAATAATTTGTTGTTAATAATCTAATTTGTCTGGCTTGAAAGATTAATATAGGGAGGGGGTTTATTTATTATTTTTCTTTATTTTATTTGTTTTTTGAGTTGAAATAGTTAAACATTATGGTTTACTAACCAGCATTTTCCCTGAGTTTATTTGGATTTGGAGTTGAAATAGTACATTTATATGGTTTACTATCCACCACTTTCCCTGAGTTTATTTGGATTTGGAGTTGGAATAGTAAATTATTATGGTTTACTATCCAGCACTTTCCTTGAGTTTTTTTGGATTTGGTCTTGGAATAGTAAATTATTATGGTTTACATCCTGCACGTTCCCCGAGTTGATTTGGATTTAGAGTTGGAATAGTAAAATATTATGGTTTACAATTCCAGGACTTTCCCTGAGTTTTATTTGGATTTGAAGTTGTAGTAGTACATTATTAAGGTTTACTATCTAGCACTTACCCTGAGTTTAGTTGGATTTGGAGTTGGAAGAGTAAATTATTATGGTTTACTACCGAGCACTTTCCCTGAATGTATTTGGATTTGGAGTTAGAATAGTAAATTATTATGGTTTACTATCCAGCACTTTCCTTGAGTTTATTTGGAGTTGGAATAGTAAATTAATATGATTTCCTATCCAGCACTTTCCCTGAGTTTATTTGGATTTGGAGTTGAAATAGTAAAATATTATTGTTCACTATCCAGCACTTTCCCTGAGTTTTATTTGGATTTGGAGTTAGAATAGTAAATGATTATGATTTACAATCCAGCATTTTCCTTGAGTTAAGTTGGATGTGAGTTGGAATAGTAAATTATTATAGTTTACTATCCAATACTTTCCCTGAGTTTATTTGGATTTGGAGTTGGAATAGTAATTTATTATGGTTTACTATCCAGCACTTTCCCTGAGTTTTATTTGGAGTTGGAATAGTAAATTATTATGGTTTACTATCATGCACTTTCCCTGAGTTCAGTTGGATTTGGAGTTGGAATAGTAAATTATTATGGTGTACTATCCAGAACTTTCTCTGAGTTTATTTGGATTTGGAGTTGGAATAGTAAATTATTATGGTTTACTATCCAGCACTTTCCCTGAGTCTATTTGGATTTGGAGTTGGAATAGTACATTATTATGGTTAACTATCCAGCACTTTTCTTGAGTTTATTTGGATTTTGAGTTGGAGGAGTGTTATGGTTTACTATCCAGCACTTCTCTGAGTGTATTTGGATTTGGATTTGGAGTTGAAATAGTTAAATATTATGGTTTACTATCCAGATCTTTCCTTGAGTTTTATTTGCATTGGGAGTTGGAATAGTAAATTATTATGGTTTACTATCCTGCACTTTCCTTGAGTTTAGTTGGAGTTGGAGTAGTAAATTATTATGGTTTACTATCCAACACTTTCCTTGAGTTTAATTGGATGTGGAGTTGGAATAGTAAATTAGTATGGTTTACTATCCAGCACTTCCCCTGAGTTTATTTTGGATTTGGAGTTGGAATAGGCAATTATAATGGTTTACTATCCAGCACTTTCCCTTAGTTTATTTGGATTTGGAGTTGGAATAGTAAAATATTATGGTTTATTATAAAGTAAATTTGTTGAGTATAGTTATTTTTGTTGATGGGATTGTAACTTGGGAAGTTTTATTTTCGTTTTTTTCAGAGTTTATTTTATTTTGATTAGGAATTTATAATTATTTATTATGAAAAATACATTGTAGAGTTTGTTTGCATATTGTAATAAGTACACAAATATATATTTTTCTTTATGTGAAAACATATCTTTTCATTCACAATTAAATTCTTTGTATTTTTTTAAGTTACACATTTAATTAAGATATGAAAACATAATCATTCATTTTTATGGTATGAATATGTTATTAAAAAACATAACATAGGGGGAGGAGCTTCGCGCGCGACCAAGATGGCCGCATGAGCACAGGGCTCCCGAGACCCTCGTAGCTTCCCTCATCTATCCTGTTGTTTATCCTGTCCTTCATTGACATATCGGTGAAGATGAACCATGGGTGAGGCGAGATCTACTTTCAGATTCCGAAACACACCCCGGAGACCGGAGTTGTGGTGATCTGAAGATTGCGGCCTACGCCTCCCGTGATGCCCGGCTGTTGAGTTGGCACAGTGCCCGAGCTGCAGTTGAACAACATCGGCCTGGGGTGGTGGGGTCGACCGGTCTGGTTGACTTTCACTTTCGATTTGGCCTTTTCCCGAGGTAGGTTCGACAGTGGGCGTCCCCTTATTGCCAGGGTCGGCTATTCTATGCTACATCTGAGTGTACCTCCTCATCGCTTTGAGTATCTTGGTTTTATACCTGATGTATGCCCTCCTGAATGACGCTGGGCCGCGGTTCTGAGGTCCTGGATCTGCCATCTTCCTGCCTAATCTATCTGCCTCTTGTTGGTCTGTACTCCGCAATGGCGGGGAAACCAGAGGGTGAAAAGCAGAAGCTCAAGACAACCCGGTGGGGTGGCTATACCCAGACTAACAATATGGACCGTTATGCCCAAACTAGAGGATCTCCTAGTGGATTGGGGAGAGCGCTGGAGGACACTAGGGATGTTCCGACTTCGGCAACCGAACCAACCCTACAAGACGTTATGGCAGCCGTAGATGGGATCAAGTCCTTCCTTGGGCAACAAATGGAGACCCTGACCCATAAACTTGACACTGTGGTGATCAATGTTAATCTGATCCGTACGGACCTGACAAAAACTAACCAGAAAGTCAAGTCGTTGGACATTAAGACCTCCAGTTTAACGAGCGATGTTGCTGATCTGCAGACTGAGGTCTGCAACTTGAGGGCCTCCAATGATCTCTTCGTCCGTCGCTTGGAGGATTTTGAAGGGAGGGCTCGGCGGAACAACGTTCGCATTATCGGTGTGCCGGAGAAGGCGGAATATGCCGCAGCGGACCTCTTCGTCGAAAACTTGGTTGTTAACCATCTTGCACCCAAGGGATTAAGCCAAAGGTGGGGGCCCCACCGTGGCCGATGATCGCAAGGATTTTTAACTTTTGTGACAGAGACGCTATCCTGCAGGCTTCGCCGGTGAGTGGTCCTACCAAGTTCGAGAACACTACTATCAACTTCTACCCGGACTTTACCCAATCTGTTCAAAGGCAGAGACTTGGTTTCCTGGGGGAATAGAGGAGACTGCGTGATATGGGCCTAAAGTATGCTATGCTTTTTCCGGCCAAGTTGCGAATCGAACACGATGAGCACACTTATTTCTTTGATCGGCCTGATGCAGTGGCCGACTGGCTTGACACTCTACCGAACAATCCTGCACCGGAGGAGCAGTCCGGAGGGGCAGAGGGCAGACCGATGGAACAGGAATAGACACCTTCGCCTGGTTTCTGGGGTCCCCAGTTGGCCTCAAAATATGATTCGCTAATACTGTAATGTGAATGGTTGTGACATCCTGGGGGGTTGCGGGGCTATTGGTGGGTCTCTTTCCTCCTCTGACTTACTTTTTTGTAGCTTAGTTGATGTGGGGGCGACAGGCACACTGCAAGTTGGGATGGCTTTTTAGTCTTATGCAGGGGTGCAGGGTGGGGGGGTTCATAATGGGATGTTGGTGGGGGAGTGTTTTTTTTTTGTTGGGGTGTGTGTTTGTTTTCTTACAAGGCAATGTATTGACAGTCTTTCTGATCCAAGTGCTGGATTCTTGTTGGGGTTGAAACTTTCACTTCCCGATGGGGTAGGGGGCTGAAATTGATGAGTTGGAATGTGAATGGGTTTGGGGATAGGATTAAACGTGGGGTAGTGCTGCAATTGTTGAAATGTCTTTCCCCAGATGTAGTCCTTCTTCATGAGTCTCACTTGATAGGTAATACTTGTCATGCCATGAATAGGAAGGGGTATCGTCTGGTCGCCCACGCTGGGTTTTCCTCTGGTTCAAGGGGGGTGTGGGATACTTGTAAAGCGCACTGTTACTCTACCCGAGTGTCCTGGCGCTGTAGACCGCTGGGGAACCCGTCCTGGTTTTCCCTGTGAGATGGTTCCTTTCTGGGTATCTCCAGGGTGAAACCAGGCATCCCCGGCGTCTGTGGGGGGCCGTTGTAGAGATGAGGCAAGCTTAATGCCCAGAGTTACCGAGTGTGTTCCCTGGTTAGAGTAGGCACTGAGGCGAGAATTATCGAGTCCGTTGACCCCTGGTCCACAACCCTGCCGCGTTGGGAATTGAACCCTGGTCCCGGGCCGTTCTCTGCTTACAGGTCTGCCACCTCTAACCAGTGAGCCACACCTCTCCACCTCTGGTATTCGATTAAGACTTCTCTCCCATTTGAGATCGATGCAACGGTCCTAGATGACAGGGGGCGCTATGTCGCTCTAACGAGTAGGTGGGAGGGTCAAACTCTTTCCCTGGTTTCTGTTTATGTCCCAACTGGCTAACAGTCAAATACTTTCACGGACTTGGGACGGGTGGTCCTGGCCCTCCCCGAAGGGTCATTACTATTGGGTGGTGATTTTAACGCTGTTGCTTCTGGTATGGCGGATCAGCACCCACCTCGAGATCTTAAGGGGGCGCAGAACTGGCTTCATGACTTCATTGATACTCTGGGCTTGGTGGATTGTTGGAGGTTGTTGCACCCTGTTCAGCTGCAGTATACCTTTCACTCGGGCGCACACAGTAGTCTTTCTAGAATTGATTATGTTTTGGTCCCGGCTGCACAGGTGCCCTCTGTTACTGAGGTTAAGCATCTCGCTCGGGGGATCTCTGATCACTCTCCACTATGGCTCTGTATGGGGCCCAGTCCTGGGACGGAGGGTCGGGTAGCCCCGATCAACCCATGGTACCTCCGGAACCCTAAAACTCGTGCTGATCTGGTGAAATCTCTTGACCACTATTTTCTTGAGAATGAGGGCTC
Organism: Lissotriton vulgaris; assembly: GCF_964263255.1. Classification (NCBI taxonomy): domain Eukaryota; kingdom Metazoa; phylum Chordata; class Amphibia; order Caudata; family Salamandridae; genus Lissotriton; species Lissotriton vulgaris. Next base: position 1,196,126,248 of record NC_141687.1, on the reverse strand, counting down.
GGTGTCGTCGGCTGTGTCCCTTTAGGAGGCTTTCAAGACTGTTCTTAGGGACCAGGCCCTGTCGTTAATCGTAGGTGTTAAGAAACGGAAAGATGAGGAGGTCGTTAAGATTGAAGCGGAGATAGCGGACCTTGAGCTCGGTCTGAAGCGGGAAGTTACGCGTGCTAGGACGCATACTCTGCGGCTCAAGCAGTTGGAATATAGAGCGTTGGTTACTGACGCAGCTAAGGCAATGAGTAGAGAACAGCAGGGACGGCTTTATGACGTAGGAGAAAAGGCTGGTAAATTGATAGCGTGGCTGCATAAGAAGGATAGGGCTAGTCGTGTGGTGCACGTGATTGAGACGGCGAGTGGTTGTCGGGTCACTGACCCTGAGGAGATTGTTGAGTGTTTTGCAGATCACTTTCAGTCAGTATATGCCTCCGTGTCTGATACGCCGGAGGAAGACTCACATCTATTGTTGCGTGATATTGCTTTACCGCACCTTTCTGATTTGGATAGGGAACATATGATGCTCCAATAAACGCTGACGAGGTGGCTCTTGCAATTCGCTCCTTGCATTCGGGAAAAGCTATGGGCCCTAATGGCCTGCCTATCGAACTTTATAAATTGCGGCCTGACAAGATAGCGACCTATGTAAGAGATATGTTTTTGGAATCTCGTGAGTGCAGTTCTCTACCCAGTGATCAACGTCTCGCGACCATTGTGGTGATCCATAAGGAAGGGAAACCGAGAGATAGGTGCACATCGCACAGGCCGATCTCTCTTTTGAACGCCAAACCTAAGATCATAGCAAAACTGCTGGCTAACCGCTTGATCACCGTTATCAGTGACCTGACACACCCGGATCAATCTGGTTTCATCCCGCATAGAAATACTGCGCTGAATCTCAGGCGTTTACACAGCGTTCTCGCGAGAGCTGCGACGTTGCGACGTTGCGCGAACCGGCCGTCTTGGCGTCATTAGATGCCACGATGGCTTTTGATACCGTGGAATGGCCATACTTGTGGGCCGTGTTGGCAAAGTTCGGGTTTGGACCTGGTTTTATTGGCTGGGTGAGGCTTCCCTACGAGGACTCCCTTGCGCAAATTGTCGTAAATGGTCGTGTTTCCACTCAGTTTAGTCTTGGAAGAGGCACTCGTCAGGGCTGTCCCTTGTCTCCGTTATTGTTTGCCCTAGCCCTAGAACCCCGTGCTGCGTGGATCCGATGGGAACCCTCGATGAAGGGTATTCAATGGTCTCCAGAATTTGAGGATTGCATCTCACTCTACGCGGATGATATCTTACTGTATCTGACCTCACCCGAAAGTCATTGATGGTTCTGTGCGATGTCTTGTCCTCCTTCGGTAGGAATTCTGGTTTGGTTATCAACTGGGCGAAATCCTACTTATACTTTCTCTCTGGTGATGTCCCTCTTCTCCCATGTACCTGCCCTATTCAGGTGACTCTGACGGGATTTAAGTACCTCGGTATCTTTATCTCGTTGGATCCTATGGCCCGTTATGAACGGAATCTTCTCCCACCCCTGGCTAGATTGAAACAGGACGTCGCGGGTTGGCGTAGGCTTCCGCTTTCGCCGCTTGGTCGTGCGGCCCTATTTAAAATGATGTCTCTGCCTCGTTTTTTGTATGCTCTCCAGAACACTCTCGATATTGTCCCCGCCAGCTATTTTCGCACTGTTGAAGATCTTCAGAGGAAGTTGATATGGGATGGTAGACCTCGTATTGCTATTGATAAATTGACGCTCCCCTGGTATGACGGGGGAATCGCTCTTCCTGATATCAAACGCTATTACTGGGCTGCTCAATTGGGTGCCATGAACCTGTAAGCGAGGATGTGGGCATGTTGCTACCTTTCTTCATATTATTTGGGAATGTCGCGAGATTGCTGCTTTTTGGAGTGGGGTCCATGAGGTCATGAAGGAAGTGACTGGTGTTGCTCTCCTGCCGGAGGCCAGACGCTGCTTGTTGAACATCTGGGAACCTACGGATTATAATGTGGCCCAGACTCCTTGGACATACCTGGGGACCATGATTGCCAAACAAGATATTGCTCAGTTGTGGGGCTTCCCAGAGGCCTCCTACAGTGGACTTATGGAAGGAAAACATGGACTGGTGTATGTTCAGGGAAAAGACTGTGTACCTAGCCAGGGGCCATCCCCGGAAGTGGTGTAGAGTGTGGGGACCTTGGAATCGTTACCGTAGAAATATATGTATACCGCCTGCAATCGATAACATTGATGTTCCACCTTCCCCCTGACCCATACATTTTGACCATTCTCTTGTATTGTTATTATATTTGACCCTTGTTCCCCCATCCCCTTTCTTTATATCGATTGCTGTTCAGTGTATTTTTCCTCCCTTAATTGAACTGGCAGTTTGTATATGTTTCATGCCTTGCTTGTTTGTATATTTCAATAAAAAGAAACAAACAAAAAAAATAACATATTTGTAACATTCATTTTTTAGGTGTACATTTCAAACAAATAATATGTTTTTATACATACAATTTTTTTAAACATTTTTGAAATATAGTGCACTACTTGGTAACATAGGGGCTGATTGCGATGGAGGATGGACTGAAGTCCGTCCACGAATGTGGTGGTGACTGGGACCATCCGTAATACATGTGGTGGTTCGACACACCATGTCAGGATGCGACTGCCACCATGGCGGTTGCACCTTGCATTCTTAACACTGTGGCATGTGCTGCTAACAGCAGCACCCGCCGGATTGTTAAAAATGCATGTTGTGCATTTCAGTGAACTATGTGGTAGACACGGTACAGAGCAGGAATATCGTCGTAAAAATATCGACTAACCTAAATATCGCTGCAAAAATATCTACAGGAAGAAATATCGATGACAAAAATATCGTCTGACCAGAATATCGACAGACAGGTAAGTAATATCGTTAAAATTAATATAGTTGTAATAAATATCGTTTACAAAAACATAGTTTACAATAATATCGTTTTTTAAATAATTATAAGTAATGTAGTGTTTTTAATGAATATTTGTATCAAAGTAGTATTTTTAGTAGTATATTATTATTTAATAATGTATTTTAAGTTGAATTTAGTATTAATAGTTCCGTAGCGGGTTGTGGGTTTATAGGGGAGTAGGGTGGGAAGTAATTTAAATATAATGAAATAATAGATTAATTAATGTTTTAAATGAATATACATAGTGTAATAAATAATAGTTAATTAATTTCAATTAGTTAATTAAATAATAATTATGTAATTAATTATGTTAAATTTTAATTAATTTTAGGTGTGTGTACAGGATTTTTTTAGTGAAAATGTAGTAAATTAATTACAATTTAATTGATTAATTATTTAAATAATGATTAAAAAAAATATTAATTATTGTTATTTTATAAATTATTAAATACATTTAGTAATTTTTACCCCTACGCTATCCAACGCTTTCCCTACTGTTGCACCCCCTGGAGTGGGAATAGTAATTTTTACCCCTACGCTATCCAACGCTTTCCCTACTGTTGCACCCCCTGGAGTGGGAATAGTAATTTTTACCCCTACGCTATCCAACGCTTTCCCTACTGTTGCACCCTCTGGAGTGGGAATAGTAATTTTTACCCCTACGCTATCCAACGCTTTCCCTACTGTTGCACCCCCTGGAGTGGGTATAGTAATTTTTACCCCTACGCTATCCAACGCTTTCCCTACTGTTGCACCCTCTGGAGTGGGAATAGTAATTTTTACTCCTACGCTATCAAATGTTGTAATTAGTAATATATTGTATATTTTAATTATGTGTATGTATTATTGTTGTTATATAAAGTAATGTGTAAAATCAATTTATATGTCCACATTTATTAAGTTTATAATTAAAAAGTGTAGTAATGTTTTTTTAAATAGTTAAAAAATAAAAGTAATGTAATGTATTTTGTTAATAGTACTTATATTTATTTATTATTTAATGTAATTTTAATTATTTTAAAAAGTCGATATTTTTTACATCTATATTAATTACAACGATATTTTGGAGTCAATATTTATGTACTTACCTGTTTAAGTATAGGGTGTCGATATTTTTGTAAACGATATTTTTACAACGATATTTATGTCAGCTATATTTTTGTAATCGATATTTTAACACCCTACCGTAGACACCAAACAGCGCCTGCCACTTAGTGTACTGAAATGTAGGGGGGTACCATGGGTACCCCCCTGTGCACATTTGGGGCCTGCATTGGACCCCGAACAGGATCTCCATCAGCCTGTTCATGACAGTGTCACTGTCATGGAAAGGCTGGCTCAGAGCGTGCATCATAATATGGTGGATGGTGCCTGCTAGTCACTGCAACCATTTTATGCATGCAGACCGCTCCAGCAGGCAATCAGTCCTATTGCCTGTGGTGGTTCTGTGGCAAACGGTCTTTCCGTCCGCCACGGTCGCAGTCTGGATCCCCCACCACCCTAATTTGGTGGGGGGAAAATCGCGGTCCGATCGGGAAAGGACCGCCACCGCATTACTGGCGGTGGCGGTTCTTCTGCCATTGTAGTCGGCCCCATAGTCATAGAATGGTAAAGGCAAGCATCTTCAGTTTTTTAAAAATTATAAACAGTTTCATTTTTATGGTTTATTAATCGGTTCAGGTAAGTTAATTTTATATACTTTTAAGTTAGTTTTAGGGTAGCGGTAAGGTAGTAGTAGTGTAAATTTATTGTTATCTTTTATGTTGCAATGCAACGAAATAAAGATTGAAATTGAAATAGTGTAAATAGATTTGCTATGGTGTTGTTTGATGGTTTTTGGTGTAGTTAGGTGTTGTTTTGGTAGTTTAGTGTTTTATGTGTTAGACGTAGCGTTGGATATAACTAGAATGTTATGTAGTGTTACTTAGGTATTTATTAAATATATTATTGTGTTTTTAATGTTGATAGTATTGCTTGTAGGTTTGTATTTGTATTGACGGTGGGTGTTGTTTTATTTTTTATTTACAGGATTTGGATTTTCTGAACGGATCAATTTACTGACGTGTTTTTTTTAATGCGAATGTTATTTCTTGTTTGAGAACAAGTTATTTGACAATTTTTTCTCCGGTTGTTGGAGCATTTCTTTCTACACTGTTTACGGGTTTTTGAGGGTTTCAATACTAAGAGGATTGCCGCAATGGATTTTATTTTGGCAGTTGTATTTTTGCAGTTTCTTGGGGAGCTTTGGTATGAACTGGATTAATTTTATTGTGTTTGCTGTGGATTTTATCGTTTTCAAGGATATTCTACTGCAACATACCTGTCAATAATATTTTTATTTACTATGGGTGGGAAATGTATTTCTTTTTTCATTGTTTATTTTTCATTTAATATTTATATTATGTCATCACTAATTATGATGTTTTATAGTTGTAATGTTTCAATTTTGTTTAGTATTTGTTTAGTTCAAAGAAATGACTTTGTTATTATGTCTAGGTATTCTAGACAGTGTGTAGTTGGATACAACTTAGTATTATGTTGCAGGTATTCATACATGGTTTTAGTTTATTTGCTTAGTTTAGGGCCTATTTTATTTAGTGATTGCTGAAGTCTGAGGTCTTAGTAGCTCTGTTCATTTTTAATTGCTTCAATTATTTTATACAGTGTTGGTTTTCCCCTTCCTATTGTGGCTTGGAAGGCATCATGTCAGCCTTCCACCGCTTTGTTTGTTTTGACTTTTTGAGCTTATACGTTCCATCAGGGGATCTAAAATTTAGGTTGTCTACAGTGCCCTGAACTATGTAACCTTCCCACCCAAGTGTCTCAAAGTAGTCTAGGAAGGGACTTAATTTAGAATAATTACTTTGATAGAAAGGACTTTCTATAAGTAAGTTGTAGTGATTGGCTACTTTATTAGTTGGGACACGAGCCAGCGCTATAATTTTTTTTTATTTAATAAGCAAAGTTGCTATTTGTTGTAAAATCTATGCTCAAAGTAGATTTCTGTAGGAGCCTCCATATGCTCTGCTTAAAATGGTAGAAGCAACCTTGCATTACAGTGTGTGGGTATAGTTTGAGGATGGATTGAATCATTGCCTGCTCAAAGTCTATTTTTGATCCTTTGGGGACAGTAGTTGTCTGTGAATTGTTTAATTGTTAGTCGTTCTACAGTAATGCGTAAATAAAGGGGATATTTGTCTCTTCTTATTCTCCGTGGATGGTATACAGCTGATAGAATGCTTTGGGGCAAACTAGGTACCATCCATCATCAATGTTGTGCAGTTTTTAAGTTTTTTTTTAATCTGTATTAGTTGCAAACATTATAATTATTTTGTCATGGCTTTTGTTGTCCTCGATAAGTAATTTTTTTCCTCTTTGTGGGTGATGGTGTACTCAGGAAATATTTCAATTTCTCAAAAAGTTTGGGAGATAGGCAGAGTTTGAGATGTAGCTCTTTCAGTATGTGCTATTAGTCTTTTTAAATAAGGGGATAGAAGTTAGTTGTCCTGTGACATGTTCTGCCACTCTAGTTAAAACATTTTTCAGTATTTGAGTGCTTGTTTGTTGGGACATTGTGCTTGCTTCCCTTATTGTCTCTAGGGCATCTCTTACTTCAACTTCAGTTACATTTGGCAGATGGTTGTGTTCTCTAACATTTCCAACATTAGTATCTATTGTAGTGTCTCTCTTGTAACAGGCATTGGAATAATATTTGCTACATTTCCAGTGTGTTTTATTTTCAATAACTTTTTCTTGGGTATAAGTGTAATCCATATAGCCAAGCATTAGTTTCCACTTTTGTGATGAAATTAACTTTGCGCCTTCTGTCATTTTTGGGGTGTATGTGTGTGTGTGCATATATATATATATATACCGTGAACAAGGCAGACAGAGCTACCGAAACGCGTGGGACATCCTGTGCGAGTGATAATAAATGGATTTAAGAATAAATTAACCTTCAAAGAAGCTTTGCTGTAGTTGCGGCTTAATTGTTTCTTCGGAGACATGTTTGGCTGATTGACAGTGGTGTGGTTCAACCGCGTAGGCGACGCACCTTCCAGGCAGCGCCGTGAAAGTCGGGGAAAAAGGAACCGTCCTGTATGAATATATATATATATATATATATATATATATATTGTTCAGCAATGCGCCAAGCGCTTTAGGAGGGCTGCCCACGGCACACCAAACCATCCAGCTTCCTTGTGCCCCAATCGATCTCACAGCCTCCCTCCAAGTGTTAGATCAGAAGATCGATTGGGGCACAAGGAAGCTGGATGGTTTGGTGTGCCGTGGGCAGCCCTCCTAAAGCGCTTGGCGCATTGCTGAACAACATTAACAAATTGACAAGTTGCACAACCTACTCAAGGGACAACTTCACACTCACCACGAAAAACTACAACTACCAGGTATCCTGAGTAGCACAACGTGATGAACTCCGGTCAGCCGGATGAACTCGGGTCAGCCATGACCGTGGGAGGGGCTCCACTTCGCCAGTCGCCTGGAGCAAAACAGATGACGAGGACTGGAGCGAAGACACGAATCTTTGCTCATACAGCGCGGCACATCAGTGAACTGATATCATCCCAGAGCCCACCCCCCACCTCGAACAAAAGAGGAACAATAACCAAGATGACTACTTGACAAGTTGCACAACCTACTCAAGGGACAACTTCACACTCACCACGAAAAACTACAACTACCAGGTATCCTGAGTAGCACAACGTGATGAGCCACGCCCACTTAGGGCGGCCCCGCTTTAAATAAAATGCATTTGAAGCGAAGTGGTGAGTGTCCTGTGCAATCTGCTCGCGTCCATGAAGAAGGGGCGTGTCTGCCCCGAAACGCGTCGGACTTCTGATCTAACACTTGGAGGGAGGCTGTGAGATCGATTGGGGCACAAGGAAGCTGGATGGTTTGGTGTGCCGTGGGCAGCCCTCCTAAAGCGCTTGGCGCATTGCTGAACAACATTAACTCCGGTCAGCCATGACCGTGGGAGGGGCTCCACTTCGCCAGTCGCCTGGAGCAAAACAGATGACGAGGACTGGAGCGAAGACACGAATCTTTGCTCATACAGCGCGGCACATCAGTGAACTGATATCATCCCAGAGCCCACCCCCCACCTCGAACAAAAGAGGAACAATAACCAAGATGACTACTTGACAAGTTGCACAACCTACTCAAGGGACAACTTCACACTCACCACGAAAAACTACAACTACCAGGTATCCTGAGTAGCACAACGTGATGAGCCACGCCCACTTAGGGCGGCCCCGCTTTAAATAAAATGCATTTGAAGCGAAGTGGTGAGTGTCCTGTGCAATCTGCTCGCGTCCATGAAGAAGGGGCGTGTCTGCCCCGAAACGCGTCGGACTTCTGATCTAACACTTGGAGGGAGGCTGTGAGATCGATTGGGGCACAAGGAAGCTGGATGGTTTGGTGTGCCGTGGGCAGCCCTCCTAAAGCGCTTGGCGCATTGCTGAACAACATTAACTCCGGTCAGCCATGACCGTGGGAGGGGCTCCACTTCGCCAGTCGCCTGGAGCAAAACAGATGACGAGGACTGGAGCGAAGACACGAATCTTTGCTCATACAGCGCGGCACATCAGTGAACTGATATCATCCCAGAGCCCACCCCCCACCTCGAACAAAAGAGGAACAATAACCAAGATGACTACTTGACAAGTTGCACAACCTACTCAAGGGACAACTTCACACTCACCACGAAAAACTACAACTACCAGGTATCCTGAGTAGCACAACGTGATGAGCCACGCCCACTTAGGGCGGCCCCGCTTTAAATAAAATGCATTTGAAGCGAAGTGGTGAGTGTCCTGTGCAATCTGCTCGCGTCCATGAAGAAGGGGCGTGTCTGCCCCGAAACGCGTCGGACTTCTGATCTAACACTTGGAGGGAGGCTGTGAGATTGATTGGGGCACAAGGAAGCTGGATGGTTTGGTGTGCCGTGGGCAGCCCTCCTAAAGCGCTTGGCGCATTGCTGAACAATATATATATATATATATATATATATATATATATATATATATATATACGTAAACGACACACCAGGAGTTGCTGTGCTTGAAAGTTTAATTGGCAGCAAAAACAAACAACGCGTTTCACCTCACGGCTTGTTCACGTTTGCTGTGAACTCCTAAACCTAGTCCTTTTACATTGTCAATTAGTCATAATAGTAGGACTATTTGTGTACACCCATACGTGAAAGTATAGCGGACATATTGGAACAGAAAATACCTCGTTGTATGTCAGATTCTAATTGGAAAATACAATTTTAGAATCAAAGGGTGGTAACAGATTCACAATCACATCCAATGTGTCATTATTTGACGGCCAAAAATATATACATGATGCAAAACATAATAATTTCAACCACGGACATTGTTATATACATCAATGCAGTTTATAAGCTAAGTGTTAAGCCTATATCTATGAGCCACTCTCTTGCAATTCTGCCCTAGTGGGCGTGTAATTGGATACATGATATGAGACAGTAAAGTCCACATATCCGCTGGACTAATGTCCTGAGGGAACATGAAAAATTCATTTTGACATGAAAAGTAAATACATTGGAGAGTTGAAATTGAGCCCAAGTGGGCATAATCCATGGACTAATGTGTGTATCAATTTGCATTTGTAATAATGACCTCCTTTATGTCACCTCACAGATATTTCCAAAATTAAGCCCAAGTGGGCACAATCTATGTATCGATGTGTTGTCAAAAAGTTCCAATATTTACAAGGTGATCTCATAAATTCAAAAGTTCTCGGCATCTTGTATCCCATGGTTGATTACTGTCAAATTTTCTATTAATCCAATCCTCCAAGTGGAATTTCATCCGTGCCACATAAACTTATTAGTTAGAACTGACATTTCTGTGCATTACGGTTCCAATGTCCAAAATCTTAGAAACAAATTCTGTGAATTAAAAACATAGGAAATGGTTTAAAAAAGACGACTTTAAGCTAAACAGCTGGGTATTTCTAATGTTCTACAACATATATTCAATATACAAGCTAGTGTCATTCACTTTTCATCTCTCAAGGTGCACAGAAAGCTCCTCATGATTGTTCAAACCCTGAGGAAACGTGGTTTCGAAATCAATGATATATCTGGATTCCATTTTTCTAAGGCATGTCGTTTTGTCCCCACCACGTACCAGATCAACTTTGTCTAGCACTACCATTCTTAGCAGGTTTTCATTTTGAAAATGATGTTCAAAGAAGTGCCTGGCCACAGGGTATTGTACATTGTGATTCTTAATGGCTCTAAGGTGTTGTAGCACTCTTTCCTTTGCTTTTAATGTGGTGCTTCCTATATACCACTTGTCGCAAGGGCAGATAAGTAGGTATACACAATACATGGTGTTACATGTTACATTCTTTTGTATGGAGAACATTTTCCCAGTACTGGGCACAGTTACCTCTTTACAATTAATGCTGTTGCGACATGCTTTACATGATCTGCAACACTTGAAACCTGGTGTATCCGTGGGTTTGTTCGTACTGGTCACAGAATTCGGACTGAGCTCATCCCTCAGGGATTTGCTCTTTCTGAATGTGACCTGAGGGTTGTGGCTTATGTGTGGTTTAAGATGCTGATCGGTTAACAACACATGCCAAAATTTCGATTTTTCGCGGTAGAGGCGCTTCCCGGTACGCCAACCGGGCAGCTAAACGGTAGCGTAACGGGAGTCCGACATCTTGTGTTTTTGGAGCGTTCGGTTTGCGTACCGGGTAGCGTTCCGGTAAGCGTAACAAGGGGAAAACCAAGAGAAACAGTAAAATAAAATTTAAAGGAATAGATTTCCACCAAACTTGGCAAAATTGTAGGGACTGTTTGTTTGATGTGCCTTTGCAAGGCCTCAACATATGTGCACGTGTGGATTTTGTCTAATTAAGGTTAAAAAAAAAATATATATATATCTGTAAGTGTGCTCTGGCGCGCTTACGTTACGGGTTTTGTTTGCGCTGCAGAGACGATGCGTCACGTTTATGTGACGCGTCATGAGGTGTCTCACGTAGCTACGTGATACGTCACGTAATAAAGAATATATTTTACAGCTATAGATATTAGCTTTTAAAAAACCAATGAAATTCACTGAAAAAACCATAGGTTATAGACCATATATAGTTAGGAATTTGCATTTACAAAACCTTGAAAATTCACTGAAAAAACCATTGGTTATAGACCATATATAGTTAGGGATTAGCATTTTCAAAACCTTAATTTACTCGCACAAAACCATAGAAATACGCATATATAGTTAGTTGCAATAACTATATATCGCGCACCCGCAATCCACTGCTGATGATGTCACATATTACATCATTCATGACATGGTCAGTGACATCACTGATGACATCACTGATGACATCTCAAATTACATCACTGATGACATCTCAAATGTCAAATCCGCAATATTCTATTGGGAATAAATTTGGCACCGGTGGTGAGTAGCTGATCGCAGTATCTGCAATTCAGGACGCCTTTGTTGAATGCAGGCTGAATGTTTGGAACCAGCTCCTGCGATCGCCCCCTCACTGAAGTAGTTGCTCCTCCGGTGGATGTAGAGGCCCCATCACTGGGAACCTCTTGTGCCAGAGCCCTGACACTTTCCCGGGCAAAATTCTCGGGGTGCTTCCTCTCCACATGGCGAAGCATTGTGGAGTTCCCAAAAGAATATTTCTTTGTGGGGTCACCCCGTGACAGGACTGTGTGGCAGATCCTGCACTCCACTTTTGGAGCATTGACCTTCTTCTGGTCATCTGGTATGGAAAAAAAATTCCAGATGAAATGCTCTTTCACCTTCGGCTGAGGAGGCTCTTCATCAATGACTTCAGGCTCATCTTCACTGCTGGATGGTCTGGCAGCCATGATTATGCAAGAAAGATCGAAGAGAAAAAAGGCAGGTCTTTCAGTCACAAAAGTGAAAGAAGAAGTGAAGAAAATGGGTGGGGATTTCATTCTTTTTAAAAAAAACTGTTAGCAACCAATGAAAAGTGTTATTTTAAGGTCACATGACTTGACACGCTGACGCTGCGCGCACCAGAGCGCTTCCGGGGGCGCATACGTGGCGCGAACGTAGGCGCATACGCGGCACGAACATAGGCGCTTCCGGGACGCATAGGCGGCGCGAACGTAGGCACTCCCGGGGGCGCTTACGCGGCGCGCCGAAGTGACGTTTTGATAGTTTAACGGAAATGCTAAATTATTTTCATTTCTTTATTCAAAATAACTGCTTTTATATGTATGGTACTAAATGTCTTGCGTTATCATTCATATTTTTTTACACGAACGCAAGTAGCGCTCTGGGTGCGCTTTATGGAGAGCTTACCGGTGCGCGGACCCAGAGCGCCCGAAGAAAAAATGATTAAGAAAAAAAAAAATCAAAACTATTATTATAAAAAAAATATTACTAATTAATACTCACACAAAACAGCAAATTAAAAAAAATTGTAGGTTACAAACTCGATATAGAAAGGAATTAGCATTTAAAAAACCTTAGAAATTCACTGAAAAAAACAGAGGTTTCACACTAGTTATAGTTAGGAATTAGCATTTAAAAAACCTATTAAATTCACTGAAAAAAACATAGTTTTCACCCCAGTTATAGTTAGCTGGAAATTTGACTGACATAAAACCATTGAAATTCCCACGTTATAGTTAGTTGGACTCACTATAACTTGCGCGCCTGCAATGCACTGCTGATGACGTCACATATTACATCACTCATGACATGGTCCGTGACATCACTCATGACATCACTGATGACACCATCCTTGTGACAGAGTGACAGACCTCCTTTCAGTGTAATGTAACCCTTGAAATACATATTCAAAAATAGAAACTAACATTTTCAAAAAAATAGAGATACCCATACCAGTTTCAACAACCAATTCAGTAATACCACCATCTATATACACATCCACTCATTCACCAACAGTTCTATATAGTCACTCATACATATATTCACTCATCATATGTGTGAAACACCTATACACCCTGTTACACACCAACAGTCATCCAAAAGTTACTCACACACATAATCACACATGCAAATTAACTATTGATCATCCATTTATTTGCATATACAGCTATACACACACTACCACCTTACTTCTAAGGAAACTTACACATACTTACTCTCTTAAACAATCACTTATAGAAACACATACTTATTTAAACAGGAACTCTTACAATCTCTCACTCTCACATATACTCACTTATATACATCAATACTCACATATACTAGATTAAAACATATGTAGTTACTCATTAAGACACTAGTGAGACAGTCACATTCACTCACTAACACACACATATACACACTCATCCACTCATACAGTCCTACACATATGCTGTCTTCAAAACACATACAAATAGTGAGTCAGTCATTGATGCATCTATGTGCTAAGTAATACCCCCACCAAACCATACAGACACTCATACTGATACTAAAAAATATAAAACAATAAAAAAACAGTGACACCATCCTTGTGACCGAGTGACAGACCTCCTTTCAGTGTAATGTAACCCTTGAAACACATATTAAAAAATAGAAACTAAAATATAAAACATATTGATTTTTCAGAAAGACACACATTCCCTGGATGGTGTCATCAGTGATGTCATGAGTGATGTCACTGACCATGTCATGAGTGATGTAATATGTGACGTCATCAGCAGTGCATTGCAGGCGCGCAAGTTATAGTGAGTCCAACTAACTATAACGTGGGAATTTCAATGGTTTTATGTCAGTAAAATTTCCAGCTAACTATAACTGGTGTGAAACCTATGTTTTTTTCAGTGAAAAAAAAAAAAAATATATATATATATATATATATATATGGAAAACTCGACCCCTTTGTGAAGAAAGCCAGAGGACACCAGGGGAGCAGTCGGGAACACGTTTATTGACAGCTTAGCAGTGGCATGATGCATTTCGGCTAGTTGCCTTCTTCGGATGCCGTGAGCTTTTGCCGAGAACACTCCTTCCCACACGCCTGATATACACCGGCCCTCCCAGTGAAAGGAGGTCAGCTGACTCCACCAGCTGACGAGTTTCAACTGCAGTTCGAAGTAGTCGGACTGCAGTTCCCATAATGCAGCGGTCTGGTAAGTACCCAAGTGGAGCCAAATGTCACAAGGCTGAAGTCCTGGCAGGCAATGCGGGTTAAATAAACAAGGGGTGCCCCCGTGTGTTGCAGTCCCAGTGTTCCCTCAGGTCCCCAACGTTCCGGCCCCAGTAATCAAGTCAGACCGAGCCATGTAACTAGGGTACCGTGATCCTGTTACCCTCGTGAAGTCACGGGCTGTTCGTAGACAGTGGCCACTTGCCTGATCTGGTCCTGAGGCGGTCCTGCAAGATCCGGTTTCACGGGTAATTCGTTTTTTGCCAACAAATGCAATATATATATAGATAGATATATATATTCCAAATGCAAGCACCAAAAGATTGGAAAACCTCACGTTGCATGCTGAAACAATATCTTTATTGGCAATTTACTGAAGACAAACAAGGCAGCTCCCGCAGTTGCAAAGTTCATGTGCAATGTTGCGCCATACATGTTTCGAGAAGCCTTTCTCTTTCTCACTGGTACGTGGTTTCAGTGCATCTTGGTAGATGCAGTTCAAAAGTTTTGAAATCCTTCGTGGTGGCCTGTTAAAATGTTCCTCAATTAAAATAATACTTTAGTAGGTTCGCAGGTAACTCTCAGTGTAAGTATTCAGCTTTCTGTAGATGCTGCCAACAGTTACACGTAACTCTGTGTACACCACTTGCTTTCCTCGGTGAAACGGACTCGCTTGGTTCACGATGGGGCTTTCCGTGACCGTGGCAGGCCACTTAATATTCCAAATGCATGCACCAAAAGGTTGCATGCTGAAACAGTATCTTTATTGGCAGTTTCCTGAAGACAAACACGGCAGCTCCGGCAGTTGCAAAGTTCATGTGCAATGTTGCGCGATACGTGTTTCGAGAAGCCTTTCTCTTTCTAACTGGCTAAGGACCAAGGGAACTCAACAGGCCAAGATGACGTTGCACTAGCAGCGTGATTTTGAATCTTCCTGCAGTGGGCGTGGTTTCAGTGCATCTTGGTAGATGCAGTTCAAAAGTTTTCAAATCCTTCAAGGTGACCTGTTAAAATGTTCCTCAATAAAAATAACCCTTTAGTAGGTTCGCAGGTAACTCTCAGTGTAAGTATTCAGCCTTCTGTAGATGCTGCCAACCGTTACACGTAACTCCGTGTACACCACTTGCTTTGCAAGTCAGTTTCACCAAAGTGCTTTTGCTCCACCCCAAGCTAAAAGTAATAACCAAATGTATTATGTGGCAAGGTTAGGTACTACCACAATCCTAGAGTGTTCCCAAATTATTCTCAAAATTATTGGTGCTCAAAAGGGGCAAAAGAGCGACTACCAGCACTCTCAACTTGGCTGAGGAAAACCCAGGTCACTTCACTCGAATAGCTTCAGTAGCCGACACGTGTTTCATCAGTAAGGTATGTGATCACCTCTGACTTCATCAGGGTTGCGGCCATCAATTTTTTATGGCCAATTTAGAAGGATCACCAGCATAACATGTGTCTAGAAGGGCCCTCCACCTCTGATCGTCCAAATACTCTTTGGCTTGTGAAATAGCCTTTTTGTATTCCTTCCTTAACACTGGTATACTGGCCATATCTTTTGTTTTCATAGCATTACTAATAAAGGGTTTGTTGTACGCCATTCTTTATTATTCCATGATTGCTGTTTGCCTCTGTTATTTCTGTTTGTTGCTTTTGGGATGGTAAAGAAAGATATACAATGTTCGAAGAATGGCCCATGAATCAGGACCAGTTAGTCAGGAGTGCTAACCTGCGCCTCCACAATCTGAGTAAGAACTAAAATAAGATCTTCATGGATACCAACCAACATTTCTGGGCGTGCAACAATCTGATGCCATATCAGATGACGTTTGTCTGCAGCCAGGGCAACTTCCCTTGCTGAGAGACTGAGGTCTTGGATGCCATTGCCTGCACGGAGCAAAACTAACAGTCAGTAAACTGCTGGTGCAGTCTGAAATCTGAATGCTATAGTCTTACTAAGTGTTCACTTATAACATTATCAAGTTCAAATAACACCCACAGATGTTTGAAAAAAATTAAATTGAATGTTTTAATAACAGGAAATATCTACAATCTTATAAACTGTAAAATCTCCCAAACATCTTTTTTTTCATTTTACCCTTCAATAGCAGGTGCAGTTTTATCACATTTCTTTGATACTGATAGATCGCGATGGTACTCTTTCATTTGTAGGGGTGCATTATAATCATGAGTAGTTCGCACTTACAGTCATTCTTTTGTCGCATTAACATGGAACAGTAGAAGTGTGCTGTAATAATGTGAAAAGTGATATGTTAGGTATATTTTCCACATAAACGTGAAGAAATTAGGGTTGCCATACACAAGTTTTAAGCTGAAACGCTTAACGTGTAAAATTGTGTTAGATGCTTCCATTTATTCACGTATATTTGATGTGCCCATGTAACGTGTTCATTTAGGAACGCTCAATAAAAGAGTTCTTTTATATGTAAATTCATGAGGCCTATGTGCTATTCTTTTATGTTGGTCGATTTCTGTAGGCTGAAATGTCTTCTCCCTGACTGCTCTCACAAATTAGACTTGATAGTTGAGTTTCATGTGCAGATTGGATTTGTTCTTTCCTCACTTTTCTGTTGCAGGTGGAGAATCTCATCTTTGTTGGTTAGAATAACGCTTTTGTTTTAGGTGTTGGTCTGCGAGGGAACGGATACTTTTGTACAAGGAGTGCTGATAATGTGAGACAGTGTTCTTTCTCACTAGAGAAGGCCTGGGTATCAAGGTCATCAAGCCAGGAGCTGGGAGTATCGAAACTGAGCGGAAAATCACCTTGAGGAGGTGATCAGAAGACGAGTAGTGGGCGTGCACTGAGGTTTTGGTGTTGGAATTATAGAAAGTGCCCTGGGTGTTGAGTCAGGAGAAGAGAGGATATCGATATTGAGTAAAGGAGCATCTTAGAATGATCTCTGTAGCCTTTCGCTACTTGACCCATACAACGTGAGTGTACTTCTTAGGAAGTCTTCACACACTGACTTGCCTGAGAATTACTAAGTAGGGATGTTACTTTAGTAGTAGAGTAGGGACAGGATAATGCCTTTCACTTATGAAACCCCAATGAAGTCTGATCTTGACGTATGGGGACTAATTGCCTGTGTTCTAGTGTTGGAATTCGTTATTCTTTACATGCTCGAATGCTTTAATTTTGCTCGTAGGTTTGGCTTTGTATTAATTCTGATGTATTTCCACAACCTCATCTTGAGGTCCCTGTATGTCCAGTTATTTTTGGTTTGGTAATAAACCCACAAAACCTAGAACCTGGAGTCTGTGATTCTTATTTATTTATTTAAAACTCTATTCATCAGTTCCATAATACAAACATAACAGCGTTCCAGTTCCAGCTTCATGACAATGAATATTGAGAAATGCCTTAGACATGATGCGACTACCCCGCGACATGCAAATGCTCAGCAATGTTTACAGTTTGAACATACAAAAGTAAGTGTACATTGTTCGCTGCGTCCCTCAGTACATTTCCAACACCTTAATCAGCACATCAAGCAGTTCCTAATGCTATGAACAGTTCTAGTCATATCATCATAAAGTAAATGTCCAAGTTTATTGTGAGGATAAAACATGAACAGCCAATACCAGCTGGTTCCAGGCCAGCTTCCATCCGTGCGTCAGGTGCAACCTGTGCTATTGCTGTGAATTGCTTGGATGGGCGGGATGTACTGGGCAGTGTGGAAGCATATAAATCATAGCTCAGATTACAGTTTGCCATGCTATTCATCCAGTCTTTACTTGCGGGCGCCACCCTCTTCCCCCACTTTAGCTTTATTTCCCTTTTCGCCAATACCAGGCCAACAGCGATGAATTTCCTAGCTGCTTTCGGGACATTTTTCACATATCCCAAAAGGGCCACTTCCGGAAGTGGGGATAATACTAAGCCCAACATTTCCCCAAGCAAATGGTGTATGTCAGTCCAGTATGAGCTAATTTTTCTGCAGGTCCATGAGGGTGAGCAAAATCTGCCTGCGGGGTTTTGCATTTTAGGCAGCAGTGGGGTCTGTCAGGGTGTAGTTTGTGGGACATCACAGGAGGGATGTAGATTCGGTGTAAGAATTTGAAATGGATGAATTAGAATTCAGTGCATTGGTCATCTGTGATTGGGTGACCTAGATCTGTCTCCCATGCGGCCCGTACTTTAGCATACTACACTGGGACTATCTCCATACAGGATCTGTATAGTTGAAAATCAAATGCTCCACAGGGTCGCTGTCTAGGACTGTCGTTAAGGGGGGGAACGGGTCCGGTTCTACCTGGTAATTAGTTAGTTTGCTCTTAATTGCAAGACCCAGTTGCGTAAGTGTAAACTTGTCCATAAATGAAGCCCCAGAAAATGTGTCTCTGTCAGAAATAGAGAAGATTTGGCCATCTATATAAAGGTCCTCAATTGTGGTCATGTCGAATCGTGAAAGAGTGCGCTGCACTATGCCCTCCCCGGTAATGGGGATCCCCCATGGATTCGGGAGTAGTAGTTTTGGGGAGTATAATGGTGGTGAGCCCAACATCCGGAACAGTTTCAGCCAGGCCAGCTTGTTGTGGAGACTGTTTAAATGTTGTGTGGGTCACGCGGGAAGCCCAAGGGCAGGACAGTGCGCAGTGTGTCTGATAGGACTAGATCTGCCTCGGGGCGTAAGTAGTGAGTTCGGGCATCTGGGTGGAACCAAGTGTGAGCGTAGCTGCATTGTGCAACCAAATAATACATCTGAAAATTAGGGACACCAAAACCGCCCTTGTGGTACGGGAGTGTCATGATTTCCCAACGGACTCTGGGGCATTTGCCCCCCCCACTCCAACCTAATAAGATGAGTGCGGGAAGTGTCAAAAAAATGATTCTGCAAAGGAATGGGAATATTATTAAATAAATACAAACATTTAGGAAGTACCACCATCTTTATCAGAGCGATTTGCCCAGTAATTGAAAGCGGTAATCTATTTCACCTGTCCACCTGCTTTTCCAGCGTATGTATTGCTGTAACATAGTTTGATAATATTATTTTGTTGGTATGTAAATGTATGTTTATGCCCAAATACCTAAAGGAGTCTGATCACCAAGTCAGAGGGTATTCACATTTCCACTGAGTCGTAATTGAGGTGAGAGGAAAAATCACAGACTTATTCTAATTGATACCAAGGTCAGAAAAGCCGCTGAATCTAATGATTTCCCGAACTAGAGGGTCTAAGTTGTCTTGTGGATTCTGGACGTAGAAAATGATATTGTCCGCATATAAAGACGCAAGCAGTGGCCCTGTATTAAACTGGAGCCCCCTATGATGGTGTTGCTCCTGGAAGTGTTGAATGAGCGGGTCCATTGCGGTGACCAGGGACAGCCCTGTCTAGTGCCAAAGGAGACGGTGAAGGAATGGAAAAGCGTGCCATTTAAGCGCAATCTAGCTGTTGGGGCCAAGTATAACAGCATCGTAAGGCTGATGAATCCAAAGGGCATGCCCAGTCTGTGTCTGACCGTACATAGAAAAGCTGAAAATACAACCCAAGATATTGGGTAAAGTACCTAAATATTAGGTGGGATTGGATTTCTAAACAAACTTGATAGGAAATGCCTGCAGGAAAGAAAGATTTCTTTCTTGAGTCCCCTCATTCACCAGGGTTTCCCCATGGTGACATGCTTCATCATAGGGGCCATCTCAGCTCTCTATGAACTGAGGCGTGCTGCGACTTGCGAAAATTACGCAGGAGCACTTTAATGGAAGACTATGTGTGGTTCAAAAGTGTAGTGGAGTGGGTTAAAGTGAAATAAAAATACCTTCCTAGTGGGCGAGAATACTTTGTTGTTGCTCCTAGATCGGTATGTCTAAAAACGGGGTGATACCAGGAATCCTAACTATATTGGGCTGGTGATTCTAAGTATACATCAACATGTTTCGTGCTTACCCCAAGCTCTTCCTCAGGACCACACAGGGACCAGCCCTGTGTTTGCCACTCCTAAAACGAACTAAATGTGGTAATTTAAACTCAAATTATAAGTGAATAAACGCTGCTTCTAATAAAGCATGTGTTAATTACATACATACGATCAAGGCTTTGTCAAGTAGTATTTAAAATGAAGCAAGATTTTGCCCCATGGACCATGGGGGGCGAGGAACTCTGTATCCTATGTTTCCATTACGAGTGCCTTGCGGGACAATACCTGTAACGTCTCCCCACTAGACTGCATCTTAATAGAAAAGGCCATTCGAGGGAATCAAACGCCTTTTCAGCGTCCAATAATACTGCTGCTGCCGGGGTGGCCGAGTTGGGTCTGTGGAGAACCACAAAAAGAGTACGGAGGTTGAGAGAAGTAGATCTGCGAGGGACAATCCCCGGCTGACCAGGGGATATGATTTTGTCCAGCAATAAGGCAAGGCTCGTCGAGATAGTTTTTGCTAATATTTTATAGTCAACGTTTAGGAGGGATAACGGCTGATACGACCCGCAAAGCAAGGGGTCCTTGCCAGGTTTGGGAAGTAACACTATCACTGCCTCTCGGCAGCTGATTTCTCTCCAAAGATTCATGATAGACTTCGATAAGCTTCAGGGCTAGTGTGTCCTTTTATTGCTTATAAAAGTCCCCTGTGAGGCCATCAAGGCCGGGGGCGGACGTACCATTTAGCGCAGCTATGGCATCTGCTATTTCCTCTTTCGAAAATGGTTCTGCAAGGAAGTCCTGCATGTATTTCTCCAGGTAGACTAACGTGATTTCCTCAAAGTACTCCTCACGTTCCGAAGAGGTATTTGTTAGTTTGGAAGTGTACAAGCATTCGTAATAAGGTAGTAAAGTGTCCCTGATGTCTGATGTATCTGTCATTATAGTCCCCTCGACCGACCGGAGTTCAGTGATGCAAGCCTTGGAATATGAAGGCTGTAACAGTTGTGCCTACATACGCCCTGGGTGTTCGCCATCACCATATCTGTGTGCCATGGCATATTTACTGTGGTAGTGTGCTTCCCGTCCTGCTGCCTCCCAGAATTCCACTAGAAGGCCCAGTCAACACCGCTCATCTTCGGTGGAGTTAGGGGAGCACAATATAGACGCTTCAGTAGCTAAATGTTTCAGTTCGATGTTAGCTAACGTTTTCTGCAAATCTCTCATAACCCCAGCATGCTTACCAAAGACCACCCCACGAATATACACCTTAAAGGCATCTCAGAGAGTCACCCATGTGTCCACCGACCCTGTATTTAGTTTGAAATATTCCTCAATGGCATCGTCAATTTCAGAGACAAATGAGTCATCATTCAGCGCCCTACCCGGGAACGTCCATTGCCGTTCGTGGCCTTCAGGTCTGGGGAGGCAGAACTTCAACACGACAGGGGCACGATCAGAGTAAGTACGAGGGAGTATATCTATTGTATTTTACCAAGTGGAGGGAGAGGGGGAAAGAACCAAAAGTCTAATCTGGTCTAGGTATTGCGCTAGACCGATCAGTGTGTGTACCCCAGACTCATAAGTTTGTGTGTTCTCCATGAATCCGAAAGTTGAAATTTCCTCACAGATGTCCAACAAGACCTGCCGTGCCTGTGGTTTGGGGACCGCAACAGTTGATGAACTGTCAATGGAGCTGTTTATGAGTAGATTGAAATCCGCACCCATCAGCAACCCACCAGTACACACCAGTGTCAGCTTGGCATCTAGTTCATGAAAGAAGTCCCGGCTGTCAACATTTGGGGCGTAAACACACACAAAGGTGACCCATCAGCCTGCCAACCACTATAGTGTAACGCCCTGAATGGTCAGTCAGGCAGCATGTCAAAGCAAAAGGGAGACTTTTTGGATGAGGATCGTGGTGCCCCTAGAATAATTACTATAGTTAGTGAAAAATCGGTTAGCCCCCCAACCCGTTGCAAAATGTGTAGTGTCCGTTTTGGGCAGGTGAGTCTCCTGTGGAAAGGCTATGTTGATATTATGTCACTGCAAATTGTGCACCTCGTGTTTGCATTTTTTAGGGTTATTTAGCCCATGCACATTCCAGGAGACAAGAGAGAGAAGTGAGTGATCAGTTATTTCAGGGGCAGCGGTCATGTGCGTCTAGTGGGAAATGAAACAAAAGAGTTTTAGTGGCTAATAATAGGCGACTGTCATGTTTGGAACTGGATCCATAACAACTGTGAACGTTGTAGGTAAATTCCCCACCCAATCTCGCGACCCAACTCACAAAGCAATAATCCCAACAACCATGCATCCAATGCATCCTGTAAGCAAACCAATTGTATAGACAAAAAACAATACTTATGCATTACAATCTGTGAAAATAACAACATGCTACGCACCTAGGGAGGAGGCAACGTTTCGATGGTGCCGCGCAATTTGCAGGATAACAATGCTTAGCTATGTGCGCTGCCCCTATTATTGTATCTTTTTTTTACACAAAAGAGATCTAGTGGCATAAGTTAAATACACAATTCACCATATAAAAAGACTTTGTTTTTAATCCACAAGCGTGTGTGATTTAACTCACAGTTATACTGATATTTTATTTTAACGAATATGTACATTAAATACCATAGCATGAGAAGAACACAATTTCATGGCCCCTTCTAGTGTGCTTTTGGACCCAAACCTTCCATAGGTTTACAACCTATTATTTTATCAGCAGAAAACTGATCCATATTGTATACCTATCATACAGCAATCACTGGCAATTATTACAACCTTTACAGCCTGCCAGTCATTCACCTGAGAAGAGTTCCACACCGGCAACAGATCCACTGTGTGAGGATGAAGGGGCTTGTCCAACCTCCCTCCTTTGGCCATCAGAAGTCTCATAGGGCCTGCAAAAAGCTTGTGCATCAGACGGATTGGCGAAAATCCGAGAGCGCCCGTTGATGTCCACCCTTAAGCGGGCCAGATATAGTGTTCCATATCGAATGCTCACGTTCTGTAGCATCGCCTTGACACCTGTAAACTTGCAGTGGGCCTCCTGAACCATGAGGGTGAAGTCCGGATATAATTAGATTGATGACCCCTGCCACTTCCTCGCTCCTTGTTCCCTGGTGAGCCTCAGTGCAGTGTCCCGGTCCCAAAAGTTCATGACGCAGGCTATTATTGGTCTAGGAGGGCATCCAGGTTTGAGTCCGGGACCCAGTGACCAATGTGCCCTTTCCACCACAAATCCAGGGGTGAACTCTTCCTTCCCAAATAGTTCAACTAGCAAAGTTTCCACAGACATAATCATTCTCCAGGTGTTCATCGACTCCGCCACACCAGTAATACGGACGTTGTTACGATGGCTGCACGCTTCCAAGTCCTCATTCTTGAAGGCAATGTCCTTTAGGATTTTCTCCACTTGCTCTAGCCTCTTTGTGGACTGCACAGAGCCGTCCTCCAGGTCCGGTATTCGGGCTTTCGCTGTATCCAAGCGCCTGTCGTGGATATCAAATTTGGCTTCCATAGTGTCCAAGCGGTGCTCCAGCTTATCAAATCTATTGTCCAGTGCCTTGAACCCGGCTCCGAACTCCACCAATAGATCTGGATTGGACGTCGTCGAGTCCGTGGGCTCAGTTGAGGCCTGGCCGCCCTCTGCCATGTCAGCGCTGCGATCTTGTATGACATCCTTGGCCACCTGGAACAAGAGCATCCTCTGTTTTGGGTCCTTTTTACCCATAACTATGGGACCCTGTTTGGGGGGAGATCGTGTCACCAGCAGCGGCAGCTGTTGCAGCACAAGACAAGGGCACTGTATGGCAGAACCAAGGAGGAGCTGGTAAGACCACCGTAGGTAGCCACGCAGTGGCAAAGATCAACAGATTGCAGTCTGTAGCAAGTTGTAGCTGTGTAGGACCGCCACGAGGGAATGGTATGGCAGGCCGAGTCCTCCAATGGCCAATATTCAACTGAAGTTTCCCTTCGCGGTACTCTGGCAGTGGCCCCAGCAAAGCAGGCCCTCAGGCCAATCCTTGGGAGCTGTGGATTATTTAATTGAGGAGTAGGCCAGTTGTGATGTAGGGCAAGGCTGTAGGCTCAGGGCTATGGCGGAGAGTTTGTCCGGGCGGGGGAATCTTGAAGCCGGAGGCAGGATCATGCATGGCAGCACCCAGCTCAGTTGTTGCGCTGAGCACAGCAGGCCCACTTTGTTTCGATTGACCCACTCCCCACCCGCTAGCGATCTCAGCCAGGTGGCCGCCTCCCTGGCACTCAGGATGCCACTGTTGTGTCTGAGGCCTCTGGGAGAGCCACAAATGGATTTTACAGCCCCGCTAAGGCCAAAGTTCAGGAGCGGGCTCGCCTCAGACACTGTAAGCGGGAAGGCGGGAGGGGGAGTACAGTGCGCACTCAGAGACTGTGTCCAGGATTTTGTGCCCCGCCCTCGCGACTGGATGAGGGCACATCTCTGGTACGTTAGCGCCAGTGCTTCAGTAAGCTGCGCCGAAGGACGCCATTATCTCGACCCCCCAAGGTTCGAAGTGCTGGTTACTCTAGTTGGGGCGGCCTGTGGTCAGGATCAGGTCCACAGACGCACTGATGAATGCAGTTCTCGCGCCAGGCATTTTGGCCGCTTGATGGTTCTCTGTGTCGGAGTCAGCCAGGATCTTACAGGGCTACCATTGGGAGCTTCTGTGCCGCACGGCCATCTTGGTCCACGGCTTGGCCACTCCCAATGGATGTTAAATATTGGACGGATTTGTTAGCATGGGCTGTAAGCCATTTTGTATTTCTTGGCAGCCATCTTGTTTGCCATGTGCTGCCACATGCTCGCCATGTGCTCTGTCCTCCCTCAGTGTTGACTGCTCTTGTACTCTGGCTAGAAACAAACTATATTTAGCATCTTCCACCTTCGCACATGCTCAGTTGAGCTTGCAGCTGTCCTTGCAACTGTTTCTAGTCTGTAAATGTCAGGATGTGTTTGCCAAAAACAGCCACTGTTAGCTCCTCCCACTTTGTTGAGCAAGCAGATCTTGTATGCCCATATTAGTCATTTTGCAGGCTTACATGTGTCAGGACCTCCCCTTCGTCTTATGCTGACTATGTAACCCTAAGACCTTTTGTCCTGATTCAAACATCTTGAAAATAATTGTCATTCAAAATTGGCATTTGATCAATAACCTAGATGACAATTTTAAATCAACACCCCTGTTTGCTTTTAAGAAGGCGAGCAGTATATCCAATTACATTGTAAGGGCTGCGGTTAAGAGTGAACCTAAGGCCACCCTAAGACAATTAATGGGACTGACTCCAATTTCGGGACATCACAAATGTGGCACGTGCACTTGTTGCGCAAGCAGGGTCGAAGGCGCCTTGTTCAGCCATAAAGGAATACATTGGAGGCATAAGACCTTTTCCAATTGCAAAACTAAATTTGTTGTGTATGCGATCACCTGCCCTTGTGGGATGCTCTACATAGAGAAAACCAGTCAGGTAATACGTCAAAGAATAACTCAATACAAGTCACGTATTAGGAAAAAAGTCGAGCCGGCCCCTCTGGTGAACAATTGGACAAGGAATGTGCATAAAGAAACAGATCTACAATGGACTGTGATTTCAATGGTAGAGTTGGACCCACCGGGAGGAGATAGAGAGCTAAAACTGTCCAGGAGAGAGGCACTCCTAATAGTTAAATTCAATACCGCAGTATCGGGACTTAATGAACTGTCTGAACTATATAAATTATGACATGTGCCGTCTGCAAGTCCTTCCAGCCCAATCACTTATTTAGGACATGACATGTGGATGTTGGCATCGTCACCTGGCTGAAACCACCACTACCTGAATCAGTGCGCGCCAATCGTTTGCAGTCTAATGATCAAAATGACAATCAAATACAATTGTGGATGACATTTCAGGAATGCTACCACCATATAGACACCAGGAGACATGGCTTCATTTTGACCCGGTACTGCTGCCACCGAGATGGACGAATAACCATGTTAAGGTCCTCCACCCGGTTGCGATGCACGTACAGCACGCTTGAGGTTATTAATAAAGTTGGCCCATTAAAAAACTACATCTCCCACCATCCTATGCGGGCCACCTCAAGCCTGTTTACTGGACGCTTTCTGCTGCGATCACGCAAGGCGCATTGATTGGCCCTTCTGCACGGCCCACAGCGTAACAACAGAACACTGTGAGAGGACTCCACGATGCCCCGCGGTAAGCGCTGGCCCCCCCTTGCTTTCCCCAAACCATGGCGCGGAGACAGTGCCCGAGCATTTAACCGCTTCTTCTCATCTTCTAACAGGTGACTGGGCACGCGGCTGCTGAGAGAAGAGAGCCGACCTTCAATGTCAGGTAACGGACTTCCGTTAACCAGCACACACTCCTGCCTCCCTTCTTCACATCTACTTGTGTCTGACTCGCGTTCTTTCCCTTCCATACACCGCGGTATTCATGTTTTGAGCCAAACTACATCAGCTCAGCCACCTGACCCGTTGTTTCATTGTAAGTTACCGCAATCGACCCTACACGTTTTCTTAACTGCTGGGGCACACATAAAGAGAACGACATTGACGGCCCTTCCCTGTTTCTTTTGTATTCCTATCCTTTGTAGAAACCACAGTCCACAAACCGGTGCCATTAGCAGGCACATCCTGTATGGGTTTCGCGTAGAGGTAAGAGGACTCTGGTGTGTTTAGTGGCAGGCACTTAGTTTCCTTTCAATTAAGGTCATTCCCTGATAAGCCTTTTCTTTTTCCTTCTCCTTTTTCTAGTAATATGCTGGTCCTGATGAGAACCCCTAGGACTCGAGGGGTTTGAAACGCATAGACCTATGATAAACCAAACTGATATATATATGTTTTTGTCCAAGAACGGCTATTTTCTATTGATTTAAGGATTAGTGCAAACTTAAACAGTTCCTTTTAATGCCAGAAATGTATATAAATGTATAGAGTTGTATTCTGTGAGAAAAATTTCTTTGTTCGTAAAAATATTTTTTGTTTGGTTTATTGTACATTAAGGACTATATGGTATGGGTATGAATGAAGTATGTGTGGAGAAGAATGGTGGATGTGATTGTGTTGTATTTTGTGGTATTTTGTACAGTCAATTTGTGGGTTATTGTTAAAATGTATCTTGTATATATATAAAAAATTGACAAGGTTTTTTCAAAAAATGAAATAAGTTGACTAAATAAAAAGCTATTCATGAGCTTGAGGATATATCGATGAGTTGCTCGTATACCTCTTTGGATCACGTAGAATAAATTATAGCAGTATTGGCAATTGTTTTTGGTTGTTGGACTATGTAACCCTAAGCATATATAAGGCCCCAGTTTTCTGTACTCCTTAGACTCCCTCATTCATTTGCTAGGGCTTCTGTGTGACGTAGACTCCCCCATCTGCGGTATAATAAATATATATTTTATATTGCAGCTTCTGTGCCAATTTCTTCTTTGGTGGTTTAAAAGGACCAAGTATCAGTGAGACCCCTGGGAAGGTGTTCTATTTTTTAAAAATGGCGCTCCAACGTGGACCTCATCAGAGAAGTGCCTATCTGAAGGAGTGATCTTGTCAGGAGACAGAAATCTACTGAGGAGTACAGGACAGGATTCTGCAAAGGAGGTACTCTGTGCACAGAGATTCTGGGGATTTTCTGTCTCTGCAGCCCGGTATATTTCTGGTCTTCCTGATTTTGATCCTCCAAGTTTTCCACTCCTGACTGAGAACCTTTTTGGCGTGAGTATTCTAAAAACGACCGTTAGGTCATTCAGAACTTGGCAGTTAGAATTTGGACAACCATTTGTTTGATAAGAGTCGTTCTGCGGCACTTCGCTTACTGTGGCTTTGGAATTTCGGAATTTGTGTTGGCCAACTTTAGATTTGTATGGGATAGATATACGAATTGCAATTTGTGTAGGCAGGTAATGAAGAGACTTTTCTCTACTTTGTATAAGATTTGAACAGCGCAATGTATGAAGAGTACCTTAAGCGCTACTTTGCTTATAATATTTGCATATTCTGCAATACTTTTGGCATTCCTGTTTCAAGCACACATCAAGGAATGTGTTGCTTTTTGGAGGTACCATAGTGAGATGTGAATTAAATTAGCCGGCTCCCCTAGAGGGAATGTCGAAATAGGTTTAGGTTTAAAAACATCTTTCTTCCTTGGTGATTCTGTATCCCCAGGGAATTAAAATATGACAAAATACAAACAAGGATACTTTTTCTGCGCAATTTTATGAATGGAGAAATGCAGAGTGATTTTTTTGGTGTTTTGCCAGCCAAAGCTAGTGGAAAGGGGCGACCCACTCGGTCCCCCCGAACGTATGGTTGGGTGCCCCGATCCTCCCGGGAAACCATTTTGGGCGGGGGGCGTGTCTCGGCTGGTATGCCTGAAGCGGCGTAGCCGGGGCGCGCCTTTTCCCGCCCAAGAGGGGTTGTCCTAGACACCTACACAGATGGCCACGCCCAGTAGGCGTACCGGCGGAGGGTAGACGCCCCCCCTGAAGAGGAATAAAGAGAGCGGGAATCCGAAGAAGCGTCCTCTTGTTCCTGTGCTTGGAAGCTGCACCCACTCGTTGCACGTGAGCCCTCGACGGAACAAGGAGCAATTTTGAGAACTTGTAATTCTTGTGTTTCTCTTTCAGTGACTTCGAGGCGAAGGATCCAGGACCGTGTTGATCGACTCGGAGCGGATAATGGAAACGATGTCTGGCAAGAAGGCAGGAAAGGGTTCTGAGACAGACAAAGTGCTTCGCATGTTGGTGAACAGAATGGCGAGAATGGAACAAAGCATCGGACAAGTCCCAGCGCTTGGTCGGGATATGGGGGGCATCAAGAAACAACTGGCCGCAATGAACAAGCCGGGTAACCCGAAAAAGGTAATAGGCCCGGCATTGCCGGGAGTCGTCCCCGAGGGTAGAGGAAAGCGGGTCAAAAGGAGGGCGGGGGCAGGGGAGGTTCCGGTCCCTGAGGTACCTCCAGTTCTCCCTGCCATACCAGCCGATGGCCCGGTACCAACCCCAGACGCGGGTCAACCGATTCCGGTTGTGATTACGCCCGCCAACGACGAGGATATGCCTCCCGAATTGGCCACCCAGTTGGCCGCATGGCTCACCAAAAAGGCAGGGGGTGCTACGGCGCCCAGAGACACGGCCGAAGAGGCCACGTTACTAATCCAGCAGTTGCGGCAGTCGCGAGATGCCGCGAAGGCGAATCTCCCTCTTGTCTCCCCACAGGTGACCCCGGAAGGACCGGCAGCTGGCCTCGAGAAAACGGCGGGAACAACGACCGAACCGGGTAAGCTCGCTTTGCCAGTGGCGGGCGAGGGCTCATTGCCCTCAAGACGGGAGAGAGTGGTTCAACATATCCCGTTGGCCACGAAAGAATTGATATGGGCAGACAAGTATGTTAATATGTTTTCGTTGTTGACTGACCATCGCGAGATGGAGTATGCTAAGACACAGAAAGATTTGTTGCACCCGAGTGTCTGGCGAGCCAAAAATGGCGGGATTCAGGGTGGAGGAGACGATAACAAATTGGGCCAAGGCCTTTGCAATGTTTACTGCGATTATTGGCGAACGTAAGCCCGAGGTATTGCCCGAACTGTCTTGTTATCAGGCACGTATAATGGATTTTTATGAAACATATGAGGGGAATGAATGGATGGGTTACGACATGAAATTCCGTAAAGCGAAAGAGTATGATTCCTCTCTGACATGGGATTGCCTCGACTCGATTTCTTGGCAGAAGCAGCTCCTGCCTGGCGCGGCGAGGACGTCCTCGCCAGGTGGGAATGGGTCGGGGTTTTCCCACCAGCAGCCCACGGTGCCCTTTCGGGCAGGCGCCGGTGGCGATCACCAGCCGAGAACCGGCGGGAATGGTGGAAAGCGGGGGGTCTGTTGGGGCTTCAATAGAGGCAACTGTACCAGACCGCAAGGGGCATGTAAGTTTAAACATGCGTGTGCGGGTTGTGGGAATTCCTCTCACCCGGAGAGTTCATGCAGGTCAAAAAATAGCGGGTCGGGGGGTAGAGGAGGGTCCAAACAAGACTGAGGGGGATCGTTGTGTACAATTGCCTACCCCCGTTGATATCATGGCTATGACTCCCTGGTTAAACAAATACCCTGATTATGTCTCCGCTGGGGTGTTGTGGAAGGGATTCTTATACGGCTTCCACATCCCAGCGGGGGATTTTCGTGGGGAACCTTTTTGTAAAAACCAGCTTTTGGCACAGCATAATCCAGGTGTGGTGGAGAGAAAAATCGCTAAAGAGGTGACCCTAGGCCGAGTCGCTGGCCCCTTTTCAGCACCCGCCAGTAGCGAATTTCATCTATTCCCCATTAGGGGTGGTCCCCAAAAAAGACCCGGGGGAATTTAGGCTGATCCATAATCTGTCGGCTCCAAGGGGTTTCTCAGTGAACGATGCGATTGACCCAGGAGTCTGTTCGGTGCGGTACGCATCCTTTGATGATGCTGTCACCATGTTGAATCGCCTGGGCCCCGGGGCGCTGATGGCGAAATCAGATATTGAGTCGGCGTTCCGGTTGCTCCCGGTACACCCACGGGATCAGCGTCTGCTAGGTTTTGCATTCCAAGGACGTTACTACATGGATAAATGCATGCCGTTGGGTTGCTCCATCTCTTGTGCTTATTTTGAAAAATGCAGCTGTTTTTTAGAGTGGGCATTCACCGAGGCCACAAGGCATAGGCATGTTATGCATTACCTAGATGACTTTCTGTTCTTGGGAGCTGCCGGCGACACGAAATGTGCGCAGGCGCTACAGCATTTTTGCAGCCTCATGGAGGAGTTTTGGGTACCATTGGCACCAGGTAAGACGGTGGGACCATCTACTTCACTGGAGTTTCTGGGAATTGAGCTCGATTCTGTGGAGGGGTGTTTCCGCCTGCCAGTAGGTAAGGTATCGACATTTAGGGCTTCCTTGGAGCTTTGCCTTGGTAGGATGAGAGTGACCCTGCACCAGTTACAGCAAGTTGTGGGTCAGCTTAACTTTGCCTTGAGGGTGATGCCAATGGCTCGCCCCTTTTCACGCTCTATTGCACAAGCTATGGTTGGTCTCAAAGAAGGGCATCACCGCACGAGACTGTCTGCAGAGGTTCGCCAGGACATGCGCATTTGGTTGGCATTCTTGGCGGACTTCAACGGTCGAATAGAGTGGAACAAGCCGCCAGCGTCTTCGGACGAGCTGGGTTTGGGGACCGACTCGGCGGGGAGCGTGGGATTTGGCGCCATCTTCGGTAATCGATGGTCGGCACAAGCATGGCCGACGTGGTGGCACGCCAGCGGTCTCACAGGTAACATAGGGTTCCTTGAACTATTCTTAATTTTTGTCGCTCTGAGGGCATGGCCGGACGAGTTCCGAGACCGCTCAGTTGTATTTTGGTCTGATAATATGACTGTTGTTGAATGCATTAACAATCAGGCAGCACGCTGCAAATGGATTTTGAGATTGCTGAAGGAAATTGTGCTACTTTGCATGAGACTAAATGTACAGTTCAGGGCGAAACATGTGCCGGGTGTACTGAATCATGCGGCTGATGCACTCTCTCGTTCACATATGCAGGCGTTCAGGGGTTATCTACCTACAGCGGGCTTAGTGGCGGCACCGTTCCCCGAAGCACTCTGGCTAATCGGTGCCCCAGATTACAAGACCTCGTGGCAGCAAGCTTAGCCCCCAGGACGAGGAAGGCATACGAAGGAGCGTTTCGTTCCTATTGTACATTTTTGGGTCCAACAGGGAGTCAGAGCTGGGGGCAGGAGGAGTCCTTCCTGGGGTTCCTGGTAGCACTGCACAGAGAAGGCCGATCAGCGGCAACGGCCAATAGACACAGGGCGGCCATCTCATTCATGGCGCAGGTGCATGGCATCAAAGACCCGACAGGTTCCTTTTTGGCTAAAAAAGCCCTTCGCAGCTGGCAGCGCCTCGAGGGCCGCAGGCATGACGAGAGACGCCCGATTGGCTTGGAAAGGTTGTCCCTACTCATGGCAAAACTAGTGACGACATGCTCCTCCCAATTTGAAGCAGTTCTGTTCCGGGCAGCTTTCGCATTAGCGTTCCATGGGGCTATACGGGTGAGCGAACTGGTTGCAAGGAATAAGAAAGATGTGGAGGGAGGCTTGTGCAGGGATCACATCCTAATTAGGGGTGATTCAATGGTGGTCACGATAGCTAGGTCCAAAACTGACCAGGGAGCGATGGGAAGCAGCGTTGTTGTCCAGCGCATGCGAGGGTCTCCCACGTGCCCGATAAGGTGCATGGAGGAATATTTGGCACTGAGGGCGGATACATGGGGGGGGAGTTTGCTGAGGCACATCGATGCCACCCCACTGACGAGGTTTCAGTTCCAGAGGGTGCTAGCACTGACAATCGCGGCGACGGGCATGGACCCGTGCGATTTTGGGACCCACTCCTTTAGGATAGGGGCTGCTACTGAGGCTACAGCCAGGGGTCAGAGTGCGGAAGAGGTGAAACAGTTAGGACGATGGTCCTCGAATTGTTTTAAAAGGTATGTGCGATTGCACATGTTGTGAAGTCAAGTTACATGCACTCACGCTTCTTGTCTTCTGTTTGATTTACAGTTTCGCGAGCATATCATGCGGGGCGGAATTGGCAGTCGACCCAGTACCAGGGGACCAGCGGTCACGGATCACCTGCGGAGGAGAGAGTGGTTTGGGTCGTGGGCCACTCATACGTGAGGCGGGCCGGGGACGTATTCAAAGCAGGTGACGCGATTCACGCAGCTGGGGAATACGGGTACAGAGTGGCCTTCCACGGAAGGGGCGGGCTCTGTATTGACCAGTTCGAATCTTTTGTTGAGGGGCTCTTAGGGCGGCAGAGGTCACCGCCATCTGTAATCATAGTACACCTGGTGGGCAATGACATGGTGACACTGGGTAGGCGAGTATTACTCGAGCGAGTTTTGTCTGCCGTAAGCTGGTTGGCAAAAAGAATCCCGGGGTGCACGATTGCCTGGTCCCACATGATTCCTAGAAGGGTTTGGCGGGGGGGCCTTTCAGTGTCAGCACTGAACCATTCGGCGAAGAAGGGTAACAACAAAATTGGTAGATTGTTTCGCTCTGTGCAGTTGCATAGCATTCCGCATGGGTGTATTCGGGGTGATCACATGTATCTGAATGATGGGGTTCACCTGCCCCTGGAGGGGAATGTCTTACTCATATGAGACTTCATAGCATGGCTAAGGGGTTTGAGGAAGCATGACCTTTAGGAGGAGTTTGTGGGGGGGCCGGATAGCCGGTCAACTATCCGGCCTGTGGCGGTAAGTTCATGATCGGTGAGCAGTAATTTCAAGGTCCCTAGAGGGGGGCGCCACCCACTATGGATGGGAGCGCCCGGGGGGAGGTGGCCATTGGCCCCTCCCACTGGGAGGCGGCACCCACTAAGGATGGGTCGCCTACGGGGAGACGGCCATAGGCCCCTTCCAGGGGAGGAGGCGGCTA
Source organism: Lissotriton vulgaris (assembly GCF_964263255.1). Lineage (NCBI taxonomy): Eukaryota > Metazoa > Chordata > Amphibia > Caudata > Salamandridae > Lissotriton > Lissotriton vulgaris. The sequence goes on along the minus strand of NC_141687.1, from coordinate 1,196,092,791 downwards.
TATGCCCCTCCTACGAATTTCCCGGGGCCCGGATATCCGCGACGGCGGATGTGATAGAGAGTGTGGGGTGGGGGGGGAGTCCACGCTGTCCTTCCTACAGATACCTCACACGGGTGCTCGGACGACCTTTAAGATGGCGTCGAGCGGAAATGGGGGCCCCCAACAAGACAAGGGAAATTAGAGTTGGCACGGAGGGTACAGTCCTCTGCGCGGCCGCCACTCACACCGTGAGGGCGAGAGTTTTGGTAGTAGGGATCTGACACCGGTTGCGACCTTGCCATTGGCCCTTAATGCTAGGATGTACAATTTTAATTTAGAATGTATGCATTTGCAGGATGTTAGACTCGGCTAGGAAACCTTTGTATTAGAGATTTGTTAAAGTTAGCCAATGAACATGTCTTCATCGAAATGTAATAAATGAAAATTGTACATGATATGAAACTTTTATTTAATGTTTTAATTTTTGTTTCATATTTTAATAAATACGTACGGGAGGGTGACTCCCTCCCGCCTTCCAAAAGTTCAGAACTGCGTCCGTCTTCCCATCCTTGGGGATTGTGTTGGGAGGGGGTGACAGGCATCCCGGCCATATGGAAAGGGGCGACCACTCGGTCCCCCCGAACGTATGGTTGGGTGCCCCGATCCTCCCGGGAAACCATTTTGGGCGGGGGGCGTGTCTCGGCCGGAATGCCCGAAGCGGCGTAGCTGGGGCGCGCCTTTTCCCGCCCAAGAGGGGTTGTCCTAGACACCTACACCGATGGCCACGCCCAGTAGGCGTACCGGCGGAGGGTACACGCCCCCCCCTGAAGAGGAATAAAGAGAGCGGGAATCCGAAGAAGCGTCCTCTTGTTCCTGTGCTTGGAAGCTGCACCCACTTGTTGCACGTGAGCCCTCGACGGAACAAGGAGCAATTTTGACCCACCCACAAGCCCCTTATGGCAATGTTAGTTTTGCAATAAAGTTTTGCTCTGATAACATCTTCTTTCCCTCCGTATAGAAGAAAATGGATGTCTAGTTTAAGGATGTGACTTCTGTCTGTAGGTACTGTTTTTCTTTAGGAGTAAACAATTGATACAAGTAGACAGGATGATATTTTCTCCCTTAGTAGGTGAACAAATGTCGTATTTATTTTTTGGTCGGGCGGTAAGGTCATGATCGGTGAGCAGTAATTTCAAGGTCCCTAGAGGGGGGCGCCACCCACTATGGATGGGAGCGCCCGGGGGGAGGCGGCCATTGGCCCCTCCCACTGAGAGGCAGCACCCACTAAGGATGGGTTGCCTAAGGAGAGACGGCCATAGGCTCCTTCCAGGGGAGGAGGCGGCTATATGCCCCTCCTACAAATTTCCCGGGGCCCGGATATCCGCGACGGCGGATGTGATAGAAAGTGTGGGGTGGGGGGGGGGAGTCCAAGCTGTCCTTCCTACAGATACTTCACGCGGGTGCTCGGACGACCTTTAAGATGGCGTCGAGTGGAAATGGGGGCCCTCAACAAGACAAGGGAAATTAGAGTTGTCATGGAGGGTACAGTCCTCTGTGCGGCCGCCACTCACACCGTGAGGGCGAGAGTTTTGGTAGGAGGGATCTGACACCGGTTGCGACCTTGTCGTTGGCCCTTAATGCTAGGATGTACAATTTTAATTTAGAATGTATGCATTTGCAGGATGTTAGACTCAGCTAGGAAACCTTTGTATTAGAGATTTGTTAAGGTTAGCCAATGAACATGTCTTCATCGAAATGTAATAAATGAAAATTGTACATGATATGAATCTTTTATTTAATGTTTTAATTTTTGTTTCATATTTTAATAAATACGGCCGGGAGGGTGACTCCCTCCCGCCTTCCAAAAGTTCAGAGCTGCGTCCGTCTTCCCATCCTTGGGGATTGTGTTGGGAGGGGGTGACAGGCATCCCGGCCATATGAATTGAGTGTATTTTGGCTTCTTGGAAATAAAACAGTCTGTTGGGCTGTTTTTTTTTGCAGTCTTTTGGAATACTATTGAGAAGCTCTTCTTGTAAATATGACTTAGAACTAGTATTTACAAATGGTTTGGTTTAGGTGCAGTCTGTGGGCTGTCCTTTGTTTCTGTCTTAAGTGTTGATCTGTGGGTTAAATGTGTGTTTAAATGTCTATGTGGTTCGTGGTTTTACATTGCAACTTCTGTGAGTAAATAACTATTGCGCTCTTTGTGTAAGGATTGCTAGCCTTAAGCGCGCTGTTTTATGTGTTCTGAATGTATGACCCCTTCTGTATATGTTTGGAATGAGCTCAATGTGTGTGTTTGTGTTTTCTTGCTGTCATCAGTCTGTTTTGCAAAATGTCGTTTAATTAATATTAAATACAAATTAAATAAAAATCCAGAAATGAACCATATGATATGCTAAATAACTGTATGTTACTATTAAATTGATAAGAGTAAACAATTATGCACATGTACAAACTGCTAATGCTTAAAAGATAAAATTAGAATTCACATTCAATAGGAAATAAATAGGCCTCAAAAACGAAATTGTGTGTTTTGCAATAAATAAACTTACAGCATTTTCCTTGGATACATTGTATTAGATATTAACAGGCAAACACATTATCTGAGTAAATTTTTGCTGAACTAAACACATATTATAGAACATGCATTTAAATAGACTGTCCCCATGCTTACATTTCAACACTGAGAAAAGCTTTCCACCAGCTGTGTTTTTATTGCCGCTGATCAAACAGCTGTCGTCTTTGTAGGCCACGGAGAGACAGGGATGTTGCTTCAGCTAGGATTTTGCAGTGCTAGCATGGGGTAAAATCCTGCATTTAAGGGGAACTAGATGTGGGTATGTTGCATAGTTTGGATCATGAAAAGTAAAACGCAGGGAAGATGCCCATGTGATCCTTAGCAAAAATGTTTTGAAGGAAATGTTGTTTTATAGATAAGAGCCCCTGTGAAATTAGCAGTTTTAGATTTTCCTGTTGCACATATAAAATGAGAGCATGGTCCTAAGCGTATAATGTAGGTGATTTTTATTAAGAAGAATCATTTTAGAAGTGTCTGCAGTCCTGTACAAGTAATGTAAAATTTATGAGCAAAAGTGTAGAACATTTCCTTTTTTTGAGGGTTTTCAGGTTAGCACATAGGAATACACCAATGTAAGGGTTTAGGGTATGTCTGTGTTGTTTTTCTCTTTTCCTCACAATTTAGAAAATGAATACAGACTTCCTTGGCTGCTTGGGATTGGGTGATGTATTATTCTTGTTAGTTCACCAAAGAGTTCCTTTTATACTTGCCAATAAGTCCAGGCTGTTGTTTTTTTTTACTCTCACATAGATAGATGGGAGTGGTTCTCGGGTACCTTGCTAATATATGGAGCGTTCCAAGACGAGAAAATATTTTGAGACTATCCTCTCTGTTGATAGACTGTTTCTGTGCCTTGTCTAAAGACCTTTTGTTGTGTCCACCAATAGATATTTGCTGCTTTACAACCATTGCCAGAGGGGCCCGGACATCAGATTCAGCCTGGGGAGTCAGCGTCAGCAGCAGTCCAGCTTGAAGCCAAAGTGAAGGTAACCAGCACAGGCATCGCTGGCGACTAGGACTTCAATGAAGGTGGAAGCCCTGTAATAAAGTGTGTACTCCGGCCACTGTCTTGGGCGAAAGACGGGGTCACAAATCAGAAAGGAGAAATCGTGGATCATGCCCAGCTGAGAGTCACGGACCGACCAGAATGGCGAGGAGGCTTTGCTTGAGGCGACCCCTTTGGAAACAAGGGTTGCTTCAGAGATCCTAGCATCAGGCCTCTGAATCCTGGTCCCAAAGTGAATGCAAGTTTGCTCGTTTGTTTGTTGGTCAAGAGATACCTGAGCACACTGGATGCAAATGTGTGGCCCCAACGAATGAGCAGTGCACCAACAGAGCAATTCAAGAGTTAGGGAAGGGCTTGAGATTAGGGTACAGGTGCTGTGTCTCTGGTACCTTTTAGATTGAAGTGAAGAAAACTGGTGCACTGCCTGAGACACTGGACAGGATCGCTAAGAGCATTTGCCTGGTGGGTGACTGCCCTATCCTGAAAGAGGAGACTTTTTCTCCTTGAAACTGGGCTGTGATTCTTGAGTTGCTAGTTGTGCAGCTGCACCGTAGGAAACAACAAGACTATGACTGTGAGGCTCAAACGGACACACGTCGAAGGCTCCCCTCCGGCTTGGTTGTACAGCAGCTTCAATTTCCCCAAGGACTTCTTCTTTTTTTTGTCAATAATGTACCCCTTTGGATGTCCCATTTTTAAGGAGGAGCAGCCCTTTGCAGCTCTTCGTCCTAATTCCTATGGCCCTGTGTGGTCTTCCTGGTCCCAGATATGATTGATGTTCTAGCCCTCATAAAAGGAAAATGTAAAAGTCAATTGGAAAATGTTTATATTAGATATGTGCTGTTGGCTATTCTGAAATTAAAATGAATAGTCACTGAAATGCATAGAAGCCCTGAAAATGTTTACTAGATGATTTTAGGATTTGCTTTTGCTTGGGACTAAAAAAATTATAATTCTATTTGTAATAGTGGTCATTACTATTTCCTGCTATCTGTATGTTAATTATGACCCGATGCTCCATTCCCTTTGTATTCCTGCTTATACCCGCCTAATGAAATGTTTAGAATGGAAAATGCCCACCTAGCAATGAATTAGGATATTGATAAATTTATGAAAATTAATGTGCAAGTATTTTCTATGTTCCTACTGGATCATAGGAATGTCTTTAGCTCATGCTAAAAGGACTATCAGTTCAAGTCAAGTCAAATAACACTTTATTCGATTAATTAAAATCATAAAAGTAATGACAATAATACATTTATGTATAAAAAAATACAATAAAATCAATTTCATCATCAATGTGCATAAAATTCATAAAAGTTAAAATACCAAAGATAAAAAATTTCAGTAGCAGCGGAGTTCTTATCATCCCACAGTCTCTAATGGCGCTAGTCTATTTACTTTTTTCCGGACAGCAGCCACCAGGAAACATGCAACCCCGTAAATTACGTGTGAAATACCTAGGAGTTGTAGGTACATTAGTGTGGGTCTTACTTGCATGAACCCTGCTTCTCTAAGAAGTGGTACCAGGAACTGTTTCCTAATATCAGCATAGTGGTCACAAAACATCATAAAATGCATCAAAGCTTGGCTAGAAAAATTATCACAACTGCATGGTATTGATGACTCAGGTCTAACCCAAACTGGAAAATTACCCAGGGAGAAATGGACAATATTAAGCCTAAATCGAATTAAGAGGTGGCGGTGGAAAAGAATTGACACAATCCTAAGGTATGGTTCAAGAAGTGGTGATGTCTTCAGAACAAAATTAGCTCTAACAGTAGGTTTTAGCAACTCCATCTTCTCCCGTTCTTGCTCCGCCCGACTTAAAAAATTAGTCTTAGTCCACTCTAAGTCATTCTTTTGTAACAAATTAGGCAACGAGTACAGTTCCGGTCGACCCAGTTTGCAGAATGTGTTTCTGACATAAACTAGCCAAGGTATTTTGTTGGACTTATCTAGCGCCATACAGTCTTTTAGGATGGAATGATTTAGTGTGATCTCACTATTGAGCCAGATTTTAATCCAACAGGTCAAAGGGGCCAGCTGTATAAGATCTGTAATATACCTCAGGCCTAGCTCTGAATGCAGGGAAAATACAGGAGTGGATTGAGGAACTACTAATAGTGACCTTAAAAACTTGATTTCCGTAATCTGTGTTTTGCCTGACGGAACATAGCCCCAAAGTGAGGCACCATACAGTGCAATAGACAGACATTTAGATGTATATGATGGTTAAAAGGGCTTCTATAGGCCTTGAGCCCAAAAGTTTCGCAAAACCCAGAAGGGCAGAAGATGCTCTTCCAACAGCTAAGCTTTTAGCGTTTAGTTGGGGGGCCCAAGTACCCTTTTCATCAAAAATGACGCCTAAGTATGGGAAAACCGGGACCCTAGATATCACCGCCCCATTGCAAATAAAGCTTTTTATTTTGTGGACCTTCGGGCGTTTGCCTGCCACCATAACGTGGGATTTTTTGCTGTTTACCTGTAGGTCTAAGGACCCCATAAAACCACCAACGGCGTCCAAGAGTCTCTGCAGCCCCAGTCCCGTGCGGGCTAATAAGACAGCGTCATCCGCATAAAGAAGGACCGGGACTGCAGAGTCTCCCACACGTGGGACATCCAAGGTAGTCCTCTCTAGATGTTTTTCCAAGGAATTAATACATAAGGTGCCAAAATACACCCCTGCCTGACACGGCACTTGGAGTAAAAATAGCTGGTGCATCCCCCCTCTTTGTTAACTCTAATTGTTGCTTTGAGACCTTTGTGAAGGGTCGCTAGAAAGTTAACCAGGGAGGGATCGAAGCCTAAGTTGGATAAAATCGACCATAATTTTGCCCGGTTTACCAAATCGAAGGCCTATGAAAGGTCCATAAAACCCATGTAAAGCATACCGTCCTTCGCCGGGGTGTATTTACTTATAAGCATCTGAAGGTTTAGGCACTGGTCTAAAGTTCCTCTTTTTACCCTAAACCCATACTGTAGGTTGGAGAGGACCCCCCATCCTCTAGGTAATCTTCCATCTTATGCAAGATGACTCTGCCCAAGATTTTAACGGCAGAGTCAATCAAGGAGATGGGCCTATAACAGGAGGGGTCACTCCGCAAACCTTTTTTAAATACAGGAATTATAATTGATGTTTCCCAGGACGATGGAAATCCACGACTACTTAAAGAATTAAAAACTTTTACAAGAATCTTTTCCCAGATTTTTGGGAGGGTCCTATAGAGATCTGCTGGGATGCCGTCTGGCCCTGGGGCCTTATTTTTGATGTCTCTTCTATCGACCTCTAAACCTCAGCCATCTCAAAGTGTAGAGGATAGGCTGAATTCAAAGAGTTGTGGTCCGTAACTATTACGGGTGAACACTCCTCAATGTCATAAATATTGCTGAAGTGTGAAACCCATTGATCATCAGGGATCACGCAATCCAGGACCGTGTTATCAATCCCAGAGAAAAATGGGTGATTTATTGTAGCCCAAAATTTGCTGCTATCCTTCCAGATATCTACGGAGATAAGATTGTTCCAAGCCTCGTTTTTAATGGCCTTTTTCCTACCAGACATAGCTAGCTATCAGTTAAATATTGGACGTATTTGTTAGCATGAGCTGAAAGCCATTTTGTATTTCTGGCAGCCATCTTGTTTGCCATGTGCTGCCACAGGCTCGCCATGTGCTCTGTCCTCCCTCAGTGTTGACTGCTCTTGTAATCTGCTTAGAAACAAACGATATTTAGCATCTTCCACCTTCGCACATGCTCAGTTGAGCTTGCAGCTGTCCTTGCAACTGTTTCTAGTCTGTAAATGTCAGGATGTGTTTGCCAAAAACAGCCACTGTTAGCTCCTCCCACTTTGTTGAGCATGCAGATCTTGTATGCCCATATTAGTCATTTTGCATGCTTACATGTGCCAGGACCACCCCTTGGTCTTATGCTGACTATGTAACCCTAAGCATATATAAGGCCCCAGTTTTCTGTACTCCGTAGACTGCCTCATTCATTTGCTAAGGCTTCTGTGTGACGTAGTCTCCCTCATCTGAGGTTTAATAAATATGTATTTTATATTACAGCTTCTGTGCCAATTTCTTCTTTGGGGGTTTAAAAGGACCAAGTATTAGTGAGAAGGTTTTCTATTTTTTACATGGAGTCTGTGATTCTTCAGAGTTCTTACATCATTGGGTTTCAGGATCTGATGTGAAAAGTTATTTCTCCCCTCTACACTTCCAGGTAGTGACCAATGGTCCATCAGCCAAGGGTTCTATAGTAAATAGAAATCTTGCCCTTTTGCATATTGTAATCTTTGCAGTCTGGAGCCAGTACTTTGCAATCTTATATTTTGCAATGTTTACTGTTTAGAAACCATCAAAATAATATATATTTTAACTCACTATACACTTACATATTTGTAATGTGTGAAATATTGTCATTGTTATAGTTGCAGCTTTGCAATATTAAACTTTGCACACTCTTTGATCTTGAATAGGCCACCATGTTCTAACCTGAAACTAGATTATAGCTTATGTATTGTCAATTCCACAATTTGTCTTTTTATATTTTGTAATTGTTCAGTATGTCGAAATCTTGCCGTTTTAAATATTAACAATCATGCAATTGTATTATGGTCAACCTTTACACTAGATTATACAGGCTATGTTATACAAGTGCCCCGGTGCACAACAGTAGTTTTCACCCACTTTGAGCACCACAGGGGCACTTTAGTATTGCAGAAGAGCTTTACATAATCTCTTAGAATAGATTATACGGGGTATATTTTACTAGTGCCCAGGGGCGCAACAGTCGTTTGCGCCGGCTTTGAGCGCCACTGGGGTACTTTATTATTGCAGACGAGGCTGCAGACGCTTGTGCAGCCTCTTCTGTAATACCAATAGGGCTGACAGACATAAAGAACCAGTGATATTGCTAGAGGGCGTTCACTCATTTGCATGGGGTGTGCCCCAAGCAATAGAGGGAATTCCCTTGCCTCTGCACCCTTGCCGAAGCTCTCAGGAGGCGCACTTTCAGTACACCCCCTGATAGCAGCCCTCTGAAGGGGGAGACTCTCCCATACAGCCCTTTGCAGGCCGTTGCAGCCACTCATTGCAGCCACCTGCTAGGGGATCTCTATTCCCCTATCAAAGTTCAGGTGGGTTGCTACCTGCACTGTGAAAAAATGGAGCGGCTTCAAAGCAGTCGCTCCGTTTTTCTCATGAATGCGTATTTTTTGCATAATGAAGGGTATTGTTATGTGGATACAGGAATTAATGTTTGAATGATCCTGATGTGATTCAGTAATGTGAGGTGTATGTGATTCCAGTGACTTTTAATAATAGTTTCGCTATAACAAATCAATGCCATTAGGGATTTAGAAGGTTGTGAAGATTAGAATTCTGCACCTTTGAATCATTTGGCTTTTCAACTGTGTCAGCTTCATGGAGTACAAAGCTGAAGACGTTTTAAACAACTTTGGCAAAATCAATAGATCACATACATTTGCTTGGGGTAGAGTGGCTTAAAGAAGAAGGCATAGGGGAGAGTGGCGTAGGGTAGTGGGGCATAGAGCGGGGTGGCGTAGAGTGGAGTGGTGTGGATTGACATGGAGTTGCGTAGAGTGACAAAGAGTGGAGTGGCCTGAAGTGGAGTGGCGTAGAGTGGTGTACAATGGAGTGTACTGGCATAGAGTGGAGTTGAATTGCCTAAAGTAGGGTGGAGGGATGTAGAGTTAGAGTAAGTGTGGTGTAGGGTGGCATGAAGTGGCTTAGAGTGTGATCATCTGAGACACTGGCGGGCACTCACCTTGATGCGAGGGAATAGCCTTGAGGCAAGTTTGACTACAGGAGTCCCTTTCCCCAGTATGGTCTCATGTTGGAATTAAGAGGAAACAACATTTTGATTATCTATGATGATTTCAAGCCCAATGGGTGCTGTATACATTTATTAGTTGTTATATTTCCTAATTACATAACAGTGGTACCAAGGTATTTTTTCATCTTTTGTCCTGAAGAATAGCCTTGCAGTAGGGCTAGAAGTATGTCAACGACTGGAACCTAGGCACATTGTTCGCTTTAAACCCCTTGTTTTCCTCGTATTTTAACTATATCAGACAGGGGTAATAATAAAGTATTTTTCCTACTGTCTAGATTTTTTTTACTTTTTCCCCCCACTCAAACCTCCAAACTTCATCCACACATAGTATCAACTATAAGTGCTCCCACCTCTCCGTAGGTTGCAGCATGCCCCGTTTTACAGTGGGACGGGAAGAACCTGAAGATGAAGCATGCCGCCAAGGGGCAACCCTGGTGGGTCAGGGGTATTTAAGAAAAACACAGTGATTTCCTTCGAAAAATATAATTACTATCTAGGTGGAAAGAAAAAAGCCTTTTTGCACAACAGAAGGACTCTCTATGATTGTTAAATGTTTATCTTTGGAGGGCGGGCCCTCCTGTTTCGAATTTTCTTCTACCTCCTATTTTTTTTAGAAGTTTAGAGTGTGTTAGACCTGGCAAATTTGATCTGTTTTTCACCTGTCTTTTTTGCTTCTGACCTCCTGTTTTTGACTGTGTGCTGCATGTTATTTTTGATGGTTTCAGAACTCCAGGCACTTTACCACTGCTGACCAGAGATAACGTGCTAATGCTCCCTGTGTAAATTATGATTGTTATTGGTTATCCATGATTGGCATATTTGATTTACTGGTAAAACCAAGGTAAAGTGCACTGTGTGTACTAGGGTCCACAAATCAAATGCTACTAGTGGGCCTTCAGCACTGATTGTGCCACACACATGAGTAGCACTGCAAACATGTCTCAGGCCTGCCACTGCAGTGTCTGTGAGTGCAGTTTTAAACTGCCATGTCAACCTGACAACTGCACCCACTTTCCAGGCCCAAACCTTCCCTTTTACTAAATGTAAGGTGCCCATAAGGTAGGCCTGGGGTAGCCCCAAGGGCTGGGTGCAGTATAGGTGAAAGGTAGGATATGTTTCACATGTCCTGATAGTGAAATACTGTCAATTGTATTTATCACTTTTGCAAGGACTATCTCTCATATAAGGTTATCATTGGAGTTGCCTTGTAAACTCTTACAACTTTCAATTGGGAAGAGATAGAGATTTGGAGTTATGGGCCCCTGAACTCACAATTTAATAATACACCTTTTAGTGTAGGTGGTTTTTAAATTGCGTGTTTAAAAAGGGCACTTTTAAAAAGTGGGCATTTTCGTGCTTTACCACCCTGTACCTCTTCCTGACTGTGGAATCGATATCTGGTTTAGACTGACGGTTGGGCTGTTTGTGCATTCACTCTAGAGAGTCACACAAAGGGAGCTGAGGTGTGGCCCATCACCAAACTGATAGATATTCCTGTGCAAAAGTGGTGGGGCGAGCTGTCGCTGACACCTGAATGGGGCAGTGCCTGTGCTCACACAAAACTCGCTCCAGCCCCCTATATTGTGCCTGAAGCCAGATCAGGGAAAGACAGGGTCTTGTGCACTACAAAGACTTATCTTTGATGTTTACCTACATCAAAGGAAGAAAGTGGTATAAGTACTGGAGCTTTGAAAACATAACTTTAGAACACTTCTGGACTGAGGCCACTCTGCTCAGAAGAAGAGCTGGATAAGCTGTCAGAAGGAACTGCCACTTTGCTATTTTGCTTTGCTGTGTTGGCCTGCTGCTGTCGGGTTTGCCGGTCGACGCTATTAGTGAACTACATAGATAGCCGACTCCCGCTTTGCGCATGCGTGGGAGTCGGCCTGGAAACACAAAGGATTGCTTATCCCGAGCAGAGAAGCTTTGCGTTCCTGCTTCAGGAGGGAATAGTCCGTGTTCCGGGGCACTCACCTTCATTTCCGGGTCCTTGTTCTCCTCGTTGGCGTCCTTCGTCGAGGTGGCATCTTCGTCCGTGTCTCTGTTCCTGGCCTCCTGGCATCCTGTTCCCATTCTAGGTCCCCGGTGGCGACTGCTATAAGGCTGTCGTTTCCAGAGTGTCAATACCTGTACAGGAGACAATACAAAAGAAAGCTGCAATCACCATAACAGCGCTTTTGCGCTGGATTCATCAAGTATTGTTTATATATATTTATATACTTATCTGATTTGAGCTCCGAGTTGTGGAGATCTGTCCTTTCTGATTCTTGTTTGATATCCTGCTAATTCCTGAAAGATAAGGAATAAGGTTAGTCTGCCTGAATTTAAGGTGGATAACTTTCAGTACTTTGAGGAGCACCCCAAAAATAGAGAGAATCTTTGAGCAACTGTTACATGTTTTAGGTGGGTTTTGTTACAGAACCTGTTCTACATCTCCCTTACATGTGCTCTTCTCTTTAGCATACTTTAATTACCCCTATCTTTTACTTTTCCAGATACATGCATCCTTTCATTTACCCCAGCTACTAGAACATACGGAAGAAGGGAATTACCGAGGTAACCATAAGCACAAATTAGAACATATATAAATATTGTAGGACTAGAAAGGTCATACTTACCTCTTCTTCTGCCCTTTCTGTAACAGACATTTCTTCTGGTTGACTGATTCTGTCTCAGATTGTGTTTTTTCTTGATTCTGTTCCCTTCTTCCCCGGGTTCCTATTTGTACTTTGACTCCATTAGGTGCAATAAGTGGCCAGGTAAGGGTTGAGGACCTTTCTTCATTACATGGTGTTCCTGCGGAAACGTGAGTAGAACTGACAGAATCTGACAGCTGCTTGCTGCTTCTGCCTTGAGCAGTAAAAAAAGGACTGGGCTTTACTTTCTACATCCCGCAATCCTACGTTTCTTCAAAGGCTTGTGTATGCGTGTCTCCTGATGGAAGTTTCAGGGCCAGAAAATACTTCATCTCCAGCTTGCTTCCAGCACTAGGGCTCCACTGCTAGGAGTTCTGCATTGCCAAGAGGTGCCAAATCCGGCCTTGGGCCCTTGGAATAGAGTGGTATGCTGGAAACCAAGAGAAACCTATCCGACGCCATCATCAACGCCCCCTGCTCACCGGGAAGAGGACGCATCGGCGATGATGAGATCATAGCCCTGGGGTCACCAACATCACTTCACGCCGCCATCGATACCTCTGCCTGCCAAGAGCACCGCTCATGAACAGCACAACTCATTTCCTCGATGACGCTGCAGCCCCTGGTTTGACGGTGACAGCGCCACCAACTCAGACATCATCTCCGACCCTGCTGCCTCACCGTGGCTGAGCGCACTGCTCGTGAAGAGCATGATACATCACCCCATCTCACTTTGCAGCCCGGGTCTGCCGACGACAGCACTTCTGTACCAACACCATGCCACTGCCTGCACCAAATCCATAGTATTTTTCTGAACTGGTATGGTGTCCATTTGTATTGTTTAAACTGTGTTACTGTTTGTTTATGTGCAAATGCTCTACACATTGCCTTTAAGATAAGCCTGACTGCTAGTGCCAAGCTACCAAGCGGGTGTCAGGGTTATGTTAGCTGTGTAATCCCCTGACTAGAATAAGGGCCCCTACTTGGACAAGGTGCAAACCACAGCCAACTAAAGACCCCATCTCTGTCAGAGTGGTGTAGAGTTGTGTGGTGTAGAATGGCATGGCATGGCATGGCGTGGAATGGAGTGAAGTGGTTTAAAGTAGTACAGGTGTGGGCGTAAGTAACTTAAACAAGGAGCCAAACATAAAATGTATGTAAAGGTATGTGGCATAAAAGGAATGAATGTTTGAAATGCAAATGTGTTGTGACATTTATACATCATAACAGCTTAAACGAACCCACATAAATTGTAATTTTATTTTAGATGTATGAATAAGTCAGGCATAGATAAGCAATGTCAAAAAATAAGTTTGAAAACAGAACAATGGAGAAAGCAGCACAAGAACTGGAATCAGAAGTGTCCTGAAACATATCTCAAGCACAGCGCGATCATGGAATGGACACTAATTAAGTTCAATCAAGGAGTGACAATAAAGCTAAAGAATGGTAAGCAATGGGGGACTCCTAGCTATTTATTGCAAACAATATCCCTCGGAAGAGCGAGCACACACATAGCTTGTGCTGTCACAGGTGAGACCTTAAAGGGAAGAAGAAAATAGGGCCTTGTATGACAACAGGAAACTTTCACACTGAGGAAGCATTAGCAGGCCTCAACCACCACTCAGCAGCTGTGCACTAGTGTTTTTCCATCACCACAATCCCCACCTAAAAGGACAGGACATCCAGCAGCAGAAAAACACTATTACCTGCTGCAGAGAGGACTGGTTGACACACTGCTGTTCAAAATTAAGAACAATCCTTCCTGAGCAGGGCATCTGGCTACAGGAACTCATCAATTAAATGACAGAAACATTTTACTCAAAAGGAGGCTGGAGAAGCCATGAAACTTGACACACCTTCAAAAAAGTAAACATTTTTAACTTCACAACTGAAGTTTTTACTGCGCACACCGCTAAGGTGGACTGCGTCACACTAAGGTGCAAGTCCACATGTATGGGCTTAAGAGTGGCTGCCTATGGCTGCTCAGGATGTTTTGACCATTTAAAATATAAATTGAAAAAATAAAATATAAATAGCGGTACCTGTTATGAAGGTAGATTTCATGTTCACAGACAACGATAATGGCGGAATAACCAACGTTTTTTTCATATTTTTTTCACCCATCAGTGAAGGTTTGTGCTTCGATGCATGTCTTTTCTGTTCTGCGGGCCGTTTTAGATTCTGCTTTGGCATGTCACGTTAGCTTGCAGTCAGGGTCAGATCCTCTGTAATGGCGAAGGAGCCCAGCCCCTCTACTAAAAGATGATAAATAATATGTTAATAAAAGCCTTTCATTATCATTTTATTGTTGCCTGTCTAACAGCCGACGATGCGAGTCATCAGGGGGGCACAGCCAGGCAGCGAGGTGTGACTGACAAGGCAGATGGAGAGGTGGTGGGTTCTTTTAAGTGTGCAGTTTGGCTAAACAAACGAACACGTTCTTTTTTTTTCTGTACCTAGTCATGTCTCGATCAGAGCTTTCAACCTGTGCAACAGCACTTGACCAGGGGTAAAAGATACATCAGAGTGCAGTTATGTGATAAAAAGTAACCCTGGGCGTAGTTCGCGAAGTAGCGCTACGCATATCTGCGCAAAGTACACTTCACACTACGCAAGCTACACGTAGCGCTACGTGAACTGCGTAGTGCGCTGTTTGCGATGATTGCACAGTGCCGGATGCTTGTTCGCACTGTGCATTCTTTGCAAACGGCATCTTGCACAGTGCGATCTGTCGTTTTCTGCCGCTTGAGTAGAATTTTACTCGAGCTGCAGCTTTCTCAACGCGAGCGGTCGTGAGCAAACGCGACCACTCGCAATGAGAAACCTGACCTCCCCGCGTTGAGAATCTCGCCGGGAGGTTTATTTTCTAATCTCGCGATCGCCAACTTGATGTTGCTGATCGCAAACGAGAAAAACGTCTTGCCGGGGTGTCATTTTGCTTGCTTGCGGTCGTCAACTTGACATTGGGGACCGTGAGCAAGCAAACAATTACAGCTACGTTACGCATATTCGCATTGGGCTATGTGCAATTCGCGTAGTGCGAAGTAGCGCAAACTTCGGAAACTACGCAAGCGTATCGTAGTTGTCCGCACAGGGTTAATAAAAAAGACTCTAGCAGAAATGCTCCTCACCCCCTTCATGGGAAACTGTCTGAAAAGCAGAAAAATGCTCCCCTCTCTCCACAGTGCGCTCATGACCTCTGAGGAGAAAGCCCAGTCATTTAAGAGAGCCTAGAATACTGCTAATTATCTTGTCACACTGCAGTCCAGAGCATGCCCCAGTTGAGTTGAAGCAGCAATATAAGATGTCTAATTAGGAGCAGCCTGTGACAGTGGTGTGACACAAAACAAGCAAAGGCAAAGTCAATAGGTCTTGCCAATGCAAGAGCTATTGGCTTTGCCAGTGTTTTTTAGCCATGTTGTACACAAGCGTGGCTGCTGTTCAGCATGGCTAAAAGTTAGTGGCATAAAGTGGAGTAGTATAGAGTGTCATGGAGGGGCATCGAGTGGAGTAGAAGGTTGTGGGGTGGCATAAAGTCTAGAGGAGTTTCATGGAGTAACGTAGAATGTTCTGTTGTAGAGTAAGCCAGGGTGGTGTGACAAAAAAACTCTGCCACGCTAGGCGGAGTTCCGCGAGTGGTGGAGTGCGTTAGGCTCAGGCCGTTTGCTGTGATTTTGAGCGCCGGGAGTTTGTCCCGCACTGTAAAATCATCTCAAGCGGCACCATGCACAGCGCAAGAGGGTGCAGCTTACTTTCCGCTGCTTGAATACATTTTCTACTAGAGTGGCAGCTTTCTCAACGCAAACGGAAGGTTTCTCAACACGAGTTGTCGCGACCTGCTGCAACCACTCACATTGAGAAATCAGGCCACCCGCGTTGAGAAATCTCACCAGTCCACATTCATTATCGTGGCCGTTCCATCATTTATTCAGGCAACAACCGGCATACACTTCCAGATACATCCATCGCTCTACGCGTTTCGGAGCTTCAGTGCTCCTTGTTCATGAGCTGAAATACAAATCAGCAGTTATGAGCAAGCACCAGTCACGTAATTGATTGTTTTTAACAACCTCTGGTGGGGGAATGATGATGGCCTCCTGGGACTTGTAGTGCTTGCTGTGCATCCTTATAGTGAGGACCTATTTTCCTTTGGAAATGTGCAACATTCTATTCCCAATAACTTTGGCGCCGGCTGACGAATCTTTGCAAAATATTCAAAACTCATGGGGCGCTCCAGTCCGCTCCTATCTTAAGAAGTTTTGGGGTGATAAGTGAAGCCAGGGCCGAGAAAAAAGGGGGTCCCAAAACTTGTTTTCCCCATGCAATTTCCCATAGGAAACTGTAAACACAACTACAGCCCGAAACGCTGAACGGAATTACACCAAATTTGGTAAAGCGGTAGTTCTTGGTTCAGAAAGTGGCCTTTGTGTTAAATGGTGTAAATCTATTCAGTAGTTGTTGAGAAAATCAAAAGTAAAAACACATATATATATATATCTATTGCCGCACAGGATCCGCGCACCCTCCCGATCACAAGCTGAATGCCAATTGGCTGTCAACACTCCAAAGCAGGAAGTGTTGGCAGCCATCTTGTGCCGAGGCACAAGAAATCAGTAAAACTAAGGCTCAAAATGCAAAGAGGGGGCAGGCTAGAAACACCCTTACTCCTTAGGCCTGCTCAGGGGTCCCACAAGGCTTTAAATCGGCAAAATCCGCGCAGGGTGCGCGGATCCTGCTGAGAAAAAAAATGAAGCGCGGGCTCACGCACTTCGTTGCTATTTAGCCCCTGGGGCAATATTGTTATGTAATGGGGCCCGTGGACCGCCAACCCCCGGGGCTTCAAAAATAAATGGGTGGGGGGCTCAAAGGCCCCCCAACACTCAGGGACCACCACCCCCGGGGCTTTATGACAATGTATGCAGGAGGCTCACGGCCCCCCTCAGCCCCGGGGAATGCCACCTTCGGCGTTTGTGTTTTTAAAACATTAAAATAAAAAAACTTGTGTGGAGGGGCTCGAGCCCCCCCCACATGCCCCGGGGACTGGCCCCTCCCCGGGGCTCTATTATAATTGGGGGGTCCGTGAGGACCCCCCAGCCCCGGGGATTACCACCTCCATGGGGCTTTTGAAATGTTGGAAGGGTGGGCCAAGCGGCCACCCTCCTGGAGCCCTAGATGGCCCTGGGGACCGCCACCCCCCAGGGCTGGCTCCTGCAGTGCCCCGGGCTGCCCAACCCGGGACACTGTAGTTTGCCATGGCAGGGCGGGAGCCTCGCAGCTTCCGCTTTTCCATAGCAGTCTTGGTTTGGATGTTGTAAGAGAGAGCAGGAAAACCTGCTCTCTCTTTCAAAATGCAAACCAAATTGCTTTTCCACACGGGGAACTGCATCTTAGCAGCTCCCCATGTTGAAAAGCACTGCCGGCTCCTGAGGGACGCGGGGAGCCGGTGGGACCATGGGGGGATTGGGGACCCTCCCACGGTCCATAACAGAGAGAGCCAGCCCCAGGGGATGGGGTCCCCAGGGATATAAATGGCCAAGGAGGGGTGCCACGAAATTTCAAATAAAAAAAATATAAATAAAAAAAAAAGGCCGGCTCCTGGGGATGGCGTCCCCGGGGCCATAAGTGGCCTGAGGAGAGGGGCAACGCAGCCCCCCTCCCGAAAAATTAAGGTGCATTCAGTGGCGCTGAGATGCTTCTCCAATGGGACTGTGTGTTAGTTTAAACTGTGTTATGCTGAGGGAACCCTAGGAGGGCTGAACCCCCACCTGTTTGGTGTGTGAGGGGTGTGTATCTGGGAGTCATGGGCTGTGAGTTGGGGATCCATTGGTGGGTACAGACTGTGCCTCCCCGTTGGGGGTATGGTGTTGACCCCGCCGCGACAGGTACTTCAGTGTTTTTGAGGTATGGGGTGGGGGTTGTTGTGGGCTTGGGGTTTGGTTGGGGGTTTGGATTGCGCTTTTACACTGGGCACGCCACTATATGCATGCACACTGCTGGGTCCTCCTGTTCAGAATACGCCATGCTTGATGTCGGATGGCTAGTGGGGCAGTAGATATTCAGGTGTCCGCGGGCACCCTCCGAGTGTTGAGCTGGAAGGTGCGTGGGGTCCTGGACAAGATCAAACTGGGGGCTGTCCTGCGTCAGGCCAAGAGGGTCAGAGCTAATGTCCTTCTGCTACAGGAGACCCATTTGATGGGTTCCAAGGTCCTTTGCCTGCAGCGATATGGCTTCCAGCAGGTCTTTCATGCTGGGTTTACGGAAGGTTCTAGGGGGGTAGCGGTTTTAATTCACTGCAGGGTCCCGTATGTGCATTCGCATCAATGGTTGCAGTCGTATGCCTTTCTTCTACTAGATGAGGCCCATCAAGTCTGGCTGGCGACATGAAGCAGAATCTGCCAATGGGGCGATAAGTCGAGCAAAATGCTACATCGGCTCTGTCAGGGCATTTTTCACCAGCAGGTCCTCCCAGGGGTGCTTGATGAAAGTCCCCCAGACCTCAGGGCCATAGCGGAGAGCTTCGCCACTTATTATGCTGATCTATATGCTCCGCGGGAGTGTCTACCCGAGGCGACAGTGGATAAGTTCATTGCGGATCTCCTGCCCAAGGCGGTGTCCGATGATATACGTCAACGGCTTGAGCTCCCCTTATCGGTGGAAGTACTGAGCAAGGCCCTGGGAGAACTCAATACCCCCTGGGCCCAATGGGTTCCCCGCTGAGTTCCATCGTTGGTACAATCTGCAGCTGGCATCTTACTATCGGGCAGTGGTTGAGGAGGCCAGGAAGAGCGGTTGGCTCCCCTCGGACTGGCGACATGCGGAGATGGTGGTGTTTCATAAGCCGGGTTGGCCTCCGGAGCAACATGCCTCTTACCGCCCCATTTCTCTCCTCAATGTGGAGGCAAAAGTCTTAGTCAAGGCTCTGGCCAGCCGCCTTTTGCCGTACATTTCCGCTTTGATCCGCCCACACCAAGCCGGGTTTATGCCCAAGAGGACGACGCAGCACAACATACGGTGGGCCCACGTAGCTCTGGCAGCGGTTCGGCGGTCGTGGGTGCAGGCGGAGCTTCGCCTTTGCAGGCATAGACAGGGCATTCAACTCCCTGAGTTGGGTCTACTTGTTCGCCATTCTTCGGTGGCTTAACCTTGGCCCCCGGTTCTTGTCGTATGTGAGGCTACTATACACCGACCTGACAGCGTCAGTCTGTGTGGCAGGTGCGGTATCGCCTAGCTTCCCAATCCATTGTGGCACCAGGCAGGGGTGCCCCCTGTTGCCTTATTTATTTGCCTTGGCTATGGAGCCGCTTGTGGCCTGGGTGCGCATTGATGCACAGCTGGAGGGGTTTGCGTGGCTACCGGTCTTTCAGATAGGATTGCGCTATATGCAGATGACGTCCTTTTCTTTTTAATGGCATTGAATAGGTCGGGCCGGAGATCATGCGCATATTTGGGGAGGCGTCCGGGCTATACATGAACGCTCGTAAGTGTACGTTATGGCTGCTGGGAGCTCGGACAGAGAGGGTTCATGGGCATCTACTCTACAGGTGGCGGTGGGTGGCCTCAAATATCTGGGCGTTTACCTCTCTGACGTGCCAGCGGTGTCATGGGAGTGGAATGAGGTGATAGTTTGGGAGCCCGTGCAGGCGGATATTAAAACCTGGACCCGTATGCCATTAACTATCTATGGCAGGTCGGCAATATTCAAAATGGTCGTTCTCCCCCGCCTACTACACCAATTGCAAAATCACCCTATCAGATTGCGCCCAGATGGTTCCGGCTGGTCAACTCGGCACTGGGGCAGTTTCTCTGGGGGGGGGAGGAGCGGTGCCTGTTGCATTGCATAGGTGCTTTTTCACTACTTACTGTGGAGGCCTGGCGACCTCAGACATTCTATCATATTATCAGGCCTCACACTTGCTGGTCCTCTATGAGTGGTGGTATGGGGACAGGGGGGACCGGGCCTATGCTGTGGAGCGGTACATGATGGGGCAGTCTACTCTTCATACCATACTTTATTCATCTGCGCTGCGTGGTACATTGCCGCCGGCGACAAAAGTGGTCTTCCAAATTTGGAGGCAATCTCTGAAGCGCATGGGGTGGTGGAACACACTTACGGAGGAAGCCCCCCTGTGGCACAATGGGCGCCTGCCTGCCTTGGCGGCCTTGCAGGGCTTTCGAGGTTGGGATGCCATTGGCGTCTCCACCCTGGGCGATGTTGTGCGCGATGGGTTCCTCGAACCGTTTCGCGACTTACAGGTAGAATTCAGCATGCCCCAGTTGCAATTCTTCCGGTACTTCCCGCTCAGGCACACGCTTACCCCTAGTCTAGAGGGCCTTGACTCGATTCCTGAGTTTAGTCCGCTAGAAGCAAAAGTTTCTATGGGCGACCTGGAGACCAAAAAGATATTGCACATATACCAGACCCTGGTCACTCATAGTGCGTCCCAACTGGGGAAATTGCGGGGTGCATGGGAAGAGGATGTTGGGGTCTTGGAGGAAGAAGACTGGAGGAAGGCCTTAGCCGTACCTCAGGGGGCCAGCCATAGCTATGCATCTCGGCCTCAATACCTTCACCGGGTTTACTTTACTCAGGTACGATTATGGCAGGTGGGGCTGGTTGCTTCCTCGGAATGCCTCCGGTGTGACGGAAGGCACATTTCTACATACGGTCTGGCAGTGCTTATCGCTGGACCATTTTTGGAGAGGGATATTTGCCTGCCTCTCTGAAGTCCTGGGGTGGTCGCTCCGGCGTACACCACAGCAAGCATGCCCTATTGCATGTGATGGAAGGAATCAGGGGCCATATCTATAAACGTCACTTGTCACTGCTGGGCCTCACATTGGCGAAACGTGATACAGCTAGGATGTGGAAGGATGTGCGGGCGCCCTCGGTGGCAGCCTAGAAAACAGCTTGGACTTCTGCATGGGGTTGGAGCAGCCAAGCTTTGTGGCTCGGGGATGCCCGCATCAGCATTATAAAATTTGGAAGCGGTGGGCTCACTATAGGGGCCTGTGGCTGGAGCCTCCGGCTGAAACAACCAATATCTCAGCGGAATGAGGGCAGGGACGGGATGGTTGGGCCTGGTGCAGGGGGGGGAGTCTGGAGTGTGTGTGTGCTCGGGTGGGTGGGTCTCTGTGGTGGTTGTGCAACCCGGGGTTGGGGGGGTGGTTGGAACAGTTGGGCTACATGGGGCTATTATCCTAAACGACGCTCATTGTTGAATGTGCTGGTTGCTGGTTGCCTTGTTTTCTTTAAAAAAGTCTATTGCTGTAATTTAACTGTGTAATGTGATATTGCAGTGGTCTCTGGAGAGCCATGTGCCTATTGTGTATATTGACGAATAAAGTTTGTTTAAAAAAAAATAATAATTTAAGAGCCATGCCCTGGGGGATAGGGTCCCCGGGGCCGATTAAAGCCTCGGGAGGGGGGCCACATGGCTCCCTTTCAAATTTTTTGATTAACAAAAAATAATTAGGGGGCAGGCCCTAGGTGATGGGGTCCCCAGGGAAAATAAATTAGAAAAAGAAGGGGGGCCACACAGACCCCCTTCTGAAAAAATAAATAAATAAAAGACCGGCATCGCGCCGGAGGCCACGCCCCCTCATTGCAGCACTCACCAAACGCCTGGCGCATTTGCAGATGGGGAACAAATTCCCCTTGAATACTGGGGGTCCCTGGGAGCCAACTAGCCCACCAGGAACTTCCAGAATGTGCCAGGGGGCCGCGTTGCAGAGAGGTGTTCGAGGCCACACCACTTTTTATACCTCTGCAACGCAGCACTGCAGGGCTTAATGGAGGTAGCTGGTTGTCTAGTTGCACCCCAGGGACCCTCAGAACTCTTGGGGAGTTAATCCACCAACTTAAAACGCTCCATGGGGAACTTTTGCACAGTGGTGAAGGGAGGGGGCAGGGCCTGAGGTGTTATGTGTGCAAACATGCTCTGTGGCGTGTTTTAAGTTGGGGAATTAATACCTCTTCAATCCTAAGGGTCCCTGGGGACCAACTAGCCGACCAGGTACCTCCAGTAAGCCCCACGGAGCTGCGTTGCAGAGTGTTGTAAAAAGGGGCGTGGCCTCTGAACACCTCTCTGCAACGCAGCTCTCTGGCACATACTGAAGGTACCTGGTGGGCTAGTTGGTCCCCAGGGACCCTCAGGATTGAGGAGGAATTAATTCTCCAACTTAAAACGCGCCACAGGGCATGTTTGCAGACATGTCACCTCAGGCCACTCCCCCTTCCTTCACCATTGTGCAAACGTGCCCCGTGGCGAGTTGTAAGCTGGGAAATTAATTCTCTTTCAATACTGAGGGTCCCTGAGGGCCAAATAGCCCAACAGGTATCTTGAGTATACGCCAGGGAGCTGTGTTGCAGACAGGTGTTCAGAGGCCACACCCTTTTTACACCTCTCTGCAACGCTGCTCTGTGGTGCTTACTGGAGGTACCTAGTGGGCTAGTTTGAGCCTAGGGACCCTTAGGATTCAAGGGTACTTAATCTCTCAACTTAGAACGGCCACAGGGTGCGTTTACACAGTGGTGAAGAGAGGGGACAAGGTATGAGGTGACATGTGCAAAGACGCCATGTGGCGCGTTTTAAGTTGGGGAAATAATTCCCCTTCAATCCTGAGGGACCCTGGGGGTCAAGTAGCCCACCGGGTGCTTCCAGTAAGCACCACTGCGCTGTGCTGCAGAGAGGTGGTGCAGACCGTGACCCTTTTCACACCTCTCTGCAATGGCGCTTACTGGAGGTACCTAGTGGGCTAATTTGCCCCTAGGGACCATCAGGATTCAAGGGGACTTAATTTCCCAACTTAAAACGACCACAGGGCGTGTTTATACAGTGGGGAAGGGAGGGGACGGGGCCTGAGGTGATGTTTGCAAACACGCCCTATGGCGCGTTTTAAGTTGGGGAAATAAATCCCTTTCAGTCCTGAGGGTCCCTGGGGGCTAACTAGGGGGTGCTTCCAGTAAGCGCCACTGTGCTGCGTTGCAGAGAGGTGGTCCAGGCCGTGCCACTTTTTACACCTCTCTGCAACTCAGCTCTGTGGCACTTACTGGAGGTACATAGTGGGCTAGTTGGACCCTAGGGACCCTCAGGATTCAAATGAACTTAATCTCCCAACTTAAAACGGCCACAGGATGTGTTTACACAGTGGTGAAGCGAGGGGACGGGCCTGATGTGACATGTGCAAACACACCCTGTGAGGCGTTTTAGGTTGGGGAAATGCTGCGCTTTGCAGAGAGCTGGTCCAGGCCGTGCCCATTTTTACACCTCTCTGCAACGCAGCTCTGTGGCGCTAACTGGAGATACCTGGTGGGCTAGTTGTACACAAGGGATACTCAGGATTCAAGGGGACTTTATCCACCAAATTAAAATGGCACAGGACATGTTTGCACATGTCAGCTCAGCCCCCCTCCCTTCACCAGTGTGAAAACGCGTACTGTGGCTCGTTTTAAGAGGTGGTTTTAATCCCCCTGCCCTATGCTATACTAGGGGCTTACAGAGGAGGTCATGCTAATAACAGGGGTACCCCAACGCATAGTGTACCTTAGTGTATGTAGGTGTTTTAATTGTATTTTAGTTGTCTTTTAGCATAGCACTGACTCTAAGACTGGTTAGTCAGAATCAGTTACTACCAGTACCCATCTGAAAAAGTTGAGGGTACAGGATGATTTTGCAACAATGCCTCTTTCTGCTCCTCTGTTTGTTCTTTCTGCATGTCTTCCTTCTTCCTGCACTTTTCTTCGTCTTTGAGGACTTCTGTTGCTTGTTTCTGCATTTCTTTTTCTTCTTTCTGTGTGTTTTTTCTTCTCTCTTCACATGTCCTACCTCTGTAAGCATTGTTAGAAACTAGCATTTAAAACACCTTATAAATTCACTGAAAAACCATAGGTTTCAGGCATGTTATAGTTACAAATTAGCATTTAGAAAACCATTGAAATTAACTGAAAAAAAACATAGGTTTCAGGCACGTTATAGTTAGGAAATAGCATTTAAAAAACCTTAGAAATTCACTGAAAAAACCTCTCTACTACTCACTCTCTACTACTATCTCTACTACTCACTCTCTACTACTCTCTAGTAGTCACTGTACTACACACTCTCTACTACTTGCTCTCTACTACTCGCTCTCTACTACTCACTCTACTACTCACTCTCTACTACTCTCTACTAATCACTCTCTACTACTCGACTACTCTCTACTACTCTACTCCCTACTACTCTCTACTACTCTCTCTCTACTACTCACTCTACTACTCACTCTCTACTGCTCACTCTCTACTACTCACTCTCTACTACTCACTCTACTACTCACCCTCTACTACCCTCTACTACTCACTCTCTACTGCTCTCTCTCTACTACTCACTCTCTACTGCTCACTCTACTACTCACTCTCTACTACTAACTCTCTACTATTCTCTACTACTCTCTTTCTACTACACTACTACTCACTCTCTACTACTCTCTCTGCTACTCACTCTCTACTACTCATTACCTACTACTTTCTACTACTCACTCTCTACTACTCACTCTCTACTACTCACTCTCTACTACTCACTCTCTACTACTCACTCTACTACTCACCCTCTACTACTTTCTACTACTCACTATCTACTACTCACTCTCTACTGCTCTCTACTACTCACTCTACTATTCACTCTCTACTCTCTACACTCTAATATTCATCCTCTACTCTCTACCTCTCTACCTCTCTCTACCTCTCTCTCTACTACTCTCTACCTCTCTACCTCTCTACCTCTACACCTCTACCTCTCTCTACAGGCATACATATGCACATTACCTACTGGCGGTCGCCAGTAGGTATATATAGTTAGGATTTTTCTCTATGGGATTTCTGAAAATTCTATGTCTAATAACTTTGGCGTTTGTGGACAGAATTGGCTGAAATTTTCAGAAAAATGGCACATTTTGTTTCTGAGCAGCTCCTGAAAATTTGGGGTGGGGTCGTCAAGGGGGGCCGAGAAAAAAGGGGGGTCCCAAAACGCGTTTTTCCCATGTTAATTTCCATAGGGCGGTTGGCCTCACTTTTAGCTCGAACGGCTGAATGGATTTGCATGAAACTTGGCAAAATTGTACATATAAAAATGATTAAAGACTCAAACAATTTTTGACTATTAAATATAATTTATTTTTCTGATTCTTTTTCAAAATTTAATAGACTGTCTAACATTTGACTGTCCGAAATGTCCTCTTGTTGAGTGAACATAACTTCCCACATTTTATCGTCCTCATAATGAAGTAACAAATCCACAGATTCTACACATTGTAGAAGTTCTTGGTCTCGTGATTCGTCCATGATTTCCAAGTCAATGCTTTCAATGATTTCCTCATTGTTCATCTCTAGGGCAATTTCAAAGGAAACGTTCTGTTCTCCTTCCATTTTTGTGCTGAAATTTGCATAAAAAATAAATATATCAGTAGAGATAGGACAATGTTGGGTTTAAGTTCAGACAGGTACTTGTGAGTTTATAACAGAGAAGTTATCTATGGGCACAGTATGGTTTCATGCGTGAAGTAGTACTATTAAAAAGTGCCTGCGAAAAAGCCTAAGTAAATTCATAATTATAACACAGAAACGTAAATCAATCCATAATTATAATAAACAAGCCTTTCTCAATGTCTAACTCTTACAGAGGGATAGTATATAACTATCTGAAAATGTTTTCCAAATTAATTTAAATTGCATAACATAGTTCTCCGGTCAAATTTATAAAATAACATCTTACCTTTTAAAAACAAGTTTAAGTTGTCAGTGAAAATGTTCTTGCAATGTACTTCAGGAAGTAGTAGTCAAAATGGCTGTGTTTTTCTCTATTTCTATATATATATTCAGGTAATAATCAATCAAATGTCAGGTAAAAAAAGTAGAAAATGAAAGTAACATTTTAATTGGTTGTCAATTCCAACACTTCAGATGTGTTTTGTGAAGTAATTTACCTCAGGGAATTTAGAGAGGTCTACATGGTAAATAGCTAAATAGAATTCTAACCAAATTTGTGAAAATGGTAGGGATTGGTATGTAGTATGAGCTAATGTATATTTGGTGAAAGTGTCTCCAGTGGTTTTTCTGTAAATTACTTTTCCACCTTTTTTAAGCGAGCGCTTCTCAGTGCGTGTCCCGGTACGCGAACCTGCAGCGTTACGGGAGTCCTCCATTTTGTGTTTCGGTAGAATTGAGATACAAGATGGAGGGTAAATAATGTTCAGAATGAGTAGAAGGGGGCACGGTAGACGTATCCTGACCCCCTAGGTTTTCTGAGGGTGGCTGAGGAGTCCCATATGTGCGAGAAAAAAAAATTTTTTTTAAAAAAAATTCGCGCGGTTAGCTGCCGGTACGCGAACCGTGTAGCGAACCGGGAAGCGAACATAAGTGAAAATTTGTGAAAAAAGGTACATTCGAAATTTTTAAAGAGTAATTTTAGTTAAGGTAGCTCTGAAAAGAGCTTTTGGGTTCTGTGTAAGTTCTAGGTACTTATAAGTAGGTACCAATACACAGTCTTAAATTTTGTATGAAAACTCTGTTCCCCTCATCTGAGAAGTGCATGCCATCTCCTCTGTAGATATCTTGCATTTAGTAACGCAAGTTATTGTTGTAGATGCAGCCCATTCAATGGTCTCTCATGTAAGCTGAAACAGACTTATTTACATGCTTCCTCGATTTCTCAATTTGTGGACAAAATTGATTGGACCACCTCCAATTTTGTCTTTGGCATATATTGGAATATACCAAGGCAGTTTGAGGAAAAAGTGCCATCGATTGCTCAAAGGTGTCCTTTAAGAGCATTTCCAGACCTACCCCAGTCAAAGTGCCCAGATCATTTCCTCCACAGTGCACTATTATGAGGTCAGGGTTTGGCAAATGTAAAAAGGTTTTCACCAATGGTATCAATTGGTGACATTTCAATCCTCTTTGGCCAATCCATTTGATTTCCACATTTTGTAAATTGAGGTTGTGTAAATTTCTGTTATCAGCATACCTGTGAGCCCAGTGGATGAAGCTATGTCCTAGAATCCAGACAGAAAACATGGCGAGAGGAGGTTCTGCTGCAGTCAGATGAAGTGTGGGAATGAAATGGCAGTTGAAACAGTGGAGTTTGTAAAGAAAAAAAACTGTGGAGTTTGAGTGCTAATGATTCATTAGCAGTGATTGATGGATTTCCATTTCTGAAAACAGAAAGTTAGGGTGCATGGATGTGTTCTTTGAAAGATGTAATTTGAATGGTTAATAAAAAATGATTTTATGAAAGATTGCAGTGGATTAGCAGGTGTACTGAGAGTTCAGAGTTCATTTGAAACATTGTTGTGTGAACTTGTAAACATGAGAGGTCTGGCAGGAGGTAGTTGCTATGGAAAAAGGGCAGAAAGGGCAGAGGGGGGAAGGGTGTTGATTTGAAAAAAGTGAGGGAAGAGTTTTGATTGGCTGACATGAGAGATATGTGTGATGAAAATCTGCATTTCTGTGCCTTTCTTGGTTGCAGCCTCTGGAGTGCATACCTTTTGTCCTGCTAAAGAAAAATTGGTGTGTTTCTGAGACTGTTTTGAAAATCAAAAAGCATTTGCTAAGGTGAGATATCGTTTCTTTATTTCAGGTAGAGACTAGTCTGCTTTTTTGAGAAAATAAGAACGCCAGCTGTGCATTTAAAATGATGTTTTGAGTCAAGTGTTTGCATTATGTTTTCCAAGAAGATTTTGCATTCTTTTACAAATTGTAATTGGAGATAATGTGAAATATTAGTACTGACAAGGTGTGGTTGTACATAGGAGCTGTGCTGTGTTTTCAAATTATGACCAGAAAATCGTTTTTAAGGAAAAGGAATGCTTTTTAAATTTATGAGAATTTATTTACTTGCGATGTGACTCCTGCAATGCGTCGCTTTTGCGGAACAGATGCATGATGCATCTGTGTTGTTTTTGCCCACAGTGTACATGGTAAAAGTGATGCATAAGTGGTGCAAGGGCCTTTGTAAATACACCCCTATGTGTGCTTGGTCATTTTAAGTCACTTCCCCCTGGGGAAAGGGTCTTCTAAATATGTCCTCATGTGTACTTTGCAATTTTAAGTCACTTCTCTCTGGTGCAAGTTCTTTGTAAATACGCCGTTATGTGTGCTTGGCCATTTCAAGTCACTTCCCTCTGGTGCAAGGCCAGGGCCTTGTAAATACGCTCTCATGTGTGCTTGACCATTCCAGGTCACTTCCCCCTGGTGCAAGGGCCTTGTAAATAGGTCCCCATGTGTGTTTGGCCATTTGTAGTCACTTTCCCCGTGGTGCAAGGTCCTTGTAAATACGCCCCCATGTGTGCTTGGCAAATTTTGATTTTGATTGTTTGAGTTACATAGCCATGTTAAAAGTGATGGAAAAAAGGTGCAAGGGCCTAAAAAAAACGCTTTCATGTGTATTAGGGCATTTTAAGTCAGTTCCCCATGAATGTAGGTATATAATTGTTTTACATAAAAGGTTTAAAAACGTTTTTTGAAATCAATTATGTTGCTTGATATGTACTGCTAGTGTTTCATAGGTTGTTTGGGGCATATTTACAAGGCCTTTGAGTCCCTTTGATGTTATTTTTCCCATTTTAATTTAAGACATTTCCCCGTGGAGCAAGGTCCTTGTAAATACGCCCCCATGTGTGCTTGGGTAATTTAAGTATTGATAGGGTGTGCTTCTACATAGGACGTAGACTACATCTGCGCAATGAGATAACTAAGCTGAAGAAATACAGGTGATATGATTGTTAAATGTGCAAAAATATTTGCACGTTTTTCAATTATATTACTTGTGTTTCCTAACATTACGAATCACATTGTGCAGATGAGGTTTAGAGAGATAGAGGAGGTCTGGCCTTTGTTCAAGAGTGCAGTGGACATGATTCACTTCATTGGTAGGCTTGTACATGTATTATCACCTCTGTACTCTTCAACAAGCCTAAATTTCATCTGCAACCCTGAGTAGGCCTCACCTCAAACAAACCTCTAGATAGTCCACACCTTATCGTCATCCTGAATCAATCATTTAAAGTGTTAGGGGCAGATTTATGATGGCTGAGCGCCTCTTTTGTGCTGCTGTTGCGTCACTTTTATAATGCAGTAGTGATTTACAAGATGTACCATGTTGCAAGATAGTACTCGCGGGCCGTGGAGAGAGTTACGGTGGGGCAGGGAGGCAGGGAGGAGAAGGGGCAGGGTGGAGGGACCTAAACACTGGCATATGGATTATTGCAGGTAAGTATATAATTTAACATGCGTCAGGTTTCATGTGGGCGTTTTGTTGCAGGGTGGGCAGTCATTTGCATGAAAGTCCTGTAAAACTAACATAGTAAAATTAAGAAGATTTCATTGAATCATCTTTATGGCATTGCTGAATCAAATCCTTACTGTTATTGATTTACTGTTTGGTAATAGTGGTTAATAACATTTTTTATTATATTTTACCACAGATTCAACTGCAGATCATTTCGAAATTAGACAATGCCGTCTAAGGATAGAATCCGAAAGGCTACAAAACGTCAAAGACAGCAGATTACTAAATGCTTGCAGCAGTCCTCTACAATAAAATATCGTCAAGTCACGAAGAAAGCTCCGGGTAAGAGAACAAAATCATTCCTTAGAAACATTTTTAGAAACAAAAGTATAACTACAGAACAAGTTTTAGTCCAGAAAAAGAGAGCCAATTTAAACGGAAAGGAAAGGCCAATCAAAAATGTTACTGGTAGAGCAGGAGATAATTCTGTGCATGGCAGTAGAAGGAAAAATCTGTTTAGGGACATTCGTAGACGAATGTTCCGCAACAGGATAATTGGCAATTTGTTAAAAAATTTCAAGAAAGGTCAACAGAAAGTGGCTTTTTATAAGAGAAAGAAAAATGTAGAGAAAATTATTGATCAGGCTTTTGAAATTAAGCAAAAGTTATTTATTTTGGTAATCAATAGAATTAGGAAACTAAACAAGGTAATTTATGATTTCAAATCAAATAGTAGATGGAAGAGAGTAGTTAATAGAAGTAATTTTTGTGAAGTTTTCTCAGGAGAATGGATGCATAGTTCAAGTTGTGAGGCATTTTTTAATGAGGAGAGTTATTTTCAGGACAATAATTTGGTGCATGCAGTTGACACCAGTGGTCGAGCTTATGAGGTGAAAGATGGTTGTCCGGTTGAAAAAGAAAAACTTGTGTCAACAGAGGCAGAAGAGGTGTTAGGTAATGAAGTTTTAGGGAGACGTCCTAAGGGACCAGTGTATACCTGGAAGTATAGTTCTATTTGCAGTGTGCGACAGGATTCCATTAATTTTCTTTGTGATTTTGTACGGACATTTAATAAGAAAAGTTTAAAACAGAAAATAAAATTGTTGCAAGAATTAGATCCTTGCAGAGTGAGAGAAGTGACAGGTTTGCATGGTCATTCACTGGCTTGTCTTTCCAGGAGAGTATGCCAGAGTGTTTTTCATCATTTCAGGATGCTAGCAGTGCATCATAGTAAAGTGAGGAAATTAGTTAGAATGTTGTATTATGGTAAGAGTCCAGCAATTATGCTTAAACAATTATGCACTGCTCTTTTGCATGGTTCTGAAGTAGATGTGAAGAATATCTGTGAAGAAATTGAGTTTTGTTACTTTACAAGTAAAGAGGAGAATGTTGAAATTGACCCAGAAGAAGAAGGTAATGTGGAAGCTAGTTTACATGTTTCCAGTACAGATAATTTTCAAAAGGAAATTGCCACATTTCAGGTGAAATCAAGTGAGAGGCCTAATTTCACTTGTGTGTGTTGTCGACGCACTTAACATAAGAATCAGACTAAGTTAGTGGATTTATATGCGAAAAGTGAAAGGGAAAATAATAGTGAATGGAAGGATTTTGCAACATACTTGATGGTAGAAAATTGTTTTGATTTGGGTTTGGATCAACGTGTTTGTACTTATTGTTGTAACAAATTAAATCAAAACCGGATGCCTGCTAGAGCGGTTCATAATAATCTGGAATTGGTTGACATTCCTTCTGAATTGAAGGATTTAAATACTTATGAATCTATTTTGATTCAAAGTGTGCATCCCTTTCAGGCTATTGTAAGAATGGAGCCAAAGACAGGGAAATTGCCTCCATCAGATTTACAGAGAGGATTAAAGGGAAGAGTTGTTTATTTGCCTCTAGATTTAAAAAAAAATAATAATACAATTGGAGTAGAGAAAGTGGAAGAGGAACCTCTGGTTATCTTAGTTAATGGCGTTCCGACAAAGAGTAAGAAAATATGGCAAGATTTAGTGGATGTTAGGAAAGTCAAAAAGGCAACATTGTATTTGAAGAAAAACAATAAGTACTACAAGAATGTATATGTTACAGAAGAGGAAGTAAGTGAAGAAGAGGATGGCGATTTGTCTGCTGGTCAAATTGAAAAAGTAGAACCCTCTAAAAATGAAGAAATATATGAACATTATAGTGTTCATCCTTTGCATTCTAAGGAAGTCATGGGGAATGCTATTGAGTTGCTTCAAATGAAACAAGCCAAAGGGAGTCCTATTAGTGTTTGGGAGGAAAGTTTGGAAGCTCAGTGCTTCCCACAGCTATTTCCAACAGGTCAAGAAGGAAGATATGATGAGCGACCTGTTCAAATTCCTGCTTCTGAATACCGGACTTTACGATTGTATGTAGAAGATCCTAGGTTTCGTCAATGCATTCCCTATTTGTTTCATCTACTGTTTGAAAGCGATCTGTCTGGACTGTCATATGCAGTGAACCACATCTTGAAAAGTGGTGTACAGATGCAAAACATCTCGGCAAGTGACCTTATGAATAAAGTCAATGTGCAAGATAGTATTTTGGATTCTCACCTGATTAATCTCATGGCGTGTCAGCGTGGTACTAATGAGTACTGGTACCGTCGTCATGGTGATTTGAAATGTATGCTGAGGAACTTAGGAACTCCCACATGGTTCCTCACTCTCAGCTGTGCCGAGTATGGCTGGGAAGACTTACTTGAATTTCTACGAGAGGCAAATGGAAACATTGAAAATATCGAATTCAAGACACCCGGAGAACTGTGTTCTTTGGATCCAGTGAATGTATGCAGGTACTTCAATCATAGATTTGAAGCTATGATGTCTTTCATCATGAACAAGAAAAATCCACCTCTTGGAGAGGTGTTGGATTTCTTCTGGAGAAAGGAGTACCAAGCAAGAGGTGCTCCTCATATACATATGCTGCTGTGGATCAAAGATGCTCCCAAATTTGGAACAGATCCGGATGACTTAGTGATGAATTTCACAGAACAGTATTCTACATGTGCTGTTCCAAAGACAAAGGAAGCCAAAAGTCTAAGAGAACAAGTTTTACGGTTTCAAAGCCATCATTGTGGAAAGTACTGTCGTCGTAAATTCAGAAACAAGAACAAGTACTATACAAAATGTTGTTTTGGATTTCCACGATTGGTGATATCTAAAGGAAGAGTGAACAATTTGATGTCTTCTTTGCGACACAATGTGACGAGAAAATCACCCAAAAATACATACAATTTGAAAAGGAACGAAGAGTCCAAGTATATCAATGACTACAACCCAGTGATTTTGTCCATGTGGAATGCTAACATGGATATACAGTTTATGGCTGATAACTGTATGGCTGTGGCTCGGTATGTGACATCTTACATCACCAAAAAAGAAAAGACAGAATTGAAGGATATGTGGGAGGACATTTCCCATGAAAAGAGCCTCAGTAAGAAGTTGTACAGTTTCAGTCTGAAGATGTTGTCGCATCGAGAAATCGGTGCTTACGAATGTTCTGACCGGTTGTCTTCAGCAAGTCTTTATGCCAAATCCAGGAGTATCATTTGGGCGAGTCTTGGTCTTGCTGCAACGCGTAATCGAGTTCTGAAACCTGTACGGGAAATTGAGTATTTGGCGGAAAAGGAGCCAAACAGTACAGATATTTTGAAGACCAACATGTTGGATACATATTATCCAAATAGAAGCAGTCACCTCGAGAATGTTTGTCTGTATGAGGTTCTGCAAAATTACATATTCAAAAGGAACATCAAAGAAGATATTGATAAAGGAGTGTATGCTGTAATTGGAAGTGAGGGATGTCTGGTCAAGCAAAGAAAATGCCAATTGGTAAATCATCGAAAATTGAGTGGTGAATCTCCTGAAAGAAAGGAGTTTTTCTATTTAGCTCTTTTGCAACTTTTCAAGCCTTGGCGTGCAGAAGAGGAACTGCTTGGAGATTTCCTCTGTTACGAAGACTCTTTCAATGCAGCCAAAGAGACGATAGAATGTCCTGTTTTTCCCAAATATCTAGAAATGTTGAATGCGGAAATCGAGCAGGAAGCAACGATTGCAGCCGAGATTGCTAGAGACAGTTCTCAGGACAGTCAGAGTTCTTTTTCATTGAGCCAGGATCCACTAGGAGGACCGGTTATCGAAAATGAAGCTGCCACTGCTATGATTGAAGTGGAAAGAGCCATGGCACATGCTCAGGAGGATGCGGTTAACTTAGAAGACTTGGAAAGACAACTCAACGTTGAGCAGAGGAAAATATATGACGAAGTTACCAACCAAATTGATCATGGATTAAGTCATGAGAAGAAAGAGTGCTCATGTACGTCGTTGAAGACTGTCCGACTATACGTGAGTGGAGAAGCGGGAACTGGAAAAAGTTTCCTCATTAAAGCAATTTCATGTTATTTACAGAAAAGGACTGAGTCATTGCTGTCTTGTGTTGTCACCGCTCCAACTGGACTGGCAGCACATAACATTAAAGGTATTACTTTGCATCGTCTACTGATGCTGCCAGTGGAGCATGATAACAAATTACAATACAACAAGTTATCTGGAGATGCTTGTTGTGAAGTTTCAAGAGTCTTGAGGAAAATGAAACTTCTCATTGACGAAGTAAGCATGGTTTCCAATGTCATGCTTGCCTTTGTGCATTTGAGAATGCAAGAAGTTCTTAAAACAGAGTATGATGTGTTATTTGGTGGCAAACACATCATTGTTTTCGGTGATCTTCTGCAGCTGACACCAGTGAAAGGACAACCTGTGTTCAAAATGCTCACACATGAAGATACCAGGAAGTGTCTAGGGAGTATTGGCAACGTCAATATATGGTTAAACTTCAATTATGCTGAACTGCGTGAAAATATGCGTCAAGCAAAGGATGAAGATTATAAGAATATTCTACAAGATGTTAGAATTGGAAAAGTGACCGAGCATGGGAAAGAAGCTTTACATGCACGATTACTGTCAAATTTGTATCCAGAAGAAGACGTTGTACCTGAGAATATTTTTCGGAAAATTACTGAGAAGAAATCTGGCATATGTTTGATGCCAACTCTTGCAGAATGTGCCATCTTCAACAACAAAATGTTGCATTTAGAAAACCAAGAGATTGTGAAACTGGAAGCTATTGACAGAGTAGAGCATATGGGAGCAACAATTATTTTGTCTGAGAATTTGAAATGTAAATTGGATTCATTAGAGAAGACTATATCTAAAACTGCAGGTTTTGAAAAGACTCTGAATGTGTGCTTAAATTGTCGTATAATTTTAAGAAGGAATTTACATGTTGAAAGAGGGCTGGTAAATGGATCAATGGGTAATGTTGTTGATTTTGAGAAATACAGAAATAGAGATGGAATTGAATTTTTAAAAATTAAATTTGATGGTATTGAGGAAGTACAGCTAATTGGTCGTTGCTCTGCTAGGTTTTTGCTTGTAAAAGACTTATATGTTCGCTGTAAGCAATTTCCTGTTTGCTTGGCATATGCGGTGACAATCAATAAATCGCAAGGTTTAAGTGTAGACAGAGTATTGGCAGTTCTGTGTTCGAGGAGGGTATGGCATATGTGGCATTGTCACGAGTTAGAACTTTATCAGGATTGTACTTGATTGAGTGTGATGTCACAAACATTTGTGCGGATCTAGATTGTGTTAAGGAATACAATAGGTTAAGAAAAGAGTATGCGCCACATTTGCCACAATATCCTTTGTTTGAGAAACGTGTGGTAGGCCGGAAAGGAAGAAATGTGACCAATAGTCGGGAGGTTGTAGCAAAAAGACAAAAAGTCGATGAACCTGAAATTATAAGCAGAAAGAAAAAGGATTCTGTTGAAGATGTTGTTGGTTTTCAATTTGAAAACAGTTCTGGTGTCAACTGCTATGCTAATGTAGTGGTTAATGTTGTCTTTTCTCTAGAAACTTTAAAAGAACAGATTGTGATCAATTCGGATCAAAGTTTTTGCTGCTTGCTGAATTCTGTGTTAGAGAAATGTAGCACTGATAGAACAAAAATCGAAAGTGTGTCTGAAATTCGAAATTTGTTAGACATATAATCAGGTCAAACGCAATTCTCTCAAAATATTCAGCAAGATTGTCAAGAGTTTTTAATGTATATGCTTGATGTGTTACAAGATGAAGGTGTAGATGTAGATCACCTGTTTGGCCTTTCTTATTAATGGCAGCATGACTGCGAGAACTGTAGGCTATCAAGTACTAGTAGTGTATACTCAGAAAGATTTATATATTTAACTTTGCCAGACAGTAAATCAGTGTCCTTTAATAAGCTAGTAAAATTAGCCGATCACAACATGGAGTGTAGCCAATGTAAGTCAGCAATGCTGTCCACATTATTTATACGAACATATGGCCAGTATGTCATTTTAATGTTCCAACGATGTAGGCCTGATGGAACAAAATTGACAACTTTAATTAAAAATGTTGTGGCTTCGCAGTTGTCAATATCAGGAAGGACTTTTGTAACTGCAGCAATTATATATCATGACGGTCCTTCAACAACATCAGGACATTACACAGCTTATTTAAAGTCTAGAAATGGCTGGTCATTCTGCAATGATTCTGTTTTAATTTTCACCAAAAAATTGCCTTTCCACCTTCAAAATTCTTACCTGGTGTTCTTACAACCAAAATTTTAGGGAAGGAATCTTGGGATTTGTTCAGAGGAATTTCAAGAGGTTATAATGGCTCCTACTCTATATGGCCTTGTGGATAATTGTAGTACAGAGCGAAAACGGTTTGTGTTTATAAGCTAATTCAAGCAGCAGATCAAAACAAGGAGTAGAGGAAATGTAAGTCTGCAATGCTGTCCACATTATTTATGGAAACTTATGGGTGAAATGTCATTTTACAATTTCAACTACATAAACTGGATGAAAATAAGTTGTCAAGTCTAATTAAAAATGTTTCGGCTACACAGTCATGGATTTCAGGAAGAACATTTGTAACTGCAGCTATTATATATTATGATGGTCCTTTGACAACATCAGGATATTACACAGCTTATTTGAAATATAAAAAAGGCTAGTCTTTCGGCAATGATTACCATTTTAGTATGAAGCAATGTTGCCTTTTGACTTGTTTTCAGAAGTGAGAATTTAGGGTAGGTAACTGGATTATAATGATTCTAGGTGTTTCTGTAATTTAGTGTGCTGTTTTAAATTGCTTTGTATGTCTCATTTTTCTTAAAACGATGGAGTTTATCTTTCAGAAAGTGGCGGGCAGAAAATAGTAACAGCACAACAGAGTATAAGCTGTTCATAGGACATCCTTTGACGTCATAGAAAGTAAGTTACTTTTGAGGAGTTCTGATTTGTGATTGATTATATTTTATGGGTTTTTTAAACACAATCATTTTGATTGTGTTTTTTTCCCCCGCTGTTATATGATGAATACCTTCAACTCACTGTTTTCAGTGAAATTTGATATATTCTGAGAACAGCAAAAATAAACCATTAAATATGTATAATTAATTTTGTACTTTGAATTGTGATTTTTAATATGTATTCATCTTGTCTCATGCTCACTCATCTTTGACTACCTTCTATTAATTTAAACATTTTTGTTCTTTCTTACACAGATTAAAAGTATAAAAATAACAAGTGACTAAGTTAACGACAATTATAAGGTAAATATTTAGTACTCTTTACGTTACATCTCTATCAAATTTAACTTTTATTAGTTCCACTGCTTCATTTCTTTAACCCTCAGTTTCTTGCCTTTGCTACTTCCCTCATTTCTTTTTCTATTACTTATTTATACTACTCTTTCCACTCCTTTTCTCAGTCCTTCTTTCAACAGTATCTGTGTGTTACTCCCTCTATTTGTCTTTCTTTTAACATTACTCTCTGTTTACTTACTCTTCTTTTAAAAATGTTTTATTTTTTTTAGTTCGCTTCCGGTTCGCGTACCGGCGCACGAACCGGGAAGCAAATCAAAAGAAATAGAGGTTGCCAGAGTGCTAAACATTCTAGCAATTTCTTATAAAGGGGAGGTAGTTCTGAAAAGAACTTTTTTTTAATTATTTTTGTTGTTTTATATTTTTTTAAATATTTTTCTGAACATTTTTATAGTTTTTTGTATTTTTTTGAAGTTTTATATATTTTTTTGTTTTTTTTGGGGGGGGAAACAAAAATGATTCATTAGAAAGGGCTCAACAGGAGCAACAAAAAAAAAAGAAAATTTATTTTCTGGGGCGTTTTGTACATTGATGATGTTCAAAAGCTCTATTGATTAGAGTTACACTCCTCTCTCCATAGGAAATTAATTTTCCGCAAATTATACAGGTAAATTTCATTTGGCCAAAGTTCATCTGTATATTTGGGACTGTCTCCCTTGCCTCTGATCCCGTCACTGCCTCTTCATTGGTGGATGTACTGGCCACAGGTCGGGGGTTATCCACAAGATCACGTATTTGTGCACCACTGTAATTTATCGGGTGTCACCTCTCCATATGGCGATGCATGGTATAATTACCATAACTGTATTTTTTTCTGTTCCTCTGGACAGTTCATTTTTACAAATCAGGCAGGTAACATACCGGGCGTTCACCTTTTTTTGTCCTTCTGGAAATGAAAAAAATTGCCAAATATAATTTTCTTTTATATGGGACCTCCTTGGCTGTTCTGGTAAAAACCTCCTTGTCCCTTGCTCCTCTTCCTCTTCTTCCTCTTCTTCCTCCTCTTGTTGGAGGATGACCTGAGAAGGTGGTCCTCCTTTCCTAGGAGGTGGTGGTGGTGGGGGTCCACCAGCTGCAGCAATCATTGAAGCCATTTGTGCGGTAGTCAATGTAGGTCTTTCTCTCATAAAATGAAAGTCAGAGTGAGGAAAAAAGGTGGGGCTTTCATCATTTGGGAAAAAAAAATGTTCTAAACCAATGAAAAGTGTTATTTTAAGGTCATATGACCAAGCCTTTCATCATTAGGAAACAAAAAGTAAAATGAACATGACCTGTTATGCTTACGTTACGCGCTCCGCGCCGCGCCCCGGATCGATTCCGGGGCGCTGCGCTTCGCGCCTCGGTTCGCGTTCCGGAGCACTTCCGGGTGCGCTAACGCGGCGCGTCATAAGACGCATTACGCGGTAACGTGATACGTCGCGCTTACGCGACGCGTCACGATGTTGCTTTCTAACGCGGTAGTTGCGCAAACGGAACGTTTACCGGTTCGCGGACCTGGTCGCGGAACAAATTGAAGCACATTTTACAGCTTTTGATATTTGCTATTAAAAAACCATTGAAATTTACTGAAAAAACCATAGGTTATAGACCATATATAGTTAGGAATTAGCATTTACAAAACCTTGAAAATTCACTGAAAAAACCATAGGTTATAGAACCTTATTTTACTCACACAAAACCATTGAAATTTGCATATATAGTTAGATGCACTAACTATATATCGCGCACCCGCAATCCACTGCTGATCATGTCACATATTACATCATTCATGACATGGTCAGTGACATCACTGATGACATCTCAAATGACATCACTAATGACATCACTGATGACATCTCAAATAACATCAATGATGACATCTCATTTGACATTACTCATCACATCACTGATGATATCATTCATGTGATAATACGATGAACCTCTTCAGATTCTAATATAACCTTAGATACAATCAGTGTAAACAGACACTCACAGACTGTCACTCATCCATGGAGTTACTCACACACCTAGTCAGTCATGCAAAAAATCAATCACACCTCAATTTCCTCAACTATACAGTTATACACACCTTACTTATTCAAACATATACTAACACATATTTACTCTCTTATACAATCCCTGATACAAGTTTACAATGATCCATACAGCCACTCACACATTCACTGGCTCTTATGCACAGTTATTTATATATGTCAACTCTCACATGTACTGTGTTTTACATATGTACTTACTTTGACATGTAGCACTAAGATATCCATTCACTCACCAATACACTCATGCACACAGTCAACCGCCCATACAGCTGATTCCACATGCACTTTTGAACCCATACATCTAGTGAATCAACTGTTCACACATCTATGCACAGAGTCACACACCTCCCAGCCACCCATACACACACACTCAGTCTCCCATACAAATACTTGGGCAACCAATCAATAACCCATATAGTTACTCATATAGCTACTGATCAACACTTGCAGCAGTTTACAGAACAACAGACATAATGATGCACAAATTAAGACAGTTTAGTCACTAACTTATGCACTCAGTGAGACACATTTAATCACTCACTCATACAGTCAGACATGCACCTACTAAATCCTTCATCCAGACACTTATACATCCACTCATTCTTCAATATGTAAGACATATTTTAACTTTACAGAAACATACAGTCACTGGATGTTGTCATCAGTGATGTCATCAGTGATGTCATTTGAGATGTCATCAGTGATGTCATCAGTGATGTCACTGACCATGTCATGAACGATGTAATATGTGACATGATCAGCAGTGGATTGCGGGTGCGCGATATATAGTTAGTGCATCTAACTATATATGCGAATTTCAATGGTTTTGTGTGAGTAAAATAAGGTTTTGTAAATGCTAATTCCTAACTATATATGGTCTATAACCTATGGTTTTTTCAGTGAATTTTCAAGGTTTGGTAAATGCTAATTCCTAACTATATATGGTCTATAACCTATTGTTTTTTCAGTGAATATATATACAATTGAGTAACCCTCTGAGTATCACCTATAGAAAAGCTAGGTCTATGGGTGACACTTTGGGTTTCCAGTAGTCCTGAAGTCAGAGTAGCAGGGAACTGGCTATCTGGCAGTAAAGGGTTCCTCAAGTGTTCGGTTTGCAAGGCATGCAAAAATGATATTAACATAAGTGAATACTTGATTCCCTTGAGTGACACTCCGGTTCTCATCCAATCAAAGCTGACTTGCAAAACTGAGTATGCGGTGTATGGGCTGGAGTGTCCGTGCGGCCTACGTTATGTGGACAGCACAAAATTACCAGTGCATAAAAGGATACTCCAGCACCTTAGAGCCATTACCAACGGCGACACCGCGTACCCAGTGGCAAGACACTTTGAGGAAGCTCATAATCAGAATCCTGTGGGCCTGAAATATTTTGTAATTGACACAGTTCCTCCGCTCAGGAGAGGGGGTAACCGTGAGGCACTCCTACGCAAATTGGAGACAAGACACATAATACTGTTCGATTGCAAAATCCCAAACTGTATGAATTCTAGTGAGGATTTTTTTACTTGTTTATAGGCGTTCTGGTTGTTCGCAACATACCTGTATATTGCTGCTCTTCTAACTAATTTAATGTTTTTTTTAATTTTTATATATATTTAGGTATTAAGATTTTTGACACTTTTTTGTAATTATTTATACACTTTGATTGATATAGCGTGTTGATATGTATTTATTTGCGGAGTTTGCACATTCAATTGTATTAAATTGTTATTTGCATATTGATTATAGCCCACTTAGGCTATATTATCCTATTAATTTCAATAATGTGGATGATTAGGACGAGACATATGGGTCATGGTAGAAATATTAAAATGGGTTCCTTTTTATTTAGAAATTGGTCCCCGGTTTTTACCAATGTCCTAGCATAGCGTGTTACATGATTGATCAGATATTAGTTGCAATTTGATTAGACATGTACATGGAATTTTGATAACGTATTATTCCATTTTTTTATTTTTTTTATTCAGGAGTTACTTTTAACATGTTTGTATTCGTTTGCACTGCTACTTAATCATGTATGTTACCCTAATTGATCAATGTATTTTACATGTATAATCTCATTCATATTTATTGCATTTAAATTATGGATGGTGTTTTTTGACCGCAAACAGGGAGACATTAGTCTGTCATCTATGTTTATGCCTTACTATCAGCACGCCGTCACTTTAAAAAGATTTAGAAAAGGGGGTGGTGATGAACAGAGTGTCTGAGTTAAACAGACCACTCTTACCCAGTCCAAAGATCAGGGCTTGATCCATCACCGTTATTTATCTCACTGCCCCATCCCAGCTCAGAACCTGGCTATATGCAAATCAGTCTGTCCCTGGCCCAGTGCATCATGGGAACAGGGCAGACTAAACTACCAAGCCAATTCTTCACCAGAAAGGAGACAAGCTACCGGGGACCGGTTTCTGGCATTTCAGCCTTCTTCGGCCCGGCTTGCTTGAATCCTGATGGAGCAGTGAGAAAGGGACTCATGTCTGAGTATACCCTGCCACACCTATAGTGGCCAAAAACGATTTAGAAAAGGGGGTGGTGATGAACAGAGTGTCTGAGTTAAACAGACCACTCTTACCCAGTCCAAAGATCAGGGCTTGATCCATCACCGTTATTTATCTCACTGCCCCATCCCAGCTCAGAACCTGGCTATATGCAAATCAGTCTGTCCCTGGCCCAGTGCATCATGGGAACAGGGCAGACTAAACTACCAAGCCAATTCTTCACCAGAAAGGAGACAAGCTACCGGGGACCGGTTTCTGGCATTTCAGCCTTCTTTGGCCCGGCTTGCTTGAATCCTGATGGAGCAGTGAGAAAGGGACTCATGTCTGAGTATACCCTGCCACACCTATAGTGGCCAAAAACGATTTAGAAAAGGGGGTGGTGATGAACAGAGTGTCTGAGTTAAACAGACCACTCCTACCCAGTCCAAAGATCAGGGCTTGATCCATCACCGTTATTTATCTCACTGCCCCATCCCAGCTCAGAACCTGGCTATATGCAAATCAGTCTGTCCCTGGCCCAGTGCATCATGGGAACAGGGCAGACTAAACTACCAAGCCAATTCTTCACCAGAAAGGAGACAAGCTACCGGGGACCGGTTTCTGGCATTTCAGCCTTCTTCGGCCCGGCTTGCTTGAATCCTGATGGAGCAGTGAGAAAGGGACTCATGTCTGAGTATACCCTGCCACACCTATAGTGGCCAAAAACGATTTAGAAAAGGGGGTGGTGATGAACAGAGTGTCTGAGTTAAACAGACCACTCTTACCCAGTCCAAAGATCAGGGCTTGATCCATCACCGTTATTTATCTCACTGCCCCATCCCAGCTCAGAACCTGGCTATATGCAAATCAGTCTGTCCCTGGCCCAGTGCATCATGGGAACAGGGCAGACTAAACTACCAAGCCAATTCTTCACCAGAAAGGAGACAAGCTACCGGGGACCGGTTTCTTGCATTTCAGCCTTCTTCGGCCCGGCTTGCTTGAATCCTGATGGAGCAGTGAGAAAGGGACTCATGTCTGAGTATACCCTGCCACACCTATAGTGGCCAAAAACGATTTAGAAAAGGGGGTGGTGATGAACAGAGTGTCTGAGTTAAACAGACCACTCTTACCCAGTCCAAAGATCAGGGCTTGATCCATCACCGTTATTTATCTCACTGCCCCATCCCAGCTCAGAACCTGGCTATATGCAAATCAGTATGTCCCTGGCCCAGTGCATCATGGGAACAGGGCAGACTAAACTACCAAGCCAATTCTTCACCAGAAAGGAGACAAGCTACCGGGGACCGGTTTCTGGCATTTCAGCCTTCTTCGGCCCGGCTTGCTTGAATCCTGATGGAGCAGTGAGAAAGGGACTCATGTCTGAGTATACCCTGCCACACCTATAGTGGCCAAAAACGATTTAGAAAAGGGGGTGGTGATGAACAGAGTGTCTGAGTTAAACAGACCACTCTTACCCAGTCCAAAGATCAGGGCTTGATCCATCACCATTATTTATCTCACTGCCCCATCCCAGCTCAGAACCTGGCTATATGCAAATCAGTCTGTCCCTGGCCCAGTGCATCATGGGAACAGGGCAGACTAAACTACCAAGCCAATTCTTCACCAGAAAGGAGACAAGCTACCGGGGACCGGTTTCTGGCATTTCAGCCTTCTTCGGCCCGGCTTGCTTGAATCCTGATGGAGCAGTGAGAAAGGGACTCATGTCTGAGTATACCCTGCCACACCTATAGTGGCCAAAAACGATTTAGAAAAGGGGGTGGTGATGAACAGAGTGTCTGAGTTAAACAGACCACTCTTACCCAGTCCAAAGATCAGGGCTTGATCCATCACCGTTATTTATCTCACTGCCCCATCCCAGCTCAGAACCTGGCTATATGCAAATCAGTCTGTCCCTGGCCCAGTGCATCATCGGAACAGGGCAGACTAAACTACCAAGCCAATTCTTCACCAGAAAGGAGACAAGCTACCGGGGACCGGTTTCTGGCATTTCAGCCTTCTTCGGCCCGGCTTGCTTGAATCCTGATGGAGCAGTGAGAAAGGGACTCATGTCTGAGTATACCCTGCCACACCTATAGTGGCCAAAAACGATTTAGAAAAGGGGGTGGTGATGAACAGAGTGTCTGAGTTAAACAGACCACTCTTACCCAGTCCAAAGATCAGGGCTTGATCCATCACCGTTATTTATCTCACTGCCCCATCCCAGCTCAGAACCTGGCTATATGCAAATCAGTCTGTCCCTGGCCCAGTGCATCATGGGAACAGGGCAGACTAAACTACCAAGACAATTCTTCACCAGAAAGGAGACAAGCTACCGGGGACCGGTTTCTGGCATTTCAGCCTTCTTCGGCCCGGCTTGCTTGAATCCTGATGGAGCAGTGAGAAAGGGACTCATGTCTGAGTATACCCTGCCACACCTATAGTGGCCAAAAACGATTTAGAAAAGGGGGTGGTGATGAACAGAGTGTCTGAGTTAAACAGACCACTCTTACCCAGTCCAAAGATCAGGGCTTGATCCATCACCGTTATTTATCTCACTGCCCCATCCCAGCTCAGAACCTGGCTATATGCAAATCAGTCTG
The DNA here is from genome assembly GCF_964263255.1 of Lissotriton vulgaris. Taxonomy (NCBI): domain Eukaryota; kingdom Metazoa; phylum Chordata; class Amphibia; order Caudata; family Salamandridae; genus Lissotriton; species Lissotriton vulgaris. Next base: position 1,196,048,619 of record NC_141687.1, on the reverse strand, counting down.
TCCCTGGCCCAGTGCATCATGGGAACAGGGCAGACTAAACTACCAAGCCAATTCTTCACCAGAAAGTAGACAAGCTACCGGGGACCGGTTTCTGGCATTTCAGCCTTCTTCGGCCCGACTTGCTTGAATCCTGATGGAGCAGTGAGAAAGGGACTCATGTCTGAGTATACCCTGCCACACCTATAGTGGCCAAAAACGATTTAGAAAAGGGGGTGGTGATGAACAGAGTGTCTGAGTTAAACAGACCACTCTTACCCAGTCCAAAGATCAGGGCTTGATCCATCACCGTTATTTATCTCACTGCCCCATCCCAGCTCAGAACCTGGCTATATGCAAATCAGTCTGTCCCTGGCCCAGTGCATCATGGGAACAGGGCAGACTAAACTACCAAGCCAATTCTTCACCAGAAAGGAGACAAGCTACCGGGGACCGGTTTCTGGCATTTCAGCCTTCTTCGGCCCGGCTTGCTTGAATCCTGATGGAGCAGTGAGAAAGGGACTCATGTCTGAGTATACCCTGCCACACCTATAGTGGCCAAAAACGATTTAGAAAAGGGGGTGGTGATGAACAGAGTGTCTGAGTTAAACAGACCACTCTTACCCAGTCCAAAGATCAGGGCTTGATCCATCACCGTTATTTATCTCACTGCCCCATCCCAGCTCAGAACCTGGCTATATGCAAATCAGTCTGTCCCTGGCCCAGTGCATCATGGGAACAGGGCAGACTAAACTACCAAGCCAATTCTTCACAAGAAAGGAGACAAGCTACCGGGGACCGGTTTCTGGCATTTCAGCCTTCTTCGGCCCGGCTTGCTTGAATCCTGATGGAGCAGTGAGAAAGGGACTCATGTCTGAGTATACCCTGCCACACCTATAGTGGCCAAAAACGATTTAGAAAAGGGGGTGGTGATGAACAGAGTGTCTGAGTTAAACAGACCACTCTTACCGAGTCCAAAGATCAGGGCTTGATCCATCACCGTTATTTATCTCACTGCCCCATCCCAGCTCAGAACCTGGCTATATGCAAATCAGTCTGTCCCTGGCCCAGTGCATCATGGGAACAGGGCAGACTAAACTACCAAGCCAATTCTTCACCAGAAAGGAGACAAGCTACCGGGGACCGGTTTCTGGCATTTCAGCCTTCTTCGGCCCGGCTTGCTTGAATCCTGATGGAGCAGTGAGAAAGGGACTCATGTCTGAGTATACCCTGCCACACCTATAGTGGCCAAAAACGATTTAGAAAAGGGGGTGGTGATGAACAGAGTGTCTGAGTTAAACAGACCACTCTTACCCAGTCCAAAGATCAGGGCTTGATCCATCACCGTTATTTATCTCACTGCCCCATCCCAGCTCAGAACCTGGCTATATGCAAATCAGTCTGTCCCTGGCCCAGTGCATCATGGGAACAGGGCAGACTAAACTACCAAGCCAATTCTTCACCAGAAAGGAGACAAGCTACCGGGGACCGGTTTCTGGCATTTCAGCCTTCTTCGGCCCGGCTTGCTTGAATCCTGATGGAGCAGTGAGAAAGGGACTCATGTCTGAGTATACCCTGCCACACCTATAGTGGCCAAAAACGATTTAGAAAAGGGGGTGGTGATGAACAGAGTGTCTGAGTTAAACAGACCACTCTTACCCAGTCCAAAGATCAGGGCTTGATCCATCACCGTTATTTATCTCACTGCCCCATCCCAGCTCAGAACCTGGCTATATGCAAATCAGTCTGTCCCTGGCCCAGTGCATCATGGGAACAGGGCAGACTAAACTACCAAGCCAATTCTTCACCAGAAAGGAGACAAGCTACCGGGGACCGGTTTCTGCCATTTCAGCCTTCTTCGGCCCGGCTTGCTTGAATCCTGATGGAGCAGTGAGAAAGGGACTCATGTCTGAGTATACCCTGCCACACCTATAGTGGCCAAAAACGATTTAGAAAAGGGGGTGGTGATGAACAGAGTGTCTGAGTTAAACAGACCACTCTTACCCAGTCCAAAGATCAGGGCTTGATCCATCACCGTTATTTATCTCACTGCCCCATCCCAGCTCAGAACCTGGCTATATGCAAATCAGTCTGTCCCTGGCCCAGTGCATCATGGGAACAGGGCAGACTAAACTACCAAGCCAATTCTTCACCAGAAAGGAGACAAGCTACCGGGGACCGGTTTCTGGCATTTCAGCCTTCTTCGGCCCGGCTTGCTTGAATCCTGATGGAGCAGTGAGAAAGGGACTCATGTCTGAGTATACCCTGCCACACCTATAGTGGCCAAAAACGATTTAGAAAAGGGGGTGGTGATGAACAGAGTGTCTGAGTTAAACAGACCACTCTTACCCAGTCCAAAGATCAGGGCTTGATCCATCACCGTTATTTATCTCACTGCCCCATCCCAGCTCAGAACCTGGCTATATGCAAATCAGTCTGTCCCTGGCCCAGTGCATCATGGGAACAGGGCAGACTAAACTACCAAGCCAATTCTTCACCAGAAAGGAGACAAGCTACCGGGGACCGGTTTCTGGCATTTCAGCCTTCTTCGGCCCGGCTTGCTTGAATCCTGATGGAGCAGTGAGAAAGGGACTCATGTCTGAGTATACCCTGCCACACCTATAGTGGCCAAAAACGATTTAGAAAAGGGGGTGGTGATGAACAGAGTGTCTGAGTTAAACAGACCACTCTTACCCAGTCCAAAGATCAGGGCTTGATCCATCACCGTTATTTATCTCACTGCCCCATCCCAGCTCAGAACCTGGCTATATGCAAATCAGTCTGTCCCTGGCCCAGTGCATCATGGGAACAGGGCAGACTAAACTACCAAGCCAATTCTTCACCAGAAAGGAGACAAGCTACCGGGGACCGGTTTCTGGCATTTCAGCCTTCTTCGGCCCGGCTTGCTTGAATCCTGATGGAGCAGTGAGAAAGGGACTCATGTCTGAGTATACCCTGCCACACCTATAGTGGCCAAAAACGATTTAGAAAAGGGGGTGGTGATGAACAGAGTGTCTGAGTTAAACAGACCACTCTTACCCAGTCCAAAGATCAGGGCTTGATCCATCACCGTTATTTATCTCACTGCCCCATCCCAGCTCAGAACCTGGCTATATGCAAATCAGTCTGTCCCTGGCCCAGTGCATCATGGGAACAGGGCAGACTAAACTACCAAGCCAATTCTTCACCAGAAAGGAGACAAGCTACCGGGGACCGGTTTCTGGCATTTCAGCCTTCTTCGGCCCGGCTTGCTTGAATCCTGATGGAGCAGTGAGAAAGGGACTCATGTCTGAGTATACCCTGCCACACCTATAGTGGCCAAAAACGATTTAGAAAAGGGGGTGGTGATGAACAGAGTGTCTGAGTTAAACAGACCACTCTTACCCAGTCCAAAGATCAGGGCTTGATCCATCACCGTTATTTATCTCACTGCCCCATCCCAGCTCAGAACCTGGCTATATGCAAATCAGTCTGTCCCTGGCCCAGTGCATCATGGGAACAGGGCAGACTAAACTACCAAGCCAATTCTTCACCAGAAAGGAGACAAGCTACCGGGGACCGGTTTCTGGCATTTCAGCCTTCTTCCCAGTGTAAGAATTGGCTTTTGTAGTTTGGTTTGCCCTGTTCCCATCATGCACTGGGACAGGAACAGACTAATTTGCATACAGCCAGGTTCTGAAACTGGGATGGTGCAGTGAGCTAAAAAACGGTGTTGGATCTAGCCCTGATCTCTTGACTGGGTGAGAGCTTTCTGCTTAATTCAGAGACTCTGTCCCTCACCACCCCTTGTTGTAAATATTTTTGTCCACCCTAAGCGTGGAAGGGTATTCTCAGATGTGAGACCCTTGCTCATTGCACCATCAGGATTCAAGCAAACCGGGCCGAAGACGGCTGTAATGCCAGAAACCGGTCCCCGGGAGCTTGTTTCCTTCCCAGTGTAAGAATTGGCTTTTGTAGTTTGGTTTGCCCTGTTCCCATCATGCACTGGGACAGGAACAGACTAATTTGCATACAGCCAGGTTCTGAAACTGGGATGGTGCAGTGAGCTAAAAAACGGTGTTGGATCTAGCCCTGATCTCTTGACTGGGTGAGAGCTTTCTGCTTAATTCAGAGACTCTGTCCCTCACCACCCCTTGTTGTAAATATTTTTGTCCACCCTAAGCGTGGAAGGGTATTCTCAGATGTGAGACCCTTGCTCATTGCACCATCAGGATTCAAGCAAACCGGGCCGAAGACGGCTGTAATGCCAGAAACCGGTCCCCGGGAGCTTGTTTCCTTCCCAGTGTAAGAATTGGCTTTTGTAGTTTGGTTTGCCCTGTTCCCATCATGCACTGGGACAGGAACAGACTAATTTGCATACAGCCAGGTTCTGAAACTGGGATGGTGCAGTGAGCTAAAAAACGGTGTTGGATCTAGCCCTGATCTCTTGACTGGGTGAGAGCTTTCTGCTTAATTCAGAGACTCTGTCCCTCACCACCCCTTGTTGTAAATATTTTTGTCCACCCTAAGCGTGGAAGGGTATTCTCAGATGTGAGACCCTTGCTCATTGCACCATCAGGATTCAAGCAAACCGGGCCGAAGACGGCTGTAATGCCAGAAACCGGTCCCCGGGAGCTTGTTTCCTTCCCAGTGTAAGAATTGGCTTTTGTAGTTTGGTTTGCCCTGTTCCCCTCATGCACTGGGACAGGAACAGACTAATTTGCATACAGCCAGGTTCTGAAACTGGGATGGTGCAGTGAGCTAAAAAACGGTGTTGGATCTAGCCCTGATCTCTTGACTGGGTGAGAGCTTTCTGCTTAATTCAGAGACTCTGTCCCTCACCACCCCTTGTTGTAAATATTTTTGTCCACCCTAAGCGTGGAAGGGTATTCTCAGATGTGAGACCCTTGCTCATTGCACCATCAGGATTCAAGCAAACCGGGCCGAAGACGGCTGTAATGCCAGAAACCGGTCCCCGGGAGCTTGTTTCCTTCCCAGTGTAAGAATTGGCTTTTGTAGTTTGGTTTGCCCTGTTCCCATCATGCACTGGGACAGGAACAGACTAATTTGCATACAGCCAGGTTCTGAAACTGGGATGGTGCAGTGAGCTAAAAAACGGTGTTGGATCTAGCCCTGATCTCTTGACTGGGTGAGAGCTTTCTGCTTAATTCAGGGACTCTGTCCCTCACCACCCCTTGTTGTAAATATTTTTGTCCACCCTAAGCGTGGAAGGGTATTCTCAGATGTGAGACCCTTGCTCATTGCACCATCAGGATTCAAGCAAACCGGGCCGAAGACGGCTGTAATGCCAGAAACCGGTCCCCGGGAGCTTGTTTCCTTCCCAGTGTAAGAATTGGCTTTTGTAGTTTGGTTTGCCCTGTTCCCATCATGCACTGGGACAGGAACAGACTAATTTGCATACAGCCAGGTTCTGAAACTGGGATGGTGCAGTGAGCTAAAAAACGGTGTTGGATCTAGCCCTGATCTCTTGACTGGGTGAGAGCTTTCTGCTTAATTCAGAGACTCTGTCCCTCACCACCCCTTGTTGTAAATATTTTTGTCCACCCTAAGCGTGGAAGGGTATTCTCTGATGTGAGACCCTTGCTCATTGCACCATCAGGATTCAAGCAAACCGGGCCGAAGACGGCTGTAATGCCAGAAACCGGTCCCCGGGAGCTTGTTTCCTTCCCAGTGTAAGAATTGGCTTTTGTAGTTTGGTTTGCCCTGTTCCCATCATGCACTGGGACAGGAACAGACTAATTTGCATACAGCCAGGTTCTGAAACTAGGATGGTGCAGTGAGCTAAAAAACGGTGTTGGATCTAGCCCTGATCTCTTGACTGGGTGAGAGCTTTCTGCTTAATTCAGAGACTCTGTCCCTCACCACCCCTTGTTGTAAATATTTTTGTCCACCCTAAGCGTGGAAGGGTATTCTCAGATGTGAGACCCTTGCTCATTGCACCATCAGGATTCAAGCAAACCGGGCCGAAGACGGCTGTAATGCCAGAAACCGGTCCCCGGGAGCTTGTTTCCTTCCCAGTGTAAGAATTGGCTTTTGTAGTTTGGTTTGCCCTGTTCCCATCATGCACTGGGACAGGAACAGACTAATTTGCATACAGCCAGGTTCTGAAACTGGGATGGTGCAGTGAGCTAAAAAACGGTGTTGGATCTAGCCCTGATCTCTTGACTGTGTGAGAGCTTTCTGCTTAATTCAGAGACTCTGTCCCTCACCACCCCTTGTTGTAAATATTTTTGTCCACCCTAAGCGTGGAAGGGTATTCTCAGATGTGAGACCCTTGCTCATTGCACCATCAGGATTCAAGCAAACCGGGCCGAAGACGGCTGTAATGCCAGAAACCGGTCCCCGGGAGCTTGTTTCCTTCCCAGTGTAAGAATTGGCTTTTGTAGTTTGGTTTGCCCTGTTCCCATCATGCACTGGGACAGGAACAGACTAATTTGCATACAGCCAGGTTCTGAAACTGGGATGGTGCAGTGAGCTAAAAAACGGTGTTGGATCTAGCCCTGATCTCTTGACTGGGTGAGAGCTTTCTGCTTAATTCAGAGACTCTGTCCCTCACCACCCCTTGTTGTAAATATTTTTGTCCACCCTAAGCGTGGAAGGGTATTCTCTGATGTGAGACCCTTGCTCATTGCACCATCAGGATTCAAGCAAACCGGGCCGAAGACGGCTGTAATGCCAGAAACCAGTCCCCGGGAGCTTGTTTCCTTCCCAGTGTAAGAATTGGCTTTTGTAGTTTGGTTTGCCCTGTTCCCATCATGCACTGGGACAGGAACAGACTAATTTGCATACAGCCAGGTTCTGAAACTAGGATGGTGCAGTGAGCTAAAAAACGGTGTTGGATCTAGCCCTGATCTCTTGACTGGGTGAGAGCTTTCTGCTTAATTCAGAGACTCTGTCCCTCACCACCCCTTGTTGTAAATATTTTTGTCCACCCTAAGCGTGGAAGGGTATTCTCAGATGTGAGACCCTTGCTCATTGCACCATCAGGATTCAAGCAAACCGGGCCGAAGACGGCTGTAATGCCAGAAACCGGTCCCCGGGAGCTTGTTTCCTTCCCAGTGTAAGAATTGGCTTTTGTAGTTTGGTTTGCCCTGTTCCCATCATGCACTGGGACAGGAACAGACTAATTTGCATACAGCCAGGTTCTGAAACTGGGATGGTGCAGTGAGCTAAAAAACGGTGTTGGATCTAGCCCTGATCTCTTGACTGGGTGAGAGCTTTCTGCTTAATTCAGAGACTCTGTCCCTCACCACCCCTTGTTGTAAAGATTTTTGTCCACCCTAAGCGTGGAAGGGTATTCTCAGATGTGAGACCCTTGCTCATTGCACCATCAGGATTCAAGCAAACCGGGCCGAAGACGGCTGTAATGCCAGAAACCGGTCCCTGGGAGCTTGTTTCCTTCCCAGTATAAGAATTGGCTTTTGTAGTTTGGTTTGCCCTGTTCCCATCATGCACTGGGACAGGAACAGACTAATTTGCATACAGCCAGGTTCTGAAACTGGGATGGTGCAGTGAGCTAAAAAACGGTGTTGGATCTAGCCCTGATCTCTTGACTGGGTGAGAGCTTTCTGCTTAATTCAGAGACTCTGTCCCTCACCACCCCTTGTTGTAAATATTTTTGTCCACCCTAAGCGTGGAAGGGTATTCTCAGATGTGAGACCCTTGCTCATTGCACCATCAGGATTCAAGCAAACCGGGCCGAAGACGGCTGTAATGCCAGAAACTGGTCCCCGGGAGCTTGTTTCCTTCCCAGTGTAAGAATTGGCTTTTGTAGTTTGGTTTGCCCTGTTCCCATCATGCACTGGGACAGGAACAGACTAATTTGCATACAGCCAGGTTCTGAAACTGGGATGGTGCAGTGAGCTAAAAAACGGTGTTGGATCTAGCCCTGATCTCTTGACTGGGTGAGAGCTTTCTGCTTAATTCAGAGACTCTGTCCCTCACCACCCCTTGTTGTAAATATTTTTGTCCACCCTAAGCGTGGAAGGGTATTCTCAGATGTGAGACCCTTGCTCATTGCACCATCAGGATTCAAGCAAACCGGGCCAAAGACGGCTGTAATGCCAGAAACCGGTCCCCGGGAGCTTGTTTCCTTCCCAGTGTAAGAATTGGCTTTTGTAGTTTGGTTTGCCCTGTTCCCATCATGCACTGGGACAGGAACAGACTAATTTGCATACAGCCAGGTTCTGAAACTGGGATGGTGCAGTGAGCTAAAAAACGGTGTTGGATCTAGCCCTGATCTCTTGACTGGGTGAGAGCTTTCTGCTTAATTCAGAGACTCTGTCCCTCACCACCCCTTGTTGTAAATATTTTTGTCCACCCTAAGCGTGGAAGGGTATTCTCAGATGTGAGACCCTTGCTCATTGCACCATCAGGATTCAAGCAAACCGGGCCGAAGACGGCTGTAATGCCAGAAACCGGTCCCCGGGAGCTTGTTTCCTTCCCAGTGTAAGAATTGGCTTTTGTAGTTTGGTTTGCCCTGTTCCCATCATGCACTGGGACAGGAACAGACTAATTTGCATACAGCCAGATTCTGAAACTGGGATGGTGCAGTGAGCTAAAAAACGGTGTTGGATCTAGCCCTGATCTCTTGACTGGGTGAGAGCTTTCTGCTTAATTCAGAGACTCTGTCCCTCACCACCCCTTGTTGTAAATATTTTTGTCCACCCTAAGCGTGGAAGGGTATTCTCAGATGTGAGACCCTTGCTCATTGCACCATCAGGATTCAAGCAAACCGGGCCGAAGACGGCTGTAATGCCAGAAACCGGTCCCCGGGAGCTTGTTTCCTTCCCAGTGTAAGAATTGGCTTTTGTAGTTTGGTTTGCCCTGTTCCCATCATGCACTGGGACAGGAACAGACTAATTTGCATACAGCCAGGTTCTGAAACTGGGATGGTGCAGTGAGCTAAAAAACGGTGTTGGATCTAGCCCTGATCTCTTGACTGGGTGAGAGCTTTCTGCTTAATTCAGAGACTCTGTCCCTCACCACCCCTTGTTGTAAATATTTTTGTCCACCCTAAGCGTGGAAGGGTATTCTCAGATGTGAGACCCTTGCTCATTGCACCATCAGGATTCAAGCAAACCGGGCCGAAGACGGCTGTAATGCCAGAAACCGGTCCCCGGGAGCTTGTTTCCTTCCCAGTGTAAGAATTGGCTTTTGTAGTTTGGTTTGCCCTGTTCCCATCATGCACTGGGACAGGAACAGACTAATTTGCATACAGCCAGGTTCTGAAACTGGGATGGTGCAGTGAGCTAAAAAACGGTGTTGGATCTAGCCCTGATCTCTTGACTGGGTGAGAGCTTTCTGCTTAATTCAGAGACTCTGTCCCTCACCACCCCTTGTTGTAAATAGTCACTTTAAAAAGGTCACCTTACCTTCTCAGCATTTGCCATGTGATCAAGGCCCTTCGCGGGCTGAAACGCGTTATGGGCGACTTGGTGTTTGGGCTCCATTAAATGAATTTTTGCAGCAGTTAAGGGTTTGCCTCGTCTTTGCAGGATTGCTTTCCAAGACGTGGTATGCCTCTTATATATATATATATATATATATATATATATATATATATATATATATATATATATATGCATTTATATGCATTTATATATGTATGTGTAGGTATATATATATATACATGCATACATATATAAACATATATATAATCTGCATATCTATATAAATACAAATATAAATGCATGCATACATATACATATATGCATACATATGCATGTTATGTACAAGAAAGTTTGAAAAACACTAATAAAAGCAAAGCTAAAAGTCACCTAATTACAAACAGAATTGCTTTTACCTAAATGAGGGCGAGACCTTTTGCATTTTTAATGCTTGTTTACTTTGGTTCCATCAAGAAGGCATTCAGATGTGTCACACATTTGCCATAAATTCTGAATGTTAGCTCTCTAATTGCTCATTAGATCACTGTAGTAAAGCTGCTGCTCACCAGGGATGTCTGCTGCTGGTTTACAAAGTGCATGTTTCAGTCTGCATGTCAGAATTTTCTTAATGAAATAGAAGAGGATTTGAGAAGTCAAAATGTGCTCTAATTTTTCTTTCTGCAGCATGAATCATATTTTCTATGGCAAAAAGAACCCCCTCATTTTGTTTCTTTGTAAATTAAATGTTTTAAGTGTTACCACTTTATTCCAATAAAGATGGCTTTAGGTGTGCCATACTTTTGTCCTAATTAAGACTATTAGCGCTCTAGTTGTTCTTTAGAACACTCTGGGACATTCTGTCATTGGGCTATACTTGGGCTACATCTGGGTGATATTTGTGCTACATTTGGGCTCTTTTGTCCCCGGTGGCCATCTTGGGAGACTTATTTGTTATAAAGTTTCCTAATTTCCTCATTTACTACAGTCTCCTCAGCAGGAAATACTTTCAGTTTTTTTAAATTGATTTCATCAAGAAGGCATTCAGATGTGTCACATTTTTGCCATAAATTCAGAATGTTAGCACTCTAGTTGCTTATTAGATCACTGTAGTAAAGCTACTGCTCACCAGGGAAGTATTGAAAGTGCATGTTTCAGTCTGCATGTCAGAATTTTTTAATGAAATAGAAGAGGATTTGAGAAGTCACACAAAATGTCCCCGTAATTTTTCTTTCTGCAGCACTAATCATACTTTCTGTACCAAAATGAACCCCCTCATGTTGTTCCTTTTCAAGTTAAATGTTTTACGAGTTACCACTTTATTCGAATCAATATGGCTTCAGGTGTGCCATACCTTTGTCATAGGTAGTACTGTTAGTGCTCTAGTTCTTTAGAACACTCTGGGAAGCTGCAGTAGAACACAAAGGAATCAACGGACTGTCTCTGCCCTTGTTGGATGTACATGTTTTACTGAGAATGTCAGACTTCACTCTCACATGACTGAGAAAGATAATGTGAGTTTACAGAAAAAAATACTCTCAGTTTAGCTTATTGATCACCTTCCAAACCTCTTTTGGAAAAGCATGAGAAACTAGTTTTCTCTCAAACACGATTCATAATATCCCAGCAGAAGGCTTTTCCACATAGTAAAATCACCTTAGAACACACCACAATTCCTAAAATGAGTATGGTACCATCAACAAATGATTTATAATGTAACTAAAGTCTTAAAACCTTCTATTAACTGCAATGGTTTTTAATGAGGTGCTATCATGTATATTGGTCCCAAGATGGCTGCCAATATTTCTTGGATGAAGTGCTGGCAGCCAATCAGATCTTATGATGAGATGAGTGGTTAGGCTCTGTCCAGATATATCTATATTTTATTTCCTTTAATATCCAAAAAATACTGAACAAATGTATACCATTTAACAAAAAGGCACGACTCTGGACCAAGGGCTACCTTTTTGCCAAATTTGGTGTAATTTCCGTTGAGCACTTCTGGCTGTAGCTGCGATTAAAGGTTGCTATGGAAATTTGCATGGGGAAAACATGTTTTGGGACCCCCCTTTTTTCTCAGCCCCTGCTTTACGAATCACCGTGAAACTTTCAGGATAGGAGCGGGCCGGAGCGCCTCACCAGTTTTGAGAATTTCGCAAAGATATATATATATATATATATATATACTAGCAGCCCGTCCCGATTTTGTCCGGAAGCAAAAGGCTGCTTCTGGGCCCCCGCCCTCCCTGACGTTAAGGCTGCTTCAGTGCCCCCGCCCTCCCTGGTGTTAAGGCTGCTTCAGGTCCCCCGCCCGCTCCCACCTGCCTGCCCCGAAGTTAAGGGTGCTTCAGGGCCCCTGCCCGCCCCGACGTTGTCATTCTGTCTCCCGTTGCGCACCCGCGGGTGCTCGCTTCCTCCTGGTGCTCTGTCGGCAGCTTAGACATGGCTCCTGAGCTGCTTTGGCAACAGAAAGTGTAGCGTATTCTCAGGATGTGGGTGGAAGTCAGGCCACTGAATTGTATCACTCGGTAGCCGGATGTACCCAACATAGCATGCACGGCTTTCACTGCTGCGGTACCCGCAAAGAGGCATGAGCAGTGGCAGTCTTTCTTACCTGCTCCTGAATTCACCGCTCTTCCGCTCCTTGCTGCGGTACCCTCAAAGAGGCATGAGCAGTGGGAGTCTTTCTTACCTGCTCCTGAGTTCACTGCTCTTCCGCTCCGGGCCGGTCGTCACCGCTCCACCCCGCTTGTCCGCCACTCATCACCGCTCCTCCCCACCTGTCCACCGCTCCTCCCCACGCTCACGTCCCCCGCTCTTCCTCTTGCTCCTGTACGCTGCTCCTCCCCGCGCTCCTGATGTCAGCACGCACGTCGCGGCCGGCGCTTCTTCCAAGGGACTACTTTTTTTTTAATATTACATTTTTTAAATAACGTATATTTGTTTTTTTAATATAGCCTATGTCCATCTGCTTTCCCTGACGTTTTCAAAGATGTATTGGGTGTTTGGATCGGTGGTGTAGTTTTCGAGTTTACCTGGCTCGAAGGACACACTTCTCTCTTTATAATAGTAGTATAGATATTAAATATACACATATAACAGATACATAGTCCTGATGACCCCTACAGTGGCAATATATACAGCACATCTATATCTGGTTTTTCTGCTGTGATATATAGTTAAATAAGTTACAGTTTAGAAAATAATTATTTAACAAATGTGCTCTTGTTTTTGGTTAAGCAGTACCTACATGAACAAAATGATTTCTTGGCACTCAGAGAAGCCAGATTAGCTGTCTAAGCCACAACAGATTGATTGGAAAAGATCTGGGCATGAAGTTAGTTGTTTACAAACAAGATTTTGACATTGCTAAAGCTTCCAGATGTTTTTGTTGAAGGAGGAGCACATCCACCTCATCTAGGTATCTTGGCTTTTGGGATCTGAAGACTGTTTTGGATAACTGAATACAAGGGCCTTGAAGGAAAGTAACTTTTGAATCAGGTATGTACAAAGTTAGAGCCATGTGCAGACAAAGCTATTTGAACCATATTGAGTGATTTGAATTAAATACAGTCACTGACCAGAAGCCAGTTACGGCTAATTATGGTGGAAGACACATGGTTCCATTACAGAGGCCTCAATTCATTGGAGCTGCTGCATTCTAACATTGCAGCGGTTAAAACGTGGGTATCCATCAACAGCGAGAGAGGTACTGTTTGAAAAATGAAGGCGGGAACTTGAAACAGTAAGAACAACTCCTATCTTTCGGGAAAGTTTAAACATTCGAAGAAAGTAGTTGCAAGTACTAGAACCGAACGCTCATTCCTGCAAAAGCTTAATCTTTCTTTTAAAGCTTGCACTCCAGAATGAATCCCTAGTTCTAACTTTTAACCTTCGAAGCAGGAGGGTTACCAGCTGGTTCCCGCTACATTAAAATGGAGTCTCTGAAGTAGGCATGGGCGAATTTTGCGGATCTCGCGTTCACGAATTTTGCGGATTTGCGGATTCGCAATCCGCAAAATCCGCGAATTCCCGCGAATTTGCGGATTTTTTTTTTTTGTGTTCGCCCGTGTTTCTGCCAGTTCGCGAGGGTTTTTACAATTTCGCAATTTGCGAACTTACCTGTCGGGTCGCAAGTTTTGCGAACTTGTTGTTTCTACGTGTCCAGCCTGTTTGGGACACTCTTCTTCATCACTGCCACTCTCTGTCACCACTGCCACTCTCTGACTACTCATGCCACCCTCTGGCCCACCCATGCCACCCTCTGTTTCATCACCACACCCTCTGGTTGTCCAGTGTACATTATTTTCGGCAAAGCAAAGCACACCTTCCCTGCCTCAAGTGACCTGAATTAATTTGGGGCTGATTAATGTGTCACAGAATATTTTTTTAGCTGGCACCTGCTTCCTTAGTGCGCCCTGATTAGTGATCTTTTGCACTTGCTAAGTGCTTTCATTGTTGCAAAATTAGTTACAACACCTGCCCTGCCCCAACTGACAATAATGAATTAGGGGCTGATTAATGGATTTTAACTTCCAGCCTGGCTCCTGCTTGTCTCCCTTAGCTGTAATTCAGGACCTTTGTGGCATATGTGTAACTATTCTGAGGTTCAGAGCAGGGTCACATAATAGTTTCAACTGGCAACTGAACTCTGGAGGGGCCCCTCAGGAAGCACTACAGGAAATGGCTACTAATGATGAGCCTGAACTTTTGAACCTGGTAAGTAGTTACTTTCAGTTTTGCTAAGATCGTATTTCTGCAATTTTGCACTTATTCGCGGGGCGCGAACTCACGCGAACAGTGCGAGCAGTGCGAGCAAAATCCGCTGCTCGCGGATTTGCGGATTTTGCGGGAAATTCGCAAATCTCGCGGATTGCGGATTTCCCGAAAATCCGCAAAATCCGCGAGCGGAACGGATTTTCCGCCCATGCCTACTCTGAAGTGCCCCTCTTGGAGGACTCCACAGTTCCTTGGACTGATATCGCAAACAAACGCTCCAGGTCTCACTGATTGGAATCGGCCAGTAAGAAATGGCTCAAAGCGAGTGATGGGTACATTTGAGGCCCACAGTCAGCCAGACTCTGAAAGAGGATGGAGGGCCTGGCGATGCAGCGAGCAGCTGACAGGTCCAACCGAAGCGGTTCTGACAAGTCCACTATCCACCACTAATCTCAAGTTGCTCCTAATTGATTTGGTTACTAATTTGGTATCATGATGTGAAAGTTATGGTCTTTAACATACATCTCCTTGTGAATATAACCAGAGTTATTTTTCTTTGAAGTATCATTGTAACATGCATTTTGTGTTGCAATAAGCACAGTTTTGCGTCATCAGTTTCGTTATACTGTGATAATGAAACTTAATTTGACCTTTGCGGGCAGTATTAAATGTGTTAATGTGTGTTTGTTGGTATCCTTCTTTTAAATACTGAGTTATTTAGCCATATTTATTTTGCCAGGCATGGCATCATATAGTGCGCATGCAGGTTCACAGGCCGCAGTAGTGTAACATGCTATGTATAACCATTGTAAGGGGTCACTGAGGGGCCATGACTCATGAAAGGTCAAGCCACGAGTGGGATGATGCGCTCGTGGCATACATGCTTGATATCATGGCATTGTTCATGCATACTTGATTTTAAAACAGGTATTTAACCAAACCATGGATTAAATGTGTGCAGCGTTCCAAATGTAATGGTGACTCAAAAGCGACTTGTTTCCTCTGTAGAATCATTGTGACTTGCAATCTGTAAGGCAATAAACGGTGGGCTTATTTATAAGCCCATTGCGCCACTGTTGCGTCACTTTTTTTGACGCACCGGCAGCACAATGGGCTTGCCCATATTTACAGGGCCACATAAAGTCATAGTGCATGACTTTCCATGGCCTTTTAAATATGGGCGCCTTTCACAAATTACTCTGTGTGAAAGCGGCGCTCCATGACTGTTGCTGTGGTTATTCCCTCACAACATCCATGGAACTTTACGCATACCCAAATTTACAACATTTTGTAAAACTGTGAATGCGTCAGAATCCTACGGTTTAGAATGGTCAACGAGGAGAAATACTTTTATTTCACCTAATTTTTTTCCCTTTCTAGAATGAAGAAAATGCCATTCATTATTGTTTTTGTGAAGGAAGATGTCCCTTCCCGCACAAAAAGAATTATCCCAGAAGCACAGGCACCCTTGCAAAATGGCACAAGGGTGCCAGCGCTAGTGCATGGCAGCCAATTGTGCACCAGCGCTGGGGAAAGCACAGGGCTGCGTGATATTGTTGTTAATATGATGCGTCCCTGTGCTTTGAAAAATGATGCAGTACAGTGCAGCTAATCTTGGTACCACCACACAGACCAACTGACATAAGAAAAACACTGTTTACTGATTCACAGATTTTATGCTAGAATAACGTTGCATAGGAAAACATCTATGCTCTTGGACAATTTCCTTAATGTGAATTTATTTACTTACTTACTTCTTAGTCTTGGTTAAGTAACTAATGGTCAGATTTAGAGTTTGGCCAGGCATTTGTAATAAGGCAGACAGGATAGCCGTCATGTTTGTAACAAAGTACTCATCTGCCAAAATCTAAGTCAGGTCCTTATTTTAAAATAAATCCATAAAATAGCATATGCAGAAGGTCAGATTGCAGTATGCTATTATTACCATTGTTGGGGGGAGGGGCACATGACCTACTAGAAGAAGATCTTTAATGTATTTAGTTCGTTAAAACCATTACAACAGTACATATTAATTAGCACATATTATTTCAAAAAAAGCTACATTTACAAATGCTTATTTTCAGAAAGACATAATTTAACTAAAAAACACATTTTGAATACCAATATTAATTCATTACTCCTAGGCCATGTTGTTGTGAAACAGAACATAGCCAGTATTCTAAGTCCGGTATAGAGGCATCACTTCTCGTGAGTCATTGACCCTCCCCACATGCAACAACTGTAATAAATAGCATATTATACTATATGTTTCTACAAATATAGCATCTGTATACATGTGTGCATGTTGTGCGGTTTTGTATTTAATGTGTATTGTTACTTTCACTCAAGTTATTTGTGTTGTGTGTGATGGGCTCCATTGGTGAGAACATTTTGCAACCTTTAGCAATATGTGTTTTTATCTGGTTGTGGTGCATTAGATTTGTGTGGTTGTGCAGTACATGTGTGGTGTGTGGTCCGCTATAGTGAATAGGATGGTGGGTTATTAGGCATGTTCCTTAGGATCACTAGGTCCCATGTGTGTTGTATGAGAGAAAAATGGGCTGCACACATAAGTGTACAACATGCCAATCAATCAATCAGGATTTATAAAGCACAGCTAATCACCCAATAGGGTATCCAGGTACTTGCAGGCCCTGGAGACTTATTCGAACATCCAGGTCTTGAGGCCCATTCGGAATTCCGGAAGTGAGTTGATGGTCCGGAAGTGCATGGGGCAGCTGTTCCAGGTCTTTGCGTCAATGTATGAGTAGAAGCATTCTCCACTTGTGCTTCGATAGATGCGGGGATAATGGGCAAGTGAAAGAGAGGCGAGCATAGTCTTCTCAATGGTTGGTGGAAGTTCAGGCCTTGGCTAAAGTAGGCTGGTTCCTGGTTGTGTAGAGCCTTCTGTGCATCAGTCAGCAGCTTGAATTGCCATCTCTTCTGTACGTGGAGCCAGTGAAGTTTCCTGAGGTACTCTGAGATGTGGGATCGTCGGGGAAAGCGAGGATGAGTCTGGATGCAGCGTACTGTATGGTCTGAAGTCTCTGTAGAATTCCTATGTAGAGGGCATTGCCCTAGTCCAGTTGGCTGGTGATGAAGGCTTGTGTCACAGGGCGTCCTGTGCGCAGTGTTAGCCACTTGATCTTACGTAGCATACACAGATCGAGGAAGCTGGCGGAGGAGATTGTGCTGATCTATGATTTCATGGTGAGTGTATTGTCAATGATGATTCCCAGGTTTGTGACATGGTTGGAGGGAGTGGTTGTGGGTCCTAGGTCTGATGGCCACCAGAAGTTGTTCCATGTGTTGCTGCTGTTGCCAAAGATCAGTACTTCTGTCGTGTATGTGTTCAACTGCAGTCAGTTGTTCTTCATCCAGTCAGCGATGTTTGTCATGCATCTGTGGAAGTTGGTTCTGGTGGTGGTGGGGTCATTGGTGAGTGAGTTGGGTGTTGCCTGCATAGAAAATTATGTTGAGACCGTGGGATCTGGATATATAATGGCCAGTGGGGTCATACATGTGCTGAAGAGCGTGAGACTGAGAGATAAGCCCTGGGAGACAACCCCAAGTGGCTGCTTTGAATGTTTTTTGTAATCAGCATGTACTAAAAAACAAACAAATGATTTCTCCAATCATTTCTGAAGGTGGGGTAAGACAGCAGTCTACTTACTACCAATGAATGCATGTGTGCTAAGCCTTTTAGTAGTCAGAAAGTCTGTGATTTGCTAAACAACAGGGTTTTTAACCTCTAAATGGCTTTTGAAAATGTACTAAACCCATTTTGCAATTTAGTAATATGTTATCGAATCACAAAATGCTTTTAGAAGGACATATCAAATTGATACTTAGAAGGGATGTACTAGGGACATTCCTTGTAAATAGAGATTTGATATGGTATGATACAAAACCCGGGTGCAAAAAATTGACATTGTGCTAACTCCCAACATGGTATAGTATGGCATTCATAAATAGAAAGGGGTCCAGTTGGTACCCCTTCACCCTTATAAAAGTAAAACAATTGTTGTGGAGTAGGTGGTGGATGAGGGGACTACACAGAGGTAACATTTTAATTATGGAAATGTAACTTGCATAATTTTCCTAATTTTGCATTATGTGTGTCACAGGAAATGCACAAAAATACGCCACAGTTGGCAGCAAAATTATAACGTAGGAGAAGTGCAAATGATTAGAAGGCAAGGGGCTGTTGTTTGCGGTCTCTATTTTTCTGGTGCTATATTTTTGAGCGAAATGCGCCCTCAAGTCCATTTTGGACACAAGAATGCATTTTACAACTGAATAGAGCCCTAACTGTTGGATTTGCATTTCATGTAATTATGTCTAATTTTGCTTAATTTTCCCAACATTTTGCTTAAGTAAATCAATTTCACACCACCCTTCAACTGACCACTGCCTACATTCAAACAAATGTTTACAAAGATTAAAACTTTTCTTTAAATCACAGTCCCATTTCCTTTATAAAAAAATGGCTCACACTTAAAAAAAATAAAAACAGAAAAAGTGATCACAGATATGGTGGTCTGCTTATTCCAGTAGACCATTTTCCCTGTGCTGGCCACCAATCATAGTGAGTATCAAATTGAGACCTAGATCATGAATATTGATGAGGTAAGTCAGATTGGGATCCACTATGAGTCAGAATTTATGAATCAACCTATTAGTATATAGGCCAGTTCATCAAATTAAACACTGGTCGCAAAAATACTAGTCGCAATTTGCAACCAGCATTTTGCGATCAGGCTTTTGTACATCTGACCCAAGATTACTGTCAGAGACAGCGAGCTCTAGAGACTGCTTCTGAGTGAATCTTCTCAACCCCCTTCCCCCTCCGCGCTTTAGCAGCTACACTGGGATGGGGAATTTGATGTGCCTCTTCTGTCTGCAGTTTGGAAGAAAAAAAGCTCGTAATTAGCATGAAAGGATGGGAGGGTGAGTGAGTGAAAGGCTGGAGGGATAGATGCATGGATGAATGAGTGAAAGAATGCTTGTGAGGATGGATGAGTTAAAGGGTGGAAGTAAAGATGGATGAGTGAAAGGGAAAATGATTGATGGATAAATGGATGAGTGGAAGGGTGGATGAATTAATGAGTGAGTGACAGGATGAATTTGTTAAAAGGTGGATGGATGGATGGAGGGATGAATGGATGGACGGATTTAAAAGCTGAGTGAATAGATCATATGAAAAGGTGGATGAATAAGCAAAAGGATGGATTGATTTAAGTATGGATGAGAGAAAGAATGATGCATGAGTGAAAGGGAGGGTAGATGGGTGGCTGAATGGAAGGGTGGATAGATGGATGAGTGAAAAGGTGAACTGATGGATGGATAAGGGAAAGGGTGGATGGATGGACAGCTGAGTGAAAGGGTGGAAGGATAAGAGAGTGAAAGGAAGGATAGATGAGTAAAAGGGTGGATGGATAGATGGATAGATGATCGAAGGATGAATCAATGAATGGAAGAAAGGATGGCTGAGCAAAAGGGTGGATGGTTGAGTGAAGGGGTGGTTGGATAAAGTGAACTGGTGAATGGATGAGCAAAAGGATAGATGGATCATTGAAAAATAGATGAATAGAGGAATAGACAAAAAGGATGGATGAATGAATAGGTGTGATGAATAGGTTTGAAGATGGGTGAATATGACTGAGGGGATGGATGGACAGACGGACGGAATGGTGATAGCATGAATGATGGATGGAAGACTGAATGGATGAGAGAATATAAAGGTGAAATGGTGGATGCCAGCATGTGGGGGGAAAAGGAAAGGATAAATGAATAGATGCTTGGGTGGAAGAGACAAACAAGCTCTTCTGAGGACAGTCTCAATGATTTGCTTAAGAGCTGTGGTTTAAAGTGGGGGGTATTTTAATTATCTGGCTACTGCCTTGCTACTCAACAAGCTCAACAAGCACCTACAGACAGCACAGAACAAACTACCTAATTACAGACTCTGGTCGTGTGGAACCCTTTGGACTTGCAAAAATGCACTTAAAAACTGAGCATTGTAATCAGGCCACTACAAGGTGAGATGCAGGCTGTAGTAGTATGAGTATCATAAAAAAAACAAGAATATAATATAAATGAATAAATGCATCTGCTCCAACGTTTTGTGTTTAATCGGCAGGTCTCTTATTTTAATAACATTGACTCAAACACAGCCTTTCATTCTCTGGTGTCAATAAAATGAGCACCATGTCTTTGAAGCTAAAAGTAGTTTTATTACAAGCTTATTGAAGAACGAAAGGCCCTAAATTGGAATTACCATGGACTCCAAGCTATCAATAAATGCCCAAGGGCTAGATGTAGGTAAATCTAATTTACTGATTCATAAAAACCGAATTTTACCGATTCGGTATTTATGAATTGGTAAATTAGAAGGAGGCAGATGTAGGTAATTTTCAAAACACAATTACAGAATCTGTAAGATTCGGTATTTACTGATTCGGTAAATACCGAATCGGTATTGCCAATTGATTCCTATGGGCCTTGAAGCCCATAGGAATCAATGGGAAATACCGATTTGGTATTTACCGAATCGGTAAATACCGAATCCTGCAAGGGTGCAGGGGGTGTCACTTTGAAACCCTCTAGCACCCCAAGTACAGGCTTGTGTGACGTGGCACACAGACATGCCCTAAGGGCATGTCTGTGTGTCACATGGCACAGGTGTGCATGTACAGATGTGCATGCACACCTGAATTCGGTATTTTACCACCCAATAGGATTGGGTGGTAAATAATGATTCCTAAAGGGCCTGTGGCACTCTGTGAAGTGCCACCTACATATTGATTTACAGAATCGGTAAATTTACCGATTCGGTATTTTACCGATTCTGTATATTTACTGAATCTGTAAATTTACCGATTCTGTAAATCAGATGCCCCCTACATCTCAAAAGCCAAATACCGGTCGGAAACGGCCGAAATCGGCCGTTTCCGACCGGTATTAAGGCTCCTACATCTGGCCCCAAGTGGACAAACTAGCAAGATCAAGCTTCCTTACTATAAAAACTCTGCGACGCATCTTCCTTACCTGGGATTTCCATACATGGTCCAGTCTACTATCTCTCTTGTACTGTCTAAACTCAATTACACCAATCTCCTCTAACACGGGTCATCTTTAACAACTATGAAAAGACTACAAGGGATGCAGAACTCTGCTGCCAGACTACTCCTTTATGTAAAGCCACAGGCCCACATCTCCCCTGCCTTGAGGGCCCTACATTGGTTACTAGTTGCCAGAAGGTCCATATTTAAGCTGCTTTTTATCACCCCCAAAATGAAACAAGGAACAGGCCCGCTGTTCATCAGGAATAAAATCACCAAATACATTCAACAAAGAAACTTCCGCTCTAGATTGGCACCTTGCTTCAAAATCCCACCATACAAGAAAAAAACCATAGGTGGCACATCCTTCTCTGTTCAAGCAGTCAAACTATGGAACTCTTTAACCCCAAAAATAAGATCTATGGATAACTATATTATCTTCAGAAGACTACTCAAGAGTTGGCTCTTCCCTACATAACCACCATGATCAACGAAGGTAGGTAGATTTTTTTTTATTGTTTTAAGGTATTTAAAACCATAATATAAGAAAAACTCACATGAAATAAAGACCATAAGATCACATAATATCACGATTCCTCAATTTATGCAGGCACCCTACAAGAACAATAGCAGCAAGATGCAACCAGGTAATATCACAGTCTGTACATTCATGCATTGTGCCGCTCAATCAGTTCATCCGAGGAGCATAGACTCTGATTAAGTGACTACTCTGCATGATAATACCACTAAGGAGCAATAATCTTGTAAAGCATTATGACTGTCCCGCTTGTTCCCCACTCTGTCTAAAATTAATGCCATTACTAATCTAAGGCCAACAAGTAGGGGTCAAAACAATGTTCTTTCGGGCAAAGGATATTAAAAAGAATGGCTGCTTAAATGACAGACTTGATGGAACTTTGGAGAGCTTCTAGACAGCCTATTTCATGAAGTGCAACATACAGTGGCTTCAGATAAAGGTAGTGGTTGTATTTGTAACATGCTCTGTGCAACGTTGTAGGGCTTATAAACCGCATAATTAGTAAAGTGCACTAGACAGTGGCTTATGACCTAACAGTGATGGCTTGTGTACAGCCTAACTTGCCTTGAAGAATGGTCTCTCAACCTGCTGAGGGATGGGCCCACATCTGATTTGTTAATATTTTGGGGCTCAAGGACTCCTGGCCTAATCATAAATGGTGGATGTAATAGGAAGGGGTCTGCCACCTCATTCCCACTGAACCTAACCAAATACTTGGACTAGGTGTCATACAAAGTAGGAAGGCCATTCTTTAAACTGTCTGCGGGCTTGAGCTCAGTAACGTAAACACTTCATGCACCTGGCAGAAAGCTGTACATTGTTGCCACTCAAACATGCAATGACAGAGTGGTTGCATTGAGTGATACTCAAGCGTAGAAATATCGGTTTTAGCCTATAGCAACTTATTCTTTTTAAAGCAGGACAAAGGCAGATTCCATGCATCAGTGATTCCTGCTTAAAGTTGCACATTTGACAGCTGTAGTTGGAAGTGCCTTTTAAGCATCCAAATTTGTATGCTTTTAATTGAATTAGCCCACATTGCATCCTCAAGCGTGCCCTTTCAAGGGCCGGATCAATGGGGTTGGGTAGATATCGGGCTTTTTCATGATCTTGGTAAAAGGGAATAAAGAGGTCTGCGTGGGCCTTTTGTGCTAGTTCTTGCAGGTCTTCTTACCTCAATATTATTTTTGACTAGAGTCTTGGATGTTAGCTTTTGAGTTACATTTTGTGTGATAATACTCTAGGCTCCTAAACGTATTGTTGCAATTGTCACATAAGGTCCCCATTGGAGTTTCTTTAAGTGTGGCTCACTGGTTAGAAGCGGCAGACCCTGAAGCAGAGGTCAGACCGGGACCAGGGTTCAATTACCGACGTGGCAGTCTTGGGCTCAATGTCAGCGGACTTGATAATTCTTGCCTCGGTGCCTACTCTAGTCATGGGTCCCACTCTACAACTCTGGGCAATAGCTTGCTTAATCTCCACAACGGCTCCAAACATCGCTGGGATGCCTGGCTTCACCTTGGGGGTGCCCAGGAAGTGGCATCTCACAGGGAAAGCCAGGAAGAGTTCCATAGCGGTATACAGCGCCAGGATGCCCCAAGATGGGGCGACAGTGCGCTTTACAAGTATACACACATTTACATTTACATTTTCCTGAAGGCCAAGCCTTATCAGTTCTTTGAGGGATCCTTTGGGGGCCACCTTAAGCTTGGCGAAGAAACTCAAGAATTGAGCAGGTTTCAAAATAACTGATTGTTTATTCAGTCCAAATTCTAGTCGAATATTTGAGGATGGTGTGGCAGTGGGAAGAAGAAATAGATTACCATAGTGTTGTGTTTGCGCTTTGCCCAGCCATGTGTCAATTTCATCTTTAAATATCAACGATCCATAAGTTAAAGTTGGTATGAACTTGAGGTCGGGCCACGCATTTTATTTGCCAGATTTTTTTAAGCTTATAATCATATACAAGGAAGCTTCTTTCAGAGACAAGAGGTGTGTTAAATGTTAGCCTTGCTGATTAAAGTAGATATCCAGGTACTTAAGACTTGAAACTTCCACCAGGGCTACATCGTTCATGGTAAATTTAAACTTTGGTCTATTGAAGATATTGCACCTCTGGCACCACATACCATATTTTTTGTTTGGAGTGGTTTGGTGCTAATTTGTTGTCCTCTCAATACTGTGCGAGAGACTCCAGCGATCATTGAAGCCCCACTGCAGTGTGGTCCAAGAGTAATGTGACATCTGTATACTGGAGGCAAAGAATATGTGGTCCTGCAAATTTGAGAGGAAAAGCTCGAACTGAGGCTAGTGGATCATTTATATCTACCACATAAAGAGATGGGGAGCTAAAATGCATCCTTGTTTCACCCCAGTATCGGTGTATATCTTATGGGTTGTAACTCTACCTGCTGTCATTTTCACTCGCACCCAGGTTCTGGTATAGAGGCTACTGATGACTCTCAATAGATTTCTCGGAATGCCCCAGTTGGACGGCTTTTGCCAGAGCCTCAATCTGACCACTTTGTCAAATGCTGTTGTGAAATCAATAGATGCTGCACACAGCAGCAGGGCATCTTTGATGTTGGCGGCTTGAATCAGAGAGGAAAACATAATTAAATTATCTTCAGTACCATGACCCTGTCTGAAGCCAGACTGAGTAATGGGAATTAAGGGATTCAAGGTAGCCCATTCCTCTAGCTCATTATTCAATGTTTTTGCAAAGCATTTGCCCTCGATGTCTTGGAGGGTAATTAACTGAAAGCTGGCCGGTGTATCGTTTGGGCCCTTTTATAAATTGATGTTAATATGTCACCTCACCAACTATCCAGCAATTTGTTTGTCGCGACGCAATTCTTGAAAAGAGGGCTTAGCAAAGTAGCCCATTCCGCTGGCACTGATGTAAATATTTCTAGCTGGTCATTTGGTCCGGGTGCTCCTGCTGGTTGAACAATATTCATGTGATCTTATCTTCATTAGTCAAAGTTTCCCTCCATTGCTCTTGACTTTCATGCAGGAGTCCCAATTTGTCCTCCGTTAGATGGACTGTGCTAGGTTCATCTTCCACAGACTGGTATTGGTTCGAGATATATTCTGTCCTCTTATGGGCAGAAATTGTGGGAGCTACCAACAGGTTATTTTTGTTCGTTTTTTTCTGTACTAATGTCAGGATTTTTTTTGTTTTCGCGGCTACATGGAGTTCAGTTCATCGTGCTTCCTCCTTTTGCCTGGGATCCTCCTCTTGCCTGGCAGCTTCCCATGCTTTAACTCTATAGGCCTTTCTCGTATTCTGAATCTCATCAATTCTTATTGAGATACTTTTATTCTTTCATGCAGTTCTCAGGAGCATGTTTAGTTTTCATTTGAGATCCCTCAGCACTGGCAGACAATTGCTTGTTTGCCTCTTTCCTGCAACTCTCTCCCTGTTGAAAAATTCATTATGAGCTTCTCCAGGAACTCTGCCCGATGCAGTGGTAAGTGTAACTGTTCCCTTACTCTTATTTTTAAGAATTCAATCCGTTCCTCCCTTTTTCCGTCTAACGGCATTGTTGACCATTTTACCCTTCACAGTCGACAAGTACCCTCTTCATTGCCGATTGTTTGAATTTGTGGGAGTCTGGTAAGTTCCCTAGGAAGAGTGAAAACTATCCTTCTGTGGTCACTATTCAAAATATGCAGGTCTTGATAGCTGCTTATCTGTGGCAAATTTTGGATAGATACCCAGATATAGTCAATTAACGAAGAACTCAAGCTTATTATATATGTGCAGGATGATGGTTGGTCCAAAATGCTTCTTCCTTTGAGGGTCCCGAGGCCTAGTGAATTAAGAGTGGTGGCAAGTTTGTCTCCAGCCTTGTCCTTTTTGGATTTCCCCAAACTAATTTCAGGAAGGTGCCACGCTGATTCTTGTTCTTGTTGCCATGTGGGAGGATCTACAATTCCTAATAGAAAATGATGAAATCTCCCATCACCCATGTATCTGTAGCAAATGTTTGCGGTAGGGTTCTAATTATTTTTTTTTTATTTCCCCAATGACTGATTTTTTCTTGGGTTGTTTCGGGTTTATGTAAATTCTTCCAACTACCATAGGTGGTGTTTTCCTACCCTGCTTTTTGTTTTTGGTTGTTGCCTATACAAAGATGTATGCCCCCAGGCCACTTGCTAGAACTTTTGCTTCCAGCTCCAGTGACTGACTTGTGTATAAGAATGGGGACTCCACTAGAGGGATGTTTCAATTAACTGAGAGTTCAGATGCTGATGCAAATTTTAGGTGGTCAGCCCAATGTGTGGTGTTCAGATGCTAGGTTTATGGCAAGCAAATTATGTCCTTTTTCCAAATTCCTTCCATTGCATTCTTAACAGCCAATAAGTTATTGAAGCCTCGGATATGCCATTAGCAGAGCTACAGGACAAGAGGAAGGGCGAGAGGAATCATACATGTGGATTTGCGTTTCAGTGTGCCTCGCTGAGTCTCACTATAGGTTGATGGCCTTCAATGAATGCTGGACGGCAGCCAGCATGCTCTTTTGTTAACAGCATGTTCCATTGAGATCAGTGTCAACTCTACTGCAACTCTTGGATTTTGTGGGCCTTTGGGGCAGCAGACAATGGAGGCCCGCTAGCACTGATGGTAGCTGGTTTTGGCTAGGAGATATGGAAATTTGGGTTTTGTTGTTTTGCTGATGCTAATGCTCCATTAAGCCAGTATTTTAGAGTGGAACTCCACTCTTTTCAAACATAAATATACAGTATATCCCTGTGTATATAAGCATTTATTTGGATTATATGTAAGTATCTAGATATATGTATTCCTTTGTATAGATGTGTATAATGATTACGTTTATAAATATGTAGATATTCATTAGGTCTCCTTAACAAATGTACACATCACCTATGGTTATATTATTCTATGTTTAACTTGTATGGAAGTCACTGCATAAATAAGTACATTTTTATCATAACCATTTATCTACAATTGCTTCTCTACTGAATCATTAAAAGGAAAAATAAATACATTAGAAATATATATGAAAACAAACAAATTGGCCTAAAGTACAGCAATATTTGAAAGTCTGAGTTCAATAAATAGAGCTTAGATCCATATATATAACCTCTCTTATACATATATATACCTTCCATGTACATATGTATCTTTATATTTATTACTTTACTCGTAATTTAGCCTCTCCAATGCACTACCCTATATCTCACCCTATACCTATCTCAATATATCCTCTAGCTCCACTCTCTGACTCATCCCAAACCCCATTCAACTACCATGATCCCCAAAATAACCCTGTCTACACTCTTACCTCCTCTACCCCTCCTTGCATCATCTCAAACCTCTTAACTACTCGGCTCTGCCAAACAAGCAGTGGTGGTGCGTCCATTGGGGCGTTGGGGCGTTGCCCCACTAGCCACATCACCCTAAATTCGTACAAGCAGAAGCAATTGATTATTTGATTCTCATAATGAACTTCACGCCCGAGGCAAACGGCGCCGGGCGCTAAAGGAGGTGGGGCCGGGCGGGGCTGCTGCAGCACTCATGGTTTGAGTGACAGTGAGTCAGACTGTGGCGAGTAGTGCGCATGTTCATGTTTGGGCTGGTCATAAAAATGACCAGCCCAAACATACGCACTGTCAGCCACTAATACCTTCAGTAGAGCGAGGGGGGACCCGAGAGGCCGAGGATTGCTGCTTCATGCAGCACCCCCCAGTCTCCTAGTGGGCGAGCCGTATCAATGCCCCAGCCAATCCTGGTGCTGCTAAAGCAGTGTCGGATTGGCTGAGACAGTCACCATGCAGCCTGAGCCTGAGGGCAGGCAAACCAAGCACTGGGGGCCGGTGCCAGTGCCACTCCAGTAGTTCTTCCTGTAGAAGACGTTGGGCGCCAATGCAGGACCCCGGGGCCATCCCAGGCAGCAGAGGTGGTCAGGTAAGTTTTCTTAATTTTATTCCCCCCCCCGGCGCGAGTATAGCAAGCCGCACGACTCCATTGGTAATCTGATCTCCGGGGTTAGAAATGTGTGGTGGATGGCTTAAAAGGAGTCGTAATCGAGTGGCAAGCACCGGTACCAGCTTTTATCCTATTAAATGTCTTTACCAACATTATTGTAAAAAGCTGTGTGTCTGTGTCATGGTTTCGAACTCTCACAACTGAGGTGGTCGCCTACTTACGTGTGAAAGCCCCCCTGCTGCCTCGTTTAAACTATTTATTCGCTATCACAGGTTCTAATACGACCACATTCGGTGTCCTACCTCTTGCCAGTTCTTCTGAACTGTGTTCCAGAGTTAATTTAATCCTACACAAAATCCTAGTGAAATCATGTCATGTAGTGGAAGACATTTACACATTGTGTGAAGGCCGTCATCCTGGGAAATGATATATACAAGGTGTCAGTGCAGTCATTACACATTTAATGCATGTATACAGGATTTGCAGTTTCGAGTTGGATCATCTGCAGTGATACACATGTATGTGGCGAGATGCAGTCAGCCCTATATGTGCTGTACGGTAAATGCTACATGTGTAAATATTTGCAAAATTCAAGAAAGCAGGACCCGACGAGACCTTGCTTCTCTTAACGTTAAATACCTTTGTTTATCTCTGGTTAATGATGTTTTCCTTAATCTATAAACCACTATTTTTAGTGTCACATGTTAGAGGGAGAGGATGTGATGGCTTCAGTGGTGGTCCCTGATCTTTAGTGGTTGACCAAGGGTTCTAATCGCCTCAGTGGAGAGGCCAAGGTAACTAAGAGAAGCCTTCAAGCCTGCTCTACTCCCTTATACCGAGAACAAATTGAAACCAGTCAAACTTGACAACTGCTGGCAGTCACATACTTATGCTGAGCCCTCCAAAACAAAGGGGCAGATGTTTGAGAGATTGACACCTAAATGTGCTGGTGAGACCTGCAGTGAGTCTGCTTGGTGAGAACCCCTGCCTAGATTTTATTATTTCGCCCTTGTTCTTTCTCCTCTAGTTTTCCAGAGTGTGGCAGTCCAGCACCTATTTAGCTGGCTAAGTGCCCTGAGGCAGATATTATGAAGCCTATGTGCTTTTGAGGTTGTAGTGCCTTTGTTTATCGTGACAGCCCATGGTCGGTGTGCCTTTCTGATAAGATCTTAATTTTCCCCCTAAACATTTTTTTTTTTTTAATTTTTAAAAACCTTTATTTTCAAATAGTGCACTCAGCTATTTAGCCTTACATCCCGGAGGCTAGGCAGCAAGTCAGTAGACAATGGGTCAAAAGTGCAAGAAGCAAAGTACCAGCACGTGTCAAGGTTATAATTTTCATTTTTGTTGTATGAAAGAAAGAAAGAACAAGTACAGAAAAGGGGCGCCAGAACTAGCGCTAAGAAAGAAGGCAATTAAACCATTATGCGTCGGGCCCGGTCTAGGAGTCGGCTAGGCTCAGTAATCACAGTTAGATTCAAAATACAGTGTTGATGCATAGAACCATAGGGGGGGGAGGCACAGGATAGTAGTGAAACTAGAACACCAGTTGGAGTTATAGGCTATGGGGTCAAGCGTTCTTCCAGTGGGGCGGTATCCGATGGTATGCAGATGTCACCCCTATACTCATTCCAGGCCCCCCACAGCTTCTGCCATTTTTTGGGTTTACCCCTGGATACATACACAGTCTTCTCTCGGAACATACACCAATCCATGTTGGCCTTCCACTGTACCACCTTCGGAGCTGTTGTCGCTCCCCACATCTGTGCAATGTCCCGTTTTGCAACCATATTCCCCAGGGTAACCCATTGGGATTGTGCAGTGTTGTAGTCAGTTGGGCCCCAAATATTCAAGAGGCATCGCCGGGCCTCCGCCTGAACTTCCACCCCGGTTACCTCACTCATAATCATGTGTACCCGCCTCCAATAGGAGGCTATCGCACTACATTCCCAAATGATGTGCATGAAAGTGGCCAGCGCGCCACAGCCACACCGACAGAGGCCATCAACCGAATGTCCCATATGTATTAACTCAGGGCTCGAGTCGGGGTACCACGCAGGTGGACGGCACCCCCCACTTATTTTAATTTATTTTGCTGGGTGGACGCCGTCCCCCTGCAAACATGCCCTTGCTGAGAAATCGTGTATTCTTGCCATTAACTGCATGCAAAAACACAACAAATATAAAGACGGAGAGGGAACGCCCCGCGGTCCCACCTCTGACTGTTCCTGATAGAAGCTGTAGTTACGAGCATAGTAAGCACATGGGAAGCTATTCAGAAAAAAAACGCTACATCCCCTCCCCACCCTCCGCATGGGAAGGGCTCTTTGAACAGCCTACAGCTACAGCTTTTTACGTTTTTAACTAACTCACCAATGTGCCAGGCGTAGGTGACATATGTAATGCCATGTTAACAGATGTATATAGGACTGCTCAAATAACATTGCAAGAGTTGATTCTACACCCTGCAAAAAACCCTTGGGTCCAGAGTGCTAGGCTGCCTGTGAAATTACATAAACAACTTTTGTTTTTTATTCTTTTTCAAAATACATTTTCAAATAAAGGCTCTCTTTCTTCAACATATATGTACTGCACTATAGGATTAATTTACATAGATGTGTTTTGGAAGTGCAGATATGTGTGAAAGGAGTGCTCTAATTTTTACCTTCCGTGACGTCACTTCTGGCCGTGACGTCACGACATGTCTTTGAGCATCCCCCTACTTCTTTATTTAGGACTTGTGCCCTGTATTAACCTGGGACCAGTAAAATAAACTCTATGCAGAATCTTCAATTGTACCAGTCTCAGCCGGGCAGGAATAGCAACCTCCTTGGGGGATGACACCGCACATTGCCAGTCCTCGTCGTCGATCTCTATCCCATCCCGTACCCATTGGTCTCTCACTCCCAATAGAAGGTCCGTACGAGTATTAATCAGTTTTTTATAGGTCAAGGAAATAGCGCTATCCGGCATATGGCCGTCCAGTACTCTATCCTCCAGGGGGGAGTATTCAGGGATTTTCTCGCCCTCCGGCATGGCCGACAGGAGTGCGTGGCGCAGCTGAGCGTACCGAAAATATTCTGTTCCGCCCAGCTGGAACTCTGTCTGTAGTAGGGCAAAAGATTTTACCTCCCCTCTCACTATCATATCCTCCACCCTAGATATGCCGATCATGTCCCACTTGTCGAATCCCTTAGTGTGCCACAATTTACCCAGGATATCGGAGTCGTAGAGAGGAGTTGCCATTGTAAGCCTATCCTTCCACCCCTGTGACTTTGTAATCGTTCTCCAAATGTGCACTGCTGTTTTCGTTGGTCCAGACATCCGCCTATCAAGAGACCTCGTGTATAGCGCCCTATGGTATTTCCCGCCATCTAGGAGCCACCGATCCATGGCATAACCCGGACTGTCTGCTGGGCCATAGAGGCCGTGATTGAGGGCTGCCAACTGGGAGGCCCAATAGTATCTCCGAACATCGGGCAATGCTATGCCCCCATCATACCACGGGAGCGTAAGCTTCGTGATAGCTATGCGTGGCCTGCCATCCCAGAGCAGGGAGCGTTGCAAGCTCTCGATTTCCCCAAAGTAACTAGCTGGGACCGGATCTTGGGTATTTTGCAGAGCATACAGGAACCTGGGCAGGGACATCATTTTAAATAATGCCGCTCGCCCAAGGAGGGAGAGCGGGAGTTTACGCCAACCCTCTACGTCACGTCGGAGACGAACAAGAGGGGGAAGCAAATTGTTCTCATAGCGTGCCTTGGGGTCAGTTGAGATACAGATCCCCAGGTATTTGAATCCCTGTCTCGCAACCTGTATGCCACAGTCCCTAGGAAGACGAGGCGTCCCCCCTCTCAGGACGTACAAGGGCGACTTCGGCCAGTTAATGACCAGGCCAGAGTGCCGGCCAAAAAGTCGAAGCACGTCACATACCACAATAAGTGACTTGCAAGGGGAGGTGAGGTACAACAGGATATCATCAGCATATAATGACACTCGGTCCTCGAATCCAGGGGACCAGCGAATTCCGGGCATGTCGGGGTGGTGCCGTAGCCACGCGGCCAACGGTTCAAGTGCCAGTGCAAACAGAAGGGGCGACAGGGGGCAACCCTGCCTGGTGCCCCTGTGGCGAGCAAAGGACGCGGATACCCGACCATTAACCGTCACGTTGGCAAGCGGGCTGGCGTACAGAAGTTTGACCCACCCTACAAATTCCGGACCGAAGCCGAGCTTCGCCAACACTGCCCACAGGTAGTCCCATTCGAGGGAGTCAAACGCCATCGTGGCATCCAACGACGCCAGAACGGCCGGCTCCCTGAGCGTGTGAGCCCTAGCAAGGGCTCCATGGAGTCTCCGAAGATTAAGGGCAGTGTTGCGGTGTGGAATAAAGCCCGACTGGTCCGGGTGCACTAAGTCGCCAATCGCGCCAATCAAGCGGTTGGCCAGCAATTTGGCAAGAATCTTAGGCTCAGCGTTCAACAGAGAGATGGGACGATACGATCGGCACAGGTCTCTTGGTTTCCCTTCCTTATGGATGACCACAATGGTGGCCAGCCTCTGGTCGTGGGGAATTATGCCCATCTCTCGCACCTCCAGAAACATGTCCCGCAGGGGCGGAGAGACGACATTGGGCTTGATTTTATAAAGTTCCACTGGAATACCATTGGGGCCGGGCGCCTTACCAGATCTAAGGGAGCGAATGGCAATGGCTATCTCGTCTGCAGTGATGTCCCTATCTAAGTCATCACGGCCCGTCTCTGACAGACACGGGAGATCTATCTCCGCCAAAAGCACACTGGAGTCGGTCTCAGACCGGTCCGAGACCGAGGTGTAAATGGTCTCAAAGTAGTCTGCGAACGTCTCTACTATTGCACTCGGATCGGTGACCAGCAGACCGTCCTCCCCCAACACTTCTGGAACCACCCGACTGGCTCTCTCCTTTTTGTCGAGCCAAGCAATGAGCTTGCCCGCCAGGTCTCTTGGTTTCCCTTCCTTATGGATGACCACAATGGTGGCCAGCCTCTGGTCGTGGGGAATTATGCCCATCTCTCGCACCTCCAGAAACATGTCCCGCAGGGGCGGAGAGACGACATTGGGCTTGATTTTATAAAGTTCCACTGGAATACCATTGGGGCCGGGCGCCTTACCAGATCTAAGGGAGCGAATGGCAATGGCTATCTCGTCTGCAGTGATGTCCCTATCTAAGTCATCACGGCCCGTCTCTGACAGACACGGGAGATCTATCTCCGCCAAAAGCACACTGGAGTCGGTCTCAGACCGGTCCGAGACCGAGGTGTAAATGGTCTCAAAGTAGTCTGCGAACGTCTCTACTATTGCACTCGGATCGGTGACCAGCAGACCGTCCTCCCCCAACACTTCTGGAACCACCCGACTGGCTCTCTCCTTTTTGTCGAGCCAAGCAATGAGCTTGCCCGCCTTGTCTCCGACATCGTAAATTCGACCCTGTTGCTCTCTACCTATGACTTTGGCAGCGTCGGAGACAACATCATGATATTCTGATTGTTTAAGCGAGAGAACATGGAGCAGCTCAGGCATCGGGCCCACTTCCAATTGGGAGTCCAGCTCTATAATCTCCGCTTCGATGCGCACAGCATCAGCGTCTCTGCGTCTCCGAACACCAGCAATAAGGGAGAGCGCCTCACCCCTCAGGACCGTCTTAAACGCCTCCCACAGAGTGACGGCCGATGCAACCGACCCAGTATTCTCGGAGAAATAGAGCTCAATAGCCCTGGACAGGAGTCCGCGCGTTTTCGGGTTTCGGAAATACCACGGATTGACCACGACCGCCCGCTCAGTAACCACAATGTCGAAATCGAAAGACACCCAGACCGGGGAATGGTCTGAGATGCCCCTCGCTAGCAAGCGGGCCTCGGAAATTGCCGATGCGTGGGCCGCCAGAGCTAAGACATAGGCTAAACATTTTTTTAACGCTTCCTTCTTGTCCTGCCACACATGCAGGGCTTGATTAGATTGGTCTTTCTTGGCTTTATTATAAGCTGCATGAGCAGCGCTATAGATAAATATGGTGCACCTTCGCAATTGCATAAACCCCTTAGGCATGAAGGGTTGATCTCAGACTTGTCAGTTGAATTAGGCACCAGCACATTTTGATTACATTGGTTGGACGGGTATTAATAGTATTAGGAGTAATAAAGCCTTTTTTCCTACATTGCAGTTTCCCTTTAGAGAAGACAGAGTTTTTATGATCTGGCGAGAATATAAGGGATTTTTTCGATTGTTTTAGATACGAGTATATAATGCATTTGAAGAGTAGGGTTTGGGTTCTATGTCTTGTGTTCTACTCACCTTTGCCGATGATTTTGTATGCTTAGGTCCATTTTATTTAGATACACATAATAATGATTGCGTGTAAATGGCTTGTAGTAATCAGTGCTTGAATAGTGTATGGAACAGCATTTGAACTTTTTTTCTCTGCGGTGCCTGCACTTTAGAGTAGATAAAATGTTTATGTAGCTAGAATAGATGTAATGATTAGATAACATTGAATATACCCTTGTATTCCACTATTGGGAAGAGGTGTAGAGCTCGATGCCTTATTAGTATTTTTTGCTGCTATTCTCTTTGTCATTATATGAAATGTCTGAAATAGAAATATTTTCACTGTATCCCAAGCATACCAAAAATACATGTTTTTAAAAAAATGATTTGCTGGCTGGGTGTACGCACACTCAACATACACAAACATGGAGACACTGTCCATTTTCCTTTATAGTAACCCTGGACAACGTTTGCTGAACTGCCTTGGGGTATTCTTTGTTTTGTATTGATTTAAATGTTTGGGAACTTTTATGGATGCAGACTGTAAATGTTCTATTTGTCTTTTCATTCTAAGAGTAGTGTGAGTTACTGGGCAAGCATACATTTTAAAGAATTAAAGTTGTCATGCAGAACAATTTACATATTACAGTAACTGTTGAACAAATTAATGCAAGAAGATACGGAGCAGTTTTTATGTGTTTAATATTACAAGACTATACGTTCCCACTTCTTAATAAGCCTTGCTTTATCGCTGCATTAATTTGCTTTAAAATGCACCATTTGCCAATCTTTTTTACATTTTTTTCTCAGGAGAAGGACTCTCCCTAGACCCCAGGTTTGTCCATTGAACTTGTCCACATAGCTAACTAGTGTTTTCTATTGGAAAGGGTAGAGCCAAAGCAGTCTTTCTTAGTACCCTAGCCCTCTTCAGAATTCAGGCTTGCTTGGCAACTCAGAAATCATCTGCAATAATATATGAGTTTTCTTTTATGAATGCCTAGAAGAATTTAATTTTTAGTCCATTTATCACAGAAATAGTGCTAAAAATTGCACCAAAAAGATGCCTTTTTATTTTATTTCTTCACGGGGAGAACCCCCCCGAACTCCCCTTATTGCCGTTGGGCTCGCTTGCTGCGCTTGCTCGCATACGTTGATTAATTCTGTGTACGCCCCACCAGTTTCAAATTCCACCCGCCGCACCTGCAAACAAGCCTTTCTAAACCCTTCCATCATTTATCCTCCTAGACTTCTCTGATACCTCAGCTTCCTAATTAACCCACTTCTAGAGACTCTTCCCCGCTCATCTCTCCTTTACTCATCCCAAACCTCCTCCTATTGCTAGGATCTTCAAATAAAAGATTTCTAGACAGGGGTGGCTCCTCCCCAGGAGCAGAGGAGCATTGCCCCTCCTGCTGCGAGTGCAACAGGGAAACTCAAATAAATAAAAAGGCATTTCCATGCCATTTTATTTTTTTGCCTCTACACTGGGTCGCGTTCGGGTTGGGACGGGGCTGAATCCTGCAAATGCAGGATATAAGCACTGGTCGACAGGGTGCATGTCGAATTGGCCGTCCGTCTTGCGACGGACAGCCTGACGTGCACACTCTAGATCTAGCAATCCAAAGGCTGTGAAATAGCCTAGGAATTGCTGGCACAGACCTCCAGCCTCAAAATAAGCCCTGGGTGAGCCTGCTCCCACCAATCTTGGAGCTGCTTTCACAGCATGAAAACAGCTCCAAGATTGGTTGGAGTTCCGTTTCACTAGCAGGAAGGAAGTCCTTCCTGTTCCTGCTTGTGGAAGGGAGAAGTGCCGCAGTGGTCATGCTGCTCCGCTTTTATAGTGAGTACTGCTTTCATGCCCCACTCTTTTCAGTTCTCGGCCTGGCGAAAGCAGCGCATGCACCGCTCTCGTCATACGAGGGCTTCTTGGAATCAATAAGATTCCAGAAGTCATGTCGTGGCTCCTCTTCCATTTTTGATTTGTCTGGAGGCAGGCAGACTCTTTGTGTTTGCAGTTCATGTGCATGTGTGTGTTTGGGGCGGGACAGTCACAAAGTTCCATGTATATGGAGACAAGAATTGAGATGTTATTGGTGACTGTGTGCATGGTAGTAGCCAGGGACAGGTATGCCTTAGGGTGACAGTACTTGTAGGTGTGACTTGGGGTAGCAGTGTATGTGTGCATGGAATGGTGGTGTCCCGAGTGGCTAAGTACATGGGGGTGAGGTTTATGTGTTGAGAGCGTCCTAACCTTGCCTTCCCTCATATGCACGCTCTCAACACATAAACCTCACCCCCATGTACTTAGCCACTCGGGACACCACCATTCCATGCACACATACACATGAACTGCAAACACAAAGAGTCTGCCTGCCTCCAGACAACCAGAGCCCATATTCCCCAAAACACACCCCTCTCTTTGCCAAGTGTGCACTGACGCCACGCGTTCAAGTCGCTACCTCTATGTGG
Source organism: Lissotriton vulgaris (assembly GCF_964263255.1). Lineage (NCBI taxonomy): Eukaryota > Metazoa > Chordata > Amphibia > Caudata > Salamandridae > Lissotriton > Lissotriton vulgaris. The sequence goes on along the minus strand of NC_141687.1, from coordinate 1,196,012,211 downwards.
ACATCAGCCCGTACAACGTACAACATACCACGCATTCAAGAGAACGGTGCACCTCATTACATTCCACACCTACAGGTGTGTTGCTACCACTTAGCGACCGCACAAGTCACTGTTAGACCTGGCACCTTGGCGTGAGTCTCCCTTCCACTTTTTGCTGATGTGCCTCCGATGTTTGGCTGGTTTTCCGATACTCAGGGCACTGCGCCACGGCTGATCCGTGCCGCAGTGCAAGTGCTCCCTACTGTAAATTGTACATACGATTGGTATCCATGATTGGTGCATTGGATTTACTGTTAGTCCCTAGTAAAGCGCACGAGAGAGTGCCGGGGCTTGTAGATGCCAATACTGCTGGTGGGCCTGCAGCGCTGGTTGCGCCACCCACCGAAGCAGCCGTAAAGATGTGTCTGGGAACTGCGACCGCAGAACCCGCGTGCGGTCTCGTACTGTCACGCTAGCTGGGCAAGTGTCCCCACTTGCCAGCACCGACCCTTCCCTTGACTACATATTAGTCACCCCTATGGTAGGCCTACGGGCAGGGTGCGTTGTAGGTGCAAGGTAGGACAAGCCCTGATGTGCGTGGCATGTCCTAGTAGTGACTTACAACGAAGACCGTATTTCACTACTGAAGGCTACCTGCTCCATTAGGCCAGACTGAGCTGCGAAGGTTATTACACCCTATAATCCCCGCAGGCTCAAGGAGCATGGTAGTGAGTCATGTTTAGTATGCCTGAACTCAGGATAAGGAGATATTTCTTGTAGTCAAGTTTATTTCAGTATCCTGGGTTTGCAAATGCTACTTTTAGAAAGTTAGCATTTGCTTGCTTAACCATTTCAGCCGCCTCTGCTGGTGTGTATCTGACTGTCTGGGATGTGTGAGTGACAGGGCTGGAGGGATGACAGGTGGTGAATGCGCAGATTACACCTTAGTGGGAGGTAGGAGTGCCTCTTGACTCGAGCTGTCACTGTGCTCGACCTCCACAATGCTGGCTCCACCCTCCTGGGGAGCGGCGGATGACTCTGCCGGCACCTGGCCCAGGAAGGGCGAAGCCCCCATCAACAAGGTACTCTGGCCACTCCTGTCCGGACAATGCTGGCTCCACCTCCTGTGGGGCGTCTGATGCGCCTGCCCCTCACACTGAAAGCAGAAGCCGGAGTACACCCGCGGGGGTACTCCAGAACTGAGAGTGGCTGCGCAAAGGCCCCCCTGGCCTGCGAGAACAAAAGAATTGGCCTATAAAAGACGGAGCCCTGCTCCTTGAAAATTAGATCCGGTTCGGGACACAGAAAGACTCTGCCCTACGAGAAGGACCGTGAGAGACAAGGAAGGGTGCTGACTCTTGCCTGTGTCTGGTGCCTTGCTGCTGAAGGAGAGGAAGACAATAAGACTACGAAAAGACTTTTTGTGCTACTTGTGCCAAACTCTGCAAAGAGATCTCCAAGGGCTTGCAACTGAACTTGCCCCCTGACCAGCGTCCCAGGACCAGTGGACGCTACCCCCTTGGAAGAAAGTGACTGCGGGTGCTGACCATCGCCGCGGCACTGACGGAGGAATCTCCTCTAAGGCATCAACGACCTCCCGACCACCGTGACCGGGGCCCAAAGCAACAGCGGAAGCAAAGTGAGGACCAGCCGCCGCTGGCCCGAACACCGTGACCGCAACTGCACCGGGAGCCCGAGAGCAAAGCAAAGGAGGACCCGTCCGGTCCGAGCTATCGAGGTGACTGCATAGCGAGCAGTCACTCACCTGCAAGGACGGACAGTTGCCCTACGAGAATCCGCAAGGTCGGTAAGCCTGCCCGACAGCCCAGCTGTGAGCCCACAGCTGCACCGACATTTGGCTGGGTACGTCCTGCACTTGGGGACCGTACTGCCACTTGTCACCACCGCACAGCCGCCGCCTCCAGGGTCGGAGCGGACGACGAGGAAAGGACCCTGCCGCCACAGAACACCGCTGCCCCGGACGACCAGTGACCTGCTCGGCCGAAGAGCCGCAACGATCAGCGACCCCGGGAAGGCAACGCGACGTGGGACAGATCCCTTGGAAGCCGCCGGCTCCACAAGAACTTTGAATAACACCGGCCTACGGGCCTCAAGAGAACTTCCATAAGAACTGTGGTAACCCGAATTAAGTAACTTGCAACCGTCTTCATAAAGTTATTGACTGTATTCACAAGCCTGCTTAAAATCTATATAAAGATATATATTTTTACAAGAATACAGTCTGGTCTCGTTGTGTGGTGGGTTGGTTGTAAAGGTGTACTGTTGCAAGTGTTTAACCCTATGTGCCCCAAAGATTAGCCTACGACTGCTTAAGCCACACTACCTAGAGGGTAAGCAGAGGTTGTCTGGAAGGTAACCCTCAGCCCTGACGAGGAAGAGAGAGTCCCTGCTTGTCGCTAGTGCTGCACTGCGCCAACTAGAGCCTCCCCCTTCCTACAGTCACCAACTAGTTACCACGCAGTGGGTTTCCACAATGTCAGATATGTACCGTCCGGTGAATACTTTCATCATTAAGATGGGATCTGCTTTCTCCCATATTGTCTGTGATGCGTACTCTTTGGAGCTGCTTCCCCACGCCAGTGCAGATGGATTCGCCAGGGTGACCCTTAACCCGTTCACACATGGATGTCATGTGTGTGGTGAGAGGCCACGCCGCATGCACGCTGCCTTTCCGCTCTTCTAGGAAAGAGCAGCTGAGCAAAGCTGCCAAGCTTTCAGTTTGCTTGTTTGCAACATTTCTATGTGTAGATTGTGTTTATGTGTGACGTTTCCAGGCCTTTTGTGATAGACTTTGAGTGATTCTTTACTGAGAGTAGAAAACAGACAGTTGCGGTTATGTCAAGAGACAATGATAAAGAAGAATTACAAATTTTCTCACATTCAATGGTTTAAAAGGGACCTTAAAAGCCACATCAGCCTGAAACCACTAAGCACAAGCATTGTGGATAGCTGAAACTGTGAGCCTGTTCTGTTGCATCCTAGTCTCTGAAGCTTCAAGCATAGGGCAAGAGTCCAGAGGCTGCATAGAGCAGCAGGGCCCAACATGTTGGCTCCTGAGCCACCAGTGACTTAACTGACAGCCTGATACTGAAAGCACACAGGTGGTATTAAAATTATGGTTTAGGAATCCCAACCTCATCATTTCTCCGTCAAATGTAGTCCCTTCTTAAAAAGAATTGGGGGATTCTCCGTCGGCTCCTGCCTCTAACTCAAATCTTCACTCTGATAGAGCCCGAGGAAGCCAAATAAGTGTGTTTGAGGCACTATCCTCTCTTTCCTTTTAACAGACCAGGACACTCATAGTACTCTTTCTCATGCCTCCTCTCTCCATCCTTTGCTTTGCTTTCATACTTCTCTACCTCATTGCCTCTTCCCTGCTCTCTGCGTTTGCTTCCATCCACCCCTTGAGTGCCCTACTTTCATCTCCCCTCCTACTGTATCAATCACATTTCTCCTCAACGTTTTTAACTTTCTATCCTTTCTTCATCCTCTATCTTCTCTCTTGTTTCAGCACCCTCCTTGCATCTTTCACTTCTTCCTTCGTTCCACCTTCATCTTTCTATTTCACTAGCTCTTTTCCTTACTTCTCTTCCTTCTTCTCTTCTCTCCTTCTCACCCTTGTAATCCTTTTTGGATTTTCTCTCACCGCTCCCTAATATCCTCACTTGTTTCCTCACTCTTTCCTGCTCGCTCGCTTAATGTAATCAAAAATGTCTCCCATTCATCTCTAAATCAGCATGAGGAGACATGGTCCAAGCTCTCATCATCTCACAGATGGTCTACTGTAATGCCTTTCGGGTAAGGCAACTGACACATCTTATTTACCATCTTTAGCTATTACAGAATGCCGCTGCCAGGCTGGTGTTGAGGTGAAGAAGACACACTCCCATATTTAAGAAGCATTCAAAATGCAATAGGTCTTGCGTTTTATTGAGTTAAAGCCATTTGCTTTGCTATAAAATACCATTAGCAAAACAAAATGGCTTTAACTTAATCAAAGGCGAGACCTATTGCATTTTCAATGCTTATTTATTGGAGCTAGCCTCCGCTATTTCTAAACCCTTCCCTCTTCAACCCCTCAACTATCCTTTTCAATCTAGCTAACAGGCTCACATGTCCACCGCTCAAATTAATTTCATATTTCCCTACTCTAATTCATCACTAATCCTTTTGGGTTCCAGAGTAGCGTGCTACTCACCGAAAAATGCTTCCAAGCCTCGTTTGGGATAGTAAACGCTATATAAATGCAATTACAATTACATTCCACTGCATAAAACAACCAAGTATTATTAGTACCCATGAAGCCCTTGAATGATATGAAAATGTTGGAGCTCCTAAATACACTATCAAGGAAATAAATCATGTTATATCGAATATAGCTTGTTACGTACATTTGTCTACATACATTAATTAATAAAACATGCAGAGATTAACGGCTAAATTGCTACTCTGAAGCCAGAAATATCATCTAGACCGGGCTTCCCATTTTGCCAGCGGGTGTGATCCTGGGCAGACCCTTATGTTTCCCACTGCTTCATTCATTCCCTTGTGGGTCAAACAATCGGATGCCTGACAAACAGTCTCAGACCACCGATATTAAGTGCTTTATCAAAAAAAAAATACTTAATCTGAAGCTGTTTGGTGCAACCCCGGGGCCTGCAGGTCCCCTCACAGCACGAGAAGCAGGTTCCAAAGTTCGCGGACCCTGGCCGTGTTTGAGGACACATTCCGTCGGGTTCATATCTCTCACTAAGGCAACACGTAATCCTGCCCGAAACGTGTGCGGGATCTTAAACTGGCTTCTGAGAGAGCCAGAAAGGGGGAAGGAGAGGCTCACCCAGCCTGCACGTAAAATAAGATGTGCGGTTCTTGCTCCAGGACAGGCCTTTTAAATGGGCGTTTTTTTTACATTTCAGGTTGACTTTCGAAGATGGATGTGTGACTGGGAGTACATGCCTCCGAGTAATCACTTATCAACAATTTATAATTTCCCTCCTGCCAAAATAGAAAGAGCTACTTGCAAAGAGCTACTTGCTCATTAACACTCCAGTGGCGGTTAATAGACGGTGTGTGTCTGGAGGGGGGGGGGGGGGGGGGGGGGGGGGGAGCTGTGGAAATGTGATCTCGATTACAGAGGCCCTGCCTCCCTCAGAGCACAGGTTGCAAAGCAGCGTCTGCTCTGCTGGGCTATGGTGGGGATGCGGGACTATTTTAGGGAAAACGGTGTTGTGGGGTGTGAGTGGCATGTTATCTATTACTTCTCTGTGTTATGTATTGGCATGTTATGCTATACTAGATTGCTACGTGGCGTTATGTTATGCAGCATTTCTGAAGACCTGGCTTCTAGGCGCTGCTAGGTATTTAAATGGAGCTAAAAACCTCACTGGGTGACGCGAATTCGTGATTAGGTGTTTTCAAACTACCCTGGGGATGGGTGTGGGGGGGGGGGGGGGCCTTGTTGAGGGCACTGGCAAACCTTGGGCCTGGCTCCTGAGGCTTAAGCAGGCAAAGCCAAGCTATCTTCATTTCGGAGCACAGGTCAGAAGGGGGCATGTGCGCTTCCACCCGTTGAATGCAATTGATAGAGGGAGTTTTTAAGTGAAAAAGCAGGTGAGTACATTCGTAATAAAGAGTTCAGTCCCCGGTGCCGAGGTATGCATTGCATCGTCTAACGCTACACAGTCAAGTGCTGTGAACCGAGTCAACCTAACCAGAGCTCATTTCGAACGTGAGACCTGCGAGGGGTAGAAAGAGTTAATATTAAAGGGGAGAGAGCGAAAAAAAAAAGAAAAGAGAAAAAAAATCTTGGAGTTGTCAACTTAAAAGGAGGGTCTTTGATCCCCTGCAGTCTCATTGGCTTTAAACATCTCCTTCGAAAAGTTTTTTTCCTCGCTCTCTCCCCTTACCTCCCACCCAGCCAGCCTCCTCCCGGGAGCCAAGAAGGGAGGGCGCGAGGGGGGCCTGGGAGCCGCGCAGAGAATAGCGATCAAAAATAAACCTCTTATGTGAAAGGGAAAGAGGGGGGAAGAACGTGTGTATATATACGGAGGCCGGCAGTGTGCGGGGACCGGGCGCAGGCGAGGGGCAGGGTTGAGAGGCAGGCAGGGCACTCACAACGACGGGCTCACTCAGCTCAAGTTATCATAGTTTTTTAATATAATTTATTAACGGGGTGTTTCCGCTTCTTTTTCCTGATCCTGTTTTGACTTGATTTTGGGAAACGCGCAGCCTCTGGAGACAACAACGTACTTTTTAAGAGGCAAGGGGGCGCCGGTATTTGTCCCACTTTTAAAATATAAATGTATTTATTGAGACAAGGGCCAGGTTAAGCGTACGATATTTGACTTTGAGCAAACTCTCTATTTATTTACGACTTGGGCTGCAGTAAATCAGCCTGCACTGTAGGTTTCTGTTCGTCGTGTTGCTTTTGGCGTCTAGTTCAAGGGTAATTAATATATTTATTTGTTTTTTTGTATTTGGCACGCTCACACTTTCTGCACTTTCCCCTTGACGTTCAAGAGTGTGGGGGGTTAGATAGTATACCACAACTCTTGCTTTGCACTTTCTCCTGCGGTGTCGCTATGGCACCTTGTGCCCCTCTGCACCGGGCACTGGCGCGCGGCGGCTCTTTGGTGTTGACGGGTTTGCTTCTTTTGGTGTCAAACACCCAGGCAGGGCCCACTGGCCGTCTGCACGGGAAGGTGCAGGGTATCACCCGGGGCCACCCACAGCAGCAGCAGCAGTACACGGTACCAGTCAGGGTGCAGGGGAGCCCGGAGCAGGTGTCCATTCACCTCTCTGCCTTTGGGAGGGTCTTCGTGCTGCGCCTGGCACCTGACGCCAGCTTCCTGGCGCCGGGTCTGCGGGTGGAGTACCTGCGGGACGGGAGGGGCGGGGGCACGGCTGGCAGCAGGGAGGTCAGCGACGGGCTCAGGGGGTGCTTCTATTCGGGCACCGTCAACGGCCACAGAGAGTCACTGGCTGCGGTCAGCTTGTGCCAAGGGGTCCGCGGATCCTTCGTTGTGGACGGCGAAGAGTACCTCATCCAACCGGCTGCCCACGGGAAGCACCATCTGACAGGGGCACTGTTGGGGAGGCGCCCTGGGCAGGCAGAGAGTGCGTGGGGGCCGGGGAGAATGGAGAACCACTTGGCGCCTCACCTTCTCCGGCGACGAGGGCGTCCCAGCCCTGGGGGGCACCCCGATCCAGACATTGGCACCCTAAGAGCGGACATACACGCGCCAGGTCCCGTGGACAGCGCCACCGAGGAGGACTGGGCGCCCACTGCGGGGACTCACCCGGAGCCGGCCCGTCTGCGGAGGTTCGTGTCCGAAGCCCGCTCCGTGGAGACTCTGCTGGTGGCCGACGCCTCCATGGTCCGCTTCTACGGGAAGGAGCTACAGGTAAGGAGGCCCTTCTGGCGTCCGGGAGAATGACTTTTAAAGAGCGTTTTGAATGTTTTTAAACACTTCTCTGTTGTACAATACTGGCTACATGCTGAAACTACCAAGTGTGCAGGGTCAGTATCTGTCTTTAGGCCAGGGGTGTCCAATATAGACCCAGGAAGGTCAGATATATATACGCCAGATTTTCAGAATAAGCAGCAAAAATACATGTACAGTCTAGATTCAAACAATTGCCTTTGTATTGATGGAATTCGGTACTTTTCATTACAACATATTTTAGCACTGCAGCCATTTAGCCCTATTGCAGATCGCCTGATTCCCTCAAACCAACCTGCCTCTTAAAGCACTATTCTGAGTGTACCTGGGAACACGCCAGGCATGTTAAAAGAGGTTATCCACAAACTCACTTAGATACTGCCAAACACGAATCAAAATTTGGGGTAATCCTACATTGTGACTGACATTAATTTGATACATTGTATTTGCCTTGATGTAGAAAGAGTATGTAAACGTGTGCAGGGTTTTTGAGAGCCGTTAATCCCGATCCTATGCAGTTTCTTGGGCTTTCTTTTTTACAGAAAAGGGAAATAGAGGCACAGGGAGAGAACGGAGCCTGCCGCGGATCACACCAGTTGGGTGAGTGAGTGATGAGGCGGGCCAGAACTTAGATCGAAGCGCTCCACAAACACAATGAACACACGACACACCCCATCCCCTAAACGAAAGATGCAAAACTAGGAAATAGAAAATGATTCATCAGCCATGAAAGCCACTGATTGAGGAAGAAAGCAGCCGTATTTCTTTATTTAGTTTTTTTAGTTTTGTATAGCGCGAACTCGACTCGAAGGTATCAGGGCGCATTATGAGCACCAGTTGCATTACAGACTGACGCATTCTTTTTTAGGCACTGGGAGACTGAGTGATTTGCCCAGAGTCACCAGCTTCAAGGTCGGCCTTGGATCAGAAGGATGCAGACACTTCCGCTATAGCATACTACTACTGTGCCCAGCCCTCCCCATTCTACCCTCCAGGGAGCCCAAGAGACAGTGCTACCTTCAGTTGTCATTCACTTCCAGGGTCGTGCTCCTGTGGCATGTTGTACTCCCGGAACGCCGTACCCCTGCATGCTACATGAGCTCGCATGCACAATTCCAGCCACGCGAGCTGCCGCTGCCGCTGCCTCTGTCTTGCCCCAGCGCGGCTTTGGTCAAACGTCTTCAACACAACAGACGGCCTTTGTCGTCTTCGACCACCCACAGCACAGCGAGTTAAACACCGTCATGCCACAGTTCAGGACACAGCGTCTCAAAGAGACTTCACAAGGAGTTTGTATTTAGTGTACTGGGGTGTAAATGTGATTCAGTGGTTACATCATTGAATGTGGAACTCGAGGCCCGGGGCTGCTGTAACCCTGGGATACCCTCTGACTCAAACATTCTAGTCACGGGACTCGCACTTCTCTCCGTGGAGCCCAGGTCCATTCCGTGCGGACCTGGGGGCGCTCAGAGATACGCGCACACCAAGACAGTCGCTTTGGCCTCTAGGTGGGTCACTAAGCCTCTGACTTTGTACCGCACTCTTTACCAGCAAGAGGTCTCAAGGCGCTGCTTCTCATAACCCTTGGCTTCATTAGGCGCTTTAGCACGTGACACCTGCGTTCATTAATGGAACCAAGAACAGGGGGCCTTATTTATGAAGGCCTTGCGCCGCCGGTGCGCAACTTTTAAAATGGGAAAAAGTGACGCACCGGCGGCGCAAGGCCTTCATAAATAAGGCCAAGGGTACTTAAGAAGTCCACTCAGCCCTGTCTCTACTGTCTTTGCATTTCCCTGTCGTGTTGCAATTTTAACGGGAGAGAGTGGAGGGTGTGTGCATGCCTGTCACAGGATGTACCACTTCCATACATTTCACGGGGCAGCGTGAGATCTTCCGACCGACATATCTGTGCATCCGATTCATTCTCTGCACCGAGCGTCTAACTATAGGGTGGAGGAGACAGAAGAAAGGTGCTATTATGGGGCATAACACTGGATGTAGCCTGCAGGATATACGTTTGCACTCCAGCAGGGTCAACTCAGTCTTTCATCAATCCAGAAAAAAAAGAATGCCATTGAGGTGGGTTTTATAGACATATCCTATGGATAGCAAGGCAAAGCTCCAAAACGGTGTCAGTAGGTGCGACATAAAATGAATATATTATTCCCCCCATAACCAGCCTGCCAGCGGTATGTAGCGTTTAAAGGATTACCAATAAAACAAGCATTAGAAATGCAATAGGTCTCGCAGCATTAGAGTTAGTGCTTTTAGAATTGTTTATGGGTTTTTTTGTAAATCTTTAGCATGAGGGTGAGTGAGGGTGAGTGAGGGTGAGGGGTTGAGGGTGAGTGAGGGTGAGGCTGAGGGGTTGAGGGTGAGTGAGGGTGAGTGAGGGGTTGAGGGTGAGTGAGGGGTTGAGGGTGAGTGAGGGTGAGTGAGGGGTTGAGGGTGAGTGAGGGTGAGGGGTTGAGGGTGGGTGAGGGGTTGAGGGTGGGTGAGGGGTTGAGGGTGAGTGAGGGTGAGTGAGGGTGAGTGAGGGGTTGAGGGTGAGGGTGAGTGAGGGTGAGTGAGGGGTTGAGGGTGAGTGAGGGTGAGTGAGGGGTTGAGGGTGAGTGAGGGTGAGTGAGGGGTTGAGGGTGAGTGAGGGGTTGAGGGTGAGTGAGGGTGAGGGGTTGAGGGTGGGTGAGGGTGAGGGGTTGAGGGTGAGTGAGGGGTTGAGGGTGAGGGTGAGTGAGGGTGAGTGAGGGTGAGTGAGGGTGGGTGAGTGTGAGTGAGGGTGAGTGGGGGTGAGTGTGAGTGAGGGTGGGTGAGTGTGAGTGAGGGTGAGTGGGGGTGAGTGTGGGTGAGTGAGGGTGAGGGGTTGAGGGTGAGGGGTTGAGGGTGAGGGGTTGAGGGTGAGGGGTTGAGGGTGAGGGGTTGAGGGTGAGTGAGGGTGAGGGGTTGAGGGTGAGTGAGGGTGAGGGAGGGTGAGGGGTTGAGGGTGAGGGGGGGTGAGTGAGGGTGAGGGGTTGAGGGTGAAGGTGAGTGAGGGTGAGGGTGAGTGAGTGTGAGTGTTACAAAGAGACCCTACCAGTATACAACTTGATGAATTTTGGTGTACAATTTAAAATATACTGCTGCCAGAGAATCCTGTGCATTTCTTTAAGAGACCCCATTAATAGTTTCACTCAGATCAAAGAGAGATGGGAGCGATGGCTGAGGGAGGAGGGGGAGGGCGAGGGGAAAACGAGAAGAGGTGGGGTGAGCCGCGGGGGAGGGGAGGGGAAGGCACACGTTAGAGGACATGGTGGGGAAGCAAAGCAAATGAGAGGAGCAAGTGAGAGAGTGGGGTGACAAGGGAAGAGTGAGGCGAGTGATGGAATGGGGTTACTGTACAGTTTAAAACCTTTTGCAAAGGACGCCCTGCTGCCCCCACCCCCTCCTCAGCCCTGTAGAAAGGTCGGTCTGTGGCGGGTCACACGAAAAGAATGACGTTGGTGTGCAGGAGAGCGCTGAGGGAGGAGGGGGAGGGCGAGGGGAAAACGAGAAGAGGTGGGGTGAGCCGCGGGGGAGGGGAGGGGAGGGGAAGGCACACGTTAGAGGACATGGTGGGGAAGCAAAGCAAATGAGAGGAGCAAGTGAGAGAGTGGGGTGACAAGGGAAGAGTGAGGCGAGTGATGGAATGGGGTTACTGTACAGTTTAAAACCTTTTGCAAAGGACGCCCTGCTGCCCCCACCACCTCCTCAGCCCTGTAGAAAGGTCGGTCTGTGGCGGGTCACACGAAAAGAATGACGTTGGTGTGCAGGAGAGCCTGCGTGTGGATGGAAGCTTGCAGTAGTCTGGCACCTGGTTTTTAGACATGCAGCTGTTGAGCACCGGCAGAACCCGGCCCACTTAAAGCCCCTGGGTTCGCCAATGTTACCACGTCTCTGTCAGTCTCTGACATACAAAGACTCACTCTCGCACCAGGCATTGCAAGGGAGACATTTTTGAATGGTTTGATCGGCGCTGAAAGTTTACATTTCTATTTCAGCATGAATCTCGTTGGTATGCTCCCTTCCCGTATCTTCAGATCCAGCACCCGTGTGACGTCTTAATGTTTAGCCTCTTCGCGTCATCTCTGTCGCAATCATACACATCTGGGTCTGGAGTGTGTGGGGAGCTTCATGCACTCATGGCTGCTAGAGGATCCCCTTGTTACCCGCCTCTGTGTTTCCCAGACTAGACTATGTTTTCCTTTTGTTAATAAAAACGCTTGCTAACAGTTGGCGCATGCGCAGAGCGGGGGCAAGCAAGAGAAGGAGTAGACACAGGAGGGAGCCGGAGAGAGGGAAGAAAGGAGTTATGTCACGTTGGCTGCTTATACGGCACGAAAGTTGCCCTACATTTTTAGTGCACCGTAGTACTTTAAGGAAGCAGTAGGGGTGAGGAGAAACAAGTGGAATGAGAGAAGAAATTGGAGAGAGGGAACAGGAGAACCCGATGTAATATGTCAGCAGTTTGCATAGATAGTGCTTATGCCGCATGTAGATAGGGTCAAAGCGCTGCATCTGAAGGGAAAAGGTACACAAAAGCGGCGCGGGGAAGATGTCACTTTATGTAATGTATTGGCTTGCATAGTGCTTATTGCGTTTAAGACATGTTTAAATCGCTGCGACACAACTGAAGAGGGAATGACAGGGCATGGGGGAGAGGGAATACTATAGGGAATTGGAGCGAGGGAAACAGGGAACACGATGCTACGTCACACTGCTTGCTTGAATGGTGTTTAACCCTAAACATTATGCTTTGTTATACTGCTTCCTAAAATGTGCAGCGCTTATGCCAACCCTATGCATGGGAAGAAAGGCACGAACATTAAATAAAAGAAAGTGGCACGAGTTACAGAAAGATCTCGGAAACAGGAGCTGTAACCCGAGGAGTTGTTTTACATGACTACAGGATGGGTGAAAGGCGGGGTACAGTTACAGAGACTCACAAGACAAGACGGAGGGAAGAGAGGGAGGGGGGAGGAGAAATGCGACACGGCGGGAAGGGGAGGGTACTACAAGGGCGGCGCAGCGGTGGGCACACGCTCCGAGAGGCTCGGGCGCGCTGGAAGTCCACAGGGAACTGGATTTATCGTATATCCGTCTGTGATTACATTGAAGGAGACGCATCTCCGGCAGATTTATAATATCGAATCAAGAGGGACCGATTGCCCCATGCACGGTCTGAGAAGACAATAAAGTGGAAATATGGGCAACAATAAAAGGCGGGAAGCTGCAGAATGCGCGGCTGCCTTTGATAAATATTGATGAGCCGGGCAGGCTGCGGCTGCGGGCGAACGAGGCAGCGGGAGACAGGCCTTCAAGAGGGTCGTTCCGAGGAGGCAGATTGTGATGAAGTGCAGCAGAGGGACGGGAAGCTTGCTTCGAAAACAGGAAGACGGAAGGAAGAGAGGGGAGGGGGAGGAGAAATGCGACACGGCGGGAGGGGGCGGGCAGGGGAGGGGGCGGAGAGGGGAGAGGTGCGACACGGCAGGAAGACGGAAGGAAGAGAGGGGAGGGGGAGGAGAAATGCGACACGGCGGGAGGGGGCGGAGGGGTAAACAAAGACGGACGTGCACGCGCACGCGCTTTTAAGGTCAATGCGCATGCGCATAAGCTCAATGCGCATGCGCATTGACCTTAAAAGTCACGGGCACTGCAAGGAATCGCCACGATTCCTTGCAAGTTAGATAAAGAATCGATGAGCCCCTATAGTCTCGCTTGCTCGATGCGCATGCGCATCGACAGGCGAGACCTAAAAGGAGTAAAGTATTGCTGGATACGGGGTAAGGATTTTGATTCAAGTATATAAAAAACAACTTATTTTATATACATCTTTATACGGCATAGTGTGCTTCTTCTAAGCGCTCTAAATGCATGGTGCTATCGAAGCCCGGTTCAATGATACTAAAATGAAAGGTACGTAATGAGACGACCTGGGAAGGATGAAGGCTGGATTGCCATTGCTGTCTATTAAAGACTGGTCTCCAGCTCAGAGCAGAGATCACTCTTGATCGTTTAACTCGTGTTTATAACATTATAACATTTAACTGCCATATTCAGAAGGAATGCACCGTTTACTAACATATTGTCAATCAAATATCTTCCCATCTCACCGAATGAATTGAGTCCTGCCACTTTCATGATGACCCGGTAGTCATTTCATTGGCTTCGGTTGCTTAGGCGGGTGTTCAGTAGGAGGGCGCAGAGCTGCAAGGTGCGTGCTTTCACGGCAGGTGTGAGGCGGGTCGAGAGAGTCCAGTCGGAAGGAAGGTGGGACTGGGAGCCCCTGGAGAGGATTTCTGACCCGTCACCGCCGTTAGCGTAACCTTGAAGACACCAAGAGGAGCTGTTTGAAGGTAAGGGGTGAAGGTCTCTTCTGGGATTCAAGGCTTTCCAGAGTTAAGAAGATCCGGGGCCTGCCATTAGAAGGGCGCCGTCCAGTGTAGAGAAGGGAGCGGGTCTCTTCACCCAGCGCTGCATCTAGTCACATTTGTATGACATCGTTCACCAAATGTCCCCTTTAAGGCGCGTTAAGGGGTCAGATGGAAGTTGACTGGACTTAATTTCTGGCTGGAGAATGAGAGGCAGAGCCAGCCCTGCCCGGACTCCCATCCGTGACTTACAACATACAGCTCTTTACAGCGGGCTCTGAGCTCACCGACCACCCACCAGACAAGGCTTTTGTTTTATAGGCTGGCCTCACGGATGCACATTTGTTTCAAATGTTGCTCTTGGCTTTAAGGAGGCAGTCGGGGTAGGGCTGATGTGGCTCTGGGGGTGACTTATGTGTCCCCATCTTCCCCCCATCCTTGTTCCCTGCCTCCCTCACGCTCCAAAATCTGTGTGTGTGTTCAGGGGTAAATCCTGCATCGCCCACACTCCCTACGCCATGATCCTGATTGCCTCTTATGCCTCTTTTTACCATCATCCTACACTACATTTATCTTAACTGAAGGCTCTTCTTCAACACTGCTCGCGTCTTTGCCACTGTTTTCTTCCCCTTCCCCCTCCTCCTCACTCTCCTGTATTCTCACTTTGCCTGACGAGCGGGCGATGAAGACCAGGCCTCCCTCCAAAATTATTATTGGTATACATAACTGCAACCACCAGCACAAGTTAAGCTCTGGGTCAGCCTCTTCGTTATGAAGTGCTTAATTTGTGCCGGTGGTTGCCGGTGCTCGGCACGGGCACTTAATTTTCAGCACCGGCTCCAGTGACAGTCCATCACATGGTGGTGCTGTCTCTTTTTTTAATTTTGAGATGAGCACAACAACCCTGTGTATTAGGTCAGTACGTTGAATCTTTTTACCATCATCCTACACTACATCTATCTCACTGCTGAAGGCTCTTCAACACTGCTCGCGTCTTTGCTACTGTTTTCTTACCTTCCCCTTCCTCCTCCTCCTCCTCACTCTCTTGTATTCTCACTTTGCCTGACGAGCGGAAGATGAAGAGCAGGCCTCCCTCCAAACTGATTATTGGTGGACACAACTGCAACCACCAGCACAAGTTAAGCTCTGGGTCATCCTCTTCGTTATGAAGTGCTTAATTTGTGCCGGTGGTTGCCGGTGCTTGGCACAGACACTTAATTGTCAGCACCGGCTCTAGTGACAGTCCATCACATGGTGGCGCTGTCTCTTTTAATTTTGAGATGAGCACAACAACCCTGTGTATTAAGTCAGTACAATGAAAATGAATAATACTAGCCTCATGCATTATTATAGCTTTGTGTGGCCTGAAATAGTCTGAATTGTCACCCTTGTAGGAGTGCGATGGTTCAGTGTTATGTTGGTTCTGCAATTTGCCAGGGCTGGCGGGGTATGGGTGGTCCATGCTGCAGTGCAGTGGCCTTCTGCGAAGGGCTCTGGCACTTAATTTGTTTGACAAATTAAGCACTGATTCTGCCCCGCACACCACCCGCATGCTTACAGTGGCGCCCAAACTAGGGGTGAGAGGTAACCTGCAAAAGTTTAGCATGAGAATGGGTAAGGAGGTGAGGTTTCTTTTTTTTGTGCATTTGAAAGAGTGAGAGGTTAAATGCTATTAAGAACTGAATAACTGCTCGTTACAAATTACATTTAAATCTCAGCATTAAGATTTATGTTTCCATTTGACTTCCAGCCAAGCATGGACATTTTCAAAGAACGGGCACATTGTATTGTGATGTTCGTCATCAAGGAGCACATCTCTCAATTCAAGAAGGAATATATTTTTGTTATGAATCAGTTGTTGTTTAACTCATACTGTGCCATCATTAGGACATTACCACTGATGGATGCACGCATCAGTCATAGAGTCTTTTAATAATCAGAGACATTGGGCCTGATTCACGAAGGGTAACGTACATTTGGTGTAAGTTTATGATTATTTGCTATTCACAAAGGTATTTTACTAGTAGTATCTTTACGGCTGCAGAGTCTCCACAAATAAAAAGATAGGATAATCCTATAATTTTTTGTGCAGAGACTCCCCAGTCATAAAGATTCTACTATTAAAATAGCTTTGTTAATAGCAAACAATCAAACTTACAGCTAAGGGTAAGTTACCCTTCGTGACTCAGGCTTTGGAACTGATTGCCGCACTATGCGAGGAGCCTTGTGCCCTATTACACTAGAAGCTGTTCCCTTTAAATGTGCACCCCAATATGTTTGGGCAGGGCTCTGTCCCAATGATTTCCATGACTCTTCACACTGTCAATGTTTGTACTCCCTTTTGTTTTTTGTTTTTTTTCTCTCAATATTGCATATGTGAAGACTGCGATGGTATTGTATTATGATGTACCTTGCTAGAATCCTTAATAAAAACAAGTTTGACAAAAAAAAAATCCCCACAAGTTACTTTGGACTATTGTGAACATTAAGAAAAGCCATGCAGTGGTTGCCACCCTCATCCATAAGAGTAGTTATACAGAGATTAATTAACTCCTGCCTTGATTATGACAACTCCCTATTTCTGGGAAGCCTCAGTGGCGTAGCAAGGGGGCGGCACAGGTTTTGGGGGTGGTAGCCTCCCCCCTCTTACCTGCCGCCGTGTGGGTGGCCATTGTGGGACTCGCCCAGGGATTGCCACGGGCGACACAACAGCTAACTACACTACTGGGAAGCCCTCAAGATGTCCTAAGATGTCTTCAAATCATACAGAATGCTGCAGCATGCTCACTCTTCAAGCTCCACAAATACCATTCAGCAGCTCCAGCATTGGTGATGTTACACTGGCTCCCAGTACAAAAGAGGATCCAGTTCAATGTCCAATGTATGGCCCACCATGCAATGAAAAGGCCCCATTCTTATTCAAAGACTACTCTGCCCTTACACACCTAAAAGATCGCAACATTCTTAGAACTCCTTTTTGTTGACTGTTCCTAAGGTCAAAAAGGCTACATGTGGTGGCTGTTCCTTTGCCGTTCTGACTGCAAATTTGTGGAATTCCCTCCCTGCCAATTTAAGGCCAGGGCCAGCCACAAACTTCTTTTAGGAAATTCCTAAAGACTCATCTATTTTAATTCCGGCATGGCTTACCAATGCCTTGCAGGCGCACCTGTCTCAGTGCCAGGAGTCCTTTCGGGGGTATCTGAGTGCTATACAACTCATCTTGAATACAATAGTCACCACTGTTTAAGCTTTGTTGCCTAGAGGGCAGGACACATGGTAATCAAAAGTAGGACAGGTAGAAATTTAATTTTAACAAGTCTTTACAGTGACTTGCACCAAAAAAAACAATTTTTCACTGTGTCAGACCTAGCTATTCAATGTAGAAAATCAGAATACAGAATAAAATCCCAATTCAGTTTTTTAGGAATAGGACTAGCTAAAGAAATAATTAAACAGCTGTTTTTAATAATTATGATAGACTCAATTCAATTGTAAAATTATATTTTTAACAAATCTTGAAGAAAAGTAACTTTTTGAAAGTTTCCTTTTGCCTGCCTAAAGTTCCTGTAGGCTAATTTGCATTTCCTCTTCAACTTCCCCAGCCAGTGATTAGCATGTGAATAGGTGTGAAATTCCTCACAGGAGCTACACAACAGGTCGGCTTTGACTGACAGAATCAGCTCAAATGAGCAGAGATGGCTCCCCTGAATTTCATAGATTATTCAGGGTGAGGTCTGTGAGCATCTTTTTTGACATTCATTTGTCAAATACTGCTTGAGTGTGAAGTCCTGCTTGACAAGTCTGCTGGGTTTTACATATACCACTTAAGGCGCACTTCAGAGGGCAAAAACAGGGTGCCAAGACCATTCTTGTGTGTCCACTGTTTGGTTATTGGAAGCCCTTGTTTTTGTCTTACTAATTTCGAATTTATGTATTTATTGTTTTAACTATCAGCCTTAAAATAATTTAAAACAGCCATTTAAGAACACTTTTTGTCTTACCAGAATTCTGTCTCTTGGTTTTATGTATGACACTTGGGGAGCACTTCAAATGTTGAAAATAGGACCCCCAGACAATTCGGGTGTATCCACTGTTTGGTTGCTGCATCCCACTGCTTTTGTCCTCCCAGACCTTTGTCTCTGGGTTTATTGGGGGGTACAGTAGTTGCCTAAAACTGGATTTTAGATGTGGGAGGACACTAGGTTTACCCTAATATACTCCCCACTCAGCCCTAACCCTCATGTTCAGTGTGATCGTAGACTTATGCCAACTTGAAAAATGCCTACAATGAGTGGATTTGGTCATAGGAACTTTTATCCTATTGTCCAGGAGTCATTCTCACCCACTAGCATGTGCTAGGCTTAAATGTGGCACATCCAGTCATCTTCTTCAGAGCACCGGGTGACCTAAGGGAGAACAGAAGAGGACAGGGCCTGCTATTTGTGACCGGAGAGGAGCTCTGAAGGACTGGAGCAGTGCCCTCTTGTACCCAGGAGAAATAAGTAGATTTAAAGGGTCATAAGACTAACCTCCTGTTCAAGCTGCAGGGATACAACAAACCTTTCATGAAATTGCCCAGCTGACCAGTGGCAAGTGGTACAGGACTGGATCCTGCTGTTTGCCTCTGCCTGAAAACCTGCGAGTCTCTAAGTGCCTCATCTGACGCCATGGGGGCATTTAGAAAACTACTCCTGTGGAGGATTGGGACTTAAAGGACTACAGTCAGAAGGTAAAATCTTTGACGTAGACAGATCTGGTTGATATAGTGGACCCACGCACCATTGTGGTCAGCTTCAAATTGTGTACAGGTCCCTATCTACTGCAGCCACAAACTATTATTAGCATCTTGAACTTTTTGGAGCTATTTCTACATACATTGTTTTAGAATAGTTTGTTCGCATTTTGAGGTTTAGGAATGTCACAAAGAACATTTTATTTATTCTTTCGTTTTTACCCTCTAACCCTTGTTTGCGTGGTGCATTAAGATGCAAGGTTCATGTTTTTTCACGTATTTTCTAATTACTTTGGAGATTGTAAAAAACAAGAAAACTTACTGTGATTATATGGCCACCTTTATCATTATTACACTTTTTCAATTTAGAAGTATGCGATTGTATATGTTTATCTGAGCCTATGACTCGCAGACCACAGGCACTTTGTATAGGGTCAATGGAGAGTCCTTGAGGCTGTCCCTGTCTCTCCCCTCCCAGAAAGGTATTGTCTCCTATACCTCTAATCCCTAATCAGGATGTTGAACTCAACATCCCTGGCAATCTGAGGATCCAATGATGGCTCCCAATAACATGTCTTGCCATTTGCATTTACTTTTTTGTTTAAAATTCAGCACTACTTACATATGTATCATTGGTAGCACTGCCTACCTGGAAGTAGGCTTCAGAGCACGTGTGCGAGATGAAGCAAGAAGCAGAGGACCAGGAGCAAGTTCTATTCAAGGATAGCCTTTCATGGAGATTTCAAGCGTATTCCACATTTTGGTGCATTAAGAGAACAGCCTGCTCTTTGCGGTGGTCATTGTATCCGTGAATGCAGAGGGGCTGCTGGTTGTTGTGGTCCCTGTATCCGTGAATGCAGAGGGACTGCTGCCCTATACCTCAGCGCCATCGGTTGCTGTAGGTATACAATGAGATTTGAATTTTTTTAAAATAGCTGAAATAACCCTTTGACTTCCTGGGTTGGGGGAGACTAAGAAATGAATTGATTGCTTTGTAAATCATATTCCTGCAGTATAACGCATGATCAGACCATGAACCATTAGCATAAAAAATTAGCCCCAAGTCGGGAAAAGTGCTAGTGTTTTGTAATCTTTGGTTACCCATGGAGATAATATTAAAAGGGCGCTTCCTCGGCCCACAAACCATTATAAAAGATTTTTAAAAATTGGTGCATAAGTCTAAAGAGGCCATAAAATCAACAAAACCCTGCACCAAAAGGTGCAGGGCGTTGGGTGTGCAACCCATTAATACCGCGTTGTCAGCGTAAAGCAGGGCTGGGAGTGTATGATCGTTAACTCTAGGGATATCTTTAGTAAGCACGGTTAGGGATGCGTGCAGGTTGTTAATATATGAAATAAAAAGTAACAGGGCCAAAACACATCCCTGCCTGATCCCTCTGCAGACTTTGATGTCATTAGAGACCTCCCCACCTGTATTCATCCTGACCCGAGCTTTCAGATCCCTATGCAGATATGCTGAAAAATTTACTAAAACCTCATCCAAACCACATTCCAATAAAATGGACGGCAGTCGGGACCGATTAACATAATTAAAGGCTGAAGTCAAGTCCATTAAAGCCTAGTATATTGGTGACCGCTGTGCAATTGTATATTTCCCGATTATTATGTTACGGTTTAAGCATTGTTCGATAATTCCTACCTTACTCCTAAAACCAAGTTTACAGTGTTGTTAGATAGAGTTCTCTTCAGTCCAGATTTTAATCTTATTGCATAGAACCCCTCCCTAGGATTTTCAGTGTGGTGTCAATCAGGTAGATTGGTCTGTAACAACCAGGATGTGCACGGGCGCCCTTTTTAAAAAATAGGGACGAACATACTGGTTGACCAGGTACTTGTAACAGGGCGTTGGTTAAATTATGAAAAACATTTAACAGAAGCGGGGCCCAAAAGTCTGGTTTGTGCTTCATAAGGTCAATGGGTAGCAAATCAGGGCCTGGAGCTTTATTAACCAGGCCCTGATATATAGCTTCCTTGATTTCGGACAGGGATATTGATATTCCTGTAGGGGCTAGGAACTCAGACAAAGCTTTGTCATATGTGGAGGCTGTATATATCGTAGTAAAGTGAGCTTCCCAAGCCTCACTTGCGGTTCAGATAGATTATTATTCATGAGAACAGCGATGTCTATAACATTACTGTGACGTCACTCATTGCCTTAGTACAATTATTCACTGTGTGCCACTGCTGCACTAGGCCCCAGCTGTGACATCCTAGGAGATCCACACGTCATCCTGCAGTTGTTTGCCAGGTGACAAGGCTACCCCAGTGACAGGTTCCTCCCGAGGCCACTGTGCAATTAGGGCCGCTGCTGCACATGTACCCAGTCACTGACACATTATATTGTAGCTAGTGATGGGAAAAAACAATCCATATTTTGCTTTATCAACGGAAAAGGCAACGGTTATTAATAGAAGCAGGGGTGGATTAAATGTTAAGCAGCGGTGGACAGGCCAGAGAATTCCTTGTGGAGCCGAGCCAGGTGTATGGTTTGGCTCTAGAGCCAATACCCAAGCAACAAGCATCATCACATAGCTTACATGACAGAAACAACAACAATTGTGCTAAATAGCATTTTACTCTACATCCTCCATTGTTTTATTTACCTGCTGCCTTTCTTCTCCTTCCTTCTTGCTTCACCGTAACATTTCTGTTTCTGGATCCCACCCTGCTCCCTCTTTTGTTTCATTTTCCTTCCCCTTTTTAAGATAACAGCGCGAGGATGCTGGAAACCAGAATTCACACATTAAAAAATTGTAGTCCAGACATTCAATCATTATAGACTTGTGATAACAGCATGTATCTCTTCTTTGAATGCACTTGCCTGCTTCCAAAACTTCCCTTTGTCTAAGGCAGTGGCAGTTCCGCCAATAAGGCGGAGAGGCGTCACCCCACTGCTCTCCGAGCAGTTCAAAATTAAAAATAAAATGATAATAACACAACGTTATTATCATTTTATTTTTCCTACTGCAGTGGCTCAGTTTCATGCAGGCGGGGCTGGCCACAGCAGGATGGTGGCACTCTCCAAGTGCGCATGACGGTTTGGCTGGCCGTTTTGGGCCGGCCGAAACGTAATGCTCACTTTGCATGTTCTCCACCGGCTCTATTGTACAGCCTGGGCAGAGAACATGTACAGGCTCCCAGTTACCACCTGAGGGCAAAAACACTGCACTCAGGCCAATCACGATGCCGCTATCTTGGTGACAGCAGCTTCGTAATAGGCTTGGGGGGACCTGGGAGCCCAGGTGCTTCCTGCTGCCGGGACTCGAGACAGGAAGAAGATGAAGAGGAAGGAGGAGGGGCGGCGGACGGCTGCATCTAGGTAAGTGCATTTTTTGTGTGTTTTTTTTTTCTTTCAGCATTTGTTGAGCGTGGCACGGTCACCCCTGTGGGCCTCTGGGTGATTGGGTGTGAGGTCCCATTAGAAAAGCCAGCCCTTGAGAAAACGAGCCCTGCATTGCCAAATGCGATGCAGGGTGTGCAACTAAATTTGTTTTATTGATTTAAATGTCTACTTACCTGCATTCATCCATATTCCGGTGTTTACTAACCCCCACCTTGCCCCTCCCCCACCCCACGTCACCGCCCAGCAGCACGCCCTATACGGGCCACTACTGGTTAGCTGTTCACACAACATCTACAACCTAAGACATCATGTCTGTGAACAGAGAATATACACAAAATATTGGGAGATCTGGATATACATAAAGAAGCAAAGCTAAGTGACGGATCAGTATATCAGAGGAACAAACTGATAACAAGCATTGGCATAGCCAATAGGTCTAGCCTCTGGTACATTATAAGTGTTTAGTTATTCAGCACAATATCCTTGGTGCACCAACATCAAGTGTTGCAGGGCTAAACACTTATAAGGTCCCAAAGGCGAGACCTATTTGCTATGCCAATGCTTGTTGGTAGTTGCGGGGAGAATATGTAATTTGCCTAGAATCACAGGTTGTTGAGCCGACGCCGAGACTTGAACCGGCGAATGGTATATCTAACATAGAGCTACAAACAACATAACTTCCACTGTAGTAAAGCTCCAGGTGTATAACACTATATAACAGCAAGTATCACATATAAATGTGACAGGCTTCAATCCAAAATCGTCTTATCTATGTGCAAGGGACGATGTGGTTTACCCCGAATCCGAATTAAAGACACCCTCCGGTGAAAGATGGGTAGAAATGGGAGTTTCTTCCCAAATCGAGATTCCAAAGTTTTTTACGGACACATTTCACCACGTAAATCGTAATTGAATATGTCAGCAGAAAACAGCGCAAAATGTGGGGTTAACCTGCCGAAATCATTGCGGAAACGTGGAACTGAATAGTGCGTTAATGTTTCATTCCAAGAAAGCCACCTTGCACCAGTGTCATTATTTTCTGGTACAGAATTCCCGTAACTGAAGTCCACGAGAATCCAAATGAGTGCCTTAGGTGTGTGGTGATCTCACACTGATAGCTATGGATTTACTCCGGGTGTCTGCTGCACAGTAGTATGCATATAGCTGGCCACGCTCCATAAATGAAGCTGTGGCCTTCTACTGAATACCGTACCCAAGCAAAGAACTGTGCCATGGTAGAGGATTTCCATCATGAATATTTACACCTTGTTGCCAGGGCAGCTTTGGCAGATCAGGTCTGTTTAGTTTCATGCGAACTTTGGTGAAGCAGCTCACAAACTCGAACTTAAGCTTGCTAGTAAAATAGGAGAGGACAAAACCAGGAGGCAACTCGAAGCAGAAAACAGAGCAATTTTTCAAAAAATTTCAAATTAGCACCAAGTATAAACCTCCATATTAAGAGCCTTTCAGTGGGTGTGCTATGAAAGAGGGTCATAAGCTACCCAGCTGCAGACAGGCTACGTCAGAGCAGACGGACGAGCTAGAGTTCTTGTGGTCTTTTACAGTGTCTTCTAGAGCCCTAATGTTGTGACAATTCATGCAGGAACCTAATTTCAAGAAGATCCGTTTTGAAACCTCTTCCAAATGCGAGAACCTCCAAAATTCAGAAAAAAAACAATTAAATAAATGGGTGGGAACCAGTTACTTCATAAAATCTAGTATGGGCGAAGAATGAGTTGAGACCGAATATCCGAAGAGGGAGGGGGAGAAGGCAGGGGGAGTGCGAGCAGAGGAGCATTCCCAGCGATAGAAGACACAAATGAAACTGACGAAGTGGGAGGGGGAGAAGGGAGGGGGGAGTGCGAGCAGAGGAGCATGATTCACAGCAATAGAAGACACAAATGAAGCTGACCAGCAGGGAGGAGCAAGAGGGAGGGGGTAGTGCAAGCAGAGGAGCCTGATTACAGCGATAAAAACACAGATGGCAGCTGTGCACGCGCTCGTGAACGCAAGCTGGAGGCCAGGAAAAGCCTCTAGTGGCACTTTTAAAAACCACTTACTAAATGTCTTGAAGAGACAGCGCATGCGATGTTTCAGGCGAGACATAAGAAGTGGGTTAAAGCAGAACCTGTTCCAAAGGACATTGTGGACTGTAGTGCAAAACTTGAACTCTTCCACCTCCTGGCTACAGGCCATACAGCTGCTTTACAACCCTATTTGAAAAACATAAAATAAAGTACTGTAAGCAGGTGAATGCTTTAGCTACAATTGGGCCAAGTTCCCGATCTTATAAAGTGGAATGACCGGCTATAATGATGGAAGAAAGCACGTGGTCCCGACTGTGTGTCCATTCTGCCAAAACAGCACATTGTCACTTTATCATTTACTGGAAGTTTGGACAACGTTCGAACTTGATAGGAAAAAATACAGCTTCCTGTTTGTATAGAAATGCAGAACCTTCATGTAAAGGATTTATTGATATTAGTGCTGAAATGCAATAACATAGTTTGGTGATTTTTATTTATGCTACGGAACTTCGAGGAGGTCCACATGAAATCTCAAAATACACACATTTCAATAAAATAAGATTCCAAATTAACATTTGTGTGCACAGAGTACAGTGACACTGCCCCTGCAAAAAATCCAACTATCGTAAAAAAATATCCACAATTAAAAAAAGTGTTCATATTAGACAATTTCTGAGAAAGCAGCCAAATATTTTACCAAAAAGTACATTAACTGACTTTCGTGCCTTTAGTGCAGGATGTGCAAAAAATATATAAAAATTTCTTTGTATGCACCACATTTACAACAAGACACAGATATATAATGCATAAAAAGGCAGGATTCCCATTAAGAATCAATAACAGCCTCAATAACATACACACTAACATATCATTAATACAGCTTTAAAAAACATTTTTTAAGTTAAAAATTATGTTACAAAACACTTTATTCGAGGGTACATAAAACAACTGTAAAACTGTGGGGGCTGAGAGGATAGAAAACTGCAAACATATAGGCCTCAGCAAATTCGGCTGACATAATAAGAGAGCGGAGCAAATACATAAGACATGGTTAAAATCTTGAAGACCGTTTGGCACAAATTACAAACCGCTGAAGAGCCATACCATTTTGCCAAAGGGAGATTTAGTGGGAGAATACCCTGCCTCAAAAGAATCCAAAAACATTTGACTCCATCTGGCAACTTACCAAAAATATTTTCCTATGTTATATTTATCAAACAAGAGTCAATAGCCGGATGGTAGCCATTTTTTCAAATACATTCCTCCTTATCCAAGCGAAAGCCCAAGGACCATGTGGGTTCTTTTAAACTAACTTTAAACAGCCTCAATAACATACACACTAACATATCATTAATACAGCTTTAAAAAACATTTTTTAAGTAAAAAATTATGTTACAAAACACTTCATTCGAGGGTACATAAAACAACTGTAAAACTGTGGGGGCCGAGAGGATAGAAAACTGCAAACATATAGGCCTCAGCAAATTCGGCTGACATAATAAGAGAGCAGAGCAAATAAATAAGACATGGTTAAAATCTTGAAGACCGTTTGGCACAAATTACAAACCGCTGAAGAGCCATACCATTTTGCCAAAGGGAGATTTAGTGGGAGAATACCCTGCCTCAAAAGAATCCAAAAACATTTGACTCCATCTGGCAACTTACCAAAAATATTATCCTATGTTATATTTATCAAACAAGAGTCAATAGCCGGATGGTAGCCATTTTTTCAAATACATTCCTCCTTATCCAAGCGAAAGCCCAAGGACCATGTGGGTTCTTTTAAACTAACTTTAAATTGCTGCTGTGTCAGAGTGAAGATCAAAGCAGGATCTAATTGTAGCAAATCTGCTGCAGTCACAACATTTCTATAATTGAATGAGTTTTCTTTTGAGTCATCAAAAATGTATTTTCTTATACAAAACCTTGATGAACCATTATTACACTTTGCTAGGCAAACGTCCCAGCGCACCAACCCAGAGAGACTCTGTCCAAAAGCACATCTCAACCCAAATTCTAGAGAGCTGGATTAACTGACGCCAAGCTTCTAAGGACTCGGTCTTCCACTATATTCAGAAAAAAAAACCTTTTAAACACATCAATGAATTCTATACCATATAATGAAGAGGCAGGGATCCTAGTTCAATAGACCTCCAATAGCAGTGGAAAGTTCCTTCTCCTAGTGGCCCTATAAAGGGCATCCAGACATTTAGCCTGAGGGTTGGCTTTAGTCATACTGTTTTCCTTGTGGGCTTTTCACTTAAATTCCCACACACTATTTTCCCCAGGAAAATATATGATTTCACAATTTCCTACTTTTTATCACCCAAAGACCATACAAAATGTCTATGTTTCTGCTTCTTCCTTCCATGGATATGCATACATTTACTTTTAGATACAGTAATGAGCTTCAGCACATTGTTGTCATGTCAGCAGATAGCTATTTAGACCTGTCAGGGTAAGATCGAAAGTTATTATGTTGTCCGCATCAAGTAAACTTACAGAATATTTTCCCACAATAATCAGAGTGACACACTCACTCTGAGTCAAATAATAAGGGAGTTCCAAAATATATAAGGAAAGAGAAGAGGGGCCAACAGACACCCTTGTTTCATCCCATTTACAGGAGGAAATTCCCTATCTCTGCCCAGGAGAACTCCACATCAAGTATCGGTATGAAAGGTGCGCACTAACTCTAAAAAGTTACCCAGCATTCCCAAACTTAAAAGACTACTCCACAGCAATGGACGGTCTACTTTATCAAATGCAATTACACAAGACTTTGTTATCAATTTGGGTAATGTTTTGATATTGTGATGAATCAATTGGACTACCTGAAATAGTATGCTCTTGCTTGCTAATAAGTTAAAAGTACTTATGAAAGGATGGGTTAATATACGTGACCCTAATAGTTCAAAGTAGCCCATTCAAGAAATTTTGTAAAATCGCCATACAAAAGGATATGAGGAATTAGAACCTTCTATTGTGCATTTTTTTTAGAAGTTTGCTTTATAGTGTTATTGAATATTGAATGTATCTTTTATTTGTTTCTTACTCTTGTTTTAATTTGGGGGGCATGTTTACAGACTGCTGATCTGAGTATCAATAATTTACAGGAGACTAGCTAAGATAGATGCACCAAAGTCACTGTAAAAATAAGTAATTTGTAAATTGCACTATGCACTTTACCTGAAATTGTTTCCAGCATTGCTTTTTGTTATTCCTTCCACTGTTTAAAATAGGGCTATGCCATAATTGGTGACCTGATGAGGTATTTTAGTAGACTGTATTTTACACCATTTTGAAGACACATTTATTACTTATTTCTGGTTTCTGGTTTTTCATAAGTGATATGCCCTACATTGTTAATCTTATGAGTTTATATATTTTAGTAGATAATATTTTACATCACTTTCAAGATGTACATTATTATTATTTTTTTCCTTTTTAATATTTAAACCTTGTGTAATGTAATATTTGTTCTGCCTAGTCAGCATAATATCAAACAGATTAAATACATTTACAAATTTGAAACTACAAGAATCTATACCACCTTGCCTATACCCTTTATCCATTCAATGTAAGGAGAGGCCCCCATCAGCGCTGCAGCAGTCAGCAGTGCCTTGGCCAGCTATTAGTGCAGGCAGAATACAAAATCGGGTACAAACTGGAGTTTGCACTTTGACAGAGATCGCAAGTTGTACATGGACAACCACACAGTAGGCAATATTTCTCGTTCATATTTCACCAGACAAAATCTGGTAAAATGCTCATAAGACAAACTTTTATAAATATACCTATCAAATGATGAATGGGTTATGCCCACTGAGCCACTGGAGTATCCAGGAAATAATTTAGAGGACTCTTGATTCTGTCTAACAGTTGTTCACAGGCGAATATGATGCTCCAACTATGGAACGTTATCACCATGAAAGGCAACCACGTAGATCACAATATCAGTGTGTATTTGGTATGTCCCTGCATGTGAGGTTGGATCCACCGCTCACTCTCTACAACACCTACACTAATGCAATCGGCATCCCATGCAGCACTTCTATCCTGCTTCCAAATCTCATACACACATACATTTCTCCAGCACAGTACACCCTAAAATCAACACATTTTTAACTATGAACTTGAAGATGAAGACATTGTGCTCATCACCAGGACTACAAAGTGTTATACAAATTATATACATGGAGTAGCTGCTTACTCAACAATTTAAAAATCACTTTACCCCTCATAAGGGGTATGGCAACTGTTGTGACAACTCACTCTGCACCACCGTGTGGAACACTACATTGGCTCCTTTTACACAGTCACCTGGTGAGGAGCTGATATCACATGGTGGCAGACAATGTAAGCTGGAAACATCTGCAGAGAGTGTTTCCAACTCTCATTGTGGGGAAGGCTGAGAAAAGCTGATGTCCATAGGGGATTTTCAGTCTCACCAAGACCTCAGAGGCAGCCTTTAATGCCTTGTTCGTGTGGTAATGTATTTTGGGGGGGTTAGAGTGGGTCACAACAGTGTTCTGCTTTAAACCCCTCCCATTCTAAATGGTCATGCCCCCTCCGAAGCACTTTCGTGGCATGGAGGCTATGAGCCCCAGTGTCTGCCCCCTCCCCAGGCTACGCCTACACCTGTTTCCTTACCCTTACATGGTGAATTTTTTATCAAGGTTAGCAAATCCTGTCAACACTAGTGCAATATCCACACTCTCTGTATTCTTCTGAGTTGGCTTTTATTCTCTTGCTAGGTGGAGCACTTTGCTTCCCTCTTTGCCTAGTTGTATACCTATTCCTAATAATATATAAATCTTGGCCACCATAATCCAGACCAGGTTTCCCCCTTATAAACCACCCTAAAGAAATCCCAAATCACACTGTCCCACTGCGTGTCTTGTGCTATCAGCATTCTTCACTTGGACCTTGGTGAAACTGAATAGTTAATATCACACAGTTAAAGGCACTGAGAGCTGGAAACCCATGCATAGATTGTGTCTAGCTGGTGCATTGAGGCTATACACTGCACGTCAGGAACTTTGCTACCTGGGACATCAATGGCAGTCTCAGAAGCTTTTGTTAGTGCTTTTGGGGGAGGGTAGGAGGGTCTGGTCAGGCTGTCCTGGGCTATAAGTGCTGCTCGCTCACCTTTGCCCCATGTAGGAAGGGCAATGATGGACTGAAAGCTCCGCTCAAGTCCTTTTAGGACTTGTGGCCTGAGGCCACAAGTCCTAAAAAAGAATTGGAGGGACTAATTTAGTAATTCAGAACGCAAGTAACATCACGGCATGGGACATCACGCGTGGCATCACCAGAATTGACATCACAGGAAGTGGCATCACAAATAAGCATATTTAATCAAAAGGAGACTAGCTCATCAACTACCAAGTTAAAGGACTCAAATATGTTTTGTCAGGGGGTAGGAACACCTTGTAGGTGTGTTCATGAAGCCCTCACCCACCAACCTAGTTGGTGGCATGCTTCATCATCGGGCCCACCCAGTAACACCTAGAGTGTCCCGGGTGTGCTTCGACGCCTGATTACAGCGGACCAGGTATATTGCTGAGTGTGCAGTGTGAGGTGTAAGGTATAGTGCTGTTAAAACGGCTTGGCGGGGGTCCCAGTACCCGAGGGTAGATTAAACTTTAATAACTGGGCCTCCGTCCGCGGTTAAAAATAAGGCTTTTTGGATGTAGGAGGCGAGTTACGACCTCTCACATCCAGTGGTGGGTCGACATGTTTCAGCCAGTGCCTTATGACTATGCTGGCTTTCTTCAGGACCAAGATAAAAAGGTGTAGGTGTGAATTAAAGGTAATGGGTGTGTAATCCAGACTATGTGTATACACGCCCTAAAGTGTTCATCTATGTGTGAGAGGGGGATTCCCTTCTCAAAAACACGCTAGTTTTAGCTGTATATGACTGGCCCCATGCAGGAAGGGCAATGATGGACTGAAAGCTCCGCCCAAGTCCTTTTAGAACTTGTGGCCTGAGGCCACAAGTCCCAAAAAAGAACTGGAGGGACTAATTTAGTAAGTCAGAATGCAAGTAACATCACGGCATGGGTCATCACGCGTGGCATCACCAGAATTGACATCACAGGAAGTTGCATCACAAAAAAGCACACATAGAGGAATATGCTGCTTCTGATTGTTTTTGTGCAGGAAGGTGTCCCTTCCTGCACAAAAACAATTCTGCATGCAACACAGGCACCCTTGCACATGGTCCAAGGTTGCCTGCCTTGGCGCTAGCCTGTCCATTGTGTACCAGCGCTAGGGTAAGGACAGGCACTCTACTGTCATAAATATGGCACATTCCTGCCCTTTCCCTGTAAGGAAACACAAATAAATAGGCCCCTCATTTGTTAAAAACTCTGACACAAAGAAATTTACAATAAGGAGAAACCCACCATTAAATCTCTTCTGTTAGTTGGTTGCCAGCCTGAATTTTTAAATATCTTATGGGGTTAACCTGCTCCTGCTGCAGACATCTGTGTGTTTCCAGTAAATCTGAGTGAATACTAATGGTAGGATAACTCTGGAGGTTAATGCATTTGCTGGAGAGATCTGTGTTTTGTCTAGCCCCAGTTTTGACTCTGAAAGTAGCATACAGGGTTAACGTGTCTCCTACAAAGCCCATCATGTAACATGCAGGTGACAGATTTTATTGTATGTAGATAGATAAGTGGGTTACTACTTTGAACACAGAAATCATTATGTTACTTGCTGTTGCATTGTAATCCTTCTAATATAGCACAGTGGGCTAAGAAGGATATGTGGCTTCTACACCTTGAAACAACCATTATTATGTAACATATCCTGTTCTTTTATTTACAAACGTATATGATGTATTGTATGTGTAATGTGCCTGTGTGCCGTAAAGTGCTCTGACACCCTGCATTTGCACGAGTAGCACTATAAAAGAAAAAATTGTGGTATTTACATTATTTCAACATCTCGTTAGGGGTAATAAGCGTTTTATAAATGCAATTTATTTTGTGTAATACTTGGAAAGACCAACACATCTCACATTCTTACAGTGCATGCATATGTCCCATACAGGGACTGAACAAAGTCAAAAGTATGCCTCTCTTAAGTACCTGTGAAGTGCTATCAAGGCGTGAGCCTTTGTTTTGTTTCCACTCCACTGCATTGGCCTTTAGGTGCGAGGCTGCAGACTGCTCTCAGCCAGGAGACTTAAAAAAAAGAGGCCTGATGACCCCGTGAATTCAGTCTTTGTAATGCACCCAGCTGGAGTCGGGAATAAGAAAGCCCCCTCCCCGCCTACAGGTTGTTGCGGATCAAAAGCCTACAACCTGCAGGCTCGGCTGAATGTGTCCCGGTGTATGAAAATGACGCCAGGACGAGTTCAGCATACTTTTCAGTGGGGCCAACTTCTTGGCAGGGTGGACTGCTTCCACCCTGAGAAAATAGTGGGTGGACGCCGTCAACCTGTGTGTGTCCCCGACGTATGACCTGTCAGGCATCAAATCCCCCTTCTATTTTTGCTTGTTGAATACCTTTTTTAGGTTGGAATGTGTGACTGTAATCCACAGATTTATTCAAGTGAAGTGGGCCAGGAGCACAGCTCAGCTTTCAGCGCACTAAGTTGTTAAATGAACGTAAAGGACGGGAACGCGGTGTCCCTAAAGACTTGGAGTCATCTGGAAACCGCATTACGACTGCAGAGGAGGGTAACAGGAAGAGGTTTAAACCGACTTCGGCTTTAAACATTTTCCTAACGGAGAATCTTCAGCTCCGAGTTCAGCTGAAAGAACCTCTAGATACAAGTACATACATTGCGGTGTTCCATCAGTGATTGGGCCTTTCGCATTGATGTAAAGGGTCCTTTGTAATTATTGCAATGTCACGAAAGCTTAAAGTGCCGCTGATAGGTGTGACTGTTACCGGCCACTCAGTTCATCAGCCTCTGAAAGATGAGTGGCCGAGTTAACTCCCCAGCGGCGAGGACCCATTACTTGCAGGTTCCACAGTCTCTGGAGTGGTTGCATTTACTCGCTTAACTACCTTCCTGGTGGAAATGTATCATGTTTCAAGCCACCAGGTTCTTTCCACCGGGGTTCCATTTGGGAAGTTCCAGTGTTTATTACTTTGGTGTATTTTTGAAAATGTGCTTTAAAGGTATTCCATCATAAAATGTAGGATTGGGATCCTCTGGACACGAATGGGTGCAGGTGTAACGACTTCTCACCATAATCTCATCTCCCTTTCTGCCTCCTCTCACATCTTTTCTGAATATTGACCTTCCACTGACCACTCTCCGTTTCCCTGTCGCTCTACTTTCCACTCTTCCATTTACCTTCTACCCACGTCCCTCTCTTCCGATCATTATCCAAGTACTTCCCTCCTTTCTGCTCACTCCCACTTTATTCTCTTCTCTCTATTCCCTTCCCGTCTCAGGCTCTCTGCTTCCCTCCTTTCCTGTTTCGCGCTCCCTCGCCTGCGCCCCCTCTTACTCTGCCTCCACCATCAGCTCCTTCCTCGACGATCACACTCCTTCTCTTCCATCCCCTTTTCCCTGTCGTTCCTCACTCTTGCTTACCTCTTTTACATTTCTCTCTTCCCATTTCCTATTCCGTTTTTTCCTCTCTCTGGCTACTCTTCTCTTAAAGGCACCTGCCCGCTTTCTCTGTCTTCAGCTCAGCCCTGCTGTTAGTTTATCCTATCACAGCACATTCACAGGAGCTCCCCTCACAAGCCCTCCCTGAACCGAGGCCCGACCCTCGATACCTGCCAGCGCCATCACTTTGATACCCAAAATCCAAAAGAAGGTCATAACTCCACAGAGACGTGATTTGTTTGCTGTCTCACCCCCTCTCTCCGCGGATCCCGTTTACAAGGCGCACACACTGGTGGCCGGCAGCCAACTAGCTTTCAGCAGCTTGGCTGTGAAAAGGAAGCATGCTCCCAGGCCCACCCGTCTTCCACGGGGGACACGTCCTCCACCCCCCCCCCCCCCCCCCCCGTCTCCTACTACATCATGTTTCCTCCCCGACTGTCAGCTGCGGTGCACAATGTTTAACGAGCAAACAGCAAAGGTTATGGGAATGGAGGTCAGAGATGGCGTCACATTTGGCCTCTGCGCGCCCTTTCCGCTCTTCCTTCCTCCTCAGTGTTTCTCAATGGGCGTTTCTGGGCCTGGTTTTCCACCCAGGCTGCCGCCACCCTTCAGTTTCTGTGCGATGGCAGTTTGCTTTCCAGAGCCTGTTGCTTGCATTATTCTTATAATGCACAGTAGGGGGTGATTTTTGCTAGAGGTGGGCATGCCAGCGAAAGCTTGAGCCAGTCTCGAGTCTGCAGCCTGGCCAGTGCTTAATTTGTAAAAACATAAGTGCCAGGGCTCTCGTCAGGAGGCCGCTGCAAACTGCATCATGCATTGCTTTTGCCAGCGCTGCCAATGACGGTACCAACACAACTAGTAACTATCCCATTCCTCCAAGTGTGCCAATTCAGACTATTTCAGGCCCCCTAAGCTATAAGAATGGCTTGGGCAGCAGGTAACAGTCATTTTAGATGTTTATTGAATTTATAATTAACTGTTGTTGTGGTCCTCTCTAAATTCCTTAGACAGTGCCACCTTGTGGCGGGCTCTCACAAATGCCAGTGTTGACAATTATATGTGGGTGCTGAGCACTGGAAACCACTGGCTCAAATTAAGCACTGAGCCGGTTTCTGGCTCAGCTCGAGGTCCTGTTGTAACCTCAAGCCCATAATGAGCCAAGATTTCATGTGGCTCCTGCCTGACTCCCTTCCCCCTCCTACTCAGGATGTGGCATTAGGGTTAGTGTGCCTGACTGGGTAACTGGGGAACCAGTTTCACACTCGGCGTGGGCTCAACATCCAGTGATTCTGGGCAAATCACTTAACCTTCCCATGCATAAACAAAGCATGTGACCTTGTGTAATGTAACTGGTGTGTATGTAACAAGCTCCATCTTTGCATTTTATTTTAAAAGCTACAGAAAAATGCACTAAGAGGTAAAAACAAAGTCTTAACATAAGTAAAGACAAATATAAACCAATTTATTGGCTGATTTGTACAAAGTGAAACCAGAAAGCCTGGCTAAATCGAGGCTTCCCTACTTAAATTGTGTGATCTTAGGCAACTCTTTTATTTGACCAAAACTCTTTTTTCTTCTTTTTTTGCATATGAAAGCACTTTAAAATATGTAACTTCAGACTACCAGTTGTAGTAAAATATCACCTATAAATGCAGTGCTATAACGTGCCCTATTAATGTCAAAGCTTCCACAAGTCAAATAAACACTTAACATTTTTTTTGAAGAGACTTTATAGTATTTTATCGGATATTTGTTGTATAATTTACATAGCAACTATTTTCAGGGTTCAGCTTATGCACAGGCTCTAAGATCAGAGCCAGCCCTTGGCTCTGGCTCGACTCTCCCTGTTAATTTGTTGGCTCGCTCACCTCTACTTTATTCCTTATAAAACGTGGTCACACCATAATCCTTCGACAAACCACTTATATCCTTGGTATGGTGCTCTTTCCCATGAAAGAGATAGGGTGTTTATAAAAATGAAAAATAAAATTAGAATCTCTATCACAAAATGAAACACCTCAATAAGCAGTTAGATATTTGTTGCAAAAATATATTAGAATCAGTTTAGCACAAGTCGAATTTATGAACAACTCTGTGGACTAGAATTCTGGGAAGATCACAATCTCCCATACCTAACAATATCTCGCTCTCATGTAAAGCACTCAAATGTCCTTAGTTCAAATCGCACTATATGAAAACTTCTAAAAAAAATAAGAAAAAGATCACATTAGTATGAGAGGGTGTCACTGCTTTCTGAAATATTCACCTCACTTCTGAATCCTTTTGCAATAGAATGAAGAAAATGAATGCACTTAATGCATACACTTAGCAAGTTGTAAGATATTGCCTAAACCTTACCCCGTCTGCAACTCTGGTCCACTCTTCAACCATTGCCTGCAAGTTTGTGATGCCTTTCTCTGCAAAATCAAGTAAATCGATGCCTTTTGGTCTAAAACTTGCATGCTCATATTACCAACTTTTTTGTATTCTCAACCCAAACCTGAACAGTTACCCATTTTTGATTGTTTTTGATTCACAAAATGACGCAGCGTGTCATCACAAGCCATTTTACTGCGCTGAGCAGCGCCATTTTAAAAGTACTGGGATGCGTCGCATTAACAACAATATGAAGCATTTGTGTACTTTCCCCTGTGCTGGTACATAATTAGCTGCCATGTGCCAGTTCAGGCACCCTTGCGTCATGTTGCAAGAGTGCCTGGGTTGCAGGGATGCTTGGTTTTGTGCAGGAAAAGACACCTTCCTGCACATAAACAATCATTAATGGCATTTTCCTCTTTAAATGCTTGCTGCAGAATGCAGAACACATAGAAAGAGGAAAAAATAAGGAGTAATAGAGTATTTCTCCTGATTGCGCCACTTCCACCCCACCCCATATGTATTCCCAGCTTTGCAAAACTTTGTAAATCTGGCAATGTGTCAGGTTCCATGGATGTCGCATGAGAATACCCACAGCACCAACCATGGAACGCCCCTTTCATGCAGAGTAATATGTGAAAGGGGCCCATATTTACAAGGCCATACAGGGTAAATTTACGTGGCCTTGTATATATGGGCAGGCACACAGTGGGGTCGGTGCATCAAAAACAGAAACATATGGGTGGTGCAATGGCCTTGTAAATGAGGCCCTTGGTCTGTGAGATACACCTTCACCTGATAGTCTTATGTTGCGATTCAAGTTAAAGCTTTTTATTGCAGCCTGATGATTTTACTCACTTTTCCATGACTCCTGACGTTCTCACTATGATGGTGCTAGTTGTGTTACCGTAGAAGATGAGATTATTAGATCATTTGCTGGAACCTTGTTTGTTTTTTGGTTAGTGCTTAGTAAGACCAATTCAGCTGATGCGGACCAGAGAGACATTATTAATGTTTTTAGTCTTTCTGCTTGTTGCACTGTGCAAGATCATTTGTGTCAATCCTGAACTTGTAATCTATCTTGTTGCGAACATGTTATTTCAGCTTCCTGTCTCCCTGCTCAGACACGCCGTCGCGGTTCAGACCGAGGCGTCTACATTGTTGCGCCCGGCACACCACACGGCTGATTGGACCGTGATAACCTGTGGGCAATCCCATTGCCCTACTAATTTATACCTGTCTCCCAATTGGACACACCATTGCAGTCCATTTCTAGGCAATTTAATTGCTTGGCCTAGCACCACCGGCCAATTATTACAGCTGATCGAACCACTGTACTTAGCGGTCAACTTCTATTCCCAGAGGACTCATATATTTGTCTCCAATTTGGACACGCAGCTGCGGTCCATTTCTCTGCAATTGATTGCGTGGCATCGCACGGCCAATATTACGGTTCATCGTGCCACTGTACACAGCAGTCGATTTATACTTCCGAGGGACTTGATATCCATACCTTGCTCCCGCTTGGACACGTTGCCGCAGTACATTGGCAGGAATCCATATTGTGAGGCCTAGTACCTCCCACTGCATTTTACTCAGGCATGTAATGTAATGTCCTGATGATGATCCCACAATTGCTTTAATGGGATTGAAACGTCGTCGACTCTTTGTACACAGTAAATGCAATTTAATTTGTCATTGTTTCTGTGTAACGGTGTCTCCGCACATTTATGCTTGTTCTATTTAATGTATGACGTACAAGCATTTGATCTGCTTGAGCCTTTGTTCTGTTTTGTTTTATGTATACCTTGTTGGATGCAGGATTGTGTCCCCACTTTATTTTTTGCTAATATATGAAATATTAAATTGATCCTGTCCGGCTGGACAGTAAGAATATAGTACTGATTCCTAGTCTATATTCATTTTCCTCTGTAACTATTGTCCTTGTCAGGGACCACTGCTAACATGTTATTTCTCATTACTTGTGTTTTGCCCCCTGTGTTTTGTTCCACACCTCTGTGAATATTGTGATTAATCTTGTTCTTTTTGTAAAAATATCTTTATGTTACCACACTCAATGAGTATTTAACTTTCTGCCTCTTATTTCACATCATCTCTGCTCAGCGTTCTGAAACCTGATTGAGTGTACTCTGCCCTTTTTTTAAGACAGGAAATAAAATAGAAGTACATTAATAAATAACATTTCAAGCACAACCCATTTTCCTTCAGAAAATATTCATTTTCCATGAGCATACTTTATATCTTTGCATCTTCTACTGTGACCTGAAGAACACCCAAATTTACTCATCTTTAAAGAAATCCCCTTTTACCATAAACTATACTAGTTATTTATGCTCAGAGTCGCTCTTTCCTTCAGGAACACAATGGAAGGTCTATCACCATTTAGCTCTGCAACCCCATCTCATGTTGCTGCCTTGCTGAGGATTACCAACTTCCAACCCTAGTGCAATAAGGAGAGAGTAGCTCATCAGGTGGGGAGGGGTTGATGGCAAACAAGATGCTGGTTGATGGCAGATCATGCTTTTCTTTCTTTCTTTGTACAAAGGCAGGTACGCCTGCAAAATGATGGCCGATTCTCTCTGCTGGACTATGGTGGAGCCTGTCTTATGAGCAGTGATGGAACGTGGCTGCTGTGCCCTGAGAAGTCCTGCCGCTTGGGAATAGCAGAAGCCGACCAGGGCCTGCCTGCTGGGCCTCGGTGTAGCCTGGAAAAGCCTGCTTGCTGAACGCTGGCAAAGCCTGACTGCTGGATGATGGCTAGCTAGACTTCAGTCGGGTCAAAGAGACTCTAAGAATTGATATTAATTTTTGGGGTTGGGCCACTGCCAACCTCAAGGAATATTTGAGGGTGAATACTCAAAATCATCAAATAAACCTGAGCTCAACCACCCGGTAGCTATGACACAGAGCAGAAAGGCGTAACTTAGGGCAATGTGTAAAGTATTTATGCTGTGCCAAAATACTAATAAATTAAAACACTAAGCAATAAAAATCCCAAACTGAATTAGAAAAATTAAGTAAACTTTATTAGGCAAAATGACACCAAAATGACAAGAATCAAATAAGGGGAACCGGAGAAATGAATTTAAAACGTTTTAATTAGAAATAGCACCAAAAAGCACAAAGCAGCAATGATAGTCAATGATTGTAGTAGACCATGACTTAGGTGCAATTTGAGGCTTACACGACAACCAGGTTCGTCCTGGTAAAAAATGGCTTATAGGCTGTTTTTATATTGGCAGACAGAGTAATTACCATCACTGTGGCAGAGTACTTTACTCCTGCCATGGCGAGGGTACTCCCCCCACCATATTCAGAGATGTCCACTGTCCTTGCCGATATCTCTTGCATTTCCAGAAGCACCATCACAGCAATTCCTGGAAATGCAGTGTAAGTTTGACGGATGGCTCTGTCAACATGACGGATCCGTACAGCAAATGGACATTTTTTTTAAATGTCAAAAAGAAAGTCCCAAGGCGTGATTTTCTTTTTGAAAACAAAGAAAACAATGGCCCCCCCATGCCATGGGAGCATTTTCCAACGGCGTGGGGGGTTATTTGAAAGTTTTCACTGCCCCTTACCACCATGTTTTTCTTGGTAGTGATGGGCAGTGAAAACTGGTTATGTGTTCTCCCACTCTAAATCAAGAGTGTGGACACATTACCTAAATTCAAAAAGCCCTTACCCCATCGGCCATCTGAGGTGAGTGTAGGTGGTGGAGACAGTGTAGTCTCCATCATCTACACACTGAATGTCTGGCCGACTCTAAATGAGGTGGGCGGGCCTTCATGTTGGCGGAAAGACTACTCTATCGCTATTGTGACTAAGTACCATTTCTGCCAACATTTAAATCAGGCTCTTAGTCTCTAAGATCCAACCAATCACAAATGCACACTTCTAAGGCCACCGGGACATCTGGTTAAGCACTTAGAGACCCTCATGGCATCAGGCTGAGGCCAACATCAGAGTCCAGTTCATGTCCAGTTGCCACTGGTCAGCTAGTAGCTTTAAGAAAAGGGTCTCTTATATCTTGTTGTCACTGTAACAGGAGGACATTCAACTGACCCTTGGAGTCTACGTCTTTGTCCTGGCAAGAGAGAGCAGGTCTAGTCCACAAAGCGTCCTCTCAGATTACACAAACAGCAGGTCCAGTCCTCTTGTAATCTCTCAGAGGTCCACAAAGTGTTCTGAAATGGGTGCCTGACAATACCACATACATTTGTAGCCTTTGCTAGTCAGTGGTGGTGATTCGTGGCCCCGTTCAAACAAATGGGGTACAGTTTCTTAAGCCATGACCTACCTACTTTTGCAGTAGTTCCTGTTTGCTTTACTGCAAACAGACCCAAAATGCAAAATTTCAGGGCATTTTCAAGATTTTGAAAGTCTTCTGCCACACTAAGCTTGGATGCTGGGGGCTGGGGATGTGTGCAGGTAATGTACTATCATAAGCCTGGCGTCTTCCCACTTCTGACACTGAACTCCAGTTTGAGGCATGCACTGCACCCACAATAAACCCAACCAAATCTGAAAGGATAAAAACAGGGTACTACAGCAAACAGGCAGTGGATACACAAGATTTTTGGCATTCTATTCTACCCCTTCAAGGGTGCCAAAAGTGTTTTACATGTGGTTCAATAAAGCCGCCAAGCAGGATCAGACACTGTAGTGTCAAGAGGATATCCACAGCCTCCACTCTGAATAGTCTATGGAGTTCAGATAAGTCATCTCTGCACATTGAGGTCAGTGAATTGTTTGGTCCTTGGAGGTATTTCACACCTTTTTCACACAAACCTAAGGCTGAGCCCAGGGTGAGAGCTGGCAGAGGCTTATGCCAATTAGCCCATCAAAAGTTCAGGCAGGTAAAGGGTAAGTTTCTAAAGTTACTTTCACTTAACATTTATTTAATTCCAACTTAACCATTGAATTGGAGTTTTAATAAGTATGAAAATATATTTAGTATTATTTTTCTAGCTGGTCCCTTTTCCAAGTTACAGTATTGGTATTTTAATCTGTACTTTGGCTTCTATGTGGGACAGCTGAGTCTGCCACATTGAAAATCGTGTTTTGTGCCATTTCTGCAAGGCCCAGTTTTAAATGGCATGCACTCTACCTCACAATTGTAAACAGGGTTGACTTACTAATACTTCAAAGACAGGTTTTTACCTTTTGACAGGTCACACTGCTTCACAGGCCACACTAGTGGAGGTACAATAAGGGCTGCAGTCTACTAGTTGCACTTGACTTTCAGATCCTAGGTGCTCTTTGTACACCATAAAGAAGGGACCTAAAGGCAAGTTAATGTTACCATTTAGGAATAGCCCAATCCAACCATGATTTAAGGGGGAGTTCAGACACTTTACTACTGGTTAGTGGGGTAATTTGCATGGGGTTCTAAAGCCAGCAAAACAGATTGGGCAAAACATCTGGCATATCATCCAGTGAAAGGTGCTGATTTCCCTTTAGTGTCCATTGCAGGAGAAGGCGGGGAGAACTACCCACCCTCATGGAAGTCTTCATTGCTAAGGCGAAAAAACCTAGAGAGACCATCTGACTTGGCGTGGTCAGTCTGAGGGAGCTGTCCCACCATGAAGTTCATAACTTATATAGAGCTGGACCACCACAACAGTTATTATATTCTCGTGCCGCATTTGTATGAGCCACCTGAGAAGCCTGTGGTCTTTCTGAACTTGAAATGAGTGCCAAACAGGTATGGTCTCAATTTCTTCAAAGGCCAGACAACTGCAAATGGTTCTCTTTCAATATCACTCCACCTTTGCTTCCAGGGCAGTAGCCATCTCCGGATAAATGCTACAGGTTGATGTAAGCCCTCATCATTAAGCTGTGAGATAACCACATTCTGAAGCATCTGCCTGCACCACAAATTCCTTGCCAAAATAGGGTGCCTCTAGGACTGG
This sequence comes from Lissotriton vulgaris, assembly GCF_964263255.1. Lineage (NCBI taxonomy): Eukaryota > Metazoa > Chordata > Amphibia > Caudata > Salamandridae > Lissotriton > Lissotriton vulgaris. The sequence goes on along the minus strand of NC_141687.1, from coordinate 1,195,971,370 downwards.
TGCAGTGCACATTGCCTACTTCGGGATATCAAACGCCTTTTGACAAGCCCAAAACCCATTTCCTGGGTTGCTTTTTAGGTCTCGCCTTGGCAGTCCATGCACTGCATGCGCTGTCTCAGCGAGACATAAAGTAATCTGTATGTTGGCTTAAACTTCATGGAATCTGTTTTCCCGCTTGCTATTGGCTTACTTGTGGTATTGCTGTTGTTATCTCCCTTTCTGTTGGTTGTTGGTCATTTGCTAACTTCAGTGTAGTCCTGATTCAGCAGTGCCTAACTGCAGTTTTAGTCCGCTCTGTTTGCACTACTTTTAATTGCCTGCAGGGTGCCATCTGTTTTTCACGCTGTAGCCTGCGTCTGTAACTGGAGACTTTCGTGTTTTTTTGTTAATGGAACATTATCGAAACGCTACAAGTTACAGCAGCTGTAATTAGCAAAGCACCTCCGACCATTCTTCAAAATGCCATTAAAATATGTGTCATGGAAACAAGCTCGTTTTCGGTAGGCGCCGTGATTTGCTGCTGATGGCTTGTCTTCCTGATTTAAAAGAGCTCCTGATATAACAGAACCTGACACTGTATACTTCAGCCTATTATGCCTCTTGAATTTTGTGAATGCTTCACTGCGAGCTGGCAACCGAAAGAAGCCCATTCATTTTAATTCCAGCTGCTTTTTTTAGTTTATTTTTTTAACAGAATGTCGTACCTAATTTCACAGAATGTACTCGGCAGATTGAGCAGAGCATCTCGGACCATAATTCAAAAAGCCATCAAAATATGTGTTAGGGAAACAAGCTCGTTTTCGGTAGGCGCCGTGATTTGTATCACTACCGGGCCTCCACTGACACTGACTAATTTATTCACCCGGTGAGCACGGCAAACCCCCGCTCCGAAGAAAAGCCATAAAGCCTGCGCCCTGCTGAGACTGCGAGGGGCGCGAAAACTCAGAAGTATGTAAGTCTAAGGCTCTCACTGTGGCTTTGATGTGCCCCATTCGTGAAAGCGGTCTCAGGTCACAGCATCATTGATGTCACTGGGAGTAACTTTTAAATTCAGAGTTCGCTGAACATGGATTCCCACAACCAGAAGGCACGAACTTAAGACCGAAGACGCAATGCGCAAGTGATACAACTGAATGTTCTCCGCAGTAAAAGACCCACACAGACACGTCACACCAATGCCCATACCAACAGAGAGGTCTCCACAAAAACCCACGCTGCCATCTGCGTGAGTGTGCACCTTATGCATGGTATCATAATTTCCCCCAGACTTCCCTTCACTCGTGGTCCTTGTGGGTCCTCCATGCTTATGCTTTTGTACAGCTCTACAGTACAGCCTTTTGCATCACATAGTATGTTATACTGCCTTTTGATTTACTTCTGTAACTTATTTATTGTCCTGTTCTAACCTATTTCGTGGCATTGGATGGACTTGTTGCATCATATATCTATCTGGATGCAATGACAGAAACGGCAAAATACAAGTCGGGCGGCACACTATGCTAAGCAGATTTTTAGCTTACGTGTTTTTAAAACACGCCCTTAATTACGTTAGCCACGCCCCTTTGAGAGGCACCCCAGTTTTTTCATTCCCCTTAAAGCCCTGGTTCCCGTCACTTTGTGATTTGGTGAATTTCAAGATGTCTGACATCAACAATGACCATCGGGGTCCCATGACTTTCCATTTAATGAGCCTTTGGTCAGCTCAGCTGTTTTGCGTTTCTCCCCTGTTTGAGCCAAAGGCTTCTACGTTTTTATACTCAAAGATTGCAGGAACGCTCCTTAAATCCAGGCTGTACACCAAGGGGACAAAGAGAATGAAACCCTGTGGTACAGCCTTAAATAGCCTGCTAGGTTTAATTTCTTGCAAGTTTCATTTCTATATCACCGTGGCCAGCAAACCCCCTTCTTTGCCCAGGGGCCCCGGAGGAGGCTCAGCCCCATGGTGCTACTAAGGGCACCCCTTCCCTAGGCGCTGAGGCACCTGTCATTCTCAAATAGCTTTGTCCTGCCTGCTGCACAGAACACACTCTCCTAATTTTAAAACAGCACATAAATAAAAGTATTTGTCATTTACAATGCCAATAGCTCAAACTCTTGGAGATACAGGACCTATTGCATTGTGAATGCTTGTTGAATATAAGTGCTATTAGAGGAAAAATAATGTCCTAGACTCCGTCACAAACATCTTGTAGTAGCATGTAAGACCCAGGAAACCTCTCACGTGAGTGGTGCTGAACGTGTCCTCTGCTAAATTGATGGCCCAGGTACATCACAGAATCCTGCCTGTTGCAGGATCGGAAGCACTTCTGTGTGATACACCAGGTGATCTTCCCAGCTGGAGCTAATGACTGAAATGTCATCTAAGTAGGCAACACGGAATTCCTCCAACCCACGGAGGACCCAGTTGACCATCCTCTGTATGGTGGGAGGGTCATTCTTTAATCTGAAGGGCATTACCCCGAATTGGAAAAGTCCCTCTGGAGTTGAAAACGCAGACTTCTCCTTGGCAGCCTCTCTTAGGGTTCTTCTGCCAGTACCCAGACATCACATCAAAAGTACTTAGGAACTTAGAAGCCATGAACCTGTCAAAGAGATAATTAGCATGGGGTATGTAGTGTGTGCATGAGACATGGTGACTGAGCTGAGTCCCTCGTATTCCAAATAGAACCACCGTTTTGTGGTGGCACTTGGTGGGGCAGTCAATGGTACCAAGACCACTGGGCTGGACTACTGGAGGGCTCAATCACACCCAGGCTCAGCACCTTGGACAACTAATCCTTGATGCTAGCTTTCACTCTGTGAGATAGCCAGCAACTCTTGTTTTTAAAAGGCCTACAATGACATAGTTACACTAGTTGTTAAGTCATGGGGTTAGTGAGAACAAAGAGGCAAACTGTCCCACTAACTGGTGGCATTCTCTCTCTTTCTTTTCTGTCAGGTTTGAAGAGAGGACTACTCCCTCCACTGAGGCATCTTACTCCTTGTATGAACGGAGATCTGGAAGGGTTTCACTTTCTTCCTCCTCGCCTCCATCTGTCACCATGACCTTCATATAGGTGACCTCACTTTTTCTCTTTGCCCTCATAGGACACAGTCCACCAGTTCTAGATGGCCTCAGGGTTCTGCAGACTCCATCACCCAAACTTTTTGGCCAGATTGGTACTCTACCAGAGTGGCACCATATCTGTGGGGCTTTTTTTTAGCCCCACTTCAGAAGCAACAGCCTTATATTCCATTTGCATTTGCATCATTAGTCTTCTTCATTATCCATTTTCACTCAAACTTTTACACTAATCCTCCTTGGTTAACCTGATATTTTAAATCCTTTTTCAACAATTTCTCGTGCAAGGGAATGCTAATTTTCAAAGTTTCGTATGTCTTGGTGGGCCCTCAGAACCTCTCATCCCAAAGACACGACTGAAGCATAATTCATTCATAGCAGTTTATTAATTTCCAATGCATTTCGAACCTCGTTGGTTCTTCATCAGGGATCAAACTGCAAATAACAAATAAAACATGTCTTACAAACTCATTTTAAAAAATCATGCTTATGTTACATTTTCTGTCATTTACCCTCCATATTTACGTCTGATTTCCACTAGTCTGCAACTCAATCAGTTATTAGGTTACCCGCCCTTTCCTGTGCCTTTCAACTACTCGCCTCTGTGTTCTCGCTCGTTTTTTTCCCCTTTGCTTTAAACAATCCGTGGGTCAACCTCCCTTACACCTTAATCTCACCCTGCTACGCTTATGCATTTCGTTGCCTTCTGTTAACCTCGAACGTCTCCGTTCACTACTTCACTGCGACGTGCCTATTCGTTTCTATATGCTCCCTTTCTTATGGACTCATGTCTAATCTTTCCCTTTTGTGGCCGCTCATACCTGCTAACTGGAGAACGTCCTCCATTCTTCGTAACTGCAAAAAGCTCACTGATTATTGAAACTCCCACCTGTCTTAAATAAACCCCTCACTTCGGGCTGGCACGAAAAGCAGTGAGCACGCCGCTTAAGTTAAAAATATGGATTACATAAAAAGTGGAAATAAGGAAGAAACCTTGGTGGAAAGAAAAACGGAGTGCAACCCGAGTTTATGTGTAGACTCTACCAGAGTGGCCCTTTGGTCATATCACAACTTAATAATTTCCTTGCTGTCCTCAAAATGAACGTTGCTTTCCTTCATTCATTGATTCATCTTGAATCTGCAAGGTAACATGTAGATCACTATGTCTTGTGAGGGTCTCATTGGGGCATACACCTGCCCCCTCCAAAAAACTGAGGGTTCCAATCAGAAGGTGGCCAAACAGGAGCTCAAAGGGTCTGAAGCAAATCCTTTCTGTGGCACCTCCTGTTAAGCAAAAAAGAGACATGACAGTAAGACATCCCCCTTCCACCTTAAGTGTCACAGGAGACACATGATCATGCCTTTCAGGATCTTTTTAACCCTTTCAACAAGCCTGTTAGTCTATGGATAGAATGGTGTGCAGACTTATAGGTAATCTCACACATCCCACATGGATTTCATGTACGCTAACATGAAGTTGGTCCCCTCAGAAGGCATTATCCCCATGGGAAACCCTACTCATGTAAATATTCCCATCAGTGCCCTGGCCTCCGAGGCTAGATATCTCCTCTCCTCTAGGTACTAGGTTCTCCCGACTTACCTGCTGTTTCAAATAGCATGACTCAGTGATTACAATGCAAAATATGCAATAACTGGAACAGGGACCTTCTAAAGTAGCAACTGCATTGTTTAGCAATATTTATATCCAGATGAAATCGAAGTGGGAGTCCACACAGACAGCCTGGTACCATCGTTCTCTTCTAAAGCAAGACAAACCGTTTCTTCCAGAAAGCAACTTCAGAAATTCTGTTCATGCTCTTGCATACGTGTATCTGGATATTGGTAGAGCTCTTCTCCATGGCCTCCCAGACTACACCCGGCACCCTTGAAGGCATCCTACACACTGCAGCACATCTCATTCAGGGCTTGACGAAATATGATCATATCACATCCATCCTAACAGTACTCCATTGTCTCCCCTTACCAGCCCACACCATCTTCAAAACCAGCTGCATAATTTACAAAGCCATTACAGCCAGCACCCTCGCTTGTTCATCGCTTATCTTGCAGGCAAGCTCACTGCATTTGGTGGTTCACGACATACCCTCAGCCAACACCATCCAACTGCAGACTAAGAAGTGTAAAAAATAAAATACAAAACAGCAGGCGTTTTCCGTGTATGAACCCAGGATCTGGAACATCATTCCTGCATCCATCAGGACTGCCCCAACATTGCTCCAATTTAGGAAAGAGTTAAAGACTCACCTCTTTAAAAGACACTGCATCACAATACATTAACCTTCCACAACTCATCTTCTACTCCTATTACTCACTGACTTTAAGCTTGCCTTTGACCATGTACAGCACTCCTCTGACTTCTGGCTAGGCTCACACAATAGAAATACCACATAAATATATACATTCAGGACAGCTTTTCCACTAAAGGGTTCACCAATGAACATGGGTGAGATGTAAAAGAAGTGCCGTGGATGAATCACTCATCACCAAAATTCTGTAATGATCAGGCTTCACATGTATAAGTCCAGAAGTAGTTTATTTGTAACAACCCCAGCATGGCCCATCTCTCTAGCCTCAAAGCTGTGCACCAAGTGCCTGTAAGTCACTAGCCATGCAGAGGCATTCTGAACCAATTGGAGCCTTCTGAGTATTTACCTTGACATTCCAAGGTAATTGACAGTTCTATAGTCTAGATGATACTAGACCAAAGCTGTGACTCGAAAGGTATGATGCCCCGGCGTGATACAGTGAGAAATGGTTGTAATCAAAAAAGATTTCCAAATTACAGACAGGACAGGGGAGGTATAAACTCTGCCAATTGGCAGGTTCCTATTTCCAATGGCATTTCTAGTGATCAAGAGCTCAGTTTTTGACAGGTTTAAGTAAAAACGTTCAAAGTCATCCACTGAATAGCGTACAATGTTAAACAAGCAGTTGCAATGCAATAGGTCTTGCATTTACGAGAGTTTAACCCCTTCGCTGCTGGCCCGTTTCCGCCGCTGTGCGGTAAACAAATGAACAGGGCGGGGCCGTGACGAACCCCAGCCGTCATCAGCACACGAGCACCACGGAGCGTGACGACTGGGGTTAGTCACCAGCATGCAAGGGGTTAAGCTATTGGCATTGTAAATGACAATGTCTTTTATTTACTTGTTGTTTTCAAAGCAGATAAATAGAAGGCATTGTCATTTCCAATGCCAATAACTTAAACTCTCACAAATTCGGACTTATTGCATTGCAAATGCAGGCTATCATTTTTTTTTAAGCACTAGGAGAGTGTCCTGCTATTTGAGAAAATAGTGCTCAAAGGCTGTAATTAAAGCCTACTGAGTAACAACACACGTAACATAGGGTGTTGCCATGGGAGGTTACAAAATGAGACACGGTGGAACTAAGGAGGAACACTAAGCCTTTTGATCAATGAACAGCCACAGTTTACAGTGGACAATGACACAAGCCAATTAAAAATATGGGCGGAGTGTGGGCGGAGCTTCAAGTCTCTACCACAACATAGAATGCCTCTAAGAGCAGCGCATGCGCTTCCCAGGCTCAACCTAAAAACAAAGGTTTCTCTTCCTGGGTAATGCAAGTGGAGCATGGAGCCGTTTATGGAGATGATCATTTAAACGGCAACTAGGTATCATCGACATACATTTAGAACTTTATTCCTTTGGCAGGTAGAAATTAGGCTAAAGGCAGCATAAATATTTTAAAAAGTAGTGGCAAGTGTACCAATCCCTGATGGACACTGAGTTTGACCTGTGTGGACGCCATATTGAAGGGTGGAAGGAAAATTATGTGGGAGCAGTCAGCAAGGACCCTTCCCGTCTATTATTTAAAGCCACCTCTCAGTGTTCATGATTGCCATCTGCTCTGTTCACCTTTGATTGTGTCACAGTAGCGCTCAACATTAACAAAACTGCCTACAGTGCACTTTAGAAAGAAAAATATACAAACAAACACAGCTTAGGTATGCCTTAGAATCGGATGCCAACATGTTTGTAACTATGCTTACCACTATATGACAACACTAAGGACCTCTAGCACAACATATTAAACAGAACCCCTCGCCGACACATCTAACCCTGTACAGCTGAGCCACCTAAGTGGATATCAGAGTGCCCACAATAGCATTCACATATTCCATCTCCTCATGCAATCATAAAAAAGTACACATCTGAGCTGAACTCATAAAAACCACCCAACACAGTCTACAGTCACAATCCTACAGATGTGTATCAAGGCTCTGTGGTATTACCCAATACTACCTGTTATTTCGCACACGCAGAAACAGGCTCTGTGGTAATACCCAATACTACCTGTTATTTCGCACACGCAGAAACGTGCTCAGTGCTAAGCAATGCACAAGGCAAGTAACCCAGTTAGCACTAATGCAGACCATGGGGAGACCTCCGGAAACACTCAACAAAATTCATAACTCATCAAATTATTCACAAGATGAAATATCCTCATGCTCCCTACTAATGACAGCAACTCACAAACACCTGACTCCTGTTTGTGATGGAATCCTCAAAACCTGGAAGATAATTTGATGAACCCGATTGGTACTCCTGGGGCCATTCCAATGGCAGAATGCATGCCAAATACAAATATTCAAGTATGGGAAAATATATCTCTTGTAAGGACCTACTTGAGTCGTCTCCTGGACCCATCGCTAAGGCCTTGTAGATGGAGCACATCAGTTCTACAGGACCCTCCTTTTCAGGTGCCAGGAATTTTAACCAGGTCCCTTCATTAAGGCCGTTCCTCACTCAGCTGCTGACTTCTTTCAGGGGCAGGCAATTCGACCAAATCACTTGTGTTTTGCGGTGTTGTCTGGCAATTCAAACTTTTGCTATATCATTTTAAAATGCATCAAACTTCAAATACCAAGGAACCTTTCAGCAAAAATCCTAATATTTTGCGGACTTGCATCCTCTCATGGTACAGAAGCATACTAATACACTATCTCAATACCATGCGCTTGTGATAAGGCAAAATTAGTTCTTAACTGTTCACCCAGACTTTGGGCAACACTTCCTATTGACATCTCTCTGAGTCGCAACCTCTTGCACAATCGTTCCTTTTACAATTCCTGCTAAACTCAAAAATGAATGCACCGTACTTGCCTTCTCAAGAGCCTTCTGCAATGACTCGCGCTGGTCCACTCGACGGGCTGTCTCATTGTATCTTCCCCTCTAGTATCACGTGTATTCAAAGCCTCCATCTTTCAAATCACTTCCAGCCTCCTTGTGGATGTCCATTTCTTCAACTTTTCTACTATGTATAGTTGCTGCCCTCTGACTGTACATTCAGCCAGCCCACCCACCCATTCCTCCATCATTTGAATGATTCTCAAACTCTCTACGGACTGTTCCATCTATCTATCCATCCATCCATCCATGAGACCACCCAGTCCCAGCTATCTATCCATCCACTCATGAGACCACCAAGTCCCAGCTATCCATCCATCCCCCTCATACCATTCATATATTCACATTAACTCACCACACCCATTCGACCTTCCCCATGCTGTCACTCATTAGGGATCTAGTTTTCTGCATTTTGATTTGTTGCTTGTAAAGGGCCCAGCAATCGTTCCATTTAGGGGGCACTAAATAAATTCTTAAATAAGTAGACAAACCATTTACACATCACTGTATTTTGCAATTAGGCTTTTCCAGAGCTCCGGTCTTACACTTTTCACTTGAGGTTATCATACATTACCTAAGAATATGGTGTCGACCAGGTGAAACGGGACTGACACTCGTTGCATCCTACCACCAGCCTTGGGCCTCTAAACATTGGACCACATATACTACTAAATACACTGATAGACCGTGAAGGCCACCAAAGTCTAAAAATGGCACCAAAAAGTAAGCTGTATGGGGGGAGTGGGGTGTTCCAACGAGGTGCTCTGAACACTGGGGATTTTTTTAGCTTCAGATGCCATGCTCCAGAAAAATACCTGCCAAGAGGTCAGGTACAGAAAAGTAACTGACAAGAGCTCTGGATCTAATTGGTATCTCCACGGTGGCCGACATCTGGCAAGGGTCCACTGTGTACTCCTGAACTTCAGACCCAGTTCTTCCACTTTACTATCCAATTTCACCACTACTTACAAGTCAGACATGCCCTTGCCCCTTACAAAGAGGACCTATGCAACCTCCCAGAATGTAACCCTCTACAAGCCAGAATGCTTTTGGGGAAGATATGCAGGGGTGGGATGTCTCAACTTTATTGGGCCCTGGTGGGTAACACACATGGGTAGCTGGGTTGAGCAACTGGTGAAAATCTTGGTTTGGGGAACTAAATGAGGTGGAATGGAGAGAAGCTTGTATGGCTCCAATGGAACTGACAGTCTCCTTCCGATTAAGGGGAATTCAACAGCATTACCTCCATCAGAACTACATGGCCCCTCAGAGATTGGACCGTGCAGCTCTCCCCCTATACTAACTGTACTCTCTGTCACTCCCCAGATGCCCTTTTCTTTCAAATGCCTTGCTAATCATGGGCGGAATTTGCGAATTCACAATCCGCGAATTCACGCGAATTGGTAATCGTGATTCGCAAAAATCCACCAAATTCCGCAAGCTTTTTTTTTTTTTTATCCTCATTTTGCGATTGTATAGATAAGGAGGTTTCTGGAGAACTGATGATCTTTGCCTTCACGGCCCCATCGCTTTCCGGGAATGTTTATCTGGGGAGTGTCCCTTTCTTTGAATTGATACATCAATTTTCTCCACTTACCCTTTATCGATTCCAACAATACCATTGGTTAGTGGGATGTGAGCTAGCCGGTTTGGCTACTCGGCAAAAATCATTTTTGCTTGGTATTATTGATTATCGCGTTAATCATTGGACTTTATTATTCATGGCCTGTTGAGAAGTTTTTAATTACTTTGGAAGTATCGCTCCCAGATTTCCCAGAAATCCGTTCTCTTCGTATATCCCATATTTCTTGCGAAATTTTTTTTTGCGAGTTAGCGAGATGTTTTTACCATTTCGGGAACGAGAAGTTGCACCTGCGGTCGCAACGGTGGCAAACATGTTGTTTCCACTTAGCCAGCCTGCTCGCGATGCCTTTTTCCTGTTTCGGGTCGCAATGACGTGTTCGCGTTCGTAATTTCCTGTTTCGGGTCACAATGACGTGTTCGCAATTTCCTATTTCGGGTCGCAATGACGTGTTCGCGATCGCGGCGTCGCTCGGCCAGCTACCAAAATCTCGCAGCGCACGCGAACAGGGAGGAAAACTCATCAGTGAACGCAAAATGATGGTAAGTCAATGCCGCGCGCGCGAGATTGTATTTTTGACGCGCGAACAAGAAAAAAAAAAGTGCCAACTCGCGAATTGTGCATTTTGGGCAATTTTGCGCGATTCGCAGATCGCGAGATTGCCAAAAATTAGCACATTCCGCGAACAGAACAAATTTTCCGACCATACTTAGCTGTGCACACCGCTTACTCCATATTGGTCCTGAGTGAGCTATACACTTTCGGCAGTTCTAGGCTTTCCCATACAACTGTGGCGTAAAGTGGCTTTGCTGGGGGTGTTAGAGGGGCTGAAGGGATCTCATGGTGACCGCACAATGATCGGATTAGCGACTCTGGTGTCGAAGAGAGACATTGCTCTAACTTGGAAACAACTATCCCCACCGACACCGAGACAATGGTGTGCTAGCATGGGCTGGTGCGCTAAATTGGAAGAACCGATCTATGCTGCAAGTGGTTGCCCAGCTAACTTTTCCAAAATTTGGGGTAAATGGTGGGATTATTATGGTTTATCTTCTACACTGGACTCCTTGGCGAGCCATGCGAGTTGAATTTTTGGGGAGGATGGGTGGGGGGAGTGGGGCATGATGACCTGAAGCCCCTTTGTTGCTGTCTTTGTTTTTTATTGCCTGTTTAGGTCTCGCTGATCCAACGTGCATGCGTTGTCTGCGAGACTTAAGTAAGGGGCTTTCAAAAATGCCCCGAAAAGCTTTTCCAGGCAGATAGCCTACATTGCATGTGTGCGGGCGCGTGCACCTCACACACCATTTGGCAGCCTCTGAGCCTCTCTCCGCACTCATGCTGGTTTGCTTGCAGCCGGCATCAGACTTCAAACACTTCAAAGCCTTATCCGTTAGTTTTGTTATCTTATCCCCCCTAATTGACACATTCCTGATTTAAAAGCTTTCGAAAATGCAACTTGTGTAATACTGGAGTCTGACTCCACCGTGTGGCGTGACTGAAAGCTGCCTCTCAGCGCTGCGTATTTATATATAAGATGATGCACAGGTGTGTGTGTGTTTTTGCAACTGCCGCCTATTTCCACTACTGCCTTGTTTCCTACTGCAGGCAGGACGACGTGGACAGACTGGACAATGGCGGCCACTTGCTTTTTAACATCTGCATTGTCTCCTGTGTAGCCTTTCCCACGTCAATTCTTCGCATTTTTCAGCTCACTTACTCTCCCTCCAAAGCCCACCTCCTCAATGTTTCATACACTTCATCACATTGCAGCCCCTGCTCGCATCTTGCTCACTTACTCTCCCTCCAAAGCCCACCTCCTCAACGTTTCATACACTTCATCTCATTGCAGCCCCTGCTCGCATCCCGCTCCCTTAATCTCCCTCCAAAGCCCACCTCCTCAACGTTTCATACACTTCATCTCATTGCAGCCCCTGCTCGCATCTCCCTCTCTCCTCTCATTTACTCACAAATACTTTCTATTTCTCTCATCCTCCACTATTTCATCCCTACTTCTCATTCTATATCACTCGCACTCCAGCCAACTGCATCTCCCTCTCTCCTCCACCCAGTAAATGCGTGTCCCTTTCCTCTCGGAAGCCACAATACCGCAGCCGCAGCGTACTATAAATTGCCATCTTCACAAATCACCCAAAAAATATTTTATGTACACTACGCTAAGCTGTTTTGCACCCTCAACCCAATGGCGTAATGTAGGTCCTTGCAGGAACATTAACTACAGCCTTTGTGTACCAGAACACACATGGGCAAATTCAAAAACAATGCTGGATTTTGAGGACAACCATTAAAAAGCTTTTTTTTTGTTGCTAATCACAGGCGTGTTTACATGCAAACCCTGTGCTTGGATTCACTTCACTACAGCAAACGCTGCATCCCCACACACAGTGCTGCTGTTGACACACCTCACTAAGCACTAAGAGCCCCCCCATCCCCTCCCTGCTCCATTAAGGAGCCCTGCCCCTACCTTTGTTGGCCTTGCTCTGCTTTTACTTCCGTTCTTTTCTTATTTTTCTCACCGGACCCTGCCCGTAGAGAACCTTCCGCTTCAGGGCTAATTAATCGGTGATTCTCGTAGCACGTATTTCACACAAGTGCCAAGAGGCCTTTCGAAATGCAGTGCTAATCATTTGGTGCTTCTCAACATCATACGCTTACCATACACGTACCTTTGGTGCATTGAGAATGCACTGCAAATAAATCACTACTTCTCACCAGCATCCTGTTCATACAGGCGCCTAGAGGCCATTCACAAGTGCTTACAGTACCATGAGTGAGACCTCTCACCAGCACCCTGTTCCACACAACACCACACACTCACACAACCACACACACACACAACCACACACACACAAACACACACACAACCACACACACAACCGCACAACCACACACACAACCACACACACACACACACACACAAAACCACACACACACAACCACACACACAACCACACAACCACACACACAACTACACACAACCACACAAACACACACACACAACCACACACACACAACCACACACACACAACCACACTCACAACCACACACACACAACCACCCACACACACAACCACACACACACAACCACACACAAACAACCACACACACAACCACAAACACAACCACACACACCCACAACCACACACACAACCACAACCACACACAACTATACACACAACCACACACATAACCACAACCACACACACCCTCACACACACAACCACTCACACAACCACACACACACACAACCACAGCGTCAGTGCACACTTTTCACAGACACCATAAGTCGTCAGTGCACGCTTTCACCGGGCACAAACACCACCAGCCTTCAGTGCACGCTTTCACTGGGCACAAGCACCACCAGCCGTCAGTGCACGCTTTCACTGGGCACACACCACCAGACGTCAGTGCATGCTTTCACCAGGCACACACACACCACCAGCCGTCAGTGCACGCTTTGACCAGGCACACACACACACACCACCAGCCATCAATGTACATTTTCACCAGGCACACACCACCAGCCATCAGTGCACACTTCCACCAGGCACACACACCACCAGCCATCAGTGCACACTTCCACCAGGCACACACACCACCAGCCATCAGTGCACACTTCCTCCAGGCACACACACCACCAGCCACCAATGCACAATTTCTACAAGCACACACACCACCAGTCATCAGTGCACACATCAATTGTTAACGCATCCACAATTAACTATTGTAGCAATCGCAGTATGGCGCACTTTACTTTTAAACATATTCATCTAAAGCGCAGCATGCCACCATTGCTACAAAAATAAATACACTTTTTTTGGCCTACAACTTATAGACTTTTGATGCAATTGGTGTTGCAATATTTAGCAATGCCAATAGCTCAAACTTAATTATTGCGAGACCTATTGCATTGCAAATGCTTGTTTTATTATTGCTCTTTCCTTGAAAATCAATGAAATCTGTTTATCAAAAAAAGCGCTGCCAAGTTATGGCTTGAAATGCAAGAGAGACAAGATTCCGGCTCTTGTTCAGAGCAGCTGGAGACCATCAAGGGGCAGACCGCCTTCGTGTGCCCAAGGCCCGACCGTGAACTCTGCCTGGATGCCGGCAGCAGCCGGGGATCCACCTCAGCCAGCTCTTGCGAAAGGAAAATGTCAGCGCAGTACACGTCAGTTCAGCTGGAGGGCTGCATAGCTGGTCGGTGACATCAGAGGAGCCATCTGGCTGGGTCCACGGTTCTCTGGGGACCAACAGGGCTTGCCTCGTTGATACAGAGAGGGCTTACAGTTCCCTGTGCCATTCCGCTTACAGCATTGGCAGGTGCTCTTTCGAATCACAGGTCACACTCTAGCCAGCCCTGGTTTCAAAGGGGCATCCTAATAAGGGCGGGGGGGGGGGGGGGCTTTCTCTGCTCTTCCTACAATTTTATTTTATTTTTATAAAATGGCACTGAGGCTTTAGAGTGCTTTATAACAATAGCAGGACAAGACTTGGTCAAAGGTCATACACAGTTAAAGTATTGATTTAGATGTTGGGGTTGCATAACAAAGTGAGTTTCAGATTCTAGTAAGTACTTAAGTATGGTCGAAGTGATTAAAAGGTGTCTGACAAATAGAAGGAGCTTGATGTTAGGTGGAGGGAAGGAGGCAGAGTTTCAGATTCCTGTGGCACTACCAGAGAATGATTGATTCATGTATCGTTCTTCTTGACTGAGGAAGGGGGGGTGGGGGGTGTTACAGAAGCAGGGGTTGCACGTTTCTGGAATCCCTGTTTCCCCCAGAGATTTCCAGTTTCTCGTTTAGGTAGGAGGTTGGAAGAGGAGTGCAGCTCCCTGTGGGTAATGCAGGCGGCTTTGAATTGGGCCCTCGCTTCAATGGCGATCCTCCACTGCGTCACTAACATGGTCTGAACGTGACCCAGTATCCTGGTCCTGTGAAAGCAAGTAACGCCTCACCAAAGCAGATACACTAGCAGCCGTGGGTCATCAGATCGCAGAAAGTCTGTGCGGTGCTAGCTTGGCGCCTGCTTCTAAGATCTGGCCCTCAGCAAACGGGGAGGCATCTCCTTCGAAAACTGACACCATCCACAAGCCCCAGTCCATACATATAGTGATGAGAGAATGCAGAAGTGACAGGCCCCTCACCCTTCTCCCAGTGTTTCCAACAGTGGGCTCTGGGGCTCATGTTCCAGTTAGGGATGGGGCAGGAAGGCTTGTGAGTAGGCTTCCCTTAAGGAGTTGTATAAGGACATGGAAATTGTCACAGTGGAACATTATCCCGGAAAATGTGACACAAAGAAGGAATTACAATGGACAAAAAAACCAAGACACACAGGGCGAAAACAGAAAAGATAAGATACAATTACAAGAACAAGTAGTTAAACCAACACTGACTCTAGCAGAAGAACCAAGCCCAAGAGCAAACACTGTAGCTAAGAAAATGAACTCACCCAATTAAGTGCTGGATGAATGTAAGACCCGTCCCATGGATAGCAATCTGTCTAGACTTTAAGCACAGCTATGGCCAAAATGCCCTAGATGGAGATCGGCAAGACGCAAACCCTACTGCAGACCACTCTGCAGGGATAATCGTGACAGTAAACATTCGTATGAGTAATGTTTGAGTTGTAAAATATCTGCCCACATGCCAATGAACACCACCCTAGAGGGAAAATCTCTCCCTATAAAACAGTTCACCCACACTTATCCTAGTCAGGCAAGTCATTTGACCTCCCTAACTTCTACCATGAAGAAACTCCTACAGAGAATGTAATAAGTACAGACAGCAGTCTGCCCAAGAGACAAAGGTACTGGTGATCAATGTCCATAAAAAAAGCATGTTAGCATAACATATACAACTCACCAACACTTTGTAGGCCCTCTACTGGCTTTGCAGGTGATCTTTGTCAGCACTGATCCATGTTCCACCCAGCTCTCCATCACGTCACACTTGTCACTGCCAATATTCAACTATGCCATCACCCATGATATAGGTACAAACCACCTCCCAAAATCGACTCCTGCGTGCATTGCCTTTCTTAACTTACCTTTGATTCTTACAACACTGCGCAGTTTCATCTGGGGTGCCAATGTACCAAATACTAAGGCAAACCTTGTAATTTAGAACTAGGAACTATAAGACAACGGGGCCCCATGACTGTGTCAGAAATTGAAAATCTTCCCGCAGGCGCAAGGGTGTTCATCCTGGGGTTGTAGGCAAGGTTAGGGAACTGGGACTCAGGTCTGAGGACTCAACGTCATGTGTGAGTGCTCTGGCTTCTTGACAGAAGAGAAAACAAGAAGGATGCTCAAAGACACCACCAGTAATGGAGCACAGAGCACAACAGGTCAGGACAGGCCACATGATTGTTTATTTTTTATTTTTAGAGAGTTACGCAGTGAATGCCAAATGTATTTTGTATTTAGATTGAGTAGAACAGGTAAATATCTGTTGGCTTCTGAGTCATACCTCCCAAGTCGAGAACTAGTTATAATTAATACCAAAACCAAATATGCTCACTTTGTGGACTTGTAAACAGTCAGCCCATAGCCTGCAGAATGCAGTTATTTGCCACATTAGTTCATCTAATTGAGCTTTTATCAAAATGTATTCATGCCATGTTAGTTTGCGAAATTTCCTGAAAGTTTCCATTGCTTGATATAAAGTAATTTTGGTCGTGGGGACTAGTTTGCGTAGATACTGTTTCACTGTAAGGACATTTTCTGCTCAAATAAGTGTTTCATGACATTTTAGGTGTGACCTAGGGACAACTGTAACTGTCTGCCGGACATCTTGATGAAAAAAAAAATAATTTAAAAAATACAAACATAGTCACATGCATACAGCGGCTTTTGAAAATCCCACTTCCGCCAGTGGCTGTCTTATACTGAGAGTGACAGCATTGTCCAGGTCACGTGTGCACAGTCCCATGAAAAGGAGTGCACTTCAGTGCCAGAGTTGGTGGGCTGCTGGGCCATGCCTTTATTTTTAAAGATTTTATATTTAAGTAGATCTTTGAAAATAAATGTATGCTTATGCCTATAAAAAAATGAACAATAATAGCATGATTGCCAAGGACAAAAGTATTGGCTTAGCCAGTGCTTGGTTACAGGAGGTATTCCGTCATGTGAAATTTTCACTTGGACAGTGACAAACCATATTTTGCACAATTTACCTAAAATTTAGAAACATCTTGCAGAATATGAGCAATTTCGCACCCCCCCCCCCCCCCCCCTGCATTGTATGGTGCGAACTATTCATGTTTCAGTTGTGGGATAGCTCTGCATGTCGCAGGCAGAGTGTATATCTATTATGAAAGCTCTGCTCCCTACTCACATAGTGAATGCTCTGCCCCTCAACTTAAAGACCAGTTATTCCCTGTTAGTTTTTAGAAGAAATCTTAAGACCTGTCTTTTTCACTTCTAGCTTCAAAATTAGTTGTCATAACCATCCATCTGCTGTGCTACCAACGCCAAGACGCGCTTTATAAAACATATTTTCATTTCATTTCACCACTACCTGTTTGGCCCTGATTCTTTGCACCTGGCAACTTGTCCCACCATTCTCTTTATTCGGGAAATGTTAGACCGACCCCCTATGAACACCATAGGACTATCTTAGGACCAGACCTACTAATTTTGAAAATAGTTTTACTGTGTGAGAGTAGGGGGCAGGGTCTTGAAGGAGAGGATTCTAGAGCGCGGAGCGGGGCTGTGTGCTCATCATCACCTGCCCAACCATTAAGTGGGCCAAGGACATGCGGTGGGGCTTGGAGCCCAGACGAGAGGACCTCCAACTCTCGCCCAAAAGCAAGCAACAAAATCTTCAGAGGCTGCTGCCAATGTCGTGGGGACATTGGAACATTCTCGATGGACGTTGACCATTCAGAGTGTCCACACACGAGCTGGAAACCCGCTCTGCAGGGGTTCCCAGCTCCTCTTGTGCACAGCATGTGGGTTTGGCTGTTCACTGGGAGACCATGTGAACACTGGCGGTAATATTTGGCATATAGTGGCACCATGTGAGTTAGCAGGTCGATAAATCCCTGTTAAGAAGCTGTTAGCATTTTTTATGGGCTTGGTATATCGTAACCCATTGGCTGGATTTTTCGTGCCATTACAACACAGTCTCAGCATTATCTTGCACTGCACATGAGCGTCCGACTTCGTCTCTTTTCCCCAAAATCACAACAAGAAAAGGAAGTAATATCGCACGTCCCATGACCTTCTGAATCTTATCACGTAAAATGCATAACATGACCATTGACCCTAATAGTATTCTACTGTATCTCTTTCATAACAATAAATATAACAAAAGGGGGAGTGGAGAGTAGTGGATTCGGTCTTCCCGGCCACAATTTCAATAAACGAAAGGAATCCACCTGGGTATGGTTGGTATGGTCCCTACAATGGTGGGGAGCACACTGTGTTCTTTAAATACCCCTCACACACCAAAAGGGCCCTTGGTGTCATGATTCATCAAAGGGGTCTTCGCATCCCTCTACAGAACGCGGCGTGCTACTAACCAACCACTACGCGGGAGCACTGATGTAATCACTATGTGTGGTGCATGAGGGTTTTAGATGGTAAGTGAGTGGTGGGGTCAGAAAGTAAATTGATAATAATAATCCACATTTGTAAAGCGCACAATCACCCGTAAAGGTCTCTAGGCGCTGAGGGCCGTCGGGAAGATTAAGCAAGCTATTGCCCAGAGTCACATGGGGCTGGGCTAATCTGCCACCGGTGACGGGGATCGAACCGTGATCCCCAGATTCTGGAGTCAGTCGCCCTAGCCGCGGCATCACATGTGTGAATGTTTTAAAAATACCTGGCATGTGAGGTCAAAATTTTTTTTTAATGAACCTCCGTGCTGGTATTGTTAAAAGGGGTGTGGTGGGGGTATTTTGTATTTAATCTACAGTACCTCTCCTGTGCGTCTACGTGTTTCGAAGCGAAAGCTTCTTCTTCAGGACGGGGTGCACAGATCCCCACCTTACTAACGTCAGGGTTTTGTATTGCCATTGAATTACCAACAATCTATGTGTAATGGATGCAAAAAATAGACTAAATGTGCCTATTTGCTTGATTCCTACTTGTAAGTACCTGCAATGAGGACTTGCTACAAATTGTTAAATGGAGGGACCCCGGAGCAGCGGACGGGACAGTCTTGGCAGGCAGCTCCTCCCAAATCATTGCTAGTGTGCCTTGTTTATGTGCAGGAAGGCGTCCCTTTCTGCACATAAACAATCTTTAAATAATAGCGATTTGCTACATCTATGTGTGTTGCAAAATGCGGCACACATAGAAGTAACAAATCACCATTATTGATTGTTCACTATCGTCAAGCCCATTCCATGGGGTAGCACTGGCTATTGATTTATGCACCCTGGTGGTTTCACAATCCCCACTCTCCTCACATCTTAAATAAAAGTGATGCCAGTATTAGATCTAGGGCAACGGGGGTGAAGAGGATCAGCGTTCTCCAGGGGGAAGCTGGCCCAACTATGATAGATATTCAGTCCCCAAACACAGGTAGCCATCTGGGCACACCCAGGATGCTGGAATTATCTTGGAATGTTGCGGGATGTACCGCAAAACTGGATAACCCTGATTGGGTGGTATTTATAGACCAACAAGATGCCTGCATGTTTCAAGAAACCTGAGCAAGGGTCGATCCGCAAAGGTTGGGATACGCGTCATTCAGTGCAGCTACCACCTTTGCGTGAAAGGGAAGGTCCTTAGGGTTTTTTTGTACTTGGGTAGGTTCGCACTTTGGCTGCACAGCAAAGCAGATGGCGTCATCTTCCAAAGATATTTTATGTTTTCTTCTTACTTTTTCATCAAGGTTTAGAATTTCTCTGGTCAATGTTTATTCACTGTTGTTTGGTTTTAGCCAAGAGTCAGCGACCCTTGATCAGCTGACCATCTTTATATCCACCATCCCCAACTATTTTTTGGTGATCATTGGTGGTGACTTCAACTGCCAGTTTGAGCCCTTGAATGGAGGTAATCCTAGTGAAGAGAATCTACACTGGGCTATCCCCGTTAATTAGGGCTTGGACACCATTGGTGCTCCAGATGTATTCCCTTACCCTGACACATTCATTGAGGCTTGTAGTGGCTGTACTAAATCAGACTCACCGGGGAACCATACTTTTAATAGAATAGGAGATACTTCTATTTTCGACTATATTCTGGTAGACACAAGGTTTTGGCACAGGGAGATTGCTTTTAGGATCGTGCCCAGACATGATAGTGAAATAAGGGTATGTATGTAACCTGCACACCACGGTTTGTGAAACCTAGATTCAATTTCTTTTCAACACATTGGTGCAGACCTGCTAACTGACTAGCCCCTGTCAGGTCTCTAGAATAACTGAACATTCAGACACCACTATGTCTCGTGCAGGAATGCACTGTTCAAACTTGCTCAGGTGCAAATTTTTTTTTTCCTTTTAACACTCTCAAATTGCAGCTTCGTGAATTCCATTTTATCAAATATCGTTTTAAACAAAGAAAAACCACTTCAACATACTTAGAATTCATTATTTGTTTACTGTGATTTATAACAGTGTATGGTTTTTTCAGCTCTTCTCAACTTTTTTCGACATATTCACAATTGATTTTCATTGAGAATACGATTCAAGTGTTCATAACAAAATATCTAACTAATGCAAAAACAAGACAGCAATTTCATCTGAACTTGCGACGACTCCCAATGAATTTCGATGCCTCAGCATCTTCGTCAGGGGAATTACTGTGTAAAAAACATTAATTGAGAAATGTAACCATGTATCCTTATGTTATCACATATCATTTTAAATGCATGTCTTATGAGACATAGTGGTGTCTGAATGTTCAGACATGATAGTGACCATAATGCTCTGATTTTAGAGGCGGCTACGCCAACTGTTGAGACTGCACAAAATTTAGAATCTTCATTTAATGATAGGCTAACACTTATTAACTGCAGGAGGAGAGCTTGATGGATGGACATATATCAATCCCAAGACAATCTGTCGTCCTTATATGAATCTATCATTCCGTTTTAATGGCCGCAGAACATTCCATTTCCGTCAATGGCATATCTATTTCCCTTATGCAAGTTGCTGAGAATCACCATGCACTGACAACCATAATGGCTAATACCTTCTTGCCCATCAAAACAACAAGTAAGCACAAAAAGGCCCAAAACTCATGGTTTAGTGATAGCTGCCAAACGGCCAAACTAGCTCTCATTTCTGCAATTAAAGTCGAGGATAGACATATTATTAAAGAAAGAAGGGTGGTCTATAAAAGCACTATTTCTGATGCTAAAAATAGTTGGGAGTGCAATAAGTTGGACACCCTGCCCCAGCCAACCAAGATATGAGAATCTTTTAGAGCGTAGTTAACACAGGTTGCTCTGAAGGAAAACAGGCTATGGAGCCTAACATTGGAGCTGATGTCTGGAAGATGAACTTTGAGAACCCTCTATTCAAAGGTGGAGGATGAGGGTGGCATCATAACTAATGAGTCCCCACCCCCACAGGTAAACTGTATTGAGGCCCCTGAGATAACCCTTAAGGAGACCACTGATGACCTAAGCAAAGTAGCTCCATCCAAAGCCCCTGGGTTACATAGGATCCCCGGGGGCCTCTTTTGAAGTGAACCTACTATTTGGCACCCCTATATGTGGACCTTGTTTACCAATATTTAACAAGGAATAGCCATTCCTGCCACTTGGGCTGGTGCAGAAATACTTCCAGTTCACAAAAAGGGTTCACCACTCCCCATAAACTACAGACCTATAAGTCTCATCGATGTTATCCAAAAAATATTCGCCTGTGCACTGTTGAGACAACTCCAGAGCTGGATGGAGGAGCACAATGTCCTTAGCACATTTCAAGCCGGCTTTAGAGATAAGATGTCCACAACAGAACATATTTTTAGGCTGCAACATTTGCATTGGAAAACTGTGTTCATAGAGGGTGGCCGCCTCTATTTATTTTTCGTGGGCTTAAAATAACCTTTTGATCTGGTGCCGAGAGTCAAACTGTGGGCAACATTGAGGGATCTGGGGGCCCCAGCTATCCTGCTGAAATGGCTACACGAACGTAATTATGCCCAAATCAGGTTTGGCAAACATGGAGAACTTACTGCCCCCATACCTATAGACAGACGTGTTCAACAAGGCTGTGTCCTGGCCCCCACCCATTTCTGAATTGCAGAGGCATTGACTACGGGGAAGGACATAGATGCAACCAAGCTGGTGAATCGTAGAGTACCGGCTATGATGTTTGCGGACGATACTCTTTGCTCTCAAAAACACCTATGGGCTTACAGAGGTTCCTCAACAACTTCAATGCCTTTTGTAAATGTAGGGGCTGAGGTGCCCAATCAAAAAAGGTAGCTTAAAGCTGGCCCAGACCACGGGGGGTCTGACAAAAGGTATTTAGGAATTCCACTCACAAACCCATTGCGCCGGTGGTCGAAATGTACAAAATGCAGACCAGGGGTGCTGCCCTGTACGGCGCTGAAATCTGGGGCCATTGCCCATCCCGCAACATAACACAGATTGAGAACACTTTTGCCAGGCAATTATTTCGCCTTCCCACTAGCTCCCTTCTTGCACGCTTTTCCAGGACCTTGGGGTAAGGCCACTTGCAGACAAAGTTGCTCTCAGACCCCTTACATTCTGGCTTCGCCTGTGGGCTACCGCACAACTGGCCGAATATAAGGTAGAGCTGAGAGAGGTTCTGAGCCTCCAGGGTGCGGGAAAACTACCATGGTTAGCCTTTGTGGGGAACCACTGGTGGCCATGGGAAGGACTAACCTATGGTATAATGCTGAGGTAACCTGCCCCCAACATCTAGGAAGGGCTTGGTATGGAGCTATAGGGAGAGCAAACGTATCCATCTAGAGGGGAGCTCTACAACTGACTCGCTCACTACAGTGTTCCTGGGAATCAAAGATCAGTATAGCCTAGAGCCTGTATTGGATGACATTCAACCAGCCCTTGCTAGGAAGCTATACCTGCAATTTAAGCATGGGGTACTCCTGCTACGTGCTTTTACAAACACATGGGTGAGTTCACCCCTCTTGGTATGTCCGGCTTGCAACAATACAGTGTTCAGGTTGCAGGAAGGACAGGCATCCATGGTTGATTCAGTTATGATTCAGTTATGTAGAAACCTGAGAACCAAGTGCTGCATAGAGGCTTTTAGGATACTGAAATATAACACCCATCTGCTTATTGTTTTTCCAGTATCACACTTTTTATTTTCCATGTGATCTGTACGAAGAGCGTTCCTGAAGACCAATCCATAGGCACTAGCTGATTACCTTATATTATTTCTCACTGGATCTGGATTATTTTAATCAGCTTTTAATTTATTCATGACTTTTAATGTTTTTATTGATTGTAATATGATGCATACTTGTTTTTAGAAATGATCCATAGCTGTGTACATTTTTGAATATGTCATGGATGTGATGGCCCCTGTGTTGGCAATCCAAACCCAGGTCACTGGGTATGGGCATGTTCCTGTATTGATTATTTTTATGAAATGTTAACGTAATGCAGGTGCACTTTCATGAGTAATTCTAACCTAGGGCTATGAGGCCTGGGCCTGTGCTCATGTTAACCCTTTGTTTGAAATGTTATTGTATTGCACATGTACTGCACGCACACTTTTATGGCCTTGGTGTTGGCAACCCAAACCCAGGTTACTGGGTTCAGGCATGTGCCTATATAGATTGTTTTTATGGACTGTCAATGTAATTCATATGCACTTTCATGAGTAACTTTGACACGCGCCCTTACGGACCGTCTTTATGAAATGTTTTTGTATTGCACATGCACTTTTATGGTCAGAGTGACCGAAAGAAAGTTTTTTTTGATTGATTGTTTATGTGCAGGAAGGGTCACCTTACTGCACATAAACAATCAGTCCCTGCTATGCAGGCAATCTTGCACTATGGCGCAAGGGTGTCTGTGTTGGTGCTAGGCAGCTATTTCTAGAGCCAGCGCTAAGCAAAACACAAGGGTGAGCCGTATTGTTCTAAATAGGCTGCATTCCTGCATTCTGGACATGGCGTGGCGCTGAAAAATTTGCAGCATGCTTGCGCTCCGACATTTCCTTCTAAATATGCCCCTCAATGTGAGAGCAAAGAGCATGGTCTGAGGTTGGGGTGGGATATGCAGAGCATGCTGCGAGAGGGAGTCAGGATGTCAGGTAGGTCTTTGCATGAGGGTAAAGTATGGGGAGGATTTACACTGTGTTGCACTGTTGCTCGAGTGGAGGGTAGCAGGAACTTTGGAAAGATTCTTTATAGGGAGGGGGAAAGCAAGAGAGGAGGAAATGTGTGGAGTGGAGTGTGGTAGGGTGCCTGCTTGGATGGTTGTATTGAGGGTGTAGAAAGGTGAGGGGAGAACATTTGAGATGGGGTGGCAATGTTGGTGGTGGTGACCATAAGTCTCAGGACACCTGGTATTTTTATATTTGAACAGGCGAGATTAGTTTTATGTCAAGGGTGATATACTTAGGTGGGAGAACCCCATGTTATGCATGGCTTCCTCAAGACTCCTCTATCTTCAGCTCTGCTCACCTGAACAGGGGAAAAGGGCATACATAGCGCAAAACTGCACATGGGTACCAGCGATTAAAGGCCATATTTATACCCATGTGGGTTCTGAGTGACACCAGAAACAACTCGAGCTACTCTCTATTGGTCTACTTAATATCACTCAGAACTCATTTTTCGCCAGTACCCATATTTAACTTTATAGGTTCTCTGTAAAGCAGTCTGCTTGTCCTTTGGCAGAGATCAGAACTCCCAAAAGTGGGGCAACACCTTCCTCATCTGACAACCCACGCTAGCCCAATAATCCTGAGTCACCTCTTGACCCTAGTCTGGAGGAACACGCGTTTGCTGGCAGGCAGAGACTGAAATCCATTCTCAGACACCCTGTGACCATGAGTGCCTCTTGCTGCTTTCTTGGCCTAGTCATGAGGAATGCTTGTGTGATCGTGGGCTGAGTTTGAGTCTCTTTCCCAGCCCACTTTGTAGCTGCTTCTTGGCTCTGTACTGTCCTAATCATGAGCAGTGTTTGCGAGAAGGTGGGCAGAGTTTGGAAACCGACCACAGCCCACTCCACGCTTCCCATGAGGGTGACACATCAACACAGCATCCTTGTATACATGAATGGGGATTCTTCACATACCATTGGCCAGATGGTTCTGAGTCACCCAGGGAGTTTCTTGCGTACTGTGTGTCAGGAAAGGTTTTAAATGCTTTCTCAGCAGTGGCTGTGAGCACTGGCCTCCACGAAGAGAATACACAGCCAGTGAATGTTTAAATCTAACTAAAAAATCGTCTATAAACCCCCTCACTGCCCTCCCCCCTCACACATGTGCAATAATAGAAGTTGCGGTAAGGGTGAAAAAGAAAAGCACAGAGAACAATATGAGTACTTGTAGTTGCACTAATACAAAGAGTCCATGCGCTCAACTTCCAGGGGTCTACCGTCAAGGCCCCGAATAATCCAACCAATCAAAATTTCAACAGAAGGAGCGCCGTTTTTCTCACAAATTTTCAGGTTCAAGTGTTGATTTCCATAGTTTTTTATTGTAACAAAGTTCATCCAATATTAGCAACAGTGATTCCGTATCCTCAATACAAATACTTCACAATCAATTCCAGAGTCATGAAATGTACAGAGCTCAATACAGCCAACGCGTTTCGTCCGGAATGGACATCATCAGGGCTGCAAAAATAAATATTTAAAAAACCATATCAGTCGAACGTTTATAACAAAAAAAAATGTCAGATAATACATCATAATAACTTGAAAATTCAGAGAAATTGTTTTTACAACCACTCCCACCTGCCTATTTGCCATTCTAATCGACACATAGGAAATATACATCGTTATCAAGGAAATACATCTTACCAATGGTTAAAATAAAACAAAATGTCCACAGAGCTTACATTTCGCTCCCAAGTATATGAAGAAATAATTGCAGTGGCCTACATCAAAAAAGAAGAACTGTATGAGAGCAAAAGAAACTGCTGATCTGTCTGTTTGTGTGACGATCCAGTAACCTATGGCCTCCCAGTTTAAAAATCCAAATCTGAGTCAAAAACAACATAAAATATGTTATGTTATGTTATGTTATGTTATGTAGTGTTTCTTTTATAGCGCACGGCTACCCCGAGGGGTGTCCCGGCGCTTTGGCAAAGAGAACTGAGGAAGGAAACACAACACCGCTACTCGCAGAGGCCGCAGGAGATCATACAGAAAAAAGCCAGGTCTTCAACTCCTTTCTAAAAGAAAGGAGACTGTTGGCCTTCCTCAAGGAGACAGGAAGCTCATTCTAACCACGTGAAGCCAAATATCGGAAGGAGCGACCACCAACTCGGGCCAGTCTGATAGGCGGGGCATCGGCTTTGGCCAGCAAAGCCGACCGTAGGGTCCTCCTTGGCGCATAAAAGGCCATGCGCTTCCTGATATATTTAGGGCCAATTGAATGAAGGGGTAGCTGTGCGCTCTATAAACTACATAAAAAAAAATAAAAGCAAGGGATAAAAAAAAATAAAAGCAAGGGTCAGGATCTTGAAGGTAATTCTTTTAGAGATAGGCAACCAATGCAATCTCTTGAGCAGTTTGGAGGCTTTTGCCCTCCGTGGAAGACCAAAAATGGCTCTTGCCGCCGAATTCTGCACAATTTGCAGAAGGGCTAGTAAATATTTAGGCAGCCCTAGATAAAGGGCATTTGCGTAGTCCAATCGCGATCCTATTAAAGCCTGAACGATAATGTTTCTGTGTAGCAGAGACAGCAACGGAAGAAACTTCCGAAGCATTTTCAGAATGCCAAAACATTTCCCAGACAACCCGATGATCTGGGGTCTGAAAGAAAGGCTGTCATCACACAGCACGCCGAGGTTTTTAGCTTTTACAGAGGCCGCATCAAGAGGAAACATATCCTGGGGCCACCAAGTTTTCCAGCTGGGATCAAGCGGACAGCCGAAAAAAAGCAGCTCCGACTTGTCGGAGTTGCATTTCAGACTGTGCTGCTGAAATCAGTCAAAAACCGCACTCAGGCAGTCTTTGATCCTCCTACCATCAAAAACCTCTCCCTTCTTACACGTAAAAAGGAGCTGGGTGTCATCAGCATAGGATATGATCTGGGCACCGAAGGACTCCGCTACCGTCACCAGAGGGGCCATGTAGATATTAAAAAGGGTGGGGCTCAGGATGGACCCCTGAGGGACCCCCACCTCTAGCGGTGGCATTTCAGCGGAGAACGGAGGTGCCCAGACCACTTGTCGGCGGCTGGTCAGGAAGGATTTAAACCAGTCCCACACTGTCCCTGAAGACCGATCTCCCAGAGTCTTAAAAGGAGACCGTCATGAGCGACGGTGTCGAAAGCCGCCGACAAATCCAACATAACTAGAATAGCCTTCCCCCCAAGGTCGAGGGTATCTCTGATGGCATCAGTGATCTCAAGGAGGGCTGTCTCCGTGCTAAAAGTAGCCCGGAAGCCCGATTGAGAATCATGTAGAATGTTGTTGCTCTCAATAAAGTTGGAAATAGAGAGCTGCACATGTTTTTCAATCACCTTTGCCAGAGCAGGAAGAAGGGAGATCGGCCTATAGTTAGCGTGAACAAGGGGGTCTAAAGTAGGCTTTTTGAGTAGTGGCAAGATCAAGGCATGTTTCCACGCTGGGGGTACCACTCCCGTAGTTAGGGAGAGATTGAGTAGCGGATTAAGCAAGATGTTCACTGCAGGCGCTACTCTGCCCAGGCATTTTGCTGGACAAGGATCCAAAGGCGAATCAGATTGAAGACGGGACAACAAATCCAGGGAGGTATCAAAAGACAGAGGCAGGAAAGCCGAGAGAACCGGACCGGACTCTTCTGCTAGAAAGGGGTGAAAGGTTGGTTGACTGGCCGTTGAGGTAGGGCCTACAACTGGGAAAGAGTCCTGAATAGACTTAATTTTATGAACAAAAAAATCTGCAAGTTGGCTGATCCAGACTTCGGAATGCGAGTGAGAGGGCGCACTCAAGGGGGGGGGGGAAATAAACTCCTTAACTATCCTAAAGAGTTCTTTGCTTAAATTTATCGCCTCATCGATTCTGCGCTCCAGGTATACTTTTTTTCCAACAAAAATATGCCTATGATAAAGCCTGATCGCATCCCGATATTTTAGTCTGTCATCCGGATCATAGTTATGCCGCCACACTCTTTCGGCTTTTTTGCAGTCTTGATGCATTTTCCCTAAAAAGGGAGTAAACCAAGGGGCTGAAGTAAATCTAGCTGTAGACTTAGCTGGCTTAACAGGGGCTAATTCATCGAATCTAGCTGTCAGCCACTTTTTAACAGAGTCTAGGTTTTCATCCAGGTCACCAGTAAGGTCACAGGGATAGCGAAGGAGCGCATCGGACAACATATCCGCCGTAACTTGATGAAAAGACCTCCTCGGCCGGTGCACTTCTTTTAGCACTCTATAGCCGGTCATAACAGAGAAGAGAATACTAAAATTGATTAAAAAATGGTCAGACCATAGAACAGGAAGCGGCAAGGACACATCAATCAGGCCAGTTGAAAAGATCTGATCAATAGTATGGCCTTTAATGTGGGTGGGGCTCGTAATGTAAGAGACCAGCCCTAGCGGGGCGACAATGTCCTGCAACTTAATCGTGTCAGGATCCTCTGGATTGTCCATGTGAAGATTTAGATCCCCCAGCAAGATGCAGTGCTCCGATCTCAAATAATGTATAAAATGTCCAATTCCTTTCCATAATTACATATCCAGATATTCCTGTCCCCATCTCTAGAATCACGACTGCCAAGTCATGCGTGTGTACTCCTGGAAACTATATTTTCGCCAAGCCTATCGTTTCTCGAGTGCCTACCTCAAATAGATAATAAGTGACCCAGTAATATGGAGGCCAGTACTCCGTTCCAAAATTCAATGCATTCAATCCTCACCACTGAGGTGTAGGTTCTAAGGAAGAATGAAAAAAGAGGAAGAAAAGGGTGACATATATGAATCAGAGTCCAATTCCTGATTTCAACTATTCTGATATTATTAAACACAAGTTCCATCTGTCCCATAACTCTGTTCACCAAGACTCACTAAACACAGCGTGAATGGGTTTCCACCAATGATGAATACAATTTTGATAATCATAAGATTCCATGTCTTTGATTCCCCACACTGACTCACTCATATAGACCCCTGCAATCCCTAGTACTTGATACCAGATAAACACAAGCCTCACCTGTAATCTCCCAAATGTGATACTAATCAGGCCTGGATAAAAACGCGAGTTCTCTCTTTCCCGTATTCAATCTATAAACAATGAGAGGATAACTAAACAATTGTACCCTTCAATCAGGTCATGGCCTTGCAGCCAACCCTCAACACCCAATCTATCTGGAGTGTCTGGCTTACCTCTCAATAGACAGTATAAAGTATAATGCCCAAGGGAATTTTCACTCACAATCCATAAAGATCCCCTGAAGAAACAAACAAAAGGTCAATCAGTAAATTACATAAGCCCAATAGTCCTGGGCAGCTTTATCCCATTTTAGCCCTCACTATCATTTACTTCAATTCCAGCAAAAGTATTCTTCCGTGAGTGGTCCAGGCCGGCGACACTGGATATGTCAACATCCACTGCGCACCGGTCTGTAACACGCGAGTTCTTTTTAAACGGAAAACCAACCAATCACCGGTAACGTCAATTACCACCTTACTATGAAGTATACAGTGTTCTTTTTGGTCCGCAAATGAATTTCTCCAATCGGAATCGTGCAGGGACCCGCATCCGCAAATATCCAATGACAAGTTATACGAATGTACTTCCTGCACTGTATTAACCAATCAGCTGGAATTGTTTGGAAACACCGCAATTCCCTTTTCGGTCCTCCGCATAAGTTCGCCTTACATGTGAACGGCGGAAGTGCTGCAATGCGCACCAATCCCTATTCTTGAAAATCCCTCTTAATAGCCTACGACACGTCACGTGTACAAACAATACACTACATCACAATGTTTACGCATAGTTCTATGCGCTGTTTTTGTTCGTAGGCCAACACAAAAAAAGGGAAAAGCCCTTGTTCGTAATAAGTTATCACAATAAAGTATTCCCCTCACACATTTGTCCATTGCCTTATCTCTTCCCTTAAAGTATCCAAGCTAGCTCTACTGGCATACACCACTCTAGCCACACTGAGCTATGGCTTGGCCAGTGCTCCTGCAAAGTCTGTTACTGTCCTACCCATTCACTCATATAATTTAAGTCTACCCCTTTAACTGTCCCTGATCTCCCTTCTTGTCAGTTCCAGTGATCAGTCATTGTACCATGTGTGTTCAACCTCTCCATCCACCCTCCAACACCGTCTCCTGCACGCGACAGTAGCAGCATCTTCCTCACTTTGAAAATGGTACTTATTGGATTCCACACACTGAGTTAAACTTCAGTGAACTGAACACACATGGGCCATATTTACAAGGGGATTGCACCACTGGAACACCGCTTTTTACATATTTACAAAGAGGCGTTAATCCACTATTTGTGACTTAATGCCACTTTGTAAATATGGTCCCCTTTCACGCAGGCTACATTTGTGAAGAACCAAATAAAGATTGAACTTCTAAAAAACATCCAAGATTCTGCTACTGAATGATTTTCCATTGTGATTTATGAACTGTGGTTACTATTGTACAGGTTTACAAAATAATAGTTTGTGTGCTGGATCAGTATTGCTAAAAATTGTATGTCGGAACAAATTTTTTGTTCTAGGAGGTTTAGGGGAGTAGAATCTCCGATCCGTGGCACCATAAAAAAGAACGAATGAGGCAAGATATAGGATAGGTGCAATTGTGCTTAAAACCCCTTTCCCCATTTTTTTGTTCTCCCCTTTCACGCAGGTATCTGAGTAAAAGGTGCGTGCAATGGGTGTTGCGGTGGAATGGCCACAGCAATGGGTCATTCCACCGCAATACTCATTGCTTTTTGACGCTTTCCCAAATTTACAAAGATCTGTAAATTTGAGGCAGTGCCAAAAACTAACGCCACGAAATAGCGGACGTTAGAATGGCGAATGAGGAGAAAAACATTTATATTTCCTCGTGTTCACTTTTTCTATGTGTGATGTATTCTGCAGCAATTATAGAAAGAGCACAATGCCTTTAGTGATTGTTTATGTGTGGGAAGGTGTCCCTTCCTGCACATAAACAATCATTGAATATTTATGATTTGCTACTTCTTTGTGTGCTGCAGAATGCAGCAGATATGGAAGTAGCAAATCGCCATTATAGATTGTTTATGTGTAGAAAAGTACACCTTCCTAGACATAAACAATCATTCCCTGCAATGTATGCACCCTTGTTCTAAGGCGTAAAGGTGTCTGTGTTGGCCAAAGGTAGGTAGATTTAGCGCCAACTCAAGGGAAAACACAGGTATTGTTGTAAATACTCTAAGTGAAAAAGAGTCACCCTTCAGAGTCAAAAGGGACAGGGTAGGTTAACCAATACGCAAACAATTTCCCATTTGTGATGTAACCTCTAAATGTCCAATAGTAGTCCAATAAGTATGCAATGAATAGCTTAGAATATTGAACTCAATAGTCTGTATTGCCAATAAAAAACAGTCTCCCATTTTTAATCCATATGATTTATTCATCTGAATTATTCAAACTGTCTTACAATATATAAATCAATAAATATACAATAAAAAATATATGAAAGTATAAAGAATCAGAAAAGATGTGCCTAAACTCTTAGTGCCAGATGTATTAAAAGGTTTTGTCCATTCTGTGTCTATGGGACAATGTGTTCATGCATTTGGCCCTTAATGTAAGATATCTCAACACTGCACCAGATTAGCAGAATCTCATAAACAAATCCTCGGTCCTTTATATAATCACAATTTATATATCACACATAAGCTATTAAAAATAGTATTGCAATTAAAAAACAATTTATTACAAGTTATTTTCCTTTAAAAAATTCTGTCCGAATTGTTTTAAGAAAAAGGACGATAAAAATTATTCAAATGAATAAATAATTTTGAATAAAAATAGGAGTCAATTGTTTATTGACAATACAGACTATTGAGTTAAATATTGTAAGCTATTCAGTGCATATTTATTGGACGACTATTGGACATTTAGAGGTTGTTTGGACTATTGGACATTTAGAAATTGTTTGATGATTGATAGTTGTAAATACAGCATATCCCTGCGTTTTGGAAATGGCAGAGTGCTGCGCTGGAAAATTTGCAGTGCTCAGCCATTTTCTTGTTAATATGCCCCTTAAAGTGTTCTTCACATTTGTTCTGTCCTGTCTATATGCACTTCCAGCCATCTTTACCCGCTACAACAGAGCATTAAAAAAACCAGCACATATCTGGGCCGACCACACCCCTCTCTCGAGCTCCTGGGCTTCTTTCATTTTCCGCAGTAGTGTTTAGTTAACTAGAGATAGGCGCGCAACAGAAAGCTTGAGCCAAGCTCGAGCTAGATGCCTGGCGGTGGCTCAGATTGAGTGTTGTGTAGTTCCTATAAAAAGTATACAGGATCTGTGCGTTTAGACAACATACACTGTAGGATTGAGTCAGACGAACTCTGATCACCCCCACGGGTATGTTGGCCCTTTTGTACCAACTAGCTCACAGTGCCACTAGAATCTCCTCTTACCAAGGAGAGAATAGTTCTTGGCAACCATCAAACATGACAACACTGATCCCTCAGGACCGCGGAAACATATACTACCATTCGCTCAGTCACTCGTGCTTACTTAATCAGTCTCAGAGAGATACACTGAATAAACAGGCTGGGCGTTTTCAATAAAAAAAAATGTGAACAGTTGTTATTCTGGTGTAGAATAGATGTGCTGCAACAACGCAATACAGTATAAGATATAAATGATTAACAGTACTTTAAAGGTAAATGGATGGTATAGTTGTACCATCATACTATAATCATGAATACATTCAAGGATATAAAACACATAATACAAGATGCGTCCTCCTATGATGCCTCCCTAACTAGATGTACCTAAGTGTACCTGGCATGGGTGTAGGTGTTAAGCCAAGAATCTCTCTAGGATTTAGTCAACTCAATTACCTGAAGTGAGAGCCTATGGGACCCCATCTTGGTCTCAATTTCGACACCCGGTGAGGGATGTTACACCACTGCAAGCTCGAGTATCTGCATGCAGGAACCTCAGCAACTCTGGTCAGTGTGTCGGCCGGAAACTCTCAGTCTCCTATCTCTATCTTAGCAAGATGTGATGTATATACACCCATAGGTCTCCCCAGGTGTCCTGTCTTGCTGTATTACTGTGTCGGCCTAAGGATGACATTGGGCATGAACTTTATACATAGATATTAGTAAACTGTGACAAGTGTAATGTAGGGCAGAATATAGGTGAAGGGTAATGAGGTTACCAGGCCTATATTATGGTACCTATATGGGATATAACATGAGGACCCCAAGCTCAAAACGAGGCAAGCTTTTGTGTGACCTCTGCCACCCACGGTCTAACCTCATGCTCAAAGAAATAAAGAAAGAATGAACCTTTCATATAAAACAGGACAAAAAGATACAGATGTAGTGGTTTAATTGCACAATGTGAAGCCAAAAAACGTACGATCAATCCTGGCATCCCCACTTAACCAAATTGTGTGATCCTAGACAAATATTTCCTTTTCTTCATTAAAACATATGACATTACCTTGGAAAAACAAGGGTTCAGGAAGTGTGCTATATTTAACCCTTTATGTTAGACCACTGCGAGCTGGAGTATCTGCTTGCAGGAACCTCAGCGTCTCTGGTCAGTCTGTCGGCCGGGAAGTATCAGTCTCCTCTGTCTATCTTAGCAAGATGTGATGTATAAATACCCAGAGGTCTCCCTGGGGGTCCTGTCTTGCTGTATTACTGTGTCGGCCTAAGGATAACGATGGGCATGAACTTTTTTCATAGTTACAGGAATAAAGGAAATGGTAGTCCCTCTGTGCTTCCAAGAATCCTCATGCATTATGTATGAGATTTCAAAATAGGGAAAACATGCGTTCTGAATGCAGTGACGTATCTAGGTAAAAGGTCAGTCCCTGTAAACAGTGACAAGTGTAAAGTAGGGAAGAATATAGGTGAAGGGTAATGAGGTTACCGGGCCTATATTATGGTACTTATATGGAATACAACACCCACTCCTCTTCTGAATGGATGACATAGTTAAATTCTAAACATACTACTAGGTGGACTAGATACTTGAACGCAACTAGGTAAAACATTAGCTTCTTGTAGTGTTAAAAAACTCTGGGGCATATTACCAAGGGGGGCGATGGGCAATTATCGCTGATTTAGCGGCCGTTTTTGGCCGCTAAGCGGCGATAATTCTATCGCCCTATTAGCAAGCTGTCGCTAACTGATGTTAGCGACAGCTATTAGGCGATAGCGAGCAGTTTGAGGCCCGCTTCGCATGTCAGCGATCTTTATCCCTAATGACATGCAAAGTGGGCGTACCCAACCAGTTAGCGACTGAAAGCAGTGGCTAACATCGCTATCGTCTATTAGCAAGGCAGGCGTTGCATTGGAAATATTAGCGCTAAGCGCGAATATCTCCAAATACTAACACCTGCCCAGACCAGTTCTTAGCCATGTTATCCAATGGGAGGTGGATAACATGGCTTAGAGCATTTCGTCGCTAATGCGTGAATATCGCTTTATTCTCAGCGATATTCACGCATTTCGCCGCTATCGCTGGATATTTTAGCAAATGGAGAAAAACGTTGCTAATAACATGTTTTCTCCGCTAACATATCCAGCGATAGGCAGCGATAAAAAAATTGTTGCTAAGCCTATTTAGCGATAAATATCGCTACTTGTTGGTAATATGCCCCATTGTTTTCTAAAAAGTTGAAAAGGGTTCTAAAAAAATGTTTAAAAAAAGATATCAGAAATTAACATTTAAGCTACAGCTGTAATATGTCTGTAGGTATAGTCTGAACTACTACAAGCATTCGAAAGTCATACACGCTCAAAAAGGAATGTCAGTTTTGATATGGAGTTTACATTTTTCTGTTTGTTTTTCAAAAGTCAAATTTTTTACCAGCACACGACGGGCCAAATGAGTAAAATGTTTGTGTCCTGGCTGGTAGACGAACATTCTCATTGCTTGCCTCCACAGTCGACCGTCCCTGTAACACGTCACATATTATTCCATTTGAGCACAGATGATTTTCCGTACTGTCCACAGCTGGTGCTAGTGCAGCCTGTGCGCTATCTAAGGCCTGGGTGTCAGAGGAGGAGCCGGTGTCCATTCCAACAGGAGCTGATGCTACCTGTGGTGACTCTAGGAATGCCGCCATCAACATCGGAATACGCTTGGGACACGGCAGAACATGGACCCTTATCAGGTCCAGTAAAGCATCAACGCCCGGTTGCGCACATGATGGGAGTGTCAGACAGAGATCCAACATGCATTCTTCTCTGCAAAACAGGCATCGGAGGACAGATAAGATGCAGTCCATCCAGACTGGTCTAAATTACAAGAACCACCAAGCACTTTTTTCCCTTAGACGAAGTGTGCCTAGAAGTTGTACCATGCGATCACAGTATTTTCACTCCAGGAGTACTGCTTCCATCTCCTTGGTGGCTGGGACATCCATTGCGTAGCATAAAAACAACAATCAGGATACCTGCTATTAGAAACAGAATCAGCGACAGTCCTCCAAATATGCTTCCAAATACGCAGTGTATAAAGTTTGGTATAACTCCGAGGACCGTCTGAAAGGTGCTTAATATACCAGAACTTATGGTCTTAAATAGGTGGACAATGCCTATTGTATCAGACATGTTAAAGATACGATTTACCATTTCGGCAAAATGGAAAGGGCAATTTGTATGTATAAGTGCCTGAATCTCTGCCGAAGACCTTGCGACTTCAAGATCAAAAGTCTCTCGGGCAGAGGTTAAGGGCATGGATTTCTGTATAAGCATGGCTTTCATTCTGCTCAAAGCATCAAACTGTATTAATGAAATATTTAATGAAGGCCATAGCGGCTCCTCCCTGACTGTATGTGTTGGGGGAAACAATACGTGCATACAGCAAGTAACCCTGGAACTCACAGTTACCAGATATGCGATGTCCGGAAGCATACCAAAGCAACCTTGATCGTTCAGCATCAAGTAACTCCCATTTGAAAGTGGCCCGAATACTGAAGTGATCACGGCAGCTAGGGCACCCTTTAAGTGTCAGGACAAGTTTGCTACTGAACCATTACCATGAAGCATTATATCCTGGCATATGAGTGATCCACTTAAAGTATTCTTGCAGTTAGTACCACTTAGAAACACTTCTTTTTCCCCACTCCAGCATTGAAATCTGTACGGTAATTCCCAAGAGTCCTTGATGAGTTCCCTACCCATTTCTTCATATCTGCCTGCCTGCATTTGTTCAAGGCAATATTGGAATTGAAAAGTTGTGACCGGAAGAGTTATGTGGCCAAGGAGTAACTATTCTGTGGACTGTGACTCTGCCAATGTGAAGGCTAATCTGTCCAGTTTTCCAATGAGCAGGATTATATACTTTGCTCCATTCTGTGCCATCTCTATCTGTTTTTTCTGTCAGATTGTATGAAGAAAACAGAGACGTATTGTTTATGAAATGCCATGGCATATAGATTGCGCATAAAGATTGTAGCGTCCAGTTTAATAACATAATAGAACCTGATTGCGATTGCCCTTGTTGTAATATCGACAAATCTTGTTCTAGTACATCAATAGCAGAAGATACAATGTTGCCCAGTGAATATATCCTGGAGGTTAGTGTCGTTAACCCATTATCGACCACTGCTTGAGCATTCTCTAGAGATTAATACAATCTATTTTTCATAATCTTTCCGCAGCCTCCTGTTGGGATACTTTTCAAATCTCATTACAGACAGCATAATAGAAATGTTTGTAACTTGGCTTCCTAGGACCGAATAAACAAATCCTGTAGGCCCACATACTCTGTAATTGAGGATACGTGTTGTTTCACTTGTGTGAGTGTTCTGGTCCTTAGCCAATCGAGGCACAACTTCCCAAAACTGTATGATGTCACTACCCCTGGGTGTTGTCTCTGTACATACGTCGATCTGGCCTGTTGATACTAAACCCTTTGGTTTTACCCAAGAATCTTTCTTGACAGTTATTGGTGTCTGTGGGCCAACTTAACAAGCCCTGCCAATCGGGGTCTGATCTATTGTATTGCATGATGTCATATAGTGTAACCTCTTCTTGTGATGTTATGTTACCCTCAGCGTGTGATGGTGCGGGCAACCGAGGTATATTCAAAACTTTGTTCCTGGCCAATCCAAGACAGGTTGTTTGTTGCACTGTTTCATTCAAAAACTTTCTTTGTCGAGGAATAAGGCATGCTTTAAATAGTGTCTCTGCTCCCTGGACCTGCCAGTCTCTAGTGCCCCAGACAGATTTTAAGTCTATGCTGTCTTTTCATAAGTCGAAACCTTGTTCAGACAACTGGGCAATAAAGAAAGCAGAAAAAATCTGTTTGGTGTTTGTCAACATATTTTTTCTGTGTCGGTGTGGTGCAACCTTGTAATAAAATGAGGCTGGGTCTGACGTGTTCAACCCTGAAAAATATGGACATTTCTGTGCAAATGTCTTTGAACTGATTTTGGGCGGTGTCGGGCTATGTTCCCATTTGTATGTGAAAACATTTCAGCGATTAACAGATCTATGCAGAAAGTGATTATCAGAATGTTGATAGCAATACATTTAAATATTAGAAAAGGCAGCAGATTATTCTACATCAAACAACGTATTGTTTACAGTTTCATAATCCCAATCATCGGAAAATGTACTGGAGGTAATGATATCACTCAATGATATTTTAAATAAATGTATTATTTTTAAAAGTTTGGTCTGGCCAAATATATCATAATCAACCTTGTCCCATACTATACCATCAGATATAGGAACCGCGGTAATGTTCACTGATGAAAGGTCTCTTCTTTTACGATGTGATGATAGATACAGTTTTAGAATCACATTCACTTTTTGTGCCGCAGAGCTTTCTCGAAGATAAGTTCGATTAATAAGCATACTAAAAACAGTTACTAGGCCTATCCATAAAAGAAAGAAAAGTATTCCGGTAGATACCCAGAGTTCCACCCAAGGTGAAACCAGGTAAGTCTTTTTAAGAAAGTTAAAAAAATCTTTAAATCGCTGTAGACTAGTTTTTTGGCCTGGCATTGTTTCAGGTTCACTTGGATCTAATGAGAAAGTTTCAAAGCCAATGAAATAGCCAGATGAAGTTTGATACATTTTTAGGAAATTCCGCAGGTTTTGTGGAAACAGTAGCTTGCTGTTGTCGGGACATGTTGATGTAGATATCCGTTTTTGGTCGCCTAGAAATTTGTCTTTCAGTTGAGTTCTTATTTTGAACTTCAGTGTCAAGAGGAACAAGTTCCATTGCATTGTTGCTTAGTCCATCATTCCGTGCAGGTGACCCTTCAAACGTGATAAGTCTTTCTGTTTGAACTTTTTGTATAGTCGTTAGAGGAGGGTGTCTGTTACTCCGGAGTCCATGCGGCCTACTAATCAGTATCACCCACAGAGTGTGATTTGATTAGGTCAATTGAGGCAATTTTTTTCTCCTTTTTACCGTCAAGAGGTGGCAGAAGTTCTGTTCTTGTCCCTTCAACTGCCAGGACAGGTACAGGCTTTCTGTAGGATGGCCCAAATTATTTTTCATCCACTATTTTCTCTCTGACCAGATCCCCAGCTTTAGGGATCCAGACAGGTCTTGCCTTGACACTCTTTGCTTCCCCAGTGGCGGTCCTTGAGTGTGGTGAGCAAAATAACGATGGATTAAACCGAGATCTGTGACTGGGGGTGAATGTTTGACAATGTTCAACATTCCGTCCATTATCTTTTTGTGTTGCATTTTCACCCTAAGTGGGAAGGGTATGTCCAGACGTGGGTCCCGTGCTCACTACGCCACTGGAGTCAAGCTATTCTGGCTGATGAGGGTTGAAAGCCCGAAACCGGTCCTAGGATGTTTTATTCCTGTCCAAGGAAGACATGGCCTGGCATTGCGGTCTGGACTGTTCCCATGAGGCACAGGGTCAAGACTGGGGTGGAGTGGTGAGCAAAATAACAATGGATTAAACCCAGATCTGTGACTGGGGGTGAATGTTTGACAATGTTCAACATTCCGTACATCATCTTTTTGTGTTGCAGGTCCTTTTTACCTACACATTACTTTGTAGTGCCCTGGATTCATTAAGGTCCTGTAAAACAGCTAAACGTTTATGCATGTCAAAAGGTTTCTAATCCGCCACTGTGCCTTCACAATCAACATCAGGTACCCACATTTCCCTCTGGATGGAATTGAGAGGAGTACCACAATACTACAACCAGACTTCCCATGTCTTCCTAGTAAGCCCTAGAGCTAAGCATGGGGCCACGGTCAGAATGTAATGTGCCAATTGCGTATGTCCCTTATAGATTCTCACAAATGTTTTATAACAGTTTGCGCATCAGCCGAGCGCTGAGGCCACACCCATAGGAACCTAGAGGAGGAATCCACTGTAACCATGATATACTTGTAAGCCCCATCAGATTGTAAGGGGCTGCAGTGGTCCAAATAAACACATACAAGTGGTTTGTCTGATATTAATAATGGTGTCTGCTCGGGACGTATTACTGTGGAGCCTTTAATCTGCTGACAGATGTTGCATTTCAAGACGTAGTCCTTCGTCTTCTTTCTTAGTCCTGGCCACCAGTAGCGTTGTTTTAATAGAGAAACTGCTGTAACTCCTACATGTGTAAAACCCATACCATCATCTGCCACTAAAATTAAACCTAACCTATGATCTATATTTGGTATTACTCTATCCCTCACTCCAGGAGTTTGAGCAAATGGAACATTGTTTCCATCTAACTTGTACCAGTACTAGAGTGGAAATCTTTTTGGTACTGTTGAGTTATTGCGTGTGGCAATAATTGCAACCATTATCTCACCGTCTATTCTTGTTTTTAAAGAGTGATTGCAGCTGCGGAAGCCATGTGTACAGCCCTCTTTTGTTGCTTCGTCAATTCCCTAGTGTGTGTATCACATGAGCCTTTGGTAATTCGTTTTTCAACTCCAATATCTGTTCATATAGCGTTTTATGCTTAATTGTGCCACCTTTTGCATCTTTAAACCCATTCTGTCCCCAGTGATGTAAATATTCATTGTATGACTGTACACTGTAAAAGGAATCACACATGATTAGTGTGGGGAATTTTCGATCCGTATTTACCAGTGCCAGTATTCGTGGTTTTAATTCTGCCAGCTGCTCCTTGCAGTCTCCTAGAGACTGTATTTTTGTGCAATTCGGACGAAACTTCCCATCCTGCATGCGTCCTTTAAAGATAGCACACGGAGCGCTGTATTGCTGTTTACTCCCTATGGCCGGTTGAGCAGAACCGTCAGTGCAAATTATATATTCATACAGATCTAGAGGTATTATTTTATGTGGTAGAGGATATTCTTGTTCATATTGCAGAAATGCTTGTGTTTTTAGGTTTGGTTCATACCTGTACTCCACATCTGTTGCAGTGAGAGAATTAGCCTATTGTATCCATCTTGGATTTAAGGCTTTTTTCAGTTGATGCAAAACGCATCTCAGCATTTGTGTACAAATGTGATTTATATGCTATTGGTGCAGTTTCACCTTCATTATATGCTAGATAGGTGTACCCAGATTGACACGAAACTTCATGGATCACCAGGTTGCGTACATCATTTACGCGTGTCTGTAAGTGTTTGGAAGCTATCATGTCAGCTTGTAAGGAACGAAGAGTATCTGTGTGTTCCTGTGTCCACTGTCTAACTGAAAAGTCAGGTTTTATCAAATCGTAGAAAGGTTTTACACTTTCTGCTTAATCCAAAATGTATGTTCTGCCAAAATTCAGGAATCCTAGAGTTGATTGTAATTTTTTTTATGATTTTGGAGGTTGGAGCAGAACGCACTTTTCTAATAAAGTGAGCTGCTAGGCTTTTTCCCTCACCTGAAAGCTCATATCCTAGAAAAAGGACATTAAGGTGGGCTATTTTTGATTTTTTTAAAGTTGAATTTATATCCCTCCGATGCAAATCCCAAAATTATTGTATTCACTCTGGTCTAGTGTTCCTTCAGGTCATCATCATCGTTAGATAAATATCATCCACATAGGACAATGCCTCTTCATTCAGATTCTGAAGTAACTCAGTTATCCTAGCAGTAGACAACCCCGGGTTGTTCTTATAACCCTGGGGGAGTCGACAAAATTGACGCAGGAATCCTAATGCAGAGACTTCTGTCAAATATCTGCTCTCAGGCGCTATATTTTAGCAAAAAAATCAATTTGAAATATCTATTGTTGTTTTGTATTTTTTTCCGTATAATGTTATTCATTAATGCGTAATTGTGTGCATTTTGAACTGCAAATGTATTATTGCAAGTGTTTAAATGTCTGTAATCTAAAACCAAACTATATGAATTGTTGGGTTTTGATACGGGAAACAAAGGGTTATTCCTTTGAGAGGTGCAAGTTTCAATCACCCCTTGATATTCAAGTTGATCTAAGATCTCCCTGACTTGTTTTTTCGCTTATTGCGTTATTGGATACTGCCTGTGTGCAGTTGGAGTATTTTTTAATGGAATTATGTGGTGGGCTGAATCCTCATCCCATCCAACATGGTTTTTGTATAATGATGGGGCTTGGGCTACCGCCCACTCTTGCACATATGTATATTTTAAATATTTGGGAACATGGTCGGAAAATGCTGGTAAAATTATCATTTCTCCCATAGGGCAATCCATGACGAATGCAGGCAGCCAATCTTGTTCAGCTAACAAAATGTCATAGCCAAACGTTAGGTTCTCCCAAAAGAGACCTCTAACTGTCCTGCATTTGCCCCCCTCCATTTGGAGTGGTATTTCATACAATTTATGTGGGACATTTACCCTAGTATCAGGTGTTTCCACCATGATATAATAATTCAACTCCGCTGTCACCAGGAATTCCATCAGGTTCTAGGAGCTATTGTTACTTCTGCGCACTGTCTATCATCGTCAGAGCCCATTCAGTAGTCGGGTCCTCAGTATTCTGGGCATGTCTTAACTTTAGACCTGCAACCTTACTCTTTTTGAACTGTGGTTTTGGTTTGGCTTTATCTTCTTTTCTTGAAGGATAGTCTTGAGTGTGCTGCTTGTCTCTGGACTTTGTACGCTCTTCTTGTCTGTCTGACCATCCTTCTATCCCAGGTTTTTTTGATGAACCCTGACAGGAACAAGAGGGACTTCTATCAGTATCCTGATACCTGTCAGGTATCCTAATTTTTTCCCAATTCCTAAGGTTATACCTCCTTTTGGAGGGCTCCTGTGGAGGAGATCTACCTCTGGATTGAGATCTGTTCTCATTACCTTTTTATTTTTTGTTATTGTCCAACTTCCTTTTAGAAAAAGTAGGTGTCTGCTTGAAGGTTTCCTTCTCGGGACTACCCATCAGTTGTGGTTTTAATGCTTTCCCACCGAAATTGTCCCTGCCTAATTCTGCATACGCAGTTTCAATTATTTTAGGTAGTTTGTACTCCTGTTGTAAAGGAATTAATTCCCTTAGGCATTGGTGGATTGTCACTGATGCTGCCTCCCCTTTAATATTTGCTAATATTATTGCTGATACCTGGGCATAGCTACCTAGTAATTTCATCCCTAAGTTCAGAGCAGGTTCTGCTCCATATTCATTTTGTATTTGTCTTAATACATATGGTATTATGGCTAATGACGGATACCATGTGTTCTGGTATATATGGCAGCGAAAACTGAACCCCACGAGGTACAATCCCCTAATTGTGGTGTTATCCCCATGGGCAAGCAGATTCAGTATTGTGTCTTTTTCATAAGCGCTAGTATTTGGGAATACTGCTTCTAGCTGTGTTATTTTCTTGGCTAACCAGAATGGCATTTGTTCACGTTTTTCTGGCATCTTATCCATTACTGCGTTTAATGTTTGTGGTGTAATTTTAGTTGCTGTGTTTTGAACGTAAGCTGTATTCGTTGTTAGCATCGCTGGCTGGACTGTAAGTGTCCTCATGGAAAATTGTGTAATGTTTTATTAATTCTTTGTGAAGTATGAAAAAGTCTGGTCCTGGTATTGTTTAAATGTCAGGATGTGGTTGTAGGCTGCTAATATTGGCCATGTTGCCCCTTCTCTTCTGAGCGGATCGAGTCTTACTCTACTTCTTGTTTGGGGTAGGGCACCTTTAAACCAGTATAAATGTTCATGGTACGTGAGTGGAACCTCAATATCCTCATACGGACAGTATTCCGCTGGTGCTTCACCTTCTGTGTAGAAATTAAATATTTTTGTTCTTGGATTTGCTGCTGGGAATGTAACCCATGAATAAAATAACTCTCTTCTGTATGATTTGTGTGCCTCAATCACAAAAGCTACTATTCCACATCTAGGTGTTAGGCAATGCACAAGCAGTTTCAGGGTGACCGCATTTCCAACATTTTCTGCAATGTGAATTGCATCTGCATTTTCTTCTTCATCTGAAAGGTGCAAGTTTTGCACAACTCTTTCTGCGTTGTCCGCGTCTTCAGTCATTGTTTTAGAGAAAAAGAGCTTTTCAAGGAAACTAAGATGAGGTGTTTTGCACAATTTTTAGGAACACTATGTCCTTCAAGATTGATTAACCAACAGCCAAAACATATGATTTGTTGCCTACTCAGCTGTGGCGAAGTTTTGAAAACCCACTCCAGACATCTCTGGTGCTTTGTAAAAAGGGATTTCTGAGAATAGCATGACTCAACTACTCAGATTCTACTGTTAAATAAGTACTCAACCAACGTTGGTGGTGCCATGTTGTGTAGTTCCTATAAAAAGTATACAGGATCTGCACTTTTAGACAACATACACTGTAGGATTGGTGTCAGAAGAACACTGATCACCCCCACCGGGTATGCTGGACCTTTTGTACCAAATAGCTCACAGTGCCACTAGAATCTCCTCTTACCAAGGAAAGAATAGTTCTTGGCAACCATCGAACATGACAACCCTGATCCCTCAGGACTGCAAAAACAATATACTACCTTTCGCTCAGTCACTCGTGCTTACTTAGTCTGTCTCAGAGAGATACATCGAATAAACAGGGCGGGCGTTTTCAAGAAGTATTTATTGAACAGTTGCTATTCTGGGGTAGAATAGATGTGCTGCAACAACACACAGTACTATAAAGGTAAATGGATGGTATAGTTCTACCATCTTACTATAATCATGAATAAATTCAAGTAAATAAAACACATGATATAAGATGCGCCTCCTACGATGCCTCCCTAACTACATGTGCCTATGTGTTCCTAGCATGGGTGTAGGTGTTAAGCGGGGCGTTGCTAGTGAGCCAACATGGGAGACGCAAGTTCCTTATTCTTCGTCTGACATCCC
Source organism: Lissotriton vulgaris (assembly GCF_964263255.1). NCBI lineage: Eukaryota > Metazoa > Chordata > Amphibia > Caudata > Salamandridae > Lissotriton > Lissotriton vulgaris. The sequence goes on along the minus strand of NC_141687.1, from coordinate 1,195,927,054 downwards.
TGGGAAAGTGCGGAACCCAAAGGGTTAAGTGCTGTGGACTCCGAAACATACTGATATATGCTTTAAACATAAGAGTAAAAGGAGCCATCACCAAGGTAAGGACTGCGGCCTACATACCATGCAGCCATGCAGAGGCAAAATGTGGTAGCGGTGGACGGAGGCCATCCGAGCCGGATCTGGCGCCTCTGGCTAGAGAAAGGAGTGCACCGGAATGTGCACATAATCAGTATCCTGCTAGACCCCTGGGCACCGTGTCAGTGCTGCCGCACACTCAAGGAGGTAGAGGTGTGCCCCGCAGAGCAGCCCTGGTCGGGACTGGTGTTTCCTACTGATGCTGCAGACCGATCCGTGCACAGAGGAGCTGACCATGTGGAGGCCAGCCCCAGCGTGCTATCCTGAAGATGTAGTCCAGCCTGGTGTGTGTGTTTGGTGGGGCTGATCCCTGCTGCGGCCCGACCTGCTGAGAGAGTCAGGTTGTCACCATGGAAGAGACTGAGAACGCGCAGGAAGTGCAGCCGCTCACAAACGTAGTTGAGCCGCTGCGTGGTGGTCGGCGGGACCGGCAATAATACGCTGAGGTAGGACACCATGGATGACCTGCTTCTCGTGCTCCCCATCGGCAGGACACGGGAGGGAGAATCTTGAAGGCCCCCTCTGCGTGAAGCCGGAGGCCCGCGAGTCATAGCCGGGGGAGAGCTCAGAATGACTTGAAGGCTGGTGTGTGCCAGAGAAGACCGCGGCCGTAGCGGTGGAGTGTGGCAGAACCCACTTAGCCTGCGACCTCACAACCAGGCTGCAAGACGCTGTGAAACAAGGGCATTTTTCACCGGGAATGTGTGCATGTAGCCCGGCTCGCACTCAGCTGCCCCGTCATACGTGACAATACCACAGCGGGGAAGGGGACAACACAAGTGACAAGCGCTCAAAGGCATCAGCATTGGCAAAGGCCCAAGATGCCCTGTGGTTGCAGAGGAACATACACAAAAGAAGGGATCACCTGTTATTGGGATAAACTGCAGCCTGGCACCCACATCAGAATCAGCACACAGCAAGGGGTCTACGAGCAGGAGACTATTGGACCCCTGTGATAGTGGATCTGCAGCAATACTGAGAAAGTTTCTGTGACACTGCGAAAAGGACCGCACTCCTGTGGGTGCGGCGTAGCATAACGCTGTGCAGAACCCAGTGCATTGGGCAACATCTGTGGATCTGGTGCTCCGAAACTGTGATTGTGCCGAAATGGCCCTGGATCTTATTTTGTCGCTAGACACATGCCACAAACACTAGCACTCTGAGCCGTGTTGTGTAACTCAGGGAAACAAAGTGCAACAGGCATCTGTTTGGAGTGAATGCCTACTGCACAGCAACTATTGATGGGTCACAGACTCACATACGTGCCAATTTGTAGCAGGGTGCACTGCTTGCCGGCTGCTCGGAACAACTGAACACGGGGGGGAGAGGCACCCGAGGATCCGCCGAACATAGCGCTGGCAGCCAAAATAAACTCCATACTCGCTGCAGTGGAACATTTTGGTAACACACTGGAACAAACTAGAACCTCCCTGGAATAAAGGATTAACAAGGTCACTTCTGACTTTACCCTACTGCACGCTGACCCCCGTAAATTGGCTGAGAAAGTCAACCTACACAACCAGTCACTTATGGAACTTCAACCTGTTACCCAAAGTCACACCACTGCCCTGCAAGACAGTATCGATCGTATGCATACGCTGGAGGATAAGGTTGAAGATGTGGAAGGGCGTTCTTGCCGCAACAATATCCATGTAGTGGGCCTCCCAGAGGGAGAGGAGGGATGAAACCCGGAACTCTACGTTGAACATTGGCTACAGGACATACTACCCCAGGGAATACTGTCGCCGCAGTTTGCAGTTGAGAGGGCACATCGAGTACCGGCACACAGACCTCCGCCAGGAGCCCGACCTCCCCCATTTCTCTTCAGACTCCTAAACTATAGGCACAGGGATGCAGTACTGTGTGAAACTCGGAAACTAGAGGACTTTAAGGTGGGTGGAAGCCAAGTTATGATGTTCCCAGACTAGTGCAGAGACGCAGAAGCAGCTACACAGCATTGAAGCACCAGCTTCGAGAACTGGAACTGCCCTATTCCCTACTATTTCCCGCCAGGCTGAGAGTAGTGACGAAAGGAGGGGTTTGCTTCTTGGACTCCCCTACCGTGGCATGGGATTGGTTGGAGGAGTCAGGACTGTGGACAGGAACGCCCCCCTCAGACCTAGATACCGTCAAGGCGACTGAAAAAAGAGTTCGAAGACTGGGGGACGCGAAAAGCAGTGAAGCTCAAAATCAGTGACAACTCGCCGAGCCCGGAGAGGATCAGAATGGAGCGGCAAGGCGTTCTAGAAACAGTTGTGACACTCGGAACTGCAGAATATGGGAGCGCCAGGAAGTGTGTTTCACTGGCTCAACAGCGGCTAGTGGTTCTTCGTCCCCGGGGCCAGAGGACTCTGAGGAAGTGAGGTTCCTGGTGGTGACTCCGCAGACTGCTGATGACATCATACGAAGAGACATTGTCGTTCTGACCTACACCAGAGACAGTTCATGCAAGTAGAGACTTGTCCATGAAGTTTGTTTAGGTATATCAATGTGTGCTGTTGGCAAGGGTAACACCAATGAGTCAGTAAAGGCACAAGCTATCTCAAACGGCAGCCACACAACAACTTGTGATAAGAGCTCGACATAATACACACATCGCTGCGCAGAATGGGCAAATGAATAGCGAGACTCTGACGTACTGCACTATGACGTGTCTCCCCTAAAACCTAAGGTGATTATCACCATGAGAAACGTGCGGTGTCTGCACCTAGGCAGCTATGCTTAGCCATATCACATGTTAGTCAGTCAATCACTTTTATTGAATTAATTAAAATAAAAAAAGACACAAAATACGAGTAATCACAGCAAATACGATACAACAGTACATCCAATTACAAAAGTGAGGAATAAATATAAATAACATGTCAAGGTTAAAAGGAACATATCTCATGAGTTCAGTAAAACATTTTAAAAACTTCGGTTTGGCAGTTAGCTTTAAAATTAAGAAGGCACCAACACTACTAGCGTAATTAATTTGTAATAGGTCTGTGCCGTAAATTAAAACGCTTTTTATTAATACGAACACCCGCAACTAGGAAACTTGCTACATGAAATGTTACACGTGCACTAGATAAAAGTTGTAAAAACAGAAGCGCTGGCCTAACCTGTAAGAAGCCCGACTCCCGCAAAATAGGTAACAAATATTTGTTCCTGATCTGTGCATAGTGTTCATAAAACATGGTAAAATGTAATGTGTCCTGTGTGGAAAAGTGATCACAATCACATGGATTTGCGTCTTCTGGAGTGTCCCAAGTAGAATAGAAACCAAGCATAAAATGTATCAAATTAAAACGGAATCTGGTTAAAAGAAACCGGTGAAACGGTCTAGTCACTAAAACAAGGTAGGGTTCAGGACCCAGAACAGTTATAAGTGCGTAATTCCTTCTAACAAACATTTTTTTCATCTCTGTCTCCTCCCGCTCTGCCGTGAACAGATTTACCAATGCAGATCTAATCTACATGACATCCTCTTTTTTTAATACGTTCTGGGAAATGAAAGAGCTTAGGTCGCCCCACATTCATGAGCATCAATTTAACATAAACCAGCCGTGGGATTCTGTGAGCTCTGTCCATGGCAAGGCAGTCTTTAAGGATCGAATGGTTTAAGGAGATTTCCTGGTTGAGCCAGGATTTTAACCAACAAATTACAGGTGCGGATTTTAATAAATCTTTTACAAACCCCATGCCCAGCTCTGAGTGTATTGTAAAGGTAGGGGTGGACTGGGGAACAGAAAGCAGGGATCTTAGAAATTTGTGCTCCACCTTCTGAATGTTATCAGGGTTTGAATATCCTCAGATGGCAGAACCGTAGTTGGCTATGGCCAAACATTTGGCTTTATATACTTTAAGGATAGCCTCCATTGGTTGTGCCCCCATCCTTTTAGCAAAGCTCAACAGGGCTGCAGCCGATCTTGCTACTGCGTTGCTTTTTGACTTATATTGGGGACCCCACGTTCCTCTATCGTCAAAGACGACCCCCAGATAGGTGAAGATTGGAACCCTCTTTACTTCTTTGCCTGTGCAAAAAAATGTTTTTGTTTTCTTTTTCCTACTGGCCAGTCCAACGATCATGACCTGAGATTTTTGGGTATTGATTTTCAAATATAATGAAGCCATGAAGTCGCCGAAGGAGGCCAATAGTCTGTTGAGGGCCACACCTGAACGTGCCAAAAGAACGGCATCGTCCGCGTACAGGAGGACCGGAAAAAATGGCAAGGGTAACACCAATGAGTCAGTAAAGGCACAAGCTATCTCACACGGCAGCCACACAACAACTTGTGATAAGAGCTCGACATAATACATACATAAATGCGCAGAATGGGCAAATGAATAGCGAGACTCTGACGTACTGCACTATGACGTGTCTCCCCTAAAACCTAAGGTGATTATCACCATGAGAAACATGCGGTGTCTGCACCTAGGCAGCTATGCTTAACCATATCACATGTTAGTCAATGAGTGAAATCGGAAGGGAATGCCCCTTCAAAAAGTTAAGGGTCAGCGACACACTACTAAACCTGAGGGGCTGTTGCAATGTCTACCGGGGCGCATGTGCCATGCTGCTGAATTACTACCTAGGGGCATGCAAAATGGCTGCGTTGGTTACTAGATGGTAAACCTGTTTAATATGATGGGAATGGCCCTCTTGTAAGTGACATTATATATGAAGGTCTCACATTAAAGTATGTCCTCCCCTTATTTCAATACAGGTACCCAACTAATAAGCCCTGAGGAAAAGTCCGATAAATGAATCACGGACTTGGAAACGCGTTGGCTTTGGGACATTCGTAAAAACGAATGCGTTTTCTGCAAAAGGCTTTCGAACATTTCCATGAGTGTAATGGCATAAAAAATGCACATTAGGTTAAAGCCTTTGTGTGATCAGGTTTAAAGCAAATACCTAAGTTCCATTTATATACCTGACATAAGTATTAAGTAGGGTACAACCTTGAAGTAAAAACTGTTTGTGATAAATGTACTGAACAATAGTGACACGTATTTATTCACAATTTTTTTGTTGCATTGTAAAAAGTATAGTAAATGTAAATATTTGTTCTGTGCACGGCAACGAACAAACCTCAGACGTTGTTAAAATAAATTCTCAAAAAAAGTGTTGAAATTTGTACTATTTGTGTAAATTAAGTAAAAACATCCAAGGATTAATTACCTTAGGGTGTGATTCTGCTTAAAATAAAGTACAGGCAGAACAAAAACAGTGACCGGGTCCTTCTTTTTGTACAATTGAATTACTACCTAGGGGCATGCAAAACGGCTGCGGGCACATCACATACACCCTGCCGCAACTCATTACACAGATACTCTGAATTCATTCACACCCACACACCGACCTGGTTGGTTACTAGATGGCAAACCTATTTAATATGAAGGGAATGGAAATGTTGCAGTCGAATGCACCTTACGCACACAACCCCACCAGGCACTGTACTGGGATATTTTATTACCTGTCATTGTTAGTGACACAGTTTGGACGGACATCTTCACAGAGTTCGCCCCAGTTGTTATGATGTTAAAAGTTGAATCGATGTTTTGGTTATGACAGACCAGTCGCAGCTACTTACACACAGCACATGCTTACTAACACAGCGTCTACTCCTGATCCCCTTTATTAACGTACAAACATGCAATATACGCGGCATGCATACACCCATGCAACGATACTCAATATTCGCCTACCTCCAGAGGCATTCGGTAGGCATTGCCCTGTAGCAAGAAACGCACATGTCACAAGTAGAGCTGGAAAGACTGCCCAGGCATTGGAGGGGGCAGATATTTGGTACTGTGTACTCAAAAGGCACGCTAATTTGGTTGAGGGCAGGAACCCCATTTGTCTGCGAGGACGCTGTAATCAACGATGAGGGCAGATACACCTTCGTACTAGGACAGCTAAATGGTCAGACAGTATTGCTGGGCTCTATTTACGCCCTGAATGTAGACCAACCATCCTTTTTGGTGCGTCTGTCGCAAACATTGACCCCCTATGCTGGACTCCCATGGATGGTTGGGGGGGACTTTAATGTGGTGCTGAACGTCGACCTGGATAGGTTGTTCCACCCTCTTAATAAAACCTCCACAGTGTCTAACGCCCAGGCACTCACAGACTGGCTCATAAACTGGGTGCTACTTGATGTATGGCATACTTTTAACCCTACTGAACGTATTTACTTCTATTATTCAGTGGTGCATGACCTGCATGTACGTCTCGACAGACTGGTGGGTTCCCAATCACTACTCCCATTAATTACGAAGATAGAATACCTTGGTCTGACACATTCCGATCATAATCTCCTGTGGATGCAGCTTTGCTGGGAGGCAGACCATCCTCCCACACCCACATGGCATCTCCAAACAACTGCGTTAGAAGATCCAGAGTTCCGCTCGTCACTAGGGACGGCCATCCTTACATATTTTAAACTAAACGAGAGTACAGAGAACAGAGTACTCATAGAATGGGAAGCCTTTAAAATAGCAACTAGGCGGCACTGCTTGGGGGCTATGTGGAGCATACGGAGGCAACTGACAACCCCACTTACGAAATTAGAAGCCCAACTGCTGGGGTGTGATATGGACGGGGAAGGGAAGGGAAAGGATTCAAGGCACCTGGAGCAGCTAAGCGCAGAACATGCAGACCTGCGGGAGCGATTAAGATGCCATAATTACACAGCGCATACAGCTCACACACATGCATCAGCCGATAGAACAGGCTGACTGCTTGCCTGGCTGATACGACAGGAAAGCAACCACGCTCCGATAGGGGCCATACGCACGCCGGCAGAGACCCTGGTATATACACAGCGCGAGATACACAAGGTGATGACTGAACACTACACCCAGTTATACCAATCTAGAGGGCGCTTTCTGGATCATAAACTGAAAGGATTCCTGGGCTCTGTACAGCTACCCACAATCTCAGGGGAACATCAAGAGGCACTCAATGGTCCACTCACATTAGAGGAGATTGGAGATGCAATCAGATCCATGGCTTCCGGGAAAACGCCGGGTCCTGATGGCCTACCAGCCGAGTGTTACAAGGCATATCCCTTGTGCAAAGCCTTCATACACTATATACTACGGCTCTAGAAGAGCGAGAGCTGCCTCCCTCGATGCGCGAGGCATATCTGGTGTCCCTATTAAAACTGGATAGGGATCCCGCGGCCCTGTGTTCTTATAGACCTTTGGCCTTACCTAATACCGACTATAAAATACTTGCCAAGATGTTGAGGGATAGACTGGCGAGGTGGTCCCCAAGCTGATCTATTCCTGATCAGAACAGCTTTGTGCCCGCACGGAGCATCCCCATGAACCTAGGACGTTTTTTTTGGGTGCAGACAGATGCTATACAGAAGTGGTCCAGAGCAGGGTTCCTAATATTAGACCTGGAAAAGGCATTTGATTGTTTAGAGTGGGGCTACCTGTCTACAGCATTATTCAAATTTGATCTGGGCCTAAGGTTCCCCCAAATGGTTAACTTACTGTACACAAACCCTACAATAGGTGTGCATATGGGACCGTACATATCAAATGCTATACCGGTGCGCATGGGCATCAAGCAGGGGTGCCCTTTGTCCCCCTCCTATTCACGCTCGCAATAGAGCCCCTGGCTGAGCCGATGTATACTACACTGGTGGATGGTAGACATCTGGGTGATGCAATACACCAAGTATCACTCTACGCGGACGATCTCCTAGTCTATGTTAAAGATATAGAGAGGGTACCTGATCAATTGGTGCACCTCTTACAGAAATTTGTCGCAATATCTAGGCTGTGAGTGAATCTTGATAAGTCCTGCATATATGGGCTCCGCAAGGAGGGTCGAGACCCAAGCTACACTCTTAACGGTAAAGGGGTGCAGTAGAGAGAGTAGGTACCTTCAGGTACCTGGGGATCTGGATCTACCCCTAGCCAAGAGACCTGTTTGACGAGAACCTGGGGAGAGCCTTAACAGCAATCTGGTTGCAAACACAGTTCTGGCGCACACTTTCGCTAGCGGTAACCGGCAGAGTGGCACTAACCAAGATGGTAATCCTTCCAGACTCCTATACTACTTTGCCAATCTGCCTTTATATATCCCAGCATCCTTTGTTGCCACGCTAACTAACCTAAGTAGGGACATCCTGTGGGGGAATGCAAGACACAGAATGGCATTGGCGAAACTATACTTACCCACAGACCAGGGAGGCCTTGCTGCGCCTGGCTTTGAAAACTACTATTTGGCTGCCCTACTACAGTGGATAGCCCGCTAGCTCGCAGACAGGAAGCGTGCGGACACGGAAACCACTCACCCCGCCCCACTTGCTGGAACAAATAATAAGGCTTTTTCACCCTGCTACTAAGTCTAAAACGCCAACACCATTGCTACTAGCGGTGGCATACAAATGCTACTGCAGATGTCTGTATATCACTAGAGGCGTTACTCCCTATGCACCAGCAATAACATTGGAGCGTCCCACTCACTTGCGGTATGGCTGGAGGCAGGTCTCCAGATATCAGGGGACCTATACTGAGGTGGAGCACTCATATCGTATATGTCTCGAGTAGATGACAAGGGGTTTCCACTGGGTCAATTCCTTACACATCTCTCACTGATAGCCACTCTAACAGCCAGATGTATCTACATATCATGGGACGCGGAAAACACCTTTGTACGCTGGTTCGCAACCTCCCTCCGGACCCACGGAACACTCTGCCTAGACCCACTCCGCCGTAAATGGGAGCTACACCTGGGGCGACAGCTAGCAGATAAAGAATGGAAATGGATACTAAAGAGCCTGGTACGCATACCTAGAAATATGAGGTTCAGGCAAATACAGCTGTTCATTATCCACGAGGCCTACCTTACTCCCGCCATGATCAATCGCTACTTAAACCGCATTGATGCGACGTGTCCAAGATGTGCTGAACCAGGGGGTGAACTTATACACATGCAATGGAGCTGCCCTTGAATAAGTGCATACTGGCGCACAGTATGTAGGCTGCTACACACATGCACAGGCCGCGAATTACCCTTTGAATGGACAGTATATCTACTACACCACTTTAAGAGGACCCCTGCCACTAAGGTAGTATCCAGGTTCCTGGATTTGGGGATAGTGGTTGCTAAGCGGCTTATAACTATGCGGTGGAAAGCAGAGGACCACCGCATGCGTGAGCATGGCGTCATTCACTGCTAGCATGGGCCAAAGCAGAAAGCATCACCATCAAAAGCGAAGAAACATTGGGGCTGTGTAAAGACCCCATGTATCACAACCTAGCCTTTTACTGTAGAAAACAGATTTACATGCAACTGTTACCTTCCGCAAGAATGTAAAAATCAATAAAAGCAGATTTAAACCAAAGAAAATGGGTGTAGGTTTTAAGCCAAGAATCCCTCTAGGATTTAGTCAACCCCATTACCTGAAGTGAGAAACTAAGGGACCCCTTCCTGGTCTCGAGTTGGACACCCCATGAGGGATGTTAGACCACTGCGAGCTGGAGTATCTGCATGCAGGAATCTCAGGGTCTCTGGTCAGTGTGTCAGTCGGAAAGTCTCGGTCTCCCCTGTCTATCTTAGCAAGATGTGATGTATATATACCCAAAGGTCTCCCCAAGGGTCCTGCCTTGCTGTATTACTGTGTCGGCCTAAGAATGACGTTGGGCATGAACTTTATACATAGATATTATACAGGAGATGGTAGTCCCGCTGTGCTTCCAAAAATCCTCATGCATAATGTATGAGATTTCGAACTAGGGAAAACCTGCATTCTAAATGCAGTGTTGTATCTAGGTTAAAGGTCAGTCCCTGTAAACCGTAACAAGTGTAATGTAGCGAAGAATATAGGTGAAGGGTAATGGTCAAGTCAAGTCAGAGAATTTATATAGCGCGCTACATACCCAGAGGGTCTCAAGGCGCTTGAGGAGGGGTGGGGAATTACTTGTCAAATATCCACGTTTTAAGTGGATATTTGACAAGCTCAAAACGAGTGTGTGACTTCTGCTACCCATGGTCTAACCTCATGCTCAAAGAAATAAAGAAAGTATGAACCTTTCATATTAAACAGTACAAAAAGATACATATGTAGTGATTTAATTGCACAAGGTGAAACCAAAAAACCTACGATTAATCCTGGTTTCCACACTTGACCAAATTGTGTTATCCTAGACAAATATTTCCTTTTCTTCATTAAAACATATGACATTACTTCGGAAAAACACGGGTTCAGAAAGTGTGCTATATTTAACCCTTTTATGTTTGATATAATAAATGGGATTCTGCAATCCTTATATAAAAATCAGTCTCTACTCTTTATTATAGGTGACTTCTGATCCGCCTATTATAAAGATATGTCTTCAGAACTCAACAGTAATAACATTACTTTTTGCAACAAATATCTAATAGCTTTCTACATTTGTTTAATTTTGCACTAGAGATTTTATTTTTACTATTCATATTTAAAAACATGCTCTCTCCTGCATAAGAAAAGCTATGCCCCAAGGATTTAAGTGGTTTGCGGGAAAGGTGATGGTGTATATGGACTATAGTAACCTTTGCCATATATGATAAGATTATTGAAAGTCCCCTCATAGTTCTATTTATTTCGGTTATTTGTAAAGGACATGGCTACCTAAAAAAGGTTTCCCAGCGCTGGCATTCTCACTAAACATGTCGAAATTACTGAAGTCAAGGGAGACTATTAATGAAAAGATGGGAACAACCACGGTTTGAGCCGCTTGCAAAAGATTGAAAGTGATTTGCAGGCTCTCAATGATTGTAAAAAGGTGTTCCACAGTTTTGGTCCAAAATATGCAAATGCCCGACCACCTTGGCGGATTCTCTTGACTCTGGAAACTCATTTAGGAGTGTATCAGGACACTAAAGGTCTCAAGTACAAAGGCCCTGTTTTGAAAAGGCATTTATGCATATAGCATAATGCTTTTAATAGAACCCAACATTCAATTATCAACCAGTGAAGGGTGTATAACATATTGGCTGATTAAGTGAATCTGGGTGGATGAAGAAGAAGCTGTGCAACCGCATTCTGTACGTTCTGAACCAGTTTGAGCAAATAAGTGGCAGCACCCAATTATAAAATGTTACCACATTCCAGTGTGGGCATTACAAGGGCCTGGACTTTCATTCTTTTAGGTTTAAAGTATTTTATTGAAGCAGGGTGGGGTAGGACACAAAGGGGCAGGGAACAGGTGTACCACAAGATCCGCGCTCCAATGCGCATCATACAGCCAGTACAATAATGCAGTTACAATTTTGCAAGAGGCTCCATCCGACTCGGGAGCATAGCTTTCGCACCTGTGGGCACGGACAGACAACGAGGGGAGGGGAGGGGGGGGGGGGGGGGGTTTGGGGGGGGGGGAAAAAAAAAAAAGGGGGAGGGAGGAGCGGGAAGGGGGGGGGAGAAAAAAATCAGGAGGGAGGGGACAAAAGAGAGAACGAATGAAAAAAGGGGGGGAGGGAAAGGAAAAAAAAGGGGGGAAGGGAAGAGAGGAAAAGAAGGAAGGGGGGGGGGAGGGGTGAAGGGAGGAGAAGCAACCCTGCTCCAAAAACCTACCTAACCAAACCGAACCCCCAACTACCATACCCCAACCCACCCCCTGTACTGTGCCAGTATCTACAGTCTCCACTACTGTGAACTCTCCATGAATCTCTACTATACAATACCGACCCCACCCAATCAAGCAGGCGGGTTCGGTGGCGGCGTCAGTCTCAACAACCGAAGATATCTAGGGCAGGTGATCTCTCGAAACTCGGAACATAACAGGCTATGAAAGGGCTCCCACAATTCCTCAAAGGTATCAGTATCCCCCAGGGCCACTAAGGACATCTTCTCCATTCCAAGAACGTGCCATAATCTGTGCAGCCAACCAACTACAGAGGGAAGTGTTGTAGTGCGCCAGTGTATGAGAATATTCTGCACCGCTGATCCCAGCGCTATTGCGATCTGTCTACCCCTCTTAGACCTAAGGGGATACATCAACCCATTCGGCAACCCCAGCAGGACATAGGCCGGGAATCTAGGCAGTTCTATCCCAAAGCATTTGTCCACCTCGCTCAGGACCTCTTCCCAGTAAGGAGCCAGCAGGGGGCATTCCCATAGTATGTGTGTTAGTGTACCAGTGTTGCCACAGTTGCGCCAGCACGTCCCCGGTATCGCCCTGTCCATCTCGTGCAGTTTCTCCGGAGTGCGGTACCAGTAGGTCGAGATTTTAGTAAAAGTCTCTGTAAGACCCGTGTGGTAGGCCGAGTGGCGCGCGCGGTAGGAGATGTGGTCCCATTCTTTACGACTCAGCCCGCGCCCGAGCTCTCGCTCCCATCGTTCCCGACCGGGGTTGTGAATGTGAAATGAGGGGGGCTGCAGCATTTTATACAGGTCTGAGATCAGTTTAGCGTCCGACGTGCGAGTAATTAACCAACGCTCATACTCCGTGATTTCCCGGTGTGCCGCATCGCGCACTTGGGGTTGTAATGCCCAGTGGCGCGCCTGCATGTATCGCATGCGCTCCGTTTCGGGGAGGCCATAATCCCTCCTCAAGTCCTGGAAGGAGACAACCCCCTCAGGGGAGTACAAGTGGTACAGAGTGCAGCAGCGGGCCACCCTCCAGCGCTCATAGGCACCCTGTTCCATCCCCGGGCCGAAGTCCGGATTGCCAATGAGCGGCGTAAAGGGAGAGGGGAAGGTAGTTAGCTCGCATCTGGCAGCCACCGAGTCCCACGTCTGGAGTGGGACCCGCGTTACCAAAGACGCGTAAAGATTGGGGGGCCGATGGGCTCGCCTCAAGAATGGCACTTCCTGCAGCGTCCTACCCGCCACCGGCTGATCCTGGAACAACCAATGTTTATCAGACTCCCACCGGCTCCATTCCACGAGATATCGGAGCTGAGCGGCCTGGAAATATTTCCGCAAGTCCGGTATCCCCAGCCCTCCGGATTCCGGTGACAGCATAGCGATGCCCCTCTTGATCCTCGGCCTGCGTCCCTGCCACACGAACCGTGCAATGGCAGTCTGAGTCTCCGCAAGCCACCCCGCAGGGGGCTGGAGCGGTAACGCTCTGAAGAGGTAAAGCACCTGAGGCAGAAGGGTCATCTTCACCGCGGCCACCCTACCCAGTAGCGACAGCGTACCCTTATCCCACCGGCCCAGTTCCTCCCTGATTTTCGTGCCTAGAGCTGCGTAATTGGCCGTAACCATCTCCGGGAGGGAGGGCGCCAACAGGATCCCCAAGTACGGGATCCGGTCCTTGGACCAGCTCAGAGGGTAAAGCCTCTGCAGCTCCACTCTAGTGGCAGCAGTAAGCGAGATGTCTAGGGCGGCTGACTTACCCAGGTTCACCTTGAAGCCCGCCACGCCAGCGAATAGGTTCAGTTCCTCCACACAGGCCGGCAGCGATCTCCGCGGGTCATCCAGCGTCAGAATGACATCATCCGCGTACAGGCTGATCGCATGACGAAACCCACCCATCTGGACGCCGATAATGTCAGGGTTCTGCCTAACCCTCTGGGCAAATGGCTCCTTGTACAAGGCAAAGAGCAAAGGGGAGAGCGGGCACCCCTGTCTCGTGCCCCGCTCGATGGGGAAGGGTCGAGAGCTGCCGCCGTTCACCCGTACCACCGCAGATGGGAACCGGTAGCAATTGAAAATCAGATGACGGAACTTCTCCCCTATCCCAAATTTGCTCAGGACTTTCTCAAGGTAGGGCCAGTGCACCCTGTCAAAAGCCTTCTCCGCGTCTATAGACAGGAGCATCCTCTCTCCAGGTATCCTGGAAGCCTTCTCGAGAATGTGTGTCACCCGTTTCGTGTTATCTACCGTTTGCCTACCGGGCACGAAGCCCGCTTGGTCCGAATCAACCATGCCGGGAAGGTGCAACGCCAGGCGTGCGGCTAAGATACTGGTGAACACCTTCAAATCAGTGTTCAGCAGCGAAATGGGACGATAGGACCCGCAGGCGGTCCTGTCCTTGCCCGGCTTAGGGATCACTGAAACCGTGGCCTGGAGAAATTCGGAGGGAATGGCTCCCGGTTCTGCGAAGGAGTTAAAGAGGCGAGTCAGCAAAGGCGCCAGCTCCTGACAGAAGGTTTTGTAAAACAGCGGGATAAAGCCATCCGGTCCCGGGGCCTTGCCCAGTTTGAGCCGGGATATCGCCGTGACCACCTCCTCAATACGTATGTCGCGCTCCAGATACTGAGCCTGATCCTGTGTCAGCGACGGGAGCGGGACCGAGTCCAGATAGTCCACCTCCGCCTGGGCCGAAGAGGGCTCCCCGGAGTAGAGGTCAGCATAAAAGCCGCGGAAGACGTCCGCTATGTGCTCATCGGTCGTGACTCTGCCTCCGGTCGGGTCCAATAGTTCCTTCACTCGGTGCTGCTGGTGCTGCACCCTGAGTTTGTTAGCCAGTAGCCGCCCACACCGATCGCCCCCTGTGTAATATTTATGCTTCAGGCGAAGCACCGCGTACTCCGCTCGATCTGTGTCAAGGGCCGCCAGGAGCTTCCGCGCCGCCTTCAGCCGCCTCCACACCCTGGGGGCCCCCGTCCGATGATGAACCTGCTCCAGCTCCCTCACCTGCCGGGTGAGCTCATCTCTCTTGAGTTGTTGGTCCCTATTCTCGGCTGCGGAAATCGCGATAAATTCGCCTCGGAGCACGGCCTTTAGGGCTGCCCACTGCGTCGCGCGGGAAGTGAATTATCGTTCACGGTCTGAAAAGCCAAAATGGCCGCCCTGATCTGATCTACCACCGACCGCCTATGCAAAAGCGTGTCTCGGAGCCTCCACACCCCCCTCGGCCGAGCCATCGGTGGAAGAGTAAAAACGCCCTCCACCGGAGCGTGGTCAGAAAGAGAGAGGACCCCCATGTCCGCATTCGAAGCCAAAAGGAGCAATGGGCCCGACACTAGGAGATGGTCTAAGCGCGCATAAGATCTATGGGCGTGTGAGAAGTAAGAGTATGCACCGGTGGTGGGGTGGAAGCGGCGCCACATGTCATGCAGGTCTAGCTCCTCAAGTCGAGTTCGGATCGAGCCCGAAAGCTCACCCAACTGATGGCGCCGCTGCACAGACCTATCCAGCGCCGCGTCGAAAACCAGGTTCAAATCTCCCCCCAACACTATGTGCCTATCAGAGGTGGATGCAACGTCGTCCAAAGCCTTGTGTAAAAATTGGTCCTGGTGATCATTGGGGCAATAAACGGTGCCTACAGTCAGTGCTAAGCCCCCCACCTTAATCCTGTATACTAGAAGTCTCCCTCTCTGTTCAGCCACCTTGCTCACGACCTCGCCCCTGAACCCCCTTGAAAACAAGATTGCCACCCCTGCCGTCTTGGAGGTGCTAGAGGAGAAGAGCTGTGTGGGGAACTTGGGGGTACGCATCCGCGAGCAATCCTTAGCCAGTAAATGGGTCTCCTGCAACAGGCAGATATCCGCTTGTGAGTTTTCCAACAGGGACAACACTGCCCGCCGCTTAACCGGATTATTCAGCCCTTTCACATTGAGAGTAAGCACCTTAAGAGCCATCAAAGAGGGAGTTCAAGAAGCACATATCAAGAAGCAAAGCCCCGCCAGCAAACACAGAAGACCCCCTTCGAGGCCTCAAAACAGAGCAACTTCGAATCACCCACTGGCACAGTACAGTCCCCGAACCCCAACACCCCACAACCAAGAAACCCCCCCCTGCCCCTACACCACCAAATCTACACCACCCCCCGCTACTGGCCCCCCCTCTAGGTACCAAAATCAAAACATCTGCCCGCCCGCCCCAACCCCTTTCCTCGCTTCTCAAACTTTTCAAAAAAGACATTGTCCCAGTCCGGCCCGGAACGGGCAAGGCCGTGGTAAGTCAACCTAGTGGACGTCCAGCCACCACCTCCAGCACTCGCCCTTCCTCCCAGCCCACCCCCCGGATCCCTGCACCTGCAATAAGAACGAGCTAAAGTAGACTCCCCCCGGAGTGAGTTCAGGCCGTCAAGGCCACTTCGCCATTCGCCGCCACTCTGGAGGCCTCCTGGATGGCAGCCGCCATGTCTGCCCGGATTGCAGGCGAGCCCGGGCGCTCTGCCGGAGGTGAGGCCCCCCCCCCCAGCTTGCTGCCATCCGTCACGAGTGCTGCGCCTCCTCCGCGGGGCCGGGGTATCTGTGTCCGATGCAGTGAGGCCCAACACCGCGCAGACATCCTGGAGGGACCGAAGCTGATGCAAGACGCCGTTCCACCTAAAGATCAAACGGAAGGGGTGCCCCCAGGAGTACTGTGTCTCATGCTCTCGAAGGAAGTCCGTGGCGATCTTGAAGGATTTCCTCTTCTGTAGCGTGACTGTGGATAAGTCCTGAAACAGGGTCACAGGGTGGTCCCGGAATCGGAAAGGTTGCTGCCCTCGTGCCTCGCGGAGGATCCGCTCCTTCAAGGGAAAGTTCGGGAGGAAGGCCAAAATGTCCGGAGCGGGCGCCGTGGCTCTGCGGGGGCGACCCACCCGATGTGCCCGGTCAATGCGAATCCGAAAGTCCTCTGACTCTCCCAGGATCGCACGGAAGAGGGCCACCAGATATGCAGTCACGTCTTCACCCTCCTCACCAGACGGCACACCGCGGACCCGTATGTTGTTCCGCCTGGACCGATTTTCAAGGTCCTCGGCGTGGGCCTGTAACTCAATCTGCTGCTCCCGTAGTCGCAGGACCTCCTGCTGCAGATGGGTGATCTCCTCATCCCTGGAATGACCGGCCTCCTCCACTGTGTTCACACGGTCCCCTAGGGAGTCCATCTCTCTTCTCACTTCGCGGACCTCCCCGGCCACCTCACGCTTGAGCGTTTGAAAGTCCTCCCGAAGGGAGCTAAACAGCGACTCGAGAAATGATCTCGTCACCGGGGGCTCTCCACCGTCCGCCCCCCTGGTTGGTGCCGAGGAAGTCGCGGCAGGCTGGGCACCTCCGCTGCGTAGGGCGCCCCGGCCCAGCATTTCCGGCAAGGTCCGGTCGCCCCGTCGCTGCCCCCTGGCATTCAACATTGTAGGTCAATAACGGACACTGAGGCTCACTGGACAGCGAAGAAAGCAGCTATATGCCAGCCGGGAGCAGCCCACACCAAGAGCACCAGGAGGGCCGAGCTGCCCGGCCGAGCTTCACAAAATGGCCGCTCAGTAGTGTCGAGGGGACAACGCCCAAGATGGAGACCCTCTCTCCTTCTTCGATCTGAGATCCAGAAATCCGGCCAGTGGGCTAAGTCACAGTGCAACGTTCGCCGGGGTCCACTGCTTCAGGGAAAGATCTTCCCCGGGAGACTCGTTCCAAAGTCCCGCTCAGATAACCAGCCGAGGCGATCTCTTCCAGCGGGCCTCCTCGAGCCACGGGCTGGCGTAGTGAGGCGATGCCGACTCCGCCTCCGCACTGCACCTCCGCTCCGTTCCGCTCCGTACAGCCGCCGTCGGACAACTCCGGGCCGCTCGCGGAGCCGTCGCCGATTCCCACTCCGACAGCTCATGCACCGCTGCGGGCTTCACAACTCGGAGGCCGGTCGCTCCGTCGCGCTCCGAGGGTTGGGAGACTCGCGGCTTCCAGCTCTCACTCGGGCCGTTCAGCAGGCTCCGTCCTGGGCTTTACCGGCCAAAATCTCATCCCCGACGGCGCAAACCAGGCTCAGCAGGCTCTCTACACCTCCACCGTGAGCACCAGGCTCAGTTGCCGCTTGATCCGGGGGGGAATCAGCGGTTCCAAGCGGTGCAGGAATTCAGGGGTCCGGGAGCTCTCGGCAAGTGCGACCGCTCAGCCCGCCATCTTGGCCACGCCCCCCACTTTCATTCTTTTAACAGAGGCCCGGAAGGCACATAAAAATTTTACTTAACCACTTAAGGATAACATAACAGGAGGCTGATACCTTGTTGGTGGCTCATAGCTTTTCAACGAGCCATACTCCCAGATTTTTTACCACATGGACTGGTGATGGAGTAGTACTCATAGCAGATGGCCACAGATCAGGACCCTAAAGGTGGGATTGGTTGCCAACCAGCAGAACCTCCGTCTTATCACTGTTCAATTTTAATGAGTTCCCATTCATCCTAGATGAAACTTGGGCAAGACAGATGTTAAGAGATTCTGCCTTGTGGTTATCCTGGGTTGACAAGGATACCACAATTTGGGTGTCATTGCGTACAACAACAGTGTAAGCCCATAAGAATCTACAATCTCACCTAATGGTCCATAACCTTAAAAGGAACTCATCCTTTGTCCTTGTTCCTCTATATGGTCATGAAACTCTTTGAAGATTGTAGTATCATTCTAATGTATGAGAGGGAGGTAATTAATCCCATATATAATGTTTCTCCATGTACAATAAGAATCTAGCACTGAAATAGAAAGTGTTCCTGCACACCTCAGAATCACTCTTATGTATATGCTAAGCAAAAAGCGATCAATTATTGAAGAAGTATGCGTGCATCCACCTGGGTGAGAGATGTGGCTCGCCTGTCTCTCAATGTACGAAAATACCGGAGGGGACTGTGGGGTACCCACAGCCTTGGTGGAGCACAGCTCAAGACAAAAAATGTCTCAAATTATTTTAGCAAAATGAATCCAAAAATACTCCTCAAATGCTAAGGCATGAGACTTTTATCATACCATCATCAAACGTATTTGAACATTGATGAGAGAAATCAACATATGTAAAAGCTATACAATATGTAAATGTAGTAGTATTTGTATAGCGCACCGAATCGACCCCCGAAAGGGTATCTCAGACGCTTGTACACATACCCCTGTGGAACCCTTCCTGGCTTTTCCCTGTGAAGTGCCCACTCCTGGGCACCCCCAAGGTGAAGCCAGGCATCCTAGCGTTGTTGGGCCCGTTGTGGAGATAAAGCAAGCTATTGCCCAGAGTTGCAGAATGGGACCCATGATTAGAATAGGCACCGAGGCGAGAATT
Source organism: Lissotriton vulgaris (assembly GCF_964263255.1). NCBI lineage: Eukaryota > Metazoa > Chordata > Amphibia > Caudata > Salamandridae > Lissotriton > Lissotriton vulgaris. The sequence continues at coordinate 1,195,908,011 of NC_141687.1, read as the reverse complement.
ATCAGGTCCGTGGACATTTAGCCCAAGACCCGCCGAGGCGGGAATTAAACCCAGGTCCCGGGCTAGACCTCTGCATCAGGGTCTACCGCTCTAACCATTGAGCCACACTTCTCCACTAATATGTAACAACATGTTTTCAAACATTCCAAGATGATTACTTGTGCAAAATATAATCCCACATGAATAGTTCAATATTTTCAACAAATTATACAAAGACACTCCCAATGCATTTCGGGTTCGAGTCTGAACCGTTCATCAGGGGATAGCTGTATTGTATTGTATTGTATTGTAATTGCATTTATATAGCACTTACTACCCCTGACGAGGCGTTGAAGCGCTTTTTCGGCGGGTAACATGCTACTCTGGGACCCATAGAGGATTAGTGTTGAATTAGTATAGTGAAACATGCAAGTACATTTTAAGTGGTGGATAGCTAGTCAGTTATTTGGATTTGGAATGATAGCAGAAGGATAGAAGAGGACAAAGGTTTGTATTTATTTATCGCTCGCTTGTTGACGCATGCTATTCAGGAAGCCTATAAAGGATTAGTGGTGAATTAATATGGTGAAATATGAGGCAATTTCAGTGGTGGATATTAGTCTGTTACTTGGAGTGAGAAGGATAGCGGATGGATAAAAGGGGAAGAAAGATTTGCATTCATATAGCATTTGTTACCCCTGATGGGTGTTGAAGTGCTTTTCTGGCGAGTAGCACGCCACTCCGGAACCCATAAAGGATTAGTGTTGAAAATTAGTATAGTATAAATATGAAGTTATTTGAGTAGTAGATATGTTATTCAGTTATTTGGGCAGTATATTAGTATAGTTGAATATGGAATATGGAATTTGAGAAGTGAACATGTTAGTCTGTTAATTTTGATTGAAAAGGATAGTGGAGGGATAAAAGAGTGAAGGATTTTTTTTTAAGGTCTTAGCAGTAGCAAGAGGCTTTTGGATGAGTTAAAAGGAGTTTTGGAGGGAAGGAGTCAGAGGGGAGAGTTTAGAAAGGTTTGTTTTAGGGTATCGGTGTAGTAAAAAGAGGTGTCAGATGATGCAAGGAGGGGTAGAGCAGGAGAGAGTCTAGAAAGGGTTATTTTGGTGATCATAGAAGTGGTATGGGGTTTGGATAAATGAGAGAGTGGATGTAGAGGATATATTGATAGATGTATAGGATGAGAGATAGGGTAGTGCATTAGAAGGAGTAGTAGAAAGAAGTTTGAGATGAGTCAGAAGGTTGGGCTAGAAGATATATAGAGGGAAGTATAGGCTGAGAAATAGGCTAGTACATTGGAAATGTTTAATTAGAAGAAAGTGAAAAATATATAGATCCATAAGTACATTGAAAGTATATAGATACATAAAGGAAGTACGTATATTTAGAATAGATATATTGATAGAGAAACAGGATGAGAAATAGGGGAGTGCATTGGATATGCTTTTTCAGGAGAAAAGTAACAGACACACAGATCCAAGTACATGGAACGTACATAGATGCACAATGGAAGTATGTACATGTAGACCAAAGATGATTTTTATTTATTGATGAATATTATTATTATAATTTGTATTTATTTTTATTTTCTCTTAACAACATAATTCTTTTACATGTTTTATAAAGTAATACACAAAGATAGGTCCATATCTATATTGAAAATAAATGCTTATATACAGAGGGATATGCTGTAAATTTCTTTTTCCGTATGGTGCTTATGTGGGGAAGAGCCAGATCTTGAGTAGTTTTCTGAAGATTAGGTGGTTGTCGGTGGATCTTATGTTGGGAGGTAAAGAGTTCCATAGTTTGGCTGCTTGAACAGAGAAGGATGTGCCACCCATATTTTTTTCTTGTATGGTTGGATTTTGAGGCGAGATGCTCCTTTAGAGCTGAGGTTCCTTTGTTGAATGTGTTTGGTGATTTTATTCCTGATGAAGAGTGGTCCTATTCCATGTATTGCTTTGTGGGTAATACAAAGCAGCTTGAACGTGGATCTTCTGGCAACCGGTAACCAATGCGGGGCTTTCAAGGCAGGGGAGATGTGGTCTCGTGGTTTGATATGCAAGAGTAGTCTGGCAGCCGAGTTCTGAATCCGTTGTAGTCTTTTCATGGTCGTTAAAGGTGATCCGTGGTAGAGGCTATTGGCGTAATCGAGTTTAGATAGAACAAGGGAGATGGTAGCTTGGACCTTGTGTGGAAATCCCAAATGAGGGAAAATTTGTTGCAGTGTTTTTTTAGTAGCAAAGCTTGATCTTGCTAGTTTATCCACTTGGACATTCATCGACAGCTTGGAGTCCATGGTCATTCCGAGGTTTTTTACTTCCTTCGATACTTTAGACAGTGATCCCAGTTCATCAGGCCATGCGGCAAGCGGGTTGTAATTTTTCCAATCGTCACACTTGAGTATTTCAGTTTTTAAAGCATTCAATTTGAGATGGCTCCAAGTCATCCACTGATCCACGGCTCTGAGACTGCTGAAAATTGGTGATTTTCCAATGTCTTTGGGGCATTCCAGTTGAAGGAGTATTTGCGTGTCATCTGCATAGTTGTAGCACGTGAGGTAAAATTTATTGATCAGTACTGGTAAAGACTTCATGTAGATGTTGAAAAGCATGGGCGAGATGATAGAACCTTGAGGGACCCCTGCTTTTGTGGAGTACGGTTTGGATGAGAAAGGTAGGGTGTGGATGACATTAGTTCTGTTTCGAAGGTAGGACGCAATCCAGTCTAGAGCAGTTCCCTCTATGCCGGCTTCATAAAGTCTTTGTTTAACAGTGTCATGGTCAACCGTGTCAAAGGCAGCTGAGAGGTCCAAGAGAAGTAGCGCAGCAACCCTGTTGTGGTCAACTGTATTCTTTAGGTCATCCCAGATGGCAAGGAGGGCAGATTCAGTCCCTCTTCCCGGATGGAATCCTGTTTGGAAATCTGAAAGTATGTCATTCTCTTCAATGAATTGTGACATCTGGGTGAATGCTGCTCATTCTATCAGTTTGCCCAGGAAAGGTCCATTTGTAATGGGTCTGTAGTTGTCAGGGTTCAGAGGGTTGAAGTTTTTTTCTTCAGTAAAGGGCGTATGTATGACTTTTTGAGTTCTTCTGGAAATATTCCACTAGTTAAGGAATCGTTGATGATTCTTCTTACTGGAATGGCAGCAGAGGATGTTAAAAGAATTGTCTTGAAAGTTTGTGGCGGACAGGGGTCAGAAGGGCTGCCGACAGGCCTGCTTGCTTTGACCAGGTCCATAAATTCATTGTGTGAGATGTGTTGAAAGGAACAGAGAGGCTTGATTAGAACATTGTTGGATAGTTGTTTTGTACAAGGGTTAGTGCTGGTGCTTTGTTTCTGTTGTAAGTACGAGTCCAACGTGTCTGCTTTGTCCGTGTAAAGATTTGCCAGTTTGTCTGTGAAATCTTGAGTAACAGGATGAGTTCCTTCTAGGCAATTTGGTTTTCGAAATTCATTGAGTATTGTATAGAATTCTTTGTTTGCACATTTAGCGTTTTGAATTCTGTCTGAATAGTACCTTTTCTTAGCTTTTTTGATAGGCGACTTATATAATCTGTTAATTTTCTGTAGGTGAAGTCTGTTTTGTTGGGCGTTTGTTTGGAGCCAGGTATGTTGCAGCTTTCTAATTTGTTGTTTTATGTCTTTTATTTCAATGTTTCTCCAAGGCGCTTTTTTTCTTTTGATCTGTTGTGTGGTTTTGAGTGGTATCAGAATGTCAAAAGCTTCCTGTGGCCACTCATATAGATGCTAAACAGAAGTTATGGTTTCCAGATTTATACTGGATGTTAGTTGTGTTTCCAAGTGTTCCAAATTGAGTTTGTTCTACGGCCGATAGGTTGATGGATGTAAGGTAGTTTTAGGTGAGTCGCTTAGCGTTGTTTTATGTTGGAAAGCAAGCAAGTGGTGGTCTGACCATGTGATTGGAGTTATAGTTTGAAAGGAAACTAGTTCAGTATTAGCAAAAATGACATCTAAGATAGGTCCAGCGGTGTGTGTCGGATTGGGGACAATCTGATACAGGTTCAATGCGTCTAGGCCTGTGATTATTGTTTTTGGATGGGTCATATAGGTTTTATCAAACCAAATGTTAAGGTCACCCAGAACGCAAAGGTTGGAGTGTATTGTTATCAGGTTTGAAACTGTGTCTAGAAGTGCGTCTGGGAATGTGGCCTTGCTAGGTGGAGGTCTGTAAATGAGCAGGAAGTTAGAGGTGAAGACAGTGTAGGATTTCATCTTGTTAGAAGAGCCTCACAATTCTTTGTGGAGATGTTGTCAACTTTAGTGATATGTATTGTTTACCTGAATACAACAGCTAGACCACCTCCTTTTTTGGCTATACGATTTTGGGTGATATTTGATAGCCTAGAGGAATGGCTTCTGAGGTTCCGTGACAATTGTAAGTGGTGTCTTCGACTCGCACGAATATGGTCGAGTCTGGTATCTATGAACCGCAAATGACGAGTTTAGTAAGTGTGCGCAGTTTCGCTGTGCTAACTTAAACCGTTCGTTTGTTATGTGGGTTTTTCATCTGTACCCACGGGTTCCATCTTAGATACGGCATCCATTTTGTCTCTTGCCCTCAAGTAGCCAGCGAACGGACGCTGTCCGCTTCGCGACCCTGGGACTCCCAAAATATTTGCGGAAGACACATGTTCTTTGTAAGTGTCTTTATGACGAGGGGGTTGCTGCTGTAAGGCAGATGGCGCCGCTCGAGGCTCATCTTGCCGCACGGGCTTATTGTCTCAGCCGTGCATCTCATTAGGCGCGTCCCTTTGATGTCTGTATCTCGTGTTTCCCGATACCTCCCCTTTTACACCCTTTCCGATCTCCCCACTGTCTCCGTCTTCCTCTGCACCTGTCTTCGTTCCTATTTCGATCTACTTTACTGCTGATTGGAATTTGCTAATGGTGGGAAGATGGGTTTTTACAGTTGGGAACCGCCAAATGTTTCCGCACTTATGTTCCGGACCTTGTGTGTTTCAAAGTGACCAAAGCGACCCCTCTGGGGGCTAATTGTGGGAACCAGGTTGTAAACTTTTGTGTATCATGTTATCCTATGGGTAAAAACTGTATAAAAGGAGCGATCCACAGAACCAATTTGAAGCAGTCTCCCCGAACTACACTCGATGTACTTCCTGTGACTTCTGTGTTCCCTGCAGCAAATAAACCTTGAATCTTTGACGCCGAAGGAAGTGTCCCGTGTCTCTGTGACTTGTACGCCGGAGCAGGTTACCCACGAAGGTTTCAGGTGTTGTGCCCTGGCACCGCTGGGTCCAAAAGAACCCAGTCCTTCAGTTGGCGCCCAACGTGGGGCTGCATCAGTGGTACCGGTCCAAGCCCGACGATCGTGAGGAACTTCGTGTGAAATCTCCGAGGGAAGGTGCACCCCGCTTCATCGATCCTGTTGTCGAAATAAGTGGCCCGAAGACTTTTCCCGCGAAGATTCCCGCCTCCTGACGGCTGCGACGGACTGCTGCCCTGACTGTAGACCTGTTTTGGCGCCTGGCGTAGACCTTGGTATAGCGAGACGATTGACGGGCCTTCCTGAGGACGCCATCGATCTTTGAGTTAAGTATTTGTGGGTCGCTCCCAGAGTTCTTGGTTGTTGACACTTTAGCGAGTGTCTTTGTTGTCAACGCTGTGTGAGTGTTTTTGTCGGTGACACTTTGCTAGCGTACTTTGTTGTTGTATTGTTTGACGACTGCAGCCGCCAAAAACCGAGGGTTTTGTTCTTTGCTGGGACTTGGTAAATCCCGTAACCCTTGAAGTTTGTGAAACTCGGCTAGCGTGCAGGATGCCTGGTCGCAGTACTTTGTTCAGTTGTTTTAGACCTTGTGGTGCGGATTCCCTGCTGGAGGACTCATGTCCGATACCTCCGGTTGGAACTCCTACTTATGACTTATATAGCAAACATGGGCTAGGCCCGATTGCTTTTAACGATTATTGGGTTGAATATACAAAGAAAGACGGCGATCTTCGTTGGCCACCTCACGGTAGCTTCGAGACGTCGATCTTAGATAATTTGGAAATAAAATTGTTCGAACGTAAATCAAGGCCGGCCATGTTTGATGCCTTTCGGTTGTGGCGCAAAGAAGCTCGACAGAAAGAAATCAGACAGAATAAACGTAGTCAGCGAGATAATGTTGCTACCATAGTGAAGAAAGCTGAGCAGTTCCAGCGTGATAAGGAGGATAAGGATAAGGAAGTATTTGAGAGGCTACAGCGTATGACTATAGACAAGTGTTATCCTGCTCTGCCTACGGAGTCGGATAAGAAGGAAGAGGCAGTTGAGGATCCTTTAATGTCCTATCTTATGAAGTCGCCACCTCCGTACGTACAGGGTACCGCAGCTCCTGTGGTCCCTGCCGTACCTGTTCTTCCACCTATTGTTCCTCCACCAGTTCCTCAACCTGCACCCGCTCTTCCGACTGTTCCTGCTCCTATGTCTGTTTCTATCCCTACTGCTCCTCCGCTTCCACATACTCCTGCTCCCGCTACTGCTCCTGTGTTGTTAACCCCTGTTGTTGCTACTGTCTCTACTCCTTCTCTTGTTAGTCCTGTGTCTTACTCTTCTCCCTCTACTCGTAATCGTAATTCTCCCCTTGCGACAAACTTCTTTCAGTCGCCCGGACCTGTTTTTGGGTCTGCTGGATCTGATGGTCCTCAGAGACGTAGTCAGCTCCCTGGTAACAGGGAACGCGCTGCACTATATAATATGGCGATGGGTTGGGTGGAAAACCCTCTTAGAAATCCACCCCGTGTTGTTCTCGAAACGTTTAGTCAATTCAACATACCAACTCAGAGATATGTGTTTGACGAAATGTGCAAGTTCCTTCATGATCAGATAGCGGCCAATGCGCCTGACGAGGTGCTGACCGCCCTGTCTGAACTTCGGCTTCAGTTCGCAACTGGACTGATAGTGGATACTAATGTCCGACGGGCTATTGAGCGGTTGCTATCTCTTCGTCCCGCTCCCATTCCTCACGCACTGTTTGTTGAGGATATTGAAAAACAAGACGAGTCTGGCCAATACCCTATGCGTGAAGTTCCACCAGTGTGGATGCCAGGCGATGCTACTGCTATTCCTATTGTTCCGCCGCATTTCCAGAGAGTATGGATACATCTCCCATGGAAAAGATCGGAAGTGCTTCAGGTGAAACAATCTTTGCCCGATCCTCGAAAAAATCCTACTGGGTATTATAAGGAATTATCGCAGCTCGTAGATGCTACGATAATGAATCTTGCTGATATCGATATGTTGTTTGGCAACGTCGTACCGCAACCGGTATGGGCTAAGATTCGTCACCAAGATCACGCAAATGAATTAGGTGGTGATTGGGCTGCCATTACAGCGGCAGACGCTGGACAAGTGGCTGCTACTAAACCCGATCAATTGATTACTGCTCTTCCTCAGCGGATAATAACGTTAATGAAGACTCTTATGCCAGCTATGAGGGTAAATTGGGACAAGTTGTCAGCCTGTAAGCAGAAGAAAGATGAGAGTGTTTCCGATTTCTTTACGAGGTTTGAGGAAGCATTCATTGATCATAGTGGACAGGATATGGGTACTGAGGGTGGACAGAGGTTGTTTGTGGATAAATTCGTGTCGAACTTGTTGCCCGATCTGAGCAATAAATTAAAGAATTCGGAAAGTGCATGGGCCGTTTCTACCTCAGCTCAGATATTGGCTACGGCACAATATTATGAGAATAGAGAGAAAGAGGAGAATGACCGTGCTGATAAAAAGACGAAAGAACTAAAAACTAAAGTGTTGTTACAACAAGCGTTTCCGCCGCGTTCTAATCAGAATGCGCCTCAGCAGAATAGATCACAGTCGCAATCGAATCGATCGCAGCCGCGTAATGATTCCTCTTTCCACAGATCTTCGTTAGGGTACAATCAATGTGCTTATTGTAGACAGGAGGGACACATTAAATTCAATTGTCCTGCTTTAAACGAACGTAATAGTGGTAATTCATCCAAAGGAGGTCGTGGTGGTTCACAGCACGCATCACGTGGTAGAGGTCGTGGTGCTCAAAATGATCGCTCTGACAATTCATCAAATTCAAATAACTGTTTCGATCAACGTGGATCATCGCAAGGACGATCTGCGCAGTACAATGTAGACGATTATTACGTCGATCAGGGAACTGACGATAGTAATTACTAGGACAGCCAAAGACAAGGAGAGGGAGTGGTATCAGTTCCGGTTGATCAGAGAGGGCCTTACGTCGCAGTTGCTACATCGGGCGTCGTTGAGCCTTTTCTGTTGGACACTGGTGCAGCGAAAAGTTCTATCATGCATTCGAAACTCCCTGGCGCACCTTTGTCTGGCTTAACAAATGTTTCCGTTGGATTCTCTGGCGCCCCCGTTAGCAATCCAGTTTCGCGCCCTTTGCCCCTTAAAATTGGGCCTCGTGAGCTCCAAGCTCCGTTGATTTTGACTACTGGTTGTGGCGAAAATCTTTTGGGTCTGGATTTGCTTAAACGTTTGTATGCAACTTTGTATTGTTCTCCTGCGGGTGTAAAACTTACGTTAGGAGAGAGGGTAGTCTCTCCCATGTATTTGTCCCTCGATAAGCTTCCACCGGAATTGAGTTCTCTTCCTGCGTCTTTGTGGGCGACGGGTCCAAATGATGTGGGCCTACTTGATATCTCCCCTTATGTTGTTCAGTTGAAATCTAATGTGCGATTGCCACGTATTCCCCAATATCGTATCTCCCTTGATGGTGAACGAGCTTTGTTAGCGATCATTTATGACTTGATCGAGAAAGATGTTATTGAGGAGACTCGGGGAAATGTGTGCAATAGCCCTGTACTGCCCATTCTTAAACGTACGGATCCTACCAAACCGCCTGTTTATCGTTTTGTTATCGATTTACGGGAGGTAAATAAAATTGTGGTTCCTCAATTCCCTGTTGTGCCTGACATCACGGCACTACTGACTCTGATTCCAGCTACTGCTTCCTGGTTTTCGGTGATTGATTTGAAAAATGCATTTTTCAGCATCCCGATTGCCGAAGAGAGCAGGGACCTTTTCGGTTTCTCTCTTGGTGGACGTAGCTTCCGGTTCAAACGCGCTCCTCAGGGCTACTGTGAAAGTCCATCGATTTACAGTCAAGCTTTGAAGGGTCAACTGGATGCGTTTAGGTTGCCGGTTGGTGCGGCTTTAATCCAATACGTCGATGACTTATTGGTGGCTGCTGATACTCAGGACATTTGCAAAATTGCTACAGTGTCGTTGCTGCAACATCTCTGTGAGTTGAATCACAAGGTGTCACCTTCTAAACTCCAATATTGTTGTCAAGAAGTGACCTATCTAGGTCACTTATTGTCAAAGGAGGGAAGGAGATTGACCCCAGAGAGAATTGCAGCGATTGCGCGAATGGCTGTGCCAAACACCCAAAGAGATGTGCGTGCCTTTCTAGGTATCACGTCGTACTGCAGGCAATGGATTCCTAATTTTTCATTGCTAGCGAAACCATTGGTGGCTCTTACGTGCAAGGATGTTTCAACTCCTTTACCATGGACGGAAGAATGTCAGAGAAGTTTTTCTGAATTACGTGATTCATTGTGTTCGGCTCCTGTGTTAGGTACTCCTGATTACAGTAAGCCGTTCACGTTATATGTTCACGAGAGGGAAGGTTGTGCTTTGAGTGTTCTAACGCAACCTTTTGGTGGTAAGCAACGTCCATGTGCATATTTTTCCTCGACCTTAGACCCAGTAGCTAGGGCATTGCCGAGTTGTTTGAGAGCAACTGCGGCAGCTGCGGTCTCCATCCGACAATCAGCAGGATTGGTCATGGATAATATGCTTACGGTGATGGTTCCGCATGCAGTCGATACTCTTTTGAATCGAACGAAAACTCAGCACTTGACGAGTGCGAGGTTGTCTGGGTACGAATTGACGCTCTTGGCAAGCCATATTCAGATAAAACGTTGTAATGTCCTAAATCCGGCAACTTTGTTACCAATTAGTGCAGAGTCAGATGAAGTAGCAGAACATGACTGTTACTTGCGGACAGAAGAGGAAACGAAAGGTCGAGTGGACCTTAAAAACACCCCATTGGAAGACCCGGATGGCACTCTGTATGTGGATGGGTCATGTTTTAAGTTGCCGAATGGCGATGTGACTACTGCTTATGCTGTTGTAACATTGAATACTGTTGTTGAGACTGCAAGATTGAATCAGAATTCTGCCCAAGCTGCAGAGCTGATTGCTCTCACTAGAGCATGTGTGTTAGCAAAAGGGAAACGTGTGAATGTGTACACCGATAGCCAGTACGCTTTCGGTGTAGCGCATAGTTTTGGACGATTGTGGCGAGAGCGTGGTTTCTTGACGTCGCATGGTACGAAGATACAGCATGGCCAGCTTGTGAACGATCTTTTGGATGCATTGACTTTGCCTGCGCAAGTTGCAATTGTTAAGTGTAGTGCGCATCGTAAAGTGACGGATGATGTTGGTCGTGGTAACGCGTTTGCAGATGAGATTGCTAAGGAGACTGCCCGGAACCTTAGCACTCGAATGTATGTGACGAGTTCGGTTAGGTGGCCTGCAGAATCAAGTATGTGTGAAGATACCATAGAGAGCGTGAAAGCAATTCAGAATGAGGCCACCGACACTGAAAAGACGAAGTGGAAAGAAAGTACGGGAAAGTTGGATGCGAATGGTTGTTGGATTGATTTGTCGGATCAGAAAAGATGGATGTTGCCTGATGCGTATGTGCTGGCCGTTGTGACAATGGCGCATGGGTTAGCACATATTAGCGCGAAAGGCATTTGCAAGTTGCTGGCTGATGTGTGGAAGAATGATGGCATTACAAAGTGTGCTGAACGTCTGGTGAAGAATTGTATGGTGTGTATAATGTACAATCCTGGCAAAGGAACCCCAACTCCCCCTGGCAGTTTTGCTCCTCCTTCGTATCCCTTTGAGGTGATTCAATTGGACTTCATCCATATGGAGCGATGCAATAACCTGAAATACGTTTTAGTTGTGGTTTGCGCATTCTCTCGATGGATCGAGGCCTATCCCCTCAAAGACAATACTGCTTTGTCTACTGCGAAAATCCTACTGAAGGAATATTTTCCTCGGTATGGAATGCCTAGAGTCGTGTGGTCAGATAACGGAAGTGAGTTTGTTGGAAGTGTGATGAAGAGTGTGTGTAAGGGCCTTGGAATTAATCAAAAATTCCATAGCGCCAATCATCCCCAGTCAGCTGGATTGGTTGAGGGGTACAATGGCACCCTTAAACTAAAACTAGCGAAGATTCAGGCTACGACTGGACTTTCGTGGCCTGACGCTTTGCCTCTAGCACTACTGTCAACTAGGGCGACTGTACACTCCCGAATAGGGCTTAGTCCCTATGAAATAGTGTTCGGCCGTCCTGCGAATGTGTGGGGGGTTCCTAGGCCAGGAATATTCTCTGATCTTGAGTATCCGATGTTGATTGACTACTTACATGACTTGACTGCTAAACTGAGGTTAATTCACCAACAGGTTTACGACGCCTTGCCGACGCAGACGGAGGGTCCAGGCCACCAGCTCCAGCCCGGGGACTGGGTGGTTACTCGCAACTTTTCACGCAAGAACAATCTGGACCCCCGATTTACCGGACCTTACCAGGTACTCCTGGCCACGAGGACTGCCGTTCGTCTTGAGGGGCGGAAAAATTGGGTACATGCTACCCATTGTAAGCGAGTCCCTATTCCTTTGCCGGCAGACCCGTGGGTAAGGAAAGGCATTGCGTCAACAGAAACAGAAACATTGCCGGCGTTTGTACCTTTTAGCGACGCACAGCTTGTTGGAGAACCCTCAGCGCAGCAGAGAGCCACTGTTGAACACTTGTCAGCAAAAGACTCAAGACCAGATCAACCAACTGATCAGCAGGACGCTGTCTCTTCAACGGATCCTTTGTTCGACGAGCAGACACGTCCCGGGAAACATCGATATTCTTTGCGATCTCACACTAAGGACAAATAAAATTTTTCTTGCTTTGCTGAAATTGACAACTGCAATATCCTCGTTTCCCATGATCAATTTTGAACATTCGTATCATTGAAATTTTTTGTACATATATCAAGCTTCTTCCTTGTATCTTTTTACTTCCACAGCTGAGAGACATTGTGCTTATATATATACATATTGTGTATTGAGGGCCGTAGGGCCGCGCGCGTACTTCCTTCTGGACAGTAGGTCTTGACGCTAGGTTAAAGGCCGTCGGTTCCTAGGAACTCCTGGGGATTGACTATTGCTGCACAGAACGAAGTGCGTCAAGAAACGTTGCGGACGGTCGTAGGGAATGGCATTCTTGAAGCTGAATGATTTGGAAGGAGCTCAGGCGTACAGATTCAAGCTGCAGCAACTCAGTCGTACTAAATGTTTCATATTTCAATTGTTTGTATTGTTTTTGACTGTTTCTGCGTTATTAGCGGGTGGGGTGTATTACACTATGTCCTACTTCTTACCTGCTACACCTACTCCTACTCCTTACCCTAATCTTACCACTACTGCTTCTCCCCATTCCTTTCACATGTTACCGGAACACGAGCAGGCTAGACGTGTAGAATTCCGCAACAATTCCTTTATTCAGCTCCTCCATCAGCATCAGTTAGTGGTTAACACTACTAATTGTTGGGTGTGTGGGTTGATGCCACATACTACGGGTAAGGGAATTCCATATCTGGTGTTACCGTATAGTTCCCAAGGGTCAGCTCGAGCATTTCAAACAATGTTTCGAAGCGCACTGGGTTTCCACCCCATTCAAGAACAACGTTCCCCCTACTCTGGTCCTACCTCGTATCAGAAATCTTTATCGATGGCAATAGAGGATATGGAAGATGAGATCCATGACCCTTTTCTTATCCCTGAAGAAGAGGTACAAGCCTATAAGGTCCTAAGTAGAGGTGAATATAGTATGTTCACTAGTGAAAAGCAGCTTAAAAGCTCGCCTCCAATATGGGTCGTACCCCACACTGGTAATCTTTGTCTTGTGGGTCGTGGTTCGCAAGCCTTACTTGGAGCAAGTGCTTGCACTGAAAGTTACATTCTGCCAATGTTCTCGTCCCCTGTGTTTCTGGCTGCCAAGGGTACATACTTTATCTGTTATGATCGTGCATACACATGGTTGCCCGCAGACTTCATGGGCTCATGTTTTATTGCAAATCTGTTGCCTCCGACGTTCACTGTAGATGCCGATTATCATAAGACTAGAGTTGTACGAGGCGTAATTAGCGAAGAGGATACTGCCGGTCAAGAGGCAGGAGACTTTTTCAAGGGTTTCCTCCCGTTTTGGGGACCTATGGTTAATAGTAGGAACCTGAGACAGTTGACTCGAGTGGTAGAATCGACAGCTAATATTACTGCCAGTGCCCTTGGTAATATCACCACAGAACTTCAGGCGGAGAGACTTATGACGTTACAAAACCGTATGGTTTTAGATGTCATCTTAGCAGATCGCGGTGGGGTATGTAAGGTGATCCATTCGAGCTGCTGCATTTTCATTCCAGATAGTGCTCCTACTGTCTATCAAGCCATCTCGAAGTTGCATAAGATCTCCGAATCCATACACGTGGATGTAGGGGATTGGACGCTACTTGGATGGTTTTGGGGCCTGATGTCGACTTGGGGTTGGAAGATTCTGATGATCATCGGGGTTGTGGTAGTGTTCCTGTTCACGTGTTGCCTTTGCGTGCAGTGTGGTCCTGCCTTATGTGGCCTCTGTGCTACAACGTGTATGAGACAACCATCTGTTACCAAGGGGACTCGGTTGGACAGAGCTATGCTACAACAACATCTTGATGGTCTGATGAATATCGAATATGATTCCGACTAGTGCTTGCCTACATGAGGGCAAAAGGAGCGTCTGAGGTTCCGTGACAATTGTAAGTGGTGTCTTCGACTCGCACGAATATGGTCGAGTCTGGTATCTATGAACCGCAAATGACGAGTTTAGTAAGTGTGCGCAGTTTCGCTGTGCTAACTTAAACCGTTCGTTTGTTATGTGGGTTTTTCATCTGTACCCACGGGTTCCATCTTAGATACGGCATCCATTTTGTCTCTTGCCCTCAAGTAGCCAGCGAACGGACGCTGTCCGCTTCGCGACCCTGGGACTCCCAAAATATTTGCGGAAGACACATGTTCTTTGTAAGTGTCTTTATGACGAGGGGGTTGCTGCTGTAAGGCAGATGGCGCCGCTCGAGGCTCATCTTGCCGCACGGGCTTATTGTCTCAGCCGTGCATCTCATTAGGCGCGTCCCTTTGATGTCTGTATCTCGTGTTTCCCGATACCTCCCCTTTTACACCCTTTCCGATCTCCCCACTGTCTCCGTCTTCCTCTGCACCTGTCTTCGTTCCTATTTCGATCTACTTTACTGCTGATTGGAATTTGCTAATGGTGGGAAGATGGGTTTTTACAGTTGGGAACCGCCAAATGTTTCCGCACTTATGTTCCGGACCTTGTGTGTTTCAAAGTGACCAAAGCGACCCCTCTGGGGGCTAATTGTGGGAACCAGGTTGTAAACTTTTGTGTATCATGTTATCCTATGGGTAAAAACTGTATAAAAGGAGCGATCCACAGAACCAATTTGAAGCAGTCTCCCCGAACTACACTCGATGTACTTCCTGTGACTTCTGTGTTCCCTGCAGCAAATAAACCTTGAATCTTTGACGCCGAAGGAAGTGTCCCGTGTCTCTGTGACTTGTACGCCGGAGCAGGTTACCCACGAAGGTTTCAGGTGTTGTGCCCTGGCACCGCTGGGTCCAAAAGAACCCAGTCCTTCACTTCATGCAGGACTGGAGCCATATCTCTACCAACCATGATTTGATTATGAATAGTATGTCTGGTTTTGCATCGGTGAGAAGGTCGTAGATGTGATGCTTGTTTTTAGAGAGGGATCGAGCATTTGTTAGTAGACAGTATAGAGAGTGGCCTTTGGTGACAGTGGGACTTTGTTTTGTAGAAGAGTGATCAGTATTGTGTGGGTGTGTAGTAGGTGTGTTTTTAGTGCTGGTATTAGCTGTTTTAGGATAGCAATCGTGAAGCTGTTCTTTATCGTGTTCTTCATCCAGCATGCTAAGAAGACATTTTGATGGGTCTGAATGTGTTTGTGTTGGAGATGGTGTTTGAGAATGAGTTGGAGTGCTGTGCTGCTTTTGTGGTGTAACATTGTTGTGAGGTAGACTTGGGGAAGCAAAGTTGTGAGGTGTGGCATGTTGCTTATATTTTTTGAGTGTGTTAAAGGTGGAAGGTGTATGAGTCAGGGGAGGTGGTGCAGCATGTGGGTCATGTCGTAATGTTCTAAATTGTCCAATGAATGAGAGGCGGTTAGAAGAGAGGTGCTGTGTTGCTGTATCTGTGTTAGGTGTGGTGGAAGAGTGAAAGCTTGGCATTGGAGTTTGTTCCTTTGTCTGCTATGAAAGGTGGGTATATGTATGTATTTTGTGATGGTAAGTATTATGAGGTGGTGCGCTCTGAAGATCTTGGTGTGCTGGTGTGTGTGATATGTTTTGCTTTTGAGGTGTGGTGTGGTGAAAAGGGGTGCTGATGTATATGTTTCAATTTAGAAAAGGGGGTGGTGATGAACAGAGTGTCTGAGCTAAACAGACCACTCTTACCCAGTCCAAAGATCAGGGCTTGATCCATCACCGTTATTTATCTCACTGCCCCATCCCAGCTCAGAACCTGGCTATATGCAAATCAGTCTGTCCCTGGCCCAGTGCATCATGGGAACAGGGCAGACTAAACTACCAAGCCAATTCTTCACCAGAAAGGAGACAAGCTACCGGGGACCGGTTTCTGGCATTTCAGCCTTCTTCGGCCCGGCTTGCTTGAATCCTGATGGAGCAGTGAGAAAGGGACTCATGTCTGAGTATACCCTGCCACACCTATAGTGGCCAAAAACGATTTAGAAAAGGGGGTGGTGATGAACAGAGTGTCTGATGTGAGACCCTTGCTCATTGCACCATCAGGATTCAAGCAAACCGGGCCGAAGACGGCTGTAATGCCAGAAACCGGTCCCCGGGAGCTTGTTTCCTTCCCAGTGTAAGAATTGGCTTTAGTAGTTTGGTTTGCCCTGTTCCCATCATGCACTGGGACAGGAACAGACTAATTTGCATACAGCCAGGTTCTGAAACTGGGATGGTGCAGTGAGCTAAAAAACGGTGTTGGATCTAGCCCTGATCTCTTGACTGGGTGAGAGCTTTCTGCTTAATTCAGAGACTCTGTCCCTCACCACCCCTTGTTGTAGATGTATATGTTTCATGCACCTGATTTGGTTGTGTAGTATTGTTTGTGAGAAGAGGTTGTGACGTAGAGGGGGTGGTGATGTGTTTATGAGTAGAGTGTATGTTGTGTGTAGGAGGGAATGAAGTAGAGGTGAGAGTGTTTATCCTAGACTGGTTTGTTTCAAGAGTTACAAAGTGTGGTGGTGTGCAGTGTGTGTGTTGTGTGTTAGTGATTATTATGGTAGAAGAGAGAGGAGGGTGTTTGTTGGACAACTGATGGAAGGATCATTATATGTTTGTTAGTGATAAAAGGTGGACTGTTAGGTGTAATTACAGCAGGGAGCGTGTGTCTGAGAGGGATGTAGTTATGTATGGTGTTGATTGGCTTTGTGTTAGTGATGAGTGTACTGGTTAGTGGTATAGGATAGAGTTGTGTACTGTTTCTGGGTGATGGTGGATATGTGTGGTAGTTGGGATAGTAGGGCGTGTAGATGTGGTTTGGTTGGGTTGGTGGTGCATGCTGGTACATTAATCTGTGCATAGTGTTGTGCGTGGTGTATATTTGGTGTGAGTGTGTTGCTCTGTTTGTGGTTGTCGATGGTGTGGGCTGGGTATTGTTAAATGAGAAAAAGGGCAGCATTTCTGGCCCTAGTCCCGACCAGTCTCGAACAGGCTCAAACAGGCAACTACCCTTGTCCTCTCCGCCCTTAACAGGCTCAAACAGGCAACTGCCCTTGTCCTCTCTGCCCTTAACAGGCTCAACTAGGCAACTGCCCTTGTCCTCTCTGCCCTTAACAGGCTCAAACAGGCAACTACCTTTGTCCTCTCCGCCCTTAACCTCGAATTACAGTGTTACGAGTAAAGAGCTGATTACAGTTTCATGATATTTAATTTGCACTCTGAAAACAACCAAAAAAAGTGTGCTAAACTATGCAGATGTGTACCAAACAGTAAAGCTCAACAGAGAACAGAAGAATTTTTTATGAAAATGAGGGAAAGGTGACCACAGTGTGATTGCTGCGAAACTGCAAGTCAACCCTATCGAATGTGCAGAAAAACCAGCATTGAGTAATAGAACACCATCCGTACTCCCGAATGTGTTCAGTGCAAAGAATAAAAAGAAAGAAAGAAACGGAGGGTTTCTTACCCTTAAACGAACAATGCTGTATGCGAACTGTAAATGAGATGATGAAAAAGAGGTAAACTAACAACCTACGTCCCTGGCTTGCAAGGTATTTCATAATACTGTTAAAGAAGCTCAAAGTCTATCTTACCCTGGTCAAATAAGCACAAAGCCTGCTTTTTGATCATCCGTTAGAAGCTGCTCTAAGGGGAACCACAAGTCCTGCATATAAACAAGCATATAAGAGTCCATTACAGGGGATGTTTATTGCTATATGCTGAAGCCACGTACATCATAGAAGGAAAGAGCCTCACCGTAAACTTAGGAAGAAGCTCCACCCCCTCATTACAAATCGCCAACCTTCTGTGCAATCGTGGTGAGCTCCGAGTTCTACAAAGTAACCAAGTGAAACAAAGCTATCATAAGAATGAAAAGCAAAAGGACACAGTGCCTTACTATAAAATTCGAGGGTTAATGAAAGCTCACCGTCTTTCTCCCGATAAAACACGCCGCCAAGACTCTAGCCTCCTCCGGCTCCGACGCTGTCTAAAGACTGCACATGCATTCCCATGGTGCCGTGTGCATTTAAAGGGGCCCCGTAAAAACATTGTAAATAAAACATTAGCGTGATGCAAAGTTTTAAAATAACTTTATTGTACATAAAGAGTCATAAAGTCAACACACCCGGACATGGATGTGTAAAAATATTGGTAGAACTGCACAGTGCGATTATGAGAAAGGGATTTCAACCTTGTAAAAAAATGTAACTAATAGCATAATTATCTATATCCTAAACTGGTGCTCAAAATCCAATAATACGTAAGCAAGAGCTACGACATGACCGACCCAATGCATGCTTCTGATGGGTCATGGCCGCCTATTGTAATCCAATCTATTCACAATCCTATCATGTGTTAACTGTCTTTAGTGTAAAAATACATTCAGTAGGTGTACTAAGTAAAAGAAAAACATGAGAAAAAATGAAAAAAAATGCAAAGAGTGCAAATCCTTTACAGTATTACAGTTATAGGAAACATAGCATCTCATAATGATCATTAAGCCCACCTGGAGTCACAGTTCCTAATGTTTTGATCCAATATGTCTCTCTGCATGCCAGAGCTGTGTTTGTCTCAGTCCCTGAACTGATTGTGATCTGTTCAAGAATGGTAAAGCGTAACTGAGGTATAGTGTGTGAAGTTTGTACCCAGTGCAAAGCAAGAGGAGAGGTAGTATTCTGATTACGGATCCTGCTTTTAAGTTCTATTATCCGCGTTTTAATTTTGCGGCTCGTCCTCCCTACATAAACCAAGCCGCAAGGGCATTTGATGGCATATATGACTTTCTCTGTATTGCAATCAGACATGTGTTTCAGTTTTTTTTGCTTGCCTGTGTGCGATGCGAATGCATGAACACGTCACCAGGAATCACATTGCTGCATTAACCACAGTTGTGGCATTTTCTCATACCTTTGTATGACTGTCTGCCATCAGAGGGTTTGGTTTTCAGTATTTCACGTAAGTTTCTGGATCGATTGTGAGCAAAGAGAGGTAAATCCCTAAAAAGGTTTATGAAATCAGATTCATGGTCAATAATTTCCCAACGTTTTCTGATTATTGCTTTGATCTGTGAGGCTTGAGTTGAGTATTTCAGTACAAATACTTCTCGTTGTTGTGTTTTTTTGCCGCTTTGCTTAAGTAATTCTTCCCTGGGTTTTAGGGCAATCTTGCGTTCAGCTTGAGTGAGTATTTCCGGAGGATAATCTCTTGCTTTATATCTCAACATTTGCTCTTGAATTTGTTGAGTGCAAATCCTTGCATCAAACGTGATTCTCTTTATTCTCGTGAATTGCTTAACTGGCAGGTGTTGTTTGAGGAAATGGGATGTGCACTCAAAAAGTGCAAAGCATTATTCACATCTGTGGGCTTCCTGTAAACAGATGTTACCAAACCTTGCGGCATTTTGATGATTTCTATATCCAGGAAATGTATTTTGTCACTTTGAATGTCATTCGCGAATTTGATCCTCGGGTTGTGCCCATTCAATTCAGCGATACAGTCCTCCAACAGTGTTTTGGAACCCTTCCAAATGACAAGTATGTCATCTATATAACGAAAAAATGCAACCGCATTTGCTTTCCATTCAGGGTTGTTAAGGATGTAAGTGTATTCAAAATAAGCAATAAAAGTGTTAGCGTACGAAGGGGCTCCGGGAAAGCCCATGGATGTTCCGGTCTTCTGTAAATAAAATTTATCCTGCCTAATAAAATAACTGTGGTAGAGGGAAAAGTGTAGTAATTCAAGAAGAAAAATAGCTTGATCCGATGGTAATGGGGAAGCCAGAAACCTCCATTCTACAGCCTCCAGGCCTTTATTGTGGGCTATTGATGTATACAAAGCAACTACATCTATAGTACACAAAAGAATGTCATTATCAAATACTTGTCGAATTGCGTCCAGTTTCAATAAACAATCTGTCGTGTCCTTTATGTAGGTATCCCAAGTTTGAACTAGAGGTTGTAAATGGTAATCCAAGTAGTGTCCTATTGCTTCATGAATAGAATTACAACCGGCTACTATGGGTTGAAAAGGTGGTTTGCGACTGTCTTTGTGCATTTTGGGCAGCATATAAATATGCGGAATCCTTGGAGTTTGATTGATTAGAAATGTGCCCGCATTTCGATCAATGGTACCGTCTTTGACTGCTTTTGTCACCAAGTTGGTCAACAAGACGACTAATTCATTGGTGGGATCTTGGTCCAATCGAATATAGGTCTCCTGATCCTGTACATGTAGGTCTACGTTCTGATTGTAAAACTCTGTACCAAGAACCACAAGAGCTCCACCTTTGTCAGCCGGCTGAAAGACAATAGATGTATCTTGTCTCAAAGAATTCAAAATGTGTATTTGCAGAATGAAAGGGAAGATCTTCCGTAAGCTCTTCTGTAAGAAGAAGCAAGAGGAAGTCAGACGATTGACCTGGGCCAAGAAGTTAAGCTGATCATCAAAGATCACTCCTAGGTTCCTAACCTTAGCGGTAAGGCTGGGGCATTCACCTGCCTTTGTCGGCCACCAAGTATGGTTCCACTGTGATTGGCCCTTGCCGAACTCCAGCACCTCTGTCTTGTCGGTGTTTATCTTAAGAAAGTTTCGACTCATCCAGCTCATAATCTCAGTCAGACAGGCATGAAAACCACTGGCAACGGTCTCTGGTTGTCTGGACACAGATATTACGAGCTGAGAATCATCAGCGTACGACACCAGGGTGAAGCCGTGCTTTCTAATAAGTCTGGCCAACGGAGTGACATACATGTTAAAAAGCATCGGAGATAGGGCTGAACCCTGTGGTACTCCGCACAGGAGATGAAAGGTGTCAGATTGTAGACTGTCCCAGTGTATGTTCTGCTCTTGTGCCGCTAGAAAGGAGGATAGAAGGGCCAGAGCTGTACCCATAATTCAGCCGCCGCACTAAGACTGTGTGGTTCACGGTGTCAAATGCTCCTGATAGGTCTAAGAGGATGAGAACAGCTCTGCCCCTCCCATCCATCACTTTGCGTATCTCCTCCATTGCCATAATCAGGGCCATCTCCGTAGAATGGCATGACCGAAAAACGTGTTGGGTCAAATCAAGCAGATTGTTGGAGTCAAGGTACTGGGTTAACTCCTTGTTGACAGATTTTTCAAGAATTTTGGCTGCTACCGGCAACCCTGAAATAGGACGTTAGTTTTTGGTCTCAATGGGGTCAAGGGCCGGCTTTTTAAGTATTGGTCTAATGCATACTTTTTTCCACGTACAAGGATAAGTTCCAGGCTCTATGACTTAGTTTAGAAGTGGGTTAGATGTGCACTAATCTTCCCAGAGACTAAGCGCATAGTGGCAGGGGGACAGGAGTCACTTGGAGAGCCTGATTTTGTAGATAGGAGAATGTTGTTCACCTCCTCCTGAGAGAGCCATCAGAAACTGGTTAGCTGGCAGTGAACTACCTTCTCCTCCAATGATGGCCTCCTACAACCATCCTTGACACAAGACGTGTTAAGGAAATCATTGTAGATCGTTTGCACCTTGTTTTGAAAGAACATAGCCAATTTGTTCAAGAAGGCTTGGTCCGGTATAAACTGATTATCCTGTTGCGGTTTGGTTAACAGTTGGATTGATTAAAAAAGTTCCTTGGAGGAGTTGCTAGCCTCCTCTATTTGGCAGTAAAGTAGACATGTGTGGCTTCAATGATTGCCTCCTTATATTGTTCTAACACTAAATTGTAGGCCACTTGTGCTCCTTACTGTAATCAGATCTCCAGATTTTTTCGCTTCTCCTGCATTTGACCTTTATGCGTTTAAGGTCTGGCCCATACCATGGTGAAGTTTCCGGACCTCTTTTTATCGTAATAGTTTTTTTAGGTGCTACACAGTTGACTGCTTTACGGATCCAGTTGTCAAACTGGTTAGCTGCTTCATCATTATCAATAACCAATGTGGGGGACACATATTAAGGGCATGTTCTAATTCACTCCCTTGTATCTTGTTCCACAATCAAGTTTGTACCCTGGATGGTCTGTTTGGTGTCAAGTGAGTGGGCTGTACTGTCTTAATACCAAAATAGACCACCCTATGGTCTGTCCAGGATAGAGAAGAGGTTTTGGTCAGGGTAATGTCTGGATTGTTGGTAAATATGCCATCCAACGTGTGACCAGCTAGATGAGTATCTGAATTATTGCTTAACTCCCAATTATAATTAAAATCGTCCAAAATAGTGAGTGAGGGGAAATCTAAACATGACTCTAATAGGGTCTGGAGAGCTTGGGAGAAAGCCTCTCTGGAGCCAGGTGGCCGATAGACGCGTAGGCCTTGGAACTTGGAAATATTATTTAACTTGAAGAAAAAGCACATCACCTCCGCCGAAGCAGTGAGATTGCTTCAACCCACACCTTTGGGTGCTCTCAATGAATTATGGCCATTCCCCCTCCTTTATTCCCAATCCTGTCCTGTCTAGTCGCTACATAACCTGGGGGGAGGGCAATATTCCAGTCCGAGTCGGAGGACTCGTCCATCCAGGTCTCACTCAGGAAAGCAATATCAGGATTGGAAAGCTGTAACAGGCCCGCTAGCTGATACTTGTGTTTGACTAATGAACGAGTATTTAGTAATATACAGTGAAGAGAGTGGTTGTGCAGCATCCTATCACTTCCACCCGAGCGGCTATATTTAACACTGGATGTCTGCAAGCCATTCGCACAAGTCCCGGGGGCTCCAGACTCTCTCTTTTTTGCCCTCATAAAAGAGGTGCCATTTACAGTACCCAGTGCCGTATTGAGTCGATAATCACATCTGGTACAATTAAATTTGCCATGCCTGTCCCATGCATAGAGAATATCCGGGGCACAACACTCACCTCTCCTGAGCTCAAATAGTTGTTTTCTTGAGAAGCTAAGGGGCCCAAAAAGACTAGGGGTCTAGGCACTGGGCGTGCTCCGGGCACACCGGCAGCGCAGTCGCGCCAGCGTGGTTTATATTGCCAGAGTGTAAATACAGCTAGGACGCTGACCCTGAGCACAGCGGGTTCGCTCTAACAGGTGGGCACCGCGGGACAGTGAAATTAATTAAAATGCTCAGAACGGATTTGTTTTTAAAATGAGATACTGATATTTAAAACAGACAAAGCATACAAAATGTACAAAAAACGCAGTCAGCAGCAATCACCGAGATTACGAGTTCAAAGCACCCACATAACACATGCTGCATGGTTGCGCCAGTGTGGTTTTTATAGCCAGAGTGTAAATAGAGCTAGAACGCTGACCCTGAGCATGGCGGGCTCGCTTTAACTGGCGGGCACCGTGGGTCAGTGAAATTAATTAAAACGCTCAGAACGGATTTGTCTTTCTTTAAAATGAGATACTGATATTTAAACATTCACCCTCAGCCTCTCACTCACCCATACAACCACTCGCACACTCACTCACACACCAATACACTTCACACATCCATACAAGAACTCACAAATCCACTTACTCACCTATACAGCCAGTCACATAGACACTAGCTCTACATTACAGGCACTCACACACCAACTCATTTAACCAAACACCCACTCAAACAGCCACTCAATTAACCATACAGCCAGTTACACACATAGGGCCAGATGTAGGACGACATTTACCGACCGGTAACGGACGATTCGGCCGTTACCGACCGGTAAATGGCTATTCTAGATGTAGGTGGCCTATTTTACCGATTCGGTAAATTTACTGAATCGGTAAATTTACCGAATCAGTAAATTTACCGAATCGGTAAAATACCGAATCGTTATTTTTACAGATTCCGTAATTTTGATATGTAGGTGGGACTCTTCTGAGTCCCACAGGCCTTACCGATTCGGTATTTTACCACCCAATCCAATTGGGTGGTAAAATACCGATTCCAGGTGTGCATGCACACCTATGGCATGTGACAGACAGACAAGCCCTGAGGGCATGTCTGTGTGCCACATGTCCCACATGCCTAAATTCGGGGTGCTAGAGGGCGCCAAAGTGACACCACCTGCACCCTTGCAACATTCGGTATTTACCGAATCGGTAAATACCGATTCGGTAAAGCCCATTGATTCCTATGAGCTTCAATGCCCATGGGAATCAATGGGCATTACCGGATCGGTATTTACCGATTCGGTAAATACCGATTCTTACAGAATCGGTAATTCAATTACCGATTCTATCTACATCTCCCCCCTTCTATTTTACCGATTCATAAATACTGAATCGGTAAAATTCGGTATTTATGACTCAGTAAAATATACTTACCTACATCTGGCCCATAGTCACTTACTCATTCAGCCATTGAGACATCCACTCACCCATACAGTCACTCACTCATCCACCCATACAGACACTCCCTCACTCACCCATACAGCTACTGACATACCCAGTCACTCAGCAATAAAGCCACTCACACAGCCGCTAAGTCACCCGCACAGCTACTCACACACCCATGTATACATCCATACAGCCACTCGTGCACTCACTCACACATCCATACAGGCATTCAGACACCCGATCACACAGGGATATACACAGCCACTCACATAATCTATGTTAAAAAATTGGAATCACTCATTAGTAGTACATAAAGTATACTAATTTAAGTTTTGTGGCACTTTATTATTATACTCATAAACTTTTAGAAAACACTCACAATCACTGGATGATGTCATCAGTGATGTCATTTGAGATGTCATCAGTGATGTCACCAGGGATGTCATTGACCATGTCAGGAGTGAGGTAATATGTGAGGTCATAAGCAGCGCATTGCTGGCCTTAGTTATAGTTAGCTCAGGTAACTATAACTGCTGAATTTCTATGGTTTTGTACGAATTAAATCTGGCCCTTACTATAACGTCCCTGTAACCTTTGATTATATAATGGTTACTATATTTTTTAAGATTGAGATCATGATATTTAAAGATTAAGATAATTATTTCCCTGTATGAGGCCCCCAAAACACTTGATATCTTCGCCAGAGCATAGGGTGAGGCAGTTCTGATCAGGGCATTACTTTTTCTTTGCAGCTCATCACAAGGTAAAAACACGCATTTGCAATGCAATGGGCAACGCCTTTGGGACCTTATACGTTTTTACCTATGCATCTCATTATTCTGGGTGGTACAACATCTAGTGTTCTTTAACAAGGAAGTTTTTTTTGCAGTTTTACATAAAGTGAATTAAACTCAGAAATTTTTGAGCGCTCAACATGAGCCTCGGGTATAATACACAAGGACATAAAGGGAGATTATCGAACTGCATTGAGAAGTATTTATTTAAAGTGTTAATTTTGTATAGCTGGCTAATAAAGCCCATTGCACTGATCCGAGGGTGGGCTGCGAGGAAACAGCACTTCCTTTTAGTAAAACATGAATCCAGACAAAAAGCAAAAACTCCTCCAACTTAGTGTTTAGCCATGCACCACATTATCCTGAGTGCTGTGCTGCCAGGGATTGAAGAGCTATACAATTACTAAATTTTATTTACAGACAGAAATGTCCAACAGGCTAGCCTCCTTGAAATAATTGTTTTAAAAAGCAGATATTATTATTGTGAGTTTTATATAGGGCAGGCTAGACCCGAAGATATAGAATGAAGACTGTTTCTTGACCTTTCGTCCTCCCCTGCATCGACTTAGAGCCGGCGCTGCACTTGTCTAACGTGTGGCTGGTGGGGGTTGGATTCATTGAGTTTAAAAAACGACTTCATCGGGAACACCGATTTGTCACTATTACCCACACAAAAAAGGTGACACAAAGAGAAGATACTGAAAACGAGGCATGAAATGCACCTCCTAAAGGTGGGGACCTCTTGCGTGGATTTCCATATGGCTTTCTTCACCACCCATATCTCTGCCAAGTCACCATTTTAGAAACAGAAGAAGAATGACAAGGAGAAAGCTGCAGGCATTCACAATTCAATCTCAACGTAAAGGCAGTGTACATCTTGGAAACAAGTACATCTTTGTCTATATGTGGAATACAATTTCAACACTGTAAGGAAATACATTTTATAAAGGGAAAATGTGTTTTTGAAGTGTGACAAGTAAAGCAAGACATCATGTGAAGTGATATAAGATGAGGTGATTTGTGGATGATGATGCAGACCCGGCAAAGCACAAGCTTTAACAAAACATGCTATAAATTAACACCAAGAGCCTAATTACAATGTCAGTCGGAAAGCCAGTCAGAAAGGCCTCCTAATGCCTTAAGGACAGTGTTTCCACCATCCTCATCATGATGTCACTTTTTGACAGCAGCTACATGCCGGCCTTTAGACATAGAACTGCTGTCGAAAAGTGTCTTTGGGGGACCCTAAAAGGGCCCCCTTCCTCCCTGGCCCTCTGCATGTGGCCCTGGGGGCCACCTAGGTGGCCCCCTTTACTGCGGCAACACTCCAGGGGAGTGAAGTACAAAAAGAGGAGGACCAGGAAGCTCAACTACCCACTGACAAGGCAGGATTTTTACAACACAGCGAAATAGACAAATCCAAAGGCATGGTAGGAGTCTAACCCCACAAAGTTCATAAAACAGATCACCTCAGGCAAGCGCTGTAGCCTCGACCTAAAAAAGTGTCCTTAAAAAAGCAGCAGAACACACTTTTCAAGGCTCCTTGGAGTGAAGATGTTTATTTCATACTATCCCTTTTTTAAACCTCCTCCCTCCCTTCTCCTCCTTACCACCTCACCTCTAATTTAGTAGCTGAAAAGGTGATTAAGGTGAGGGGAGGAAGGAATCCGAACTGTTAATGAATACAAAAGCCATCCCTTCCCTCTAGTAAATGTACTCTTCCTGCACTCACAGAGCCAGAGGAGGCCTTTAAGCCTGGGACACAGGGTCATTTGTTTGCAACGTGTGAAGTCAGACCCCACACGTCTAACATATTAACAGCAGAAGGTACTGCCTTTCAACAGTACTGCCAGTCCTATTAAACAAAACAACATGAAGTTGCCGATACTGTTCACTATTTCTTCTCTTTTTAAATGGGACACATCCCTGACTCAATGTGACACCAAGTGTTCCACTTCACGTCTTTTTATTTGTCAATTTTTAAAGAACTTATTGTGCTTTTTCTTTGTATCAAAAATCATCCAACAATGTACACATATCATATATACCGCCCACACCCACCTTTCACATTTTTACAAACAGAAACAACACATATTTGGACATCACCTAAGTACAACATCACAATAAATAATAATACAGACAGTTAAACACCTACATAGAAAAATTACAAGAGAAAGTCACTTCATTTCAGTTCACTAAATAGTCATCATGAAATCAACAGTGCCTATAGTCAATAAACCCTCTGGTCGTACTGCGTAGTCTATTTGCTTAATATATTTGTCACAATTGACACGAAACCCGGGGGACTATTCTTTTCGCTGCACTTGTAATAAAAACTGCGTGGTCGACGCGTTTCAAACCCAATGATTAGTCTATAGGGTTCTCATCAGGACCAAAAAGCTTTCTATAACGAGACCAGCCAATCTCCTTGTTTTTCCAAATAATTAGTGTCTCCACATTGTTTATTTATATTGGGGGGCATGAACAGCCATCCTTGCCATGTTTGCAGCTTCTTTTTGTGTTCAGCCATCTGTGACAGAAAAGTGATGTATTGTAACTTGGTGATTTTGTTTGTGTCGCGACGGATGGCTGTCTTTCTCCTTCGTTCCAACCGGTGCATCCAAGTTCGTTCGAAACGTTTCTGTATTATTATTTTTTGTGATGTTGTACTTAGGTAATGTCCAAATATGTGTTGTTTCTGTTTGTAAAAATAGTGAACAGTATCAGCAACTTCATTGTTGTTTTGTTTAACAGGTCTAACATAGGCAGTGCATGTTGAAGTCTTTTTTTCGTTCCCAGTTCAGACATCTGCTTGAATCCTGTAAAATCATGGCATGAAATCCCATTAACATAATTTGGTGGGCGAATGTACCGTACTATTTTTATATAACCTGCTAATCATACACTTCATTTCTGACTGGGCCATTTCAGGCATTCATCCTTCTGAGGTCGATTACACTTAAATTGCATTGATAAAATATGCAGTATAGGGTCACAGTTGTACCATGCTTCATATTACTTTATGAAAACTATAAAACAATATAACAAATATAAATAATTTATTAGCATTCTTGATATCGTTTTTCCCATTACTACTTTATATAAGAGCAAGGAGCAAACATGCCCTTTGGTGCTGAAGTTTTGCAGAGTTTGGCAGAGGGAAGGTGGTTGCAAACCTTACCATTGTTTTGTTTACCAATGGGAGGGGTCAGCTCGAGTTGAGTTGGGCTCAAGATTCGAGTAGGAACTCAAGCAGAGCCAGAGTCAGGCATCTGGCTCGAGACTGGTTCGAGCTTTCAAGAGTTGGCTCAAATTAAACCCATCTGTAAAAAAACAGATTTCAGAGTAGATTGACAAAACTCAGCAAAATGAACTCCCTGATAACCAGTGGAACCGTAGGCACTTGCATCTGCAAAAGGGCAGTGTTCAGACTTTGTTTTAGGGTACTCTCTCCCTGGGGACCCTACACCTAAAGAGTGCTGTCCCCAATTGTGGGAGCGTGCCTAGAAGGAATATTGCTCTGAGACAGAAAATTAATTCAGATCCCCTTTTAATTATTCATTTGAGGAACACCAGATGTTGCTCTGGTGCATGGCAGACCAAGTATATGGCACAGGAGAAATCATTCATACCTGGGAAATAAGGCAATGGCTAAAATCAAGAGAAACATCATCCTTCTTACGTGTTATAAGGGTGTGGCTTAACCAGCCACGATGGTGGGCGCGTTCTGCTGAGGCTCCTCGCAAGTGCCCAACAATCGTCAACCATCAGCCACAGAGGGGGCCTGTAAAGGGACTAGAGTACTCCTGCCAGGTCCCTTAACACCGGAGACTCCGGCAGGAACCGTTGTGAGGCGGGGAACAGGCTCGAACGGACACTTTCCAGCGGCCATAGGATCGGGCACCTGTTCTCAACATGGCGCCCCATCCCTAGTAGCAACCGGCCGCAATATGATGCTCCAGGGAGCCGAAAGCCAAGGATAATACGCCCAACAAAGTCAGCACAACCCGGAGAAAAGGCTGGCAAGCACGTAATGAAGGTGAGGCTGACACTGACTCTGACACTGAGAACCCTATGTGTGGGCCCCGGGGTAGGAGCGAGAAAGCAACAGGGGCCTCCGGTGGATCGTGACTCCGCGCATCGACGCCTCCAAAGGTGCCAAGACCAAACTGGCTGAGGGATGAAGACGGGGGGAATGGGCACTCCTGGACGGCTGTGAGGTAGCGCGCCTGACCTCAACATGGCATCCGCCCTGTAACCGCCACAAGCAACAGCGAAACCCTGAGATCCCAGGAACACCAAACCGCCGAAGGCAGGGCAACCCCAGAACAACCTTGCAAATAAGGCCGGTGGGCCCGACACGGAGGTTGGTGATAGCTGTGGATTCCAATGAGGGGGGCCCCGGGAAAGAGGTGTGGACAGCGCGTTACTCTTTGAACCGGAGCCACTGATTGCATCAAGGAGGTAGCCGCTGTGAGAGGACGCATGTTGACACTATTGGGCAGCATTACATCTCTGAGGCCCACAAACCTGGGAAGGTACAAGGGTGTGTTCTTGCCCCCTTGCTCTTTACCCTTTTTATTAATGAAGTGGATTCCATCCTAAAAACCATTGCAGCAGATGCCCCTAAAGTTAATGATGTCAGCGTCCCGGTATTACTTTACGCAGATGACGCTGTTTTATTGTCACCCACCCCGATAGGCCTCCAACGCCTGATAGATGGGTTTTCACAGTTTATAAAAGGGAGAAAGCTTGTGATCAAGAAATCCAAGACCTATATCATGGAATGTGGTCAGGGGCGTAATAGAAATTCATCCTCTTATTTTATTGATGGAGATAAGGTCCAAAAAACTGAAAACTTTTCATACCTGGGTATCACTTTTTCTAACAATAATAGCTGGACTAGTGAGCATAAAAATGTGAGGGCAAAGATGGTAAAGAGTGCTTAAGGAGTGTTTACATTGGCCACAAAATTAGGGGATAGGCGGGTTAGAGACATGCTTAAAATGTTTCAGTCTAGATGTCTCTCTACCGCTTTGTATGGCGCCGGGGTATGGGGCTTCGCCCCTGCCGAGAGCTTACAAGTGGAGGAGAACGTCTTTTTAAAAAGACTCTTGTGTCTACCTAATTCTGCCTCTAATGAACTAGTACATAGAGAACTCGGCATTCAACACCTTACCGATTTGATTCTCCTTAGACCCTTATGTTGTGGCGATCTATCTGGATAAAAGAAGAAACATCTCTATGTAGAGCCATTATCAATGACTGCCTCTCAATGGATAATTATTCTAAGATCCCATGGATTAAATATAATCTAGATAGTTTCCAGGCAATATATGGCCTTGATATTAAACTAGATAACTGTGGGGCATCTGATTTATCTAAACCCGAAATGAAGAAGTCCTTCTTGAATCTTCTTTCTGAGAGGCGGCTTAGTAATAGTGGCAACCTATCCACTTGTGTGTCATATTATGATTTGAATGAATTTGTGGGCTACCAACCATATCTGACCCAAGTGACTAGAACATCACACCGGTTTGTATTAACAAGACTAAGGATCAGGATTGTCCACAAACTGGTTGCTTTCCCTACCCAGAACAGGCACCCGGTTGGACCATGTCCGTGTGACAATACTTCAGCACAAAGCACTATGCACTTTCTTCTGGTGTGTCAAATGTATAGGTATTTGCGAATTGTTTATTTAAAACCTATTCTTGTGAAGTTCGGAGTGAGGACTGTAAAGGACTCCATGAAACTGCTTTTTAATCTGTACCATCCTGATGTTTATTTTTTACGGCTACCTTCCTCCTTAAAGCAATCAATGAAAGGAACCCTTTGCCTGTATATTTTTTTAACGTTTTTTAAACTGCTTTTATGGACATTGTTCTTTGTTCCGAATAAAGCCTTATGAAATGAAATGAAATGCATCAAAGAGGTAGCCACTGTGAGAGGACGCATGCGGACACTATTGGGCAGCATTACATCTCTGAGGCCTACAAACCTGGGAAGGTGCATTTCCTAAAGGCAGCATGCATGCAAGACACTCAGAATCAGAAGTTTGGCTGCTGCCGATTTAATCACTGAGATTCCAGTACGAAGCTCAGGGGGGATGGGTGTGAGCGTGTCGAAGAGCCCCCCCCCCCCCAAATAGACCGGGACATCACAAGTCGGATCCTTCAACAAAGCCGAGGGTAGGGAGAGGCAAACAAAGAGGCTGCAAACAGAATCCTCTCGACAACCACGGGGCGCAATTCTCCTGTACAGGCCCAGATCGAAGCCGAAAGAGAAGGCTGGGGAGGAGACCATGAGGAAGCAGCCCCATATGCCATCATGTTGGAAAAAATTGGCAACATCTTAGCGGCCAGAGAGCACTCACACGTCACCATGGAGGAGTGCTTCGGTACCCTAGCCACGGACCTCAATCTGCTACGTGATGAACACAGGAAGTTGGCGGACAAGTGGCAGATGGTGGAAAAAGTAAAACGCTATCAACGATGTTGCCTCAAACTAAAGCACACCAGTACTCCATAAAAGACCTACAGGCCCATGTTGCGACTCTGCAGGACAGAACGGGCGATCTGGAAGGGCGCACCCGAAGAAGTAACTTGCGTATCCTGAACCTGCCAGAGGGAGTGGAGAAAAAAAAACCCGTTGAGTATTTAGAGGCCTGGCTCCGGTCCTTTAAACCGTGATAGGAACTCACTGCTTTCTTCTCGATCGAGAGGGCGCACAGGGTCCTGGCATGACAACCGGCCCCGGGCTTGCATCATCATCCCGTGCTAGTAAAGCTGCTCCACTTCCGGGACAGGGATGCCATGTTGCGAGCAGCCAGACAGAAAACTCCCATCACTGTAGAGGATAAACACGTCATGCACTTCCCAGATTACTCCAGAGTGGTACAGCGGAAGCGAGCATCATTTCTTGAGATAAAAAGACTACTAAGAGTCAAAAAATTCAATACTCTCTGTTGTTCCCGGCACAGCTCAAAATAATTCATAACAATAGTTTACTGTCAAGGAGGTGCTGCCTGAGCTCGACGAAGCAGTTATTAGAGAGGTGCTCCCATACCATAAGGTCGAATAGTTGCTCGTAAGTGGTCACCTGGCTGCCCTTGATCCACTCCTCGAAGGCTCGGCTAAAGAAGTTCACGTACTCCACCCAAGTTGTACCCGGGATTCGTTTGCAGTCGCGGAACCTCTGGCGGTACATCTCGGGCGTGAGTCCGTATCGAGTGAGGAGGGCGGCTTTCATGTGGTCGTAGGACGTCATCTGATGGTCAGGGAGTTGTAGCAGGGCGTCTCGTCCTTCGTTGACAAACCTCCCCCATAGCCCAGCTCCCCAGTCGCTCCGTGGGATCCGGTGGGAGGTCATTGCTACTTCGTAGGCTTTGAACCATTGCTGGATATCATTGTTTCAGTAATATTCTCTGACGACATCCTTGGGGATGCGGACCTTGGGTTCCGTAGTGGCAGGAGGGCTCTGGTGCCCGGGGACTCCGAGGTCTTTGTTCTGTCTCCGAATCTCTAGTTCCTTCAAGTTGCGCTCATGTTCGTAGGCTGGTCTTTTCTCTTCCAGCTCCCTCTGACTCTTTTTCTCTTCTCGCTCCTCTCGGAGCCGTAAGTGTTCTAGTGTTATTTTTTGTTCCGCCAATTTGAGTTCTCCAACTAAGCGAAGTCGAGCCAGTTCCAATTCGTGGAGCCGGCTCTTCTCCCGTTCTCGGGCCTCCTCGGACGAGAGACCCGGTCTTCTTTCCTCTGTAGGAGCGGTGCTGGTTTCGGTGGTCTCGAGGTTTTGGTTTTGGGGTAAGGGCGTTCCCGTCTCCGCCCAAGACTCCAAGGCGTGTTTGAGGTCATCCTTCGTGCTCAGACCTGTGGTAGCAATGCCCAGTTCTATACAGAATTGTTTTAGTTCTTTGTGGCTGTATTCTTCTAGTTTCTCCATCAGGAATTTTTCCGTTGTTCCACTCTCCTTGGCCGTCATGGTGGCTGTGTGTCGTGGGGTGAGTTACTCTCTGTACGATTATGCGTCGGCTCGGATCCCACCGCTGCCACCAATGTTAGACGGGGACCCGGAGGGTCGGCCGAGTACAGGGGGAGAGGCCTCCGATGAGGGCCTTCTCCGGTGAGCGTACAGACAAGTAACTTCCCCCCCACAGATGGACACCACACAAAGATGAGTTCGGCACACTTTATATAAGAATCTTGAGGCAAGGTGATAAACGATACAGCGGGGCCAGGATACTAGGATCCTGCCAATTCTAGTCTCTTTTGGGGAAAAGGGGTAGCGGGACAGTCTTAGTACCGGTCCGGTATGGGGGCAGCAGGAGATGGAGCTCACAATCCTCGAGCTGGGGAGTTTGTAAGGATGGGCCGCGGCAGCGCCAGCAGGCTTCGACGATGGTTCACGATGAGGAGCCGCGGCAGCGCCAGCAGGCTTGGACGATGGTTCACGATGAGGAGCCGCGGCAGCGCCAGCAGGCTTGGACGATGGTTCACGATGAGGAGCCGCGGCAGCGCCAGCAGGCTTGGACGATGGTTCACGATGAGGTGGGCCGCGGCAGCGCCAGCAGGCTTCGAAGATGGTTTCACGAGGAAGAGGGCCGCGGCAGCGCCAGCAGGCTTCGAAGATGGTTCACAAGAAGGAGCCGCGGCAGCGCCAGCAGGCCTCCAAGGATGAGTTTGTCTCGGTGTCTCTCGACTCCAGGATACAACTGCCTTCCTGTTCTGGAGCTGCCCCAGTTATAGATCTGGCGCCCTTTGATGTCCGGACCCTCACACTTGGAGGTCGGGAGGTCCGGGATGAGGGAGTCCAGAAACCCAGTAGGGGGGTGGAGCCAGCGACCGGGGAGGCTGGGGGCGATCGACACCTGGCGGAGGAGAGCCATTGACACTCCTTCTCCCATTGACCTGCCAAGTGGTCTCTTCACCCCCTGGGTAGATGGTGGTGTCTCGATGTCGGGACCTGGCCAGGCCCGGGGTTGGGGTCTGTCCGAGGCCACGCGGTCTTGTCGTGTAGTGCCCAAAATGGCAGCTGGGCCGGGGGCATGGGTGCTGAGAGAGGCCCGGGCCAGCCGATACCGGGGTGTTCAGGAGCTGGGGTCCCGTTGGTGATGGGCCGTGGGTTGCCCCGGTGGGTCGCCGGGATGGTTCTTGTTGAGGACACAGGAGGGGCAGGGGTCCGGGCCCCGCCATGCGGGGAGGGACTGGGCCTTCCATGAGGCCTGTCCAACAAGAGTATTCTTCACAGATCCGCAGGAAGCAACGGACTGGATGGACCTGAACCTGCAGATTGGCCCAGATCAGAGGAGCACCAGAGCATCGAGGTCCAAGATGACCAGGCCTCCAAGACGCGGAGTACGGAATACCCGGAGCCAATCTGGAAAGCAACCACTTCATAAAACACTGGCACTACCTGATCTAGAGCAGATTATAACGGAGCTCCGGAAAGCCATACAAGCAGCAGTGGAAATGGGGGGCCAACCTTTCAACTTCGGACCATGAAGACACTCCGCACATTTTCACACCCGAAGAAGAAGATCCCAATCACTCTAGTAACTCTAACGAGAACTCTGGGTTACTGCCTACCGTCATGCCACAGATGTCAGACACACTTATATAGAGCCCACTCACAGCTGTTGACACATTGCCCCTGAACACAAGAGTAGCCCTGCTCCTTACTTCCACGTCGCACATGTAGTGCCAGAAAAGTACTTGCCCCAACTGCTACAGATGCAGGTGACCACTACTAGCTCCACACAGAACTATATCGGACCCACTTGGCTCTACGGGTTTTGGTGGTTCACGCAAGCCAGACGAAAATCCCCTCACACAGAATGTTAGAGGGTACGCGTTTGTAAGGGTTTGGATGTGCTGTTGGTTGCAGCAGATCCCCTGTATTGCGTATTCTACCCCAAACAGTTCTAGCTCAACCACTCGCCCTACCCAGACCTCATATCTACCCCATCACAAAGGGCAAACACACTCACTGGCACACTCACACCGGGCACCACCAAGCTTTTCATGGGGCATTTAAATGGGACCCCCAGGGCTTCCCTCCCTCCCTGCATGGCCTATAAGCCACAATGAGCGTGTCGGCAGATGGTAAATTTCTCACTCTAAACGCATGGGGTATTCACACGGCTCGAAAGCGATATGCCATTTATGCTTATATTAAACTCCAGCAAGTGCAGGTTATAATATTACAGGAAACTCAACTCACGAAGAGAGAGCTAGATAAGCTTCGAAAGCGATGGCAGGAAACCTTTTGTGCCACGACGTACTCAGAGTACGCGCGAGGAGTCCTCATCTGGCTCGGACCGGGAGTCCCTTTTTTGGATACTAGTAGAAAGATAGATCCCGATGGGAGATACGCCCTGCTAGAGGGGTTATTGGATGGACAGCCAATACTAATAGGTAGCATTTATGCCCCCAATACAGAACAAACAATATTTTGAGAGACCCTATCATGCAGCTTGGTTCCATTCACATCTTCACCATGGGTTTGGGGAGGGGATTACAACTGCACGTTGGATCTCAACCTAGATAGATCTCACCCACCCAGGCCAACGTCACAAACCCACACACAAACAGCCCGGTTTCAGGCCTGGGTAAGTCACTGGTCGTGGACGGACGCATGGCGACATGCACATCCGGCAACTAAACTCTATTCCTTCCATTCAATCCCCCATGACTTACGAGTGTGGCTGGACCGTTTCATGTGCACGCGCATGATCCTCCCCCTAGCTCAACACTCGAACTATCTAGGAAGGTTGATATCAGATCACAATGCACATGTTATGACTCTCAGATGGCACCCGCCCACACCACCGGTTCCCACATGGTGGCTCCCACAAGACTGCTTAGAGGATCCAGTGTTCCAACATGAACAGATGGAGAACATACAGAACTACTTTTCTGACAAAGCACACTCCACGGGCTCTAGAACACTAGAATGGGACACCTTCAACGTGGTCATGAGGGGAGCATGCATCCGACAAATTGTGGGGGTACGGAAAACATTAGAGCAGGCGGTACAAGCAACAGAGAAACGCTTAGCACAGCTATCTAAAGAGGCAGATACACAGGTGACTCTCCATACACAAATAGCAGAAGCTAAAACAAAATACGCAGAGGTCTGCGCAGATTTGTGCAGATACAATTTCCATACTTACGCCGCCAGAACTCACAGGGAGGGCAACCGAGCCGGAACCCTACTTGCGTGGCTTGTCCGGCAGGACCTAGGTACACAACCCATTACCAGTATGAGAAACACTGCAGGTGAGATCAGTTAGCGGGTATCATGCTCGCTTTCCATGAATACTAGAGGCCTATACAGAGAACCGTTCCCCAACAGAGAAAAACACATCCAAAAAAATGTTTCAATCCATCACTATAACACAGATATCGCAAGAAGACCAGACCTCACTAGAGGAACAAATCACGACAGCAGAGATTAAACACGCGATCTATCATTTAGCCAAGAGCAAAGCCCCAGGCCACAACGGCTTCCCCATAGAATACTACTACACATTCTCCCAGCAACTAGCTCCACAGCTGTACATAGTATCAAGAGGCGGAAACACTCTCTCAGTCCATGTGGGACTCGATACTAGTCACTTTACCAAAAACAGATCAGGCTCATTTGCTCAGGTCATCCTGTCAGCCCATTACCCTAGTAATGTCAGACTGCAAAATATTGGGGAGGATCCTAGCAGATCGAGTAATGGGGGGTACACCCTGATCAGTGTGGGTTTGTGCCGGGGAGAAACACCTCTCAGAATCTACATCGGTTATTCCACATCCATTATGCCGTATGAGGCCGGTTCCCGCATGCCGCATGCCTTATACTAGACCTAGAAAAGGCCTTTGACACCTTGGCATGGCAGTATTTATTTGCGGTTCTGGGGGAGGCAGGGATGGGACCCCAACTCCTGGCGTATATTAAATTGTTATACACCGGTCTCACCACCCGGGTCTGAATAGGCCAACATATCTCTCCACCTTTCCAGGTGTCCCGTGGTACGCTCTGGGGTGTCCCCTTTCCCTGTTGCTATTCGCCCTTGCGATGGAACCATTGGCGATAAGACTAAGAGAGGGAGTTGAACTATAGGGTATACCACTTGATGGGCAGACCCATAGTGTATCTCTATATGCAGATGATCTCCTAATATACGTCAGATACATCACTGCAGACCTCACTCCTCTCTGGGCCACACTCAAAGACTTTGGGAGGGAGGCAGGCTTAAAAGGTAATTGGGCCAAGTCCGCTATCTATCCTCTTTACCAAGACGCGCCCCATTGGTAGATAAACGCAGGAGAAATCAAGTTGGCATGGAATGGGAATGCTCCTAGGTATCTGGGAATCAGGCTATACCACACTCCAAGGGATCTGCTCGAGGGCAACCACCTTCGGGCCCTGCAAGGGATTAAGGCCCAGCTCACCTTCTGGCAAACGCTTCCCTTGGCCCCCATAGGGATGGTGGCTTTATCAAAGAAGATAATGGTACCCCGTCTCCTTTATTATTTTGCAAATGTCCTAGGGATCCCCCCCGAGACCTGTTTTCGAGAACTAAACTCCTTACTATTGTCACTAATTTGGGGCGGAGGCCGCTGCAGAGTCGCTATGACGACGCTGCAGCTGCCACAAGACCGGGGTGGGCTGGGCGCCCCTTTCTTTGAGGCGTGCGTCCTTGCAGCACAACTGCAGTGGCTCTCGCGTTGGATAGCTGGGCGCCACTTAGAGGAGACAGAAACACCAGCGGGGACACTGTCAACTCCAGAGATCACTCGAATGCTCCTCCCAACCACCAAACCTAATCCCTCTCACTCCATTTTGGTAGCCAGACCCTGTATGTTAAGTATTCACCATCTCTCCCGTGCGTCGCCAATATACTCCCCATTATTACCACTGGCAGGCCTTCCTAGGGGACATGACCACTAGACATCTAGGGGCATATTACCAACAACTAGCGATAATTTTTGTCTCTAACTTGTTTAGAGACAAAAATTATCGCCGCACATCGGCGATTTTCATCGCAGATAAACCTGGCTATTAACAAGGTTTATCGCAAATGCGATAAAAAACGGCCGAAATGCATGAATATCGCTGAAAAGTCAGCGATATTCATGCATTATCGAGCAAATGCTCTTAGCCATGTTATCCACCTCCCATTGGATAACATGGCTAAGAACTGCTCAGGGCAGGTGTTAGCTTTTGGAGATATTCCCGCTTAGCGCGAATATCTCCAAAAGTTGGTAATAGGAGATAGCGATGTTAGCGACTGTTTTCAGTCTCTAACATCTTGGCACGCCCACTTTGCATCTCATTAGTGATAAATATCACTGACATGCAAAGTGGGGCCCAAGATGGTCGCTATCTCCTACTAGCTGTCGCTAACTGGTGTTAGCGACAGCTTGGTAATAGGGAGATAATTTTATCTCCGCTTTCTTGGCTTTTAAAGCCAAAAAAGCGGAGATAAACCCCCTTGATAATATGCCCCCTAGAGACTTACAAACCTGGATAGAATACGCACTCACGGAAGTGGAGACTCTGTTCACAGAGGGCCAGTTATCCTCTTTCGGGGGTCTAGTAGAAGAGAGTGGGCTCCCTGCAGGACAATTCCTACTTCACAGACAGCTCTTAGCGGACTGTAGGAGGACGT
Source organism: Lissotriton vulgaris (assembly GCF_964263255.1). Lineage (NCBI taxonomy): Eukaryota > Metazoa > Chordata > Amphibia > Caudata > Salamandridae > Lissotriton > Lissotriton vulgaris. The sequence goes on along the minus strand of NC_141687.1, from coordinate 1,195,869,413 downwards.
GAGACCTGACGGAGGGAGAACCCAAAATCCACACCACACTGCACTGCACGCGATATGAAATATGGGAACAGGGAGGCGCCTCATCACTTGGATATACAAATCAATCATAGACCTCACATGTGTGTCACTAACACGATTGCGGCTAAAATGGGAGGATTAATTCGGCCGGGCGCTACACGATAAGGAATGGCTCGCTGCATTGGAGCATCATAAAAAAGTGTTGCGTAATCAACGCTTTAAAAACATCCAATTTAACATACTACATGGAGCGTCCCTCATGCCGGAACGGCTCACGCGCTTCTTCCCGGCGACTTGGAATGCCCGCGCTGCCACATACCTGACAAGACAAATCTGAGCACAAATATAAAATACGGTGAAAAGGAGATACCAAAAAGATGAATGGAGTTCAGGTAAAAAGAAAGGAAGGAGAAACATATATAAGCAATATTTACAAAGTAGTTAAGCTCGGGATGCATTTTTATTATGATGGACATAATGAATAAGTTTGCAAAACGTTGTATGGGGTTTCATTGCACAAATCCCAAGTAAAAATAATAAAAGGGAAAACAGAAGTCTCAGGCATTGTAAATTGCAATGATGTCAAAAGACACCAGGAAAATGATTGCGAATAAGGAAAACTAAGCAGACAGCGGGTCCTTATCCACAAACTCCTCACTTTATTTTAATTACCTATTTATTAGAAGAAAAAGATACACTCTGCAGGTGTGAACAAGGTGAGGAAGTGCTTGCCTTTTGTGTGTGTGCTTTCTATCCCTCTATAGTTTCCTTGACAGGTCTCATAGGCGTCTGCTCCGGCTCACTAGGGAAAACCTTTTAAATGCGCCATGTTGCAAGTCCCTTCCACAGAGGTTATTGATAGTATGCGCGGACTCCCGAGTGCGCACCTTAGAGGGAACCCTGGGTATGGGCCAAAAATTCTGATGATATTGTATAAATGGCCAGCATTAGTGTACTTAAATATAGCCAGGTGACCTCACATGTTTTCAGACTTCACTTTATCTCTTGCCAATTTGTGAAGTGATACATGAGTGCATATTACTTTCCCCAATGTTAATCTGACACGCCAGAAAAATGAGGTCACACACTAGTAGGCCCGGCTACCACGAGGGGTACTAAGTGACATGGAGACAATCACACCTTCAGGAAAATATAGCTGCTGGGACTCTCTGTCTGTCAGCACTGAAAGACAGGTCTGCAAGGATAGCCTGTTACAGCTCAATGCCACGGTCAAAGGACAATTTGGTGTTACTCATAGGGCACTTTGAGGGCAAATGCTCCCCAGATTTAGATCGGAACATTGCTAGACTAAATGTGGCACTGTGTATCTGAGTTATTAGTGTGAATATCGTGTGTCCCTGAAGCGGCCCAAGCACCAGAGACAGTCCTACAGGCCGCTTCCGGGGTGTTGAGGACATACCGGCCTTCCGCCACTTCTACAATTCGATCCCATGGGTTACTGGGCATAAAGATGGACGAGGAAACGGACCAGTGAGCCCATTTACATATCCACATAGGTCATAACTCCTCCTAGCCTGTGCACTGCGTACTGTAGAAAGATGCAAGAGCCCTTTTAGCAGGCAGCATATTTTATGTACTGTCTTAGGGCCTGATTTATATTTCGGCAGATGGGTTACTACGTCACAATGGAGACTGATATCCGGTATTGATTTTCGTCCACCGAACGCCGCGTCTACAACGTTTTTAATGTACAAATGTTCTACACAGTAATGTTTTTATGTGAATTGTGTTAGTATCTATAACAAAGTGGATGTAACTGTGCTCTTTTTGTATGTGCACCTGTACCCCGAGGAAACTAATACCTTTTGGTGTAACGCAACACCTTATGTCCCTCAAGGTGTATTGTTCCATCATTTAAATAAAAAAGTGATTAACAACTTTGAGAATACCTGCATTGATGATACAGTGATGATGTTGTTCTTTCATCTGTTTTTTTAATTGTTTTTAAATAATTTATTGTACATGTACCAGGAATTAATATATAATACATTTTTGGACTATTTTACATATATAAGAGTTCAGTGTGTTATAATAAGTGAGTATATGAGTGGATACATCAGTTGATTAATGGTGGTAATTAGATCTTAGACACTTTTTTTGAGTAGAGGATCCCTCTTTGTTGTAATAAGGAAAAAGAATCCCTGCTCTAGTGGCAGCTCCAGAGCAAAGGCGGAGGAGCGTCGCCCCACTGCTCGTAGAGCAGTGTAAAACAAAGTAATGATAATAACAGAAGTTATTTCTGCTATTATCATTTTATTTTATTTTCAACCAGGTTGGGCGGGGCTGGGCTCCCATGAGATCCTGGAGGAGGAGTGGTTGCTGGACATTCCAAAGTGCTCATGAGTACTTGGATGGCTCCCTCTGGTCGTCCCAAGCAGTCATGTGCACTTTTCATGTTCCTAACCAGGGTGCAATAAACAGCCTGGTGAGAAACATGCAAACCCTCCCAGGTCCCATCTGAGCGCCAAGCTGCGGCATTGTGATTGGTCAGGGAAGGGATCCTGGGCGCTTCCTGGTTCCGGAGGGATGACACGAGGGAAGAGAGGCGGCTGTGGACTCGACGAGAATGCAAGTATGTTTTTAAAAATGTTTGATGGCGCCCCTTCATGCGACCCCGCTCCCCCCCCCTCCACTTTCATATCCTGCCAGCTTCTACTGCCCTGCTCTGTCTCATACACGTCTGGGTGCTCACGCAGAAGCTGGTGGGCACCCACAGCTCATTACATCTCACTTTACATCTCCCTCCCATAGCATCTTTAAGGTATACGTTAGTAAACACGGCATTGGCTCTGCTTATGTGTTCAGCGATTTAGGGCCTCATTTATGAAGGCCTTGCAACACTTTTGCACCATTGTTGCATCACTTTTCATGGCGCAGCAGTGGCATAAACAATACTCAATATTGCGCCATATTTACAAGGTGAAGCATCTAGGCAGATGCGTCAACTTGTAAAGACCTGCCCCACATTATACCTGTGTCAGTTATAATGAGGGGCAGGGTTGGCATTCCCACGTAAAAAAGGGTTGTGGAAGTGTTGCAGTGAAATCTATGAGATTTCACTTCGACACTTCTAGGACACAGCTGAGTCAAAACAGGCCTACCCCATGCATTGCCGGAGTTGCATTATGCTTGCGACACAACTCCAGCAATGCGTGACTTGTGCCTCAACAGATACATCAGTATTCCTGAAGTATCTGTCATTCCTTGCAAACATAGAGCGCCGTACATTAAATATGATGCATTCATTGTGTTGCAAGGAGGGCGCTGTGAAAACTGTTGCATTGCTGTTTTATTGCAGCGATGCGACTGCTTTCATAAATGAGGCCCTGAGACTCTTGCATCTTTTTGCTACTAAAAATGATTGGCTACAATCAAATGGTATCTCGTAACTCTCCCCTTAGTTTACAGACTGGTACTGACATGACACATAATATACATGCAGATGCGCAGAGCATGATTTTAAGTTTATTACCGTTGTTGTGTGTGGGGAGGGGCTATGGCTAATTGGAGGTGATGGCACAAAAGATTCTTGTTGCCCCTCCTCTACTGCTATTCAGAAAAGGGGGTGGTGATGGACAGAGTTTCTGAATTAAGCAGAATACTCCTACCCAGTCAACAGATCAGGGCTTGATCCATCACCGTTTTTTAGCTCACTGCACCATCCCAGCTCAGAACCTGGCTATATGCAAATTAGTCTGTCCCTGTCCCAGTGCATCATGGGAACAGGGCAAACCAAACTACCAAGCCAATTCTTTCACTGGGAAGGAAACAAGCTTCCGGGACACTTCTAGGACACAGCTGAGTCAAAACAGGCCTACCCCATGCATTGCTGGAGTTGCGTTATGCTTGCTACACAACTCCAGCAATGCGTGACTTGTGCACCAACAGATACATCAGTATTCCTGAAGTATCTGTCATTCCTTGCAAACATAGAGCGCCGTACATTAAATATGATGCATTCATTGTGTTGCAAGGAGGGCGCTGTGAAAACTGTTGCATTGCTGTTTTATTGCAGCGATGCGACTGCTTTCATAAATGAGGCCCTGAGACTCTTGCATCTTTTTGCTACTAAAAATGATTGGCTACAATCAAATGGTATCTCGTAACTCTCCACTTAGTTTACAGACTGGCACTGACATGACACATAATATACATGCAGATGCGCAGAGCATGATTTTAAGTGTATTACTGTTGTTGTGTGTGGGGAGGGGCTATGGCTAATTGGAGGTGATGGCACCAAAGATTCTTGTTGCCCCTCCTCTACTGCAGCAATGGTAAAAAAAAAAAAGAGCATACTCTGCACATCTGGTCAATACTTAATACTGTGGTATTTTTCATGCGTTCTTGCTGAAACAATATTTAACCAAAACCCTGCTACTAGGTGCTAAAATGTGTTCAATGCGGTAAAATCATAGTGAAGAGGCCTGTGACAATTAGGAGAGGTGTTCCCCGTGTAAAGTAATTTTTACATGCAATCTGTGTTGTCGTAAAAAAAAATTCAAGTACATTTTGATGTATTGTGGTAATAAATGTAACCTTTGCACTGCAGTAATAAATGTGTGAAAAAGAGAGTATTAGTACAGTTCTCATTTAAATAATGCTTTATTGGGCCACAATTCTTTTCACTGCTACAACATAAACATCACTTCAAGTCAAATTAATCTATACTTCCCGTACAATGTAACTGATGCAGACATATATGCTGTTTTAGGAGGTTTGCCGGGAGTATGAAATAGACAGTATGTTGATTGTTCAAAATGAATATAAAGCTGGACAATATTTATAAAATGAAGTGTGTGAAATCAATCTTTACATGACATATTCATAAGTTTATTAATAAGAAAATAGTCTTGCATTGTGCTGTGTTCGGTTTATTACTTGGGCTTTATATTGTAGGTGACCTGCTTTGTGCGCTAAACTACTGGGCCATTAATGCTGGTTATTGCGTGGGGAGATTAAAGCTTGCTCCTTTGCTGAGCCATTAATGTTTTTTACTTTGTGGGGCCATTCATTTGGGACAATTAATGTTTTGGACAAGTGGGATATTAAATCAGGTTACATTGTTGCACCATTAATGCTTGTTACTATGTGAAATCATTAATGCCTAGTATTGTGTGAGGTCGTGCTGTGTATTCTCCTTACTATATGGTACTATGAATGATCGTGACTGTGTTGGGGCATTCATGAACAGCAGTTAGAGCTGGTTACCGAGTGAAGCAAATAATGCTCATTGTTGTGTTGAGAAATTAATGTTCATTACTGTAGGGAGCATTCAGGTAGGGACTTTAATGAGCTTTACTGAATGGGGCAATTAATATGCTGGTTGGTGTCTGGGCTAATGAATGCTCATTTTTAGGTCGAGCATCAGCACGCATGTGCTGTCTGCAAGAACTGCTGTAATCACTCTGTGGAGTGTAATCCAGCCTGCTGTTTGCAATTGGTTCACTCCTGTGTCACTCTTATTTTCCTGGCTCCTTGTTGGTTAGCTCTCTGGTACATCATTTCCGGTTTTACGCGAGGAGCACCTGACAATTACAGTTCTTTTACACACGTAAGTGTTATGTGTTCTTTGAGGACTACTTGTTTATTTAATTTTATATAAGAGTTTGGCATGGCGCACTTTCACCTTAGTATAGCTGCCGGACGCTTTTCTTTTTTGTGCAAGGTGCACTTTCAGTTTAGGTATGGCTGACGGCAGCTTATGTATGTTTATGCATTTCAGGGCTAGGACCTAAAAATTACTCTTAGAACCTTCTTTACATTCTTTACATTGTGCCCTTAAGGGAGGGTCTTTGTGAGGTGTAGTAATAAATGGGAAGGATGGTTGGAATTAGGGAGGGGATGTTGCTATTCGTCCCTGATGTTCGAATATAGTGCTCTATTTCAAAATATGTGCAAATATGTACCCTAAATCAAATCTACACTAAACCTCAGTAACAGTTACTTAGTCTGTGGGCACGTTTATTTTCATTCACTGACAGCTGTTTATTTGTTGAACACACTTACAACACAAGGGCTGTGTATCTTCTTTTGTTTTCAGAGTTTTATGCAAATCCAACTTTTTTTTCATCTTAATCGAGAATGCATGTGAAACGGTTATGCCCCTGTTTGTGAAACTAGACATCTGTGTCTCAATTGTTCCCAAACTCTCATTGGTCAATAAAGTGCCATCTCCTAGCGAGCGGCTACCTACTTAAAGCTGGAGCTACAGCTCAAACATGGCACTATTCTTACTGATATTTCTGACACAGTTTGTATAGATACTCTGAGGTAAATTGTACCGTGACCCAAATTGGAGGTCATGAATGGATATTTTTGATTGAGATTAAATCAGAGCAAACTAGCTTAGTTGGCATATCCTGTATTGCTTAGATGAATGAGTTCCTTGTGAACATTGTGTTTTTTTGCTTCAGTGCTAACCCAGCTCACAAGGACGTATGGGTCGCTCTTGTTTCTTTAAAAAATCTTTTAGTGTGTGTTCTTTTACTTAATAGTCCATGGTGGTGTATTATGCAATGTTCGTTCTTTTAGGTAACCTTCCATTATCTAATGGGAAAAAGGACATATCTCTCAGATCACACTGTATCACTGAGCAGTTGGTTGTGAAACCTCAGTGTTCGCGTTTCAACCCTTTCGTCAGCTGCTTTTGTTCCATCACGCTATCCTGAATCTGAGAGTGCTGGTTATAGTAATCCGCACTCTATCATGTATCTATCTGTGTATGCAGCTGCAGGTGGCTGTTTCCAAATGTGTGCATGTGCGTTTGTGCCTGTGTATGTGGGTTTCTTTGTATCTGTGCTTGCACGTTTGTGTGTATCTATATGTGACCACAATAGTACCACTTTGGTACTTGAATTTAACAATCAGCAACTGTACAGTGACATATTAAACTTTGGAGAGGCTTCGCGCTGCGCCATTTCGTTGTGAATATGCCACCTGGTTTGTTGGTATGTTCATCCTCATAGCCATACAAGTTTTCCCCCATTGTCCTCATGTGTGCATAGAAGCCATACCATCCTGCAGCAGGGCCCACTTCCCCTCCCTTCTATTAGCGGGCCTGCTACACCGGTTGGTGCAGTATCACACACCCCTTTTACAATTAAATTCACTTTATACCTAGCACATATGTGGTTCACAGAATGCACAAGGATCTTCGCTGGTGCTACGTAATTATAGACCTTTCCGGACCCGGCGGCGAGGGGTAGGTCCATCCACGGAGGCACGGGAATCCATAACCTGAAAGCAAAGAGGTTTAACCCGATGTACTACCCGCCGGGTGCTGTTGTTGTAGCTCACCATTGAACAGAAAGGCAAATACAGTGCAACACAGGTACACCGTCCTTTTCCATTTAATATTTATATTCTGATATGGAGGAAAAGACACTTTGTAGACAGTTTTCACGATTATAACTTATTTTCATATTGGTCCTGAAGAATCGCTAGTCAGTGTACAAATAGTGAGAAACATGTTGACCCAGTCCTACACAAACTAGCCTAGTCTCGCACAAGGGTACATAACTTCCCTTCGAGTCCAGTCTAGATCTCTTTTAATTGGAGCAAGGGATGCCTAGAATAAACCGGATCTTGGCACCCTTAGCCCCATTTTAACCCACCCCAACGTCTACACTACCTTGGCCCCATACCCGCAGTTCCCCCAGACGGCAGTTGGATAGAAGATCTCCGCCAAAGAGCCCCTCTTAGAGGTGTTGCCTGTTGGGTATTGCACCGCCGACCCAACGAGGAGCACTGCCGATGATGAAGCATGACACCTGCAAGGGTGTGTGAGGCCATTACATCCAATATATTGGATGCCCATCCGTAAATTTCCTTTTGGCTCCTACAACATCCGAACAACTGTACGGAACTAACACTCCCCTTTATTAGGAACAGCCTGGTACCATTTTTTGTTACTGTCACGTAATTATAGAAACCATCAAAAGTGAATATTTGTCCTCATTGCTATGCAAGGATCTGCCATGTCAGGGTCGGCCACGTTCCCTGTAACTCAAACTGATATATTGATCCTTCCCTTTGGAATGTCTTACCATTCCCCATCCAAGCAGGAATCGACACCTTTCGCAGTGGAAACTATTCTTTCTGGACATGTTTGTCATTATAAGAATGACGTCATAGCTACTCGAGGCGATTTTTATTCAAAATCCAGGAAACACTTGGTAGCATCAGAAGATGGAAACCAGATGTTACTGATATACACATCCAAACTTCCATTGCGCAAGTCTTTCAAGGAAGGAAGCTGGATTCTGTCAGGCTCCAAAGTAAAAACATTTCTTATGTTTTCTAAACTCCCTCTTTCTGAGAAGGAGCTAGTTCAATACAGTCACCTGCCTTGGCGGACGATGTGAAAATCTTCCAAAAAACTCATAGGATTCCGGAGCCAGACTACTGGAAAAACATATTGAAATGAAACTTTACAATTAAGCACTCCCCTTTCGGCGGCCTCTCCGTCTCGCTGTGTGTAGTACTAGTTCCCCAGCAGAAGATTCCTGATCTGGCGCGTTGTGCACTGAACAGCTCGTGACGTCCATTAAGAGCCATCTTATCTGATTGGGACTGCGTGTCCCCCCCCCCCCCCCCCCGCCTGAAGGCCTGAGAGATTCCACATGGGTAACACAAATCGCAATGCACCCGCCCCCTCCCTCCGTCTCACTACGCACGCTCTTACACCAAGATTGCATGCTTTGGCCTGACTATGATTCCGTAAACAGCTGCCAAGTGATGACTGCATTTCACAGCAGGACTGTGTCGTAGTGTGTGTGTCCTGCTGCCCCCTTCAAGAGTTATTAGAGTTCCAGACCGGAACCAGTAAACAGTCCGCTGGAATGCACTCTGTGCGGATGGTTTTTAATATGTATGCACCAATCTGCCTTCTCTTTCCGCGAATGGAGCAGATTGTTAACTGGGCAACCTTGGTGCAGGAGTGCACGTCCTGGGCGCCAGAGTTGGGCTTTTACCAGGTGATCAGGTGATTGCAGGTCAACGTATGCCCCCCTCGTTATCAGGGGCGGCTGGTGACATTTGAAAGTGGTGAGGTGTAAACTAATTTGCATATTGCACCGCAGCAATCAAGCGCAGCGAGCGAGCCCGAACCACCTTGCATCCATCCATACATCATTCATGCATCCACCCATCCATCCACCCACCCACCCTGCATCCATACATCATTCATTCATGCATCCACCCATCCATCCATCATGCATCCACCCATCATGCATGCATCCATGCATCCATGCATCCATCATTCATGCATCCACCCATCCATCCACCCACCCATCCTGCATCCACACATCATTCATTCATGCACCCACCCATTCATCCATCCACCCATCCATCCATCATGCATCCACCCATCATGCATGCATCCATCCATACATCATTCATGCATCCATCCATCCACCCATCCATCCATCATGCATCCATCCATCATGCATGCATCCATGCATCCATCCATCCATCCATACATCATTCATGCATCCATCCATCTATCCACCCATCCATCCATCATGCATCCATCCATCATGCATGCTCCATGCATCCATCCATCCATCATTCATGCATCCACCCATCCATCCACCCATCCTGCATCCATACATCATTCATTCATGCATCCACCCATCCACCCACCCATCCATCCTGCATCCATCATTCATGCATCCATCCACCCATCATGCATGCATCCATCCATGCACCCATCCACCGAACAATCATTAATGCACCCACTCTGCATCGATCCATCATCATGTATTTTTATGAGCATATAAAAATAAATTATGGACTCTAACAAGCCTTTAGGATCGATGTTGAAGGAAGTGCCAGTTTACATATTACATCACCCCTACCTTTTTATGCTGGAAACCTTCTACCGCCCATGTATTTGCCATCCTGTAAGCCCTAGGTATGGACTATACAAATTCACATACAAACATACACCAACATGCATGCAATAATAAATGCATATATCATGCTATTCCGCCTCTACAGTTTGTTAACATTTTGAAATTTTAAAGAAAAAGAGAGATTGAGACGGAAAGAGTGTCAGGAAGAAGCTGAGGCATAGTCAGAGAGAGAGTAGCAAGCAGGTTCAGAGCGGCGTGGAGCAGTAACGGGGCGGGGGGAGACAGGTGGCAGAGTGGAAGAGCGGCATGGAGCTTTAAAAACAGAATAATAAAGACGAGTGAGAAAAAAGCTAAGAAATAAGGGAGATGTGTTTTACTGAGAGGGTAACAAATATGGGACGTGGTAGGCGAAGGGACGAGTTGACTGAAGGAATGCACTAAAAACACACACTCTTACCTCGCTGCCGGTCCCGGTCCGTGCCACCTCTGGGCTCTGCTCCCCACACGTCACAGGCTCACAGCACCCCTGGCCAATCCTGGCGCCAGGGGCACAGGTACCCTCTCGCAGCACGCCCATTAGGGCTTCTGATGCGCATGCGCAACGCCGCAAAAACACAAGTGCGCATGCGTGGGCACGGGTAAAAATTTCACCCTCCGTCCCCACGCATGCGTACTTGTGTTGCCGCCTCTACGATCTCAATGAATCAACATGACGCCCGCCCGGCGGTCTGACGTCATGTTGATTCATTGACATGATTGTCATGAGGGAGCTGCGGGCGGCGTTGGGCAGGGGGGGCTACGCCCCCACGCCCCAATGGACGAACCGTGTCTGCTCGTTATAGAAAGAGGGATTTGTGCTTGAGGCTAACTGTGTAGGAGTGCAGCAGCTTAGTAACAGCTGCGCTTTACCGATGTAGTCTCCCGCAAACAAAATAATGCATTCACAGTAAAAATGACACCATTCAGAGAGATCTCCAGCTATATACAACTGCATGACCCACCCAACACGAAAGAAAAAACTTCCAATCCTAATAAATATATTTAAAAAAATGAACGAATATTATAGCATAGCCTTTCATTTACCAGAGCTGGCAATAGAGGCAAAAAGTCTTTACAGTATACACGTCGGACGAACTAAAATACGAATCTAAATATTTAGATTGGTATTGCACAAGTGCCTGACATTTATTGAAAATATGTTCCAATTCTTGTACCCCTCAATGGCATGAAAGCATGCCCTCTTCTACGGGAGCCCGGTGACAGCAGCTACCGGCAGTCGCTCCGACCTTAGGAGGCACATAATTCTTCTGATCTTGTGTTCAATGCCCATTGTTGGGTATGGTTGCATTTTGCCCAAGGCAGCTAAATTTCCATATAGATTACTAAGGAGCTCAGCCTTTTGGTGCTGAAGGAACTCTGCTAGTCCCAGGTGACCTCTGAGGAGGGCTTGAAGTGGACCAGGTCTCACCATTGCTGAGCAGCTACAGTTTTCAGGTCTCGACCTGCGAAAGACTGCACAGACATGCTCAGTCGAGCTGGCGAGATTTCATGATATATTCTACTGGCGAGGTTAAGCCCCGCCCCTCTTCTCCATTGGCTGGCGTCTTAAACGGTGGCCAGCCATTGGAGAAGAGGTCCTAGTGACGTTCTTCTTTTTCTTTAAACCCCGTCCTTTTCAGACTGGGTTCCTTGACTTACGTTTGTGGTAAAAGCTTTCTTATCTTCTTTATGGGTCCAGATGGCCCCATAAAGAAGATAAGAAACCTTTTAAGTCAGCAGGAAGTCCGGGAGCCCAGTCGGAAAAGGAGGGGGCTAAAAGAGAAAAGTTTACGTGAGCGCTTTTTCTATCCTTTGGTGGAGGGTGGGGCCACAACGGTGGCTTCAGAAACTGCATAGATCCTAACTTAATTAACCTGAAGCCCATTTCTCTCATCGCTTCCACTGAAACCACCATGAGATGCTTGAACACTTCCTCAGTGCCTCATAGAACGATGGGATAGGATTGGACAAAGTCTGTGCGCAGTTGCTCTATAACCAGCAGAATGGAACCACTGGGTGCGAAGAATGTAACAGCTGAGAGTCCACCCGTGCCAGGAGTGCAGTCCTCGCAGAGCGGCCGTATTTGCCCCGTTACACTCCCTTTCCGTCTGTTCTTCCAGCCCTCCGAGTCTTTACTCAGCTCTACTTCTGCCCCCTCCCGCCGCTCAACTCACCTTTTCCCGCACTTGGCTTCCCATTCCCTCCTCTCCGACGTCAGTCTCATGCATGGCTTCCTTCTCGTTTGCTCGTTTGCTCTCTGTCATTCTTTCTTTCTTCCTTCCTCTCTTCATCGCTGCCCTGAACCCCCTTCTCTGCTGCCTTTCATCCTCAGACCGCGCCTCCTTTCTTTTCCTTGCCCCCCCGCACTGACTCTGCCCCAGCACTGAGTCTGCCTCGGCCCTCCTGTGTCTGTCATGTTGGGGGAGAGAGCCCCGCCCCCGCACGGACTCTTCCCCAGCCCTCCCGTGTCTATAATGTAGGGGCTGACAGCCCTGCCCCCCGCACTGACTCTGCCCAGCCGTCCCGTGCCTGTGATGTTGGGGCAGACAGCCCTGCCCCCGCATTGACTCTGCCCCAGCCCTCCCATACCTGTCTAATGTTGGGGCAGACACTGCTGTCCCCCGCACTGACTCTGCCCTGCCCCCCGAGGCCCCAGGCTTTGCAGCCCTGAGCTCATGCCCCCTTGAGCCCTCCGGCTCAGCCCGGTCCCTACTTCTGCCCACTCCCGCTGCTCAACTCACCTTTTCCCGCGCTTGGCTTCCCATTCCCTCCTCTCCGGCGTCAGTCTCATGCGAGGCTTCCTTCTCGTTTGCTCCTTTGCTCTCTGTCATTCTTTCTTCCTTACTCTCTTCATCGCTGCCCTGAACCCCCTTCTCTGCTGCCTTTCATCCTCAGACCCCGCCTCCTTTCTTTTCCTTGCCCCCACCGTACTGACTCTGCCCCAGCACTGACTCTTCCCCAGCCCTCCCGTGTCTGTAATGTTGGGGCAGACAGTCCTGCACCCCGCACTGACTCTTACCCAGCCCTCCCGTGTCTGTAATGTAGGGGCTGACAGCCCTGCCCCTCGCACTGACTCTGCTCAGCCTTCCCATGCCTGTAATGTTGGGGCAGACAGTCCTGCCCCAGTACTGACTCTGCCCCAGCCCTCCCATGCCTGTCTAATGTTGGGGCAGACACTCCTGCCCCCGCACTGACTCTGCCCTCCCCCCCCGAGGCCCCAGGTGTTGCAGCCCTGAGCTCATGCCCCCTAGAGCCCTCCGGCTCGGTCCGGCCCGGGGTATAAAAGCGCCGCCGGAAGGCGGGCCGGGTTCTCAAGGCGGGGGTTGGTGCCAGATTCTCCTATTGTGCGGGAGTGACTTCATTTATGAAATGTCCTGATGATGATCCCTGTGATTTAAATGTGGGATCGAAACGCCGTCGACCATATTCATGTGCCATATACAGTTTGTATACTATGTGCAATGTTTATGTAATGGTGCATCTGACAATATCTGTTCACACTGTGATTTAAAAGAACAATTTAGCTTTTTGCCTATAAGCCCTTTCTGTTCACTTTGAGTGTACTAAAGTGTCTATGTGTAATTGAGGTACAGGCTTGTGCCCTACACCGTGATACTGTTGAAGGATATTCTTTCAAATATTTTGTTATGAAAAATACATGCTGACCACTGTCCGGCTGGACAAGTCACCGAAATACGGAATCCATTGTGTCTGTATTTATTTACTTGGTATATCCTGTGTTGCATGGGACCACTGTTGTTATTTTTAAAAAAAATCACTAAACAATCTGGCATTCAGCAGAAATTGATATGCCCATATTCCCAGCAGTGTCCCTGCTTCTTTAAAAGAATACAAGGTTTCCATTCAAATACGTCTCTCATAACTACACAACCCTTATCATTTTATTCTGCTGCCATTATTTCATTCAGCTGTAAAATGCCCAAAACTAAATTCTTAACACAATAGTAAGCAGGAAAGAGACTCCATGCCCAACTGCTACCAGGGCAGGGACATATATATGGGCCATATCACCATTGCAGCCATCTAAAGGCGTATCTTTTCACCATGTGCCTCAGATAACCACTTGCATTTGTGATGCAAACTCTGTGCAAAGCGCTAGGATGAGATTTACTATCAAACGCAAATCCTGATTTGCATTCAATAGTATCCCAAAATTAATTCAAAATGGACCTGCTTTGCATTATTTTGCGTCAAGTGGATGTTACATAGGTGGTGCATGGGTATTCCCATGCCACTAGCCATGAGTTTTAGATGCAAATCCATATTCAAAAACATTGGTAGAGAGGAATTTGCACCACAATCTTACGCCTCCTCAAGACAGGCATAGCAAGAAAACCTGTTTTCATTTCCACTGGTGTGTTTTTTACTTTGCATGTGTGCTGTATTGTACTGTACACATACAAAGTGGGAAAAGCCTTAAAGCATAGTTTTTGTATGGGAAGGTATTTGGGCCTCACTCTCACAGTTTCCTTCACTAGGTATCATTGGCTCTCACTCACGTTTACTCACACACACCTGCTTACACATCATCCGTGGCCGGTCCACTGGGAATGAGGTTCCACCCCAACACCACCACCTTTTGTCCCTCAAGAAAAGAGTCTTTCAGACTGAGCAAAGGTCAGCCTCACAGACACTCTTCATTTTCAGGTCAGGCAGCCAGGAGCTAGACATGTGCTAAATGCACAAGCTCCTGGTTGCCAGAGCTGAACTTTGCTGGGCTGAGGATGTCACAGCTCTTCCGGGCGTGACCTCATCATCTTAGCAAAGGTCCTTGAGGCCCTCCTCCTCAGTGATGAGGGGCAGTGTCACTCATTGCCTCGGACCTTGGCGCTTCACTTTTAAGCCCTGAAGCACCCAGGGTCGAGTGTCAATCAGTGACACTTCATTATGGAGTGGGGTGGGGTCAGCAGTCTCACTGACTCCATCCCACTCTGGGACGAAGCTGGGACTGCTGCCTTTCCCCATTGGCTTACCTTAGGTCAACCAATGAGGGAAGGCAGCAGTCCCAACCCTCATAGGGCCTAAGAGGCAGATCTTCATGTAAGTGATTTTCTTTTTTTAAATTAATATATGGTGTGTGCATGTATGTTTTAATATTTGGTAATGAGTGTTGTGAATGGATGTGTGTGTGTGCGCGCGCGTGTGAATGCATGGGTGTGAGTGAATTTGTATCTGTATGTGTGCATGAGTGCCCGTCTGCCCCCTCCCTCCTTAAATCACTGCCTGCCACAGTTACACATACATGCACATGCTAACACAAACTTGTGTTCTTATCTCACATACACACACTCTCACCTGGAAGCATGCAGATAAAATACTTTACAAATGTTTTTACTTACCAGAGCTGCCACCAAAGTCCTGTTCCTGCTAAGTGTACTCCACATTTTATTATATTAAGAGTTAATAAATAATTCAGTGTTATTCACTGTTAGTAAAAAAGAAAAACGTGCTGAAAATAAGGAATGCGGAGGTACCCCTGTATTCTTGTCACTGATTTTGCCTTGCCACCTCTGAGGTCAGGGGTTGCAATGGCAGTGCCACGGGCCGCCAGGGGCAAGCCAAAGTGACCCCTAAATTATGTCCATGCTGAAAATATAAAAAAAGATGCCATTTCATTTAGGTGACACTATTCACAAGGTACATATTGTAATGAAGAAATACTAGTATGATTTTTTAATTATTCATGTGCATTTTCTCCATAGATTTGATTCATTCATCCTCTATATAAATGAGGGTGATGTCAATAGGAAGACAGGGGGACAGTTTCGGCTGGATAGTGGGTGGGAGGACATTTTTTGTATGTAGGTATATGTGTGCATGTGTAAGAAAAACTTGATGCTTTAGTTCTAAACATCATGCACCACAATATATTCTACAACATTGATCAAGAAAAAATGGCTCATGAGGAGTAACGGATAGGAAGTTCACTGGGGCAGGAGTGAAATGATACAAAGTAAGAGATCATAACTACGGTCCTCACCAGATTTTCAGCAAAACCACCAACTAAGCAGGTCATTCCCTCTAAAGTCCCTAGTATGTAATATGTCCTTGTGTGGACATTCTGGAATTTTTACATATATTCGGCCTGCAATAACTGAGTTGGACTCTCCTGAATATAATGTTCAATCAGCTGTCCCCCAGCCTGTTTTCTGGGACAAAGTTAGTTACCTGCTTGTGGACTATTCTTATTTCTTCTTGCAGAATCACATCTTAACACTGATGTCTGTGGCTGCTCGGATCTACAAACACCCGAGCCTGAAGAACTCGGTGAGCCTGGTGGTGGTGAAGGTGTTGGTGGTGGATGATGAAGAGCAGGGGCCTGAGGTATCGGATAATGGTGATCTCACACTGCGTAACTTCTGCAGCTGGCAGCAGCGCTTTAACACTCCCGGTGACCGCCATCCAGAGCACTACGATACAGCCATCCTCCTGACCAGACAAGTAAGGGAAGCCGCCTTCTCAGAACTTGCTCTCAACCTGATCTTTGTCATTGCATTTCACAAAGTGCTGCCACCAACAGAAAGAATGGTAGACTTACCTAGATGGTACCACTTTGAATAAATCCAGAGAAATATAGTCAATGGAGCATAACTCCCTTGATTTGTGCTCAGAGTGTCCGTCCTGATACGGACGGCCAAACCCACATGTGCACTGACAGCAGTGTTGAAATACTCGCCCTCCAGCCTTTCGTCGTCTACCTCTGGCACAAGACTCGTTTTAAAAATAAAACAATGATAACCCCTTGTTATTATCGTTTTATTTTTTCAGTCTTGCGGCTGCTGGCAAGAGGGGGGGTGGGTGACGCTACTTCGCCATAGTGGATGACTACCACTGATGAACAGTTTAGCGTCTTGCTCATGTGTAACCTGTTCAGTGGTGTACTAACCATGAGCAACTTGCTCAAGGGCATCCAGCTATGATTGTTCCAGCTATGATGGTTGTGCACACGAAACCTTTAAACCCTGCACCTAAATCTAAAAAATTAGCAAAGATGCACATGTTTCACAGATTCTGTTTGAATTTGATTTTCTTTAGTGCTAAGGTATAAGATACTATGTATGTTTCATATTTTTGATTCATTCAAAAAAAACTTTTTGAGCTGACGAAGCATTGTTTCTTTTCTTCTCTTCAGTGGTGGGCTTATGATTGTGATTCTTCACACTTGTGCAAACCTTAAATGGCTGTAAAAACTCACCACCTTGTAACACTTTGGACAGGTTATTGGGCTTTCCTGATTACAGCCTATTTGTTTTATGAACAATTACTTTGCATAAAAATACTCATCTTGCCTTGTAGGACATCTGTGGGCATACAACTTGTGACACCCTTGGAGTGGCAGACATTGGGACAATGTGTGATCCCAACAGAAGCTGCTCCGTTATTGAAGATGATGGGCTCCAGGCTTCATTCACCTTGGCTCATGAGTTGGGTAAGTCCTCAGAAATCCAGGCCTTTCCTTGAACTTTGGCGACCAATGCAATTTCTAAAATATATTTGTCTGGTTACATTCTTTCTAGAAGTCTACATTGTTCCAATGCTTTCAAGTCTTTAAACTGGGGAGCACCAGCTGCTTGATGGGTCGCAGCATGGTTTTAGATGTGATCACAGCACAGAGACAGCGCTAACCTCAGTAATCAACAATTTTTGTGTTCAGGCGGATGCAGGTCACACCACACTGTTGATTCTTCTTGACCTTACCGCTGCCTTTGATACCCTATCTCCCATGAGACTGGTGGAACGGCTCAGTGAGATAGGGGTTAGAGGCACGGCCCTCAAGCTACTTACCTCCTTCCTTAGTAATCGGGCACAAATAGTGAAAATGGGTCAATTGTACTTGGCTCCCAACCAGCTGCTATGTGGAATCCCTCAGGGCTCCTCCTTGAGCCCAACCCTTTTCAACATTTATGTCGCCCCACTGGCCAAGGTTGTCAGATCCTTTGGACTGGAGGTGTTATCCTATACAGACAACACGCAAATCATGGTCTCTATTACCCATAGCATTAGGGAATCCGCAACTAATTTCAAAAGCTGTATGAAAGCAGTCTCCTCTTGGATGGTTCAGAACTACCTTAAACTCAATGAGGACAAAGCAGAGGTCTTGATCTTTGGAAACCAACAGAACATCTGGTTAAATGATTGATTGCCAGATATGCTTGGGTCTTGCCCTTGGAAAAAATCTAGGGGCCATAGTGGACAACTCCCTCTCTTTGAGTCCTCAGGTTAATAGAACGGTGTCCACCTGTTTTGAGATTATCAGGACACGCAGGAAAATCTCCCATTTCCTGTCTTTCACCTCCTGAAAGCAGGCTGTTATTGCCTTAGTGCTGTCAAAATTGGACTATTGTAATGCCCTCTATTTGGGCATTAACAAGGGCCTTGTTTGTCGTCTGCAGCTGGTGCAGAATGCCACAGCCAGGCTGATGATGGATCTCCCTAAATACCACTCAGTCTCGGTTTCTGTCAGCAAGCTGCATTGGCTCCCTCTAAACCGTAGAATTATGTTCAAAGCTCTCTGTCTTCTTCATAAGGCCTTCTACGACCTAGGTTCAGATGGCATCAGAGGGCTTTTCAGGCTCTATATTCCCACTAAACTGCTTAGATCAGCCAGTAAAAACTTGCTGGCTGTCCCCAGGTTCAAGAGAGCTAGATGAGGAGGCATAGCCTTCTCCATCGCCGCTGCCAGGCTCTGGAATTCCCTCCCTGCTGATATTTCTGGGCAAGTGTCTCACACTCTTCCATAGGGCTCTGAAAACCCTCCTGCAGCACCTTGACGCCTTTGGGCTAAGTTTTCTCTTTAGAAGATTAATATTAATTCATTTAAGTTACAAATCTCTAGTAAGACATTATCGGATAAAAGACATATTTTGTCTCTATATCCACAGCCACCTTTCAACATATGCCATACACACTAAAGAAAGGCCCTGGAAGCAATATTAACATTCAACTACGGAATGTGCCCTAAACATAACAAGATGTACATTTACTCTAACAGCAATAGACAATCACTCACATCTTGATCCCATTACTACATTCTTCACATGTTCCTATCAAACCCATGGTCTCAGTACTGTAAAACCACACACAACTGTTTGAATATACCTCAAACCTAACCTGAAGTACCTCTCATTCCATTTCAAGTCAAGTCAAACCACTTTATTCGATTAATTAAAATCATAAAAGTATGCTATACATATACAAAATGGTTAAAAATATTGTTAACAATATGTTATACAAGGTAAAAACACAGTACAAAAGGCAATTAAAAATCATTAACAATCAATTCCATGATTAAAGCCATTGGTCAGTATACATAAAATGTATCTTAAGAGGATTGAATTACTTGTGCAGCTTCCTGTCTAACCCGCCTGCTTCTAACAGACGCAGCAAGGAAGCTGGCAACACAAAACATGATTTCAGGGGATTCCAACAGTTGTAAAAACAGTAGAGCGGGTTTACTCTGGATAAAATTCATCTTTTTCAGTAATGGAAGAATAAACCTTTTCCTGGCCTCATGGTACAAAGGACAAAAAATCATAAAGTGCAAGGTGTCTTGGGAAGAAAAGTCATCATATTTGCACGGAGAAGCGTCCTCGAGCCTACTCCAGCCCTGCAAATCCCATAGTACCTTATGTATTTAGTTGAACCGGAACCTTGTCAATAGCCATCTATGAAAAGAATTAGTCACTATGGACAAGTAAGGAGACATCGCTGATGACAAAGTAACCAGAACATGGCCCCTGACCGATGGTTTACATAATTCTACTGCTTCCCGCTCTGCCTCACTTAGCTTAGTAAAATTAGTTTTTACCCACGCTAAGTCAGCCTTACATAAAGATTCTGGATTAGATAAAATCTCAGGGCGCCCCGTATACACAGCTAACATTTTTATATAGGACAGCCACTGGATTTCCTTCATGTTATCTAAATTGATACAGTCCTTTAGAATCTTGTGATTTAGGGAAAGGTTCGAATTCAACCAAATTTTGATCCATAGCAGGATAGAGGCTATCTTAATTATGTCTGTTATATATCCTATCCCCAACTCAAGATGGACAGAGTGAGTAGCTGTGGATTGTGGAAGGCCTAAGAGGGACAGTAGAAATGTATTTTCTTCTGTTTGAATGAGGTCGGGTTTGGTAAACCCCCATATTGCTGCACCATACTTTGCGATTGAAATAGTCTTAGCTTTATAAATTGCCAGGATCGCCTCATAGAGTTTCCCCCCCAATCTTTTAGCGAATCCTAACACTGCAGCAGAAGAACTTCTCACTGCATTTACCTTTATTGAGAGCTGTGGGGACCATGTTCCCCTATCATCAAAAACTACTCCCAAATAGGTAAATACTTTTACTCTGGTGATTTCTTCACCGCCACAGTAGAAGGTCTTAACTTTATTTTTTGAGGCACCCAACGACATAACAT
This sequence comes from Lissotriton vulgaris, assembly GCF_964263255.1. Classification (NCBI taxonomy): domain Eukaryota; kingdom Metazoa; phylum Chordata; class Amphibia; order Caudata; family Salamandridae; genus Lissotriton; species Lissotriton vulgaris. Next base: position 1,195,849,038 of record NC_141687.1, on the reverse strand, counting down.
GAGATTTGCCTTTATTTACCACCAGATCCAGGCTTTTCATAAAATCCCCAAAAGAGTCCAGCAATCTTTGTAGGCCCAGCGGAGTCCTTGCTAATAAGACGGCATCGTCGGCATAGAGGAGCACCGGGACCGGTGTTCCTCCCATGTGCGGGATGTCAGGAGTGGCTGTTAACAAATTTACCTCCAACGGGTTTACGTACAGCGTAAACAACATGGGGGGCCAAGATGCATCCCAGACGCACCCCTCTACCAGATTTAAAACTTGATGTGCATTTCCCCTCATTCGTCATCCTAAGTGAGGCATTTAGGTCCCTATGTAACTCGGCGAGAAAATACACAAGGAACCGATCAAGGCCCATCTCCAGGAGCATTGTCCACAGCCTTGACCTATTAACTAGATCAAAGGCCGTGGACAAGTCCATAAAGCCCAAGAAAATAGAGCCCCTTGACGCCTTTGTGTATTTAGCTATAATTAGTTGTAGGTTCAGACATTGGTCCTCCGTGCTCCTCCCCGCTCTAAAGCCATACTGGGTGTCGGACAGTATGCTGTTGTCCGAAGCCCACCCTGTTATCCTTGCTAGAATAACCTTCCCTAAGATTTTAATGGAGGAATCCAGCAAAGATATAGGCCTATAGAATCTAGGGTCTCCCCTTTGACCCTTCTTAAACACTGGAATTATTATCAAACAGGACCATGACTTAGGGGATCCTACACAGGCCGAGGTATTGAAGACATTAGTCAAGATATTTTCCCAGTACATAGGGTTTGCCTTGTACATATCTGAGGGTACCCCATCCGGGCCTGGTGCCTTTCGTCCTGCTGTGCCCTCAGGTTCAGAGGCTGTGGCCACAAAGGTCTCCAGCTCTAGATGACTTCCATACATTTTTTCAAAGTGGCTCAACCAGTCCTCCTCTGCAATATTTACATCTAAGACAGTATTTTGAGGATAGGAAAACAAGGGGGTATTAATAATAGACCAAAACTTGGCACTATCTTTTAGGGTTGCTTTATCCATAAGCTCAGCCCATGCTTCGTGTTTAATTTCGGTTTTCCTTGCCTGAACTACTCTTGAATACTCTCTCCTTAGCTGAGCCACCAGACCTTTATTCCTAGGTTGATCCTGAAGAGCTTTTTTGAGTAGGTTATGGAATTTAGTACATTTGTGGTCGAACCAGCCCATTACCGGTTTATTTTTTGCTGCTCGACAATTGGACGTAAGTTCTTTGGCCACTTGGGAGCAGATTACTTCATATGAGGCTATTACATCCTCCCCATTAGAGAGGGGATCTCCACAGATGTTTAATTCCTGGGCAGCCTTGACGGTAATGATATGGAAAAAATCCTCTGGCACAACCTTACTCCAATTTAACCTCCCCCCCTGATCTTTGGCTTTAACCTCCACTACAGCCTGTGGCGGAATAGTTTTATTTAAGAGAAAAAAAACATTTATTAACTCAATCACCACTGGATTGTGGTCACTAAAAGGAGAAGGTATAGCATTATACGAGATTACATATTTTAAAAGTCCTGAGGAGAGAAATATGTAGTCAATGATTGTTTCACAATCCCTACCTATATACGTGGCAAAAAAAAAAACCTGCATCAAACAAATGATTATTAGACAGGAGTTTCTCAATGCTTCCCCCTTGTGATTATGCTCGAAATGCTGCGGGGATGTGAAATCTGGTCCATCATTATCAATTAATAGACAGTTCTGACTACATAAATGCACATTAAAATCGCCCAACAAGATATATTGGCAAAAAGGGGTTTGCTTTACATTATAAGTATTTAAAAAATCTGTCAACCAAACCAAATGTTAATTTGGGGAATCCCCTTCCTGCGAATTATAGCAGTTCACTAGAATTAATTTAGTGTTATTTGTCAGACACAGTTCCAGAATAAGAAAATTATGGGAGGCACAATCTACCCTTTTAACTCTCCCCCTTACATTCACAGAGATCAATAGCACAAGGCCCCCTCTATCTCTCCCTGCTGACGATCTCAATGCAGGAACAAAATGTGAAGTGAAACCATCCACCCAAAAATCACAGTCCTTATCCCAAGTCTCTTTGAGAGCCACAATATCATGTTGTTTAACAATATTTAACCAGTTATTATCATCTCTCTTGGAACGCAGACCAGCAACGTTCCAACTTATCATCTTAACCGCTTCCCCCTCGGCATTGCACACATTTACGGGGTTACCGTAAGTATTTGGAGAGATTAATGAAATATGATCAGGTACCAAGGAACCAAATCTGGGGGGGTCTCGTCTCCTGGTCCCTCACTAGCCTCTCGTCAATCGCACATCTCTAGGCCGTAGAGTGCATCGAATCTGTTATGTGTGACAATGTTGGGCCCATATTTGAAATAATTCTCTCCACCGGGTCCCTGCATTGAGCCTGGCGTCTGGGCCATGACTTGTATATATGGTCTCAGTCTAGCACTATGTGGGGGGACTCTAGTTAGTTGATTGTAGAAGAACCCAAGTGGACTCATACAAATACTATTAGCATCGTACGACATAGAGGCTGCCCTTAACAAGACTGTGGCCACATGTTGTGGGTGTCTAAAATTTACAATTATGCAGTCCCCATTACACGACTTTCTGGAGGGGCCAATCCAGTTGGCCCTTCTAGTTGTTAAAATATCAGAGGCAAAATTTATAAGGAAACCACACCTCCTATTCAACCACGACACTGTTTTGTTTTTGAGGGAATCATGCGATTCCTCCGATGTCTGGGCCGAGTGCAAATCATGGGGCGGGACATTGGTTAGAAAAACTACGTAGGGAGTACAATCCAGGGGAAGGTTTATAAATCTACTTCTCCTTCTTCTTCAACAGGGTTGTTGCTAGATGTACCATCAGGCCCTGTTGTCGGTCGTGTAGCTACACTCACTACAGTAGTAGGGCCGGGGTAACTGGGTCAGTTCTAGTAATGTGCTAAGGGAAGTGCTGCTGATTTTCAGCCGTAGCTTCCTGCTCTGCCCCACCTGTGCCCTTCCCAGTCGGTTTTATACTATCCGCCTCTGCTAATTGTTTGGCTATCAGGCCTCCTAGCCTCTTTACTTCGGCAGTAACACTGTCGAGTTTGCGCACTAGGGGTTGGACATACTCTTCTAATTTTGCTTCGATCTTGGCTTCCAGGGAGCGAAGTAATTGGGCAAATAGGTCTGGGCTTATTTTATTGTTAGCCACGTTACTTTCTTCCTGTATTATAATAGACTCATCAATGTTGTTTTTTGCTGGTATGGAGGTATCTACCCTTCTTTTTGTATGCTTCCCCCTCTTTTGCTTTGTTGTTTCCTGCAGGTTCTAACTGGTCTAGTGATAGGCAGTGCCTCCTCATTGTCCACACCCAGCGGTGTTTAAAACTTCTAAATGAGGCTGGATGTGAACCTGGGCTACCACCGTGGTAACCACAGTGGGACCTATTTCAGGGGTGGCAACCTCTGGGGGATCCTCCAAAGGGATCAGGGAATCTTGGGCAGGGTCAGGTGGGCTACCCCTACCTAGCGAGGCCCTTCTATCATTATTAATTTTATTTACCATCTTCACCAGGTAGTTTTCAATGGGGCCTACCCCCGATACAAATTTATCCTTCGAGGCACTTGGCATGGTTTTCCCAATTTTCCTAGATTAAATCTACTTGGGGAAATAAAGCAGGGTATGTGTCCTGAGCTGTACAGTGGGGAGGACAAGACAAGAAAGAATTAGTTACCACACACTCTACCGTGTGAAAACTTTACAAAATGACAATGTCCTAGATCTCCAGCAAACCCGACACAATTCGGACAGAGTCTATGGCCCTGCCCTGTCTCTTTCTGTCATAGACTGTCATAGACTGTCCCGCCCTTGTCCCGGGCTTCTCCTCGGCTTCCCTGCGCGCTCCCGCGACGAGGGGAGTAGCGCTGCTGTTTATGCGCCTCCTGGCGCGAAATTGCGGTGCGCGGCTTCCGGCCGCTGAGGGTGCTGGGAATGGTAGTCCCGTGGTCCCCAGGTCCCGCTCTCTGTTCTGCGGCGGCACTCGGTGGCAGGGAGTGCGGCGGCGGGAGGCAGGCTGGATCGGCGGTTCTGGACTTTTTCACACCGGTTTGGCCCCACAGGTAGGAGTGCGGCAACACCCCGTAGATTCAGCGATCTCCCCCGCTCTGCCAGGAGTAGCGCTGCTGTTTATGCGCCTCCTGGCGCGAAAATGCGGTGTACGGCTTCCGGCAACGGAGGGTGCTGGGAATGGTAGTCCCGTGGTCCCCAGGTCCTGCTCTCCGCTCTGCGGCGGCACTAGGTGGCAGGGAGTGCGGCGGCGGGAGGCAGGCTGGATTGGCGGTTCTGGACTTTTTCACACCGGTTTGGCCCCAGAGGTAGGAGTGCGGCAACACCCCGTAGATTCAGCGATCTCATTCCATTTACTTCAGCAGCATTTTGACCTCCACTGATGCTCAATTAGTTTTCGTTCTCATCATTTTGGCCATTTAAAGCTGCTTTATCAGTACACCTCACTACCTTCTAAAGGTGGTAAAGGTTAATAAAATTCAGTGGTGTGACCACAAATAGAGAAACCAAGATCTACAGTTGGTTTACTGTCCAGATGTAATTCTGACTCCTAAATATCCCATTAGAGTTTGGAGATGGCCATTAAATCGCAGCGTTTGAGTTGTTTTATTTCCATCTTTGATGTACCTAGTCACGTTTTGACCTGATCGTTGGATAGAGACGGTCCTTATGCATGTGATGTATCATCTAATTCTCATTTTGGACTCGTTTGGAGGCCCTAGTTAGCGAAGAACTGCATTTATAAGATGCTGATTTCTGGTTCTCAGTTTGAATGTTACATGTGTCTCCCAGTGCTCTCTGCTTCTTGAGACATTTCATGTGCACTCAAGGCTGACTCTAAAGGAAAAGAATCTCAAAAGGTATTTAGGTCTAGATATTTGTACACCGGGTTGACCTCTCATGCTTATCACCATTACAGCTTGCAAATCTTTGGGCAATGACTGTGTACCGTTCAAAGAACTCACAATCCATAAAGCAGATCTCTGGTGGCCGGTGGAGTAAGAAATTCAACCTTTAATAGACAGGGCTTAACTTCTTTGGTACCAAGTATCCACAACTCATTTCTGCCACAAGCATGCAAACCCGTTGCCTGATTCAGGTCACGGGATAAGCCAAGGCTCATGTCACTCCTTTAAGATTCATTTGGATGTTTTTCATGATTTTTGTATAAACTATTATTCTTAAATGCATGTTCATTGCGTTGTTCTTATTGTGAAGTACTTGAATGGGGCTAACCCTCTACCATAAATGGAAGCATTTGCAAAGAAAGTAGGTTTGTGTTTAATGTGCTAATGCATGTTGCATAAGAATTGTCAAGTCTGACCAGAAAAGCATACAGGATCAGAAACTCCCTAGTTGTAAAGAATTCCAGCCTTTAGTTCAATGCAAGCACTGGAGCAGAGGTGGAAGGAAACACCCCAACAGCTAATAGCGTTAGGTGAGAGGTGAACACTTCACTGGGCTGAGCTAGGACATGATTGGCAAAGTCTGGAGTCAAATGACTGAAAGAGGCTGGCCGAAGAAAGCCAATGGGGGAAATGTTCAAAACCAAAGGCACTCTGTTGCAAGTTGAGGGGTAAATTCCAATCCCTTTGCAAACAAAGGTTTGCAAAAAGTTTGGAATTATGAATTGCGTGATAATGATCACACCCTTGCAGTTTTCATCTAATAGATTCTGGCAGGTCAAACTTCAAGAATCCTATCAAGGGAAAAGCGCCATAAAACAGCAAACCATGTAGAATTCAGTGTCTTAAATACAGAGTCCACATGTTATGCCTCATTTTAAAGGTGTAAACTCAAAATAGGTGGTATTTATTACGTGTTAAAAACATCACCCTGGGGTAACAGTATTTATGCTCCCTGCTGTAAATACCAAACCACTTTCTGAAAACCTTCTAATGAACGCCTATGTAAATTGTAAGTAACAGGCCTGCTTGACAGATGAGCTGTCAACACCAAGACCTAATATAGTCGCTGTCTTATTGATCCTCTGTTGTTATAACAATGAATTCAGGAATCTGCTACTACAGATTCAAATAATTTTGCATCCACAAAAACAAGCCGGGCTGCCAAAGCACTCATTTATAATTCAAACCTTTTTAGAAGACACACGTTCCAAACACGAATCTCAAATACAATAAAACCACAGTTATTTGGTTCCAGTCCACATCTGTATAACTCTGAAGAAACCCAGTGCAGAGAGACGATGGCACGTTCACATAGTTCTATGTATCTCATCGTAACGCTCTCTGTTGTGCAGTTGCGTCAATGAAAACTATTACATGAATGAATACGTCATATGGATATGTGCCAAACAGTTCATTCTTTCTTTCTAATATTAAATGAGTGCACCGTGGCCAGAAAAATGTTGGAGAAGAATTAGAAATGTATTGCACTATAGAGTTCGAACTGAATGACGGGGGGTGATGAGTTCCCTGTCATCATAAATCTAAATCACTTTTTTGCACCCTTGTGATAGGACACGTGCTCAGCATGCCCCATGACGACTCCAAGACCTGCGAAAAACTCTTTGGTGATCTGGGGAAGCATCACATGATGTCGCCAGTGTTCATCCACCTAAACAAGACCCTGCCCTGGTCCCCCTGCAGTACCATGTACCTCACCGACTTCCTGGACAGCGGACACGGTAAGAGGAGCCAAGATGAGTTCCATCTTCTAAAACTAAATGTAGGCAGATGGTTGTGAGTAGTCTTTGCCTATTCGCTCAAAAAAATACTGAATCCCAAAAATCCTGCTGGTACACCTACAAATTAGAAAGTACAAGACAAGCACTACAGGTTATCTGTGAATGCTGAACCTAAGCACTCTTCTTGGTTGACGAGATAGGGATGGATGTCTCCATCCCTAAAGTCAAGCACTGGGACGCAGCCCCAGCTTTCAGGTCCTACCATAGCTGAGATTTCTATTTTTTATACGTAGCACCACATTTAACCACAATAAGCATAGCCGACTCTGAGAAGTACTGCTATGACACGCTCAGTGCGAGAAATACCTGCCCAGCTTGAGAGTACTTCTATGGCACCGTCTTCATCCAGGGTCCCAAAGCAAAGCCTCAGCAGCGAGCTCGATCAGCAAAGTGTCTGTGCGTGATTGTACTACAAGGCGCGCTCTTGGAATCCAATCATTTCTGGGTGCTCCTAATATTGACATATCAAGTGTCTGAGGTTCAAGTAGATAAAGTAACGTTTTCAACCTCACATAATGTGATAGGGCAGCGAAACCAGGATACAAACCTGAGTCTTCTCATTCCCTGACCTGGCACCAACTCCCTGGAGTAAATTTTTCGCTTGGACTTCATTTATTTCACCTCTCAGCAATCATTATAGAGGTTTTCCAGCAGGTTATGTGGAAGCAGAAGCCATTGGTTCCATGTCACCGAACATTTCGGTTTAAACCCGGAGTGAAGATCCAGCTGCAGACGATGTTTTTTTGTTGTAACATATTTTTACTTTCATTTCTACCCATGACCAATAAAAAGGTTTCACCGTGGTTTTGAAACAATACTTAAAAACAACAGCTGCCATGTCCCTTACCGAATATTAAACCACTGCGCATGTGCAGAATGCAATCTCAGGTGTCCGCACCTGGATCAAAATCCTGATCCCATGGGTCGTGTGCTAAGCATATGGCAAGTGGGGATGTGCATATGTGCTTTCAGTGTCATCTTCAAGACAAACGGGAATAAATACCATATTGCTCTCAGAGGAACAGAATTTATGGTTTGTTGTATTTTCACCTGAAGAAGTAATAAACAAAGGTTTTCAACCAGATAGAATCAGAGCATAAGGGGTTAAATCTGCTGAGCAAGATAAAGGATTATTTAAGGGTCTTTCCCCCGGCCTACGTAATCGTGGCTGATGTCACTGGTAGGGTCAGCCCTCCTGTGCGATGTAGCAGAGGGGACAGATACTGTGACTTTCCATCCAAAGGAATGTGGGTAAGCCTTATGACCTGGGTTACCTCTGCAGGTTGTTCTGCAGGAGGGGCGATGGTGGGGGCGGGGGCGAGGGGAGTGGGGTTGTTAGGGTTGCCACGTAACCATTTTCATTTATTTTACTTTTGACTTTTGTGTTGACCTTGACATGAGTCTCTAAAGGCTGGTAGCCTCTAATATACTGTTACTAGAGTGCAATAAGAAAGGATAACGTTGTTATGACTCTTTTTGAGGAATACAGTCTTTCTTTTAATAACCAATTTCCCTGTAATAGTGATATATGACACACCTGTTTCTTTAACTTTGGCCATCACTTTTTACAGAAATAAAGCTGTCCGCTTTGAGGATCATTGACATCTTCTCTTACCATTCCTGATCTTTTCATCTGCCCCATCACTGGTTCATTTTCAGCCAATATTTAAACACATTTCCTAAACTCTGTCCTTCTAACCAATCTATTGACTCTGCTCATTTACATATGTTGGTCTGGCTTTGTCCCCAATAGCCCTACAGGCTGCTCTGTCATGTGCTACTGAAGAACACCCTTGTTTCCTCCCCACAGGAGATTGCCTTCTGGACTCTCCCGCCAGCCCCATCCTGCTCCCAGCAGACCTCCCAGGCCGGGCCTCCTTGTACGGCCTGGACAGCCAATGTCAGCAGGTCTTTGGAAAAGAGTTCCGTCACTGCCCCAACACAACGGACCAGGACATTTGCTCCCAGCTGTGGTGCCGGGTGGAATTCGAGCCTATGTGTCACACCAAAAACGGCAGCCTGCCCTGGGTAGATGGAACTCCCTGTGGGGACAGAAAACTCTGCCTGGAAGGGAAATGCTTGGATGAAGAAGATGTGTTGAAGCCAAAGGTGAGACAATGCGAATGCTCATTGCTTGTTTCTCCGCAGCACTCACCAAATGTAGGGGAAATAGATGGCTTTACCTGCTCTGCTTTCTGTGTCACATGATCAAAAAAAGAAAGAGCAAAAGGAAGCCCTGATTATTGCGCAGGCCTAGCTTCACTTTGTGGCCAGTGTTGTTCTGTTTGCTGCGCCATGACGAGATAGGAAAACTGATACTTTTGAAACCAAAAACAATAAACCTGTCAAAAAGTCTTCATATTGGAAAGACAACGCCAAACTGCATGGAAAGGATGGCGGTGTGCTTTAAATATCAACAATGTTGTGTCCCTCCTCATATACACAAGCAGAATACATAGAATGCATCTTTTTTTCTACAAGTATATCTTTGAATGTGCGCCTAATCTATGGTGGTTCGGTAAATAAGCGACAGACAAAGAAAAACAGATATTGTAAGTGATATATTGATACAGTGTAGAAGATTAGATATTGGGTGAAATGTAATTTGTTAAAGCACTGTGCGTGGGTCTAGCCCGCAGATAAATGCAACGTAGCAGTAGTAGTAAAAGTATGTTTATTAGACCATTGGTCTCCAAACAGAATACATATTACAATAAATAGTTTAAAAACATGTATAAAAAATTCCGCAAATACTTTAAGAGAGACAAATTTTCATACAGCACTACACCCATATTGTAATCAGCAATACAATGAAGCTTTAACTTAGGGATAGCGTTCCGCCCTAGACACAATTTTCTAGAGCGTGACCTACTATTACTTCATGCCAATTTCTATCCAACTATATTTGGATCCAACAGAGTCCTTTTTACCGCCTTCATATATTTTGCCATGGCGATTGCTATATCAAGATTTGGCATGTCGGTAAGTAGGTTAATTGCTAAGAGGCGCTCAGTTATACCATATTTTAAAAACAAGGGTCGCAAAAACAGTTTCCGCTGTGACACCCATTTTTGACAGTCTAGTAAGATATGTAGATTATCACACTTGGTACCTAATCCACAGCGGCATTTACCATCCGGTTGTACCAATTCTGCTTTTCTGTTTCTCAAAGAAACCCAACAGTTAATCCCTATTCTCCATCGGAGCACCTCAGCTCTTAATCCAGCATTAGGTAGTGTATCCAAATAGGGATACCATGTATCATTCTCCCAGCTATTTATCATATAATGGACTGACACTTTCTTTTTCAAATATATCATATCATTTTGCCTGGATATTTCTCTTCCTGCTGTTCTAAGCTCCGCATTGGAGGCTTCAACCGACAGAGTCGCCTGGTCAAATTTTACATTTAAGTTTTTACACAGTGCACACAATTTCATTCTGATCCTGCTGGCCCAATTTAATTCACTGTGCAAGATCTCCTCTTTACACCATTGTGACACTTTTGTGACTTCCTCGGATCCCAATCTTTTCCAAAATCTTAAAAGGGCCACTTGTACCTGTATGTTCCATGAGGTCACGCCTAATTCCAAGCGGATTGCCTGAATCATGGAGGAGCCGGGTAGTGACATCAACGGTTTTACACATTTCCCCTCCTCAATGTCCCAATTATTCTTCCCGCTCAAATATAGAACTTCGGCTCCATACTGCACTTGTGGGGGTATCATTGCCTTATAGGCTTTCAGTAATGGTCTATGTGACATATCCCCGTAAACTTGGCTAAATTTCCTTAGCCCGCATCCTGATGTATGGGCTTTGGCAGTCTGGGCTACTAAATGGATATCCCATTTAAAGACTTTTCAAACCAAATACCGAGGTATCTGTACTCATTCACACTTTCTAGTTTAGTAGTTCCCAGATACCAATTAAAATTCAGGGTTTTGTTCCCAAAACATAGAATTTTAGTTTTATCCATATTTACCGTCAGGCGTTTAGCCAAGCAATATTTATTGAAGGCAGCTAGCTTCCTTTGCAATCCGATTTCTGTTTGGTCAAAGATTACCAAATCATCGGCGTACAGCAGACAGGACAGATGTTTCCCATGCATTTTGGGGCTAGCACTTCTACTCACTTCTAGAATAGATGGGAGATCAGCTAGGTATATTGCAAATAATAAGGGGGCTAACACACATCCCTGTCTTAGGCCATTCTTAATCAATATTTTAGGAGTCAAGGCTCCGTCTACATCTTTAATGACTTGCGCCCAGTTATGTTTATGTAACTCCTGGATAATTTTTAAGAGCCCCTCGGGGATATTAAGTTTTCGTAGGGACACCCACAGGCAATTCCTGTCTATTAAGTCGAATGCTGCGCGGAAGTCTACGAAACAGCAGCATAACTTCCCCTGCTTTTCCACAGACTTCCTTGCAACCGCCCACAATGCGAAGCAGTGATCAATCGTGGAGTGCCCCTTCTTGAAGCCTCCTTGCTCCACTGGCACGATCGACCATCGCTCCGCCCAGTCATTCAAACTGCCCAAAATTATTTTGGAGAATACCTTTTCCCCAACATCCAGCAAATTAATGAGTCTATAATTTTTGGGTGCTTTTCTATCGCCTTTCTTGTGGATCGGTCTGATTACTGCTCCCCTCCACTTTTCGGGGATCATGCCCGACTCCAATATAGCCAGAAACATGTAGGAGAAAAATTGCGCCCACCAATCTTGCTGGGATTTTATAATAATTGCTGGCAGGTTATCAGGACCTGCAGCACGGGTTAGGTTTAAACTTCTTATAATTGAATACACCTTTTCTGTTGTAAACAAAGGTTTTAAATCTACTACCGCCTCTGTCCAAGGACCAACATCCCCACCTTCTTCTTCAGCGTATGTTCCATATAACTCACCTAGATATTCTTCCCAAGCGGCTTCCTCTACTACACAGGGCATAGCCCCGTTAGCCTGTCCGGATGCTTCCTTTATCAGATTCCAAAACTTACGCAAGTTTTTAGATTCAATAATTTCCAGCAAGTTAGCCCAGCATTTCTCTTTGAATACCCTCTTCAGGTTTCTAACTAACATTTTATAATCCTTCCTCATGTCACTTAGATTTTTATGCCTTATTGGATCATATTTTTTCCTCAGGGTTCTTTCTTCTCTTCTTATTTCTCTTTTCTTGTTAAGACACTCCTCATTGAACCAACTTGGCTGTTTACCTTGCTTTGATTGTTTAGTAGTGGTATATGAGTTCCTGCTTTTTAGGTCTACCTTAAGGCACTGCGCCATTTCTTTTATCTTTTTCTCGAACCACAGCACTTTCTAGGTCCTTGCGTCTTCCAAACCCACTTTATGTTGGAATCCTGCCAACTTTTCCATATACGGCTCGGTTAATCTTGTTGTCAGCCGTTTAGGGTACTCTACTTGTTGAGGGTGCTTGGTACTGTTTCCGCAGAAGTGCAATTCTGTTTCAGGATGAACCCTGTAGGAACAATCTCTCTTTCCCCCTATAGAAGGCAACCTCTGGTGGTATTGCCAGGATTATAAAACGTTCAGCCGTTGAAGTTGAAAATCCCCTTCGATCCACGCAAACTCAAACCCGGAAATACACGAGATGAAAGTAACTGCTGAGCTGGGGGATCGTCAATCTAAAAACAAAGAACCTGAGATAGTATGGCAATAGCGTAGTAGAAAAAAGAACACGGAATGTACTGCAATTTTCTGACCAAAAATTGATTTGAAAATCTCCCATTGCAGTTTGACATCCCACCTGCTTATGCCTTGGAAGTTCTTTGACGCCCACATCTTTACGAATAACGGATCAGCCATTTGAGAAACATTAATGCCAGGCAAGGTTCAGTACCACACAGTCTAATTGCATCTCACCAGCATTTTACACATGCACAATTCTTAGACTGACCGTCCCTCATGTCAATGAAGTTAGACCAGTATTAGCATAACAGATTTCTCACTGGTAGCCGGGGACGGAGGAGCCGATGTGAGGAGTTAGAAGAGGCATAAATGAGGAAATAAGATGAGGAGTAATATTACTTCTAAACATCGAAAGAGGAAATTGATAACCAAGCAATATCGTTGTGTGGCACATTTAATTTTAGAGGTTTTGACTGCATTGTCTCGGACCCACCCTCAAAAACCACCTTCTTGTGGAAATGAAAACATTTTCCTAAGAGTGACTCCAAGCCTGTGGCTTGCACGTCATGGTTCAATTGCACCCTTTCAATCAGTGCTTTCATTTTTGTTTAAGAAGACCTCCATATTCAGCAGGTTTCTCTATGAAGGATTGTTGAGTAGGTATCTTATGTTTTACTTTTAGTTTTCTTTGCAGTTTAACCCTTTGGGTTGTGATGGATTTAGATGCTGTAGGGAAGAAGACCCCCTGAACCATACCTGTGGGTTCATTGTTATGTTAAAAATTCTTATACCGCGCACGTTCACCGAACGGTTTCTTGGCGCTCAAACAGATAAGGCGGACACGGGCAGGAGTATCATTCATATGCTGCTGTGAAAAGGAACGTCTTCAGTGTCCTACGAAAGCTTTCGTAGGGAAGGCAATGACGAAAAGAGGAAGGGAGAGAGTTCAAAAAAGTGGGGGCTAAAAAAGAAAAACGGAGACCACCGTGTTTCTTGCGTTGAATTTGGGGGATACACAAGAGATTATCAGCAGAGGAACGTAGAGTGCGAGTTGGTATATACTGCTTGAGGTTGGATGAGATGAAAGCAGGTGCAAGGTTGTGAAGGGCTTTGAATATGGTGCATCCAAGTTTGAAGTACAGCGTTTGGCCACCGGGAGCCAATGAAGACTCCGAAGTAGAGGTGAAACGTGCTGGTGCTTTGGCTGATGAAATACTAGGCGGGCGGCCTGATTTTGGATCAGTTGTAACCTCTGGAGTTGATAAGAGGGAATCCCTACATATAGGATGTTAGCGGAGTCGATCCTAGAGATGACAAGAGCAAGGATGACTAAGATGAGGGCATCTCTGGTGAGGAATCTACAGATCTTGCGTATCCTGAGTAGATGGAAGAAGCAGGACGATGTTACCGCCGAGATCTGGGCCTTCATAGATAAATCTCCAGAAATGACAACGCAGAGGCTTTTCACCGTATTGACAGGACGAGGGGGGGCCCCGAGTGCTTGGGGCCAGAAGCTGTTGTTCCAAGGATTGGCCGGCCCGCCCACCAGCACAAGTTCGGTCTTTGTGGGATTTAGCTTGAGCTGGCTGTGAGCCATCCAGTCGGAGATGCCTAGCATAGTAGTTTGATAGTCTGTGAGGGAGGAAGGGGAGGAATCAATAGGGAAAATCAACTGCAGATCGTCTGCGTAATTGTAAATTGTAGCAGGGGACTTGCGAAGGGAAACCATGAGGGGCTGCATATGTAAATTAAACAGGAGGGGGGACAATGCAGAGCCCTGGGGGACGCCACAGGAGAGGGAGAAGGAGGAGGCACAAAAAGTAAAGAGTTGAACAGCTTGAGAACGCTTGTCCAAGAAAGAACGGATCCAGTCTAGGGCCACACCCTGGATGCCGGCGTTTCTGACACGGTCGATCAGAATAGAGTGATCGACCGTGTCAAAAGCTGCCGACAGATCCAATAGGACAAGGGCTTGATGGATGTTATTGTCAGCGCCAGTTCTCAAGGTGTCCATGACAGCGGCAATAACCGACTCAGTCGAATGGAGCGGTCGGAAACCAGCCTGCTGGGGATCCAGAAAGGAAGAGCTCTCAATGAATGTGCCCAGACAGCGAGTAACATAAGTTTCCAAGATTTTTCCCAGATAGGGGAGAAGGGATATAGGCCTGTAGTTGCTCATGACCAAGGGGTCAGCGTTGTTTTTTTTAGAATAGATAGCACCACTGCCTGTTTGAAGGAGTCGGGGACTACTCCAGTGGACAACGAGGTGTTAAGGAGAGTCAAGGCAGGGTCAGGGCAGGCCAGAAAAATTTCTCGAAGTATCTGGGGAGGGCAACAGTCCTTAGGGGACCCAGAACTGACTTTATGCAAGAGTCTCTGAAACTCGGTGATAGAAATGGGGGGAAAGGAGACCAGAAGCTGCGGGTTTTTAGGGGGTAATGGAAAGGAGAGGGAGGATGGGGGCAGAGGGATATTTTCTTTGATAGTGGCAATTTTGTCCTGAAAGTAGGTATTTATTGCGTTACAAAGATCCTGGGTAGGCACGGGGGGAGAGTGACCCGAGCAGGGAGGGAGAGCTCGTTAACGATAGAGAATATTTCTTTTGACTTGGAGGCAGACTCCATTATTTTGCGGGAGAAATAAGCAGTTTTAGCCTCAAGGATAGAGGCTTTATAAGTTTTTAGGAGGTTCACGAATTGCAGCCTGAGAAGGGGATCATAGTTTTGGCGCCATCGGCGCTCCGCCTGTCGAAGAGCCAGTTTGTCACATTTTAGCTGGTCCGTGAACCATCGCTGGGCGTCATGAGGGTGCATAGCTTTTAAGATTTTAAAGGGGCTAAGGAGTTGCAAGCCGATAGCTTGATGAGTGGCTGAGCCCGAAAGCAGAGGGGCTGTGGTTGCCAGCAAGGAGTGAAGTTCTGGTAGATTCACTTTCCTCCAGTTACGGTCTAGGACGTTCCTTGTAGGGGGTGCACAGCAAGGAATCGATAGGTCGACAGTAAAGGATATAAAGTAATGATCTGACCAAGAGCATGGAGTTACCAGGGGAGGTGAAATATCAAGGTTGGCCGTCCAGACCTGGTCCAGAATGTGCCCCTTGCAGTGGGTAGGAGTCGAGATGAATTGCCGACAATTCATACTTTTTAGAAGGTCAGAGGACTCTTCCGAGAGGCGGCTTTCCCGTGGATCGGAGAGCCAGTAATTGAAATCGCCGATAATGATGACTTTGGCATTGTTGATAATTAGTTTGGAGGTAAGAGCCCCAATCTGTTGTGGAAAAGAAGGCATGTGGCCAGGGGGTCTATACACAAGGACACAAGTGATGGGGGACCTAGAAGAACAAAGTTTAATTGCAAGGAGTTGAGTGTTGGGAATTGCAGTACAGACTAAGGTGGAAAAGGTATGTTCTGTACAAATAATGGCTGCGACTCCACCACCAGCTTGGCCCCCAGGTCGATTGGATTGTAGAATGTAGTAACCAGTGGGGATGGCAGCAAGAATGTCAGGAACGGAGTCGTCGGTAAGCCAAGTTTCTGACAGGAGTAGAATGTCCACAGCACTGTCATCTAGCAGGCGGAATATTTCCAACTGGTGTTTAACCATGGACCTAGTATTAAGATACAAGATGGTCAAGGAAAGTGTCCTGGCAGAAGGTGGAGAATAAATCACAGGTGCATTTACAGGGGAGGTGGGAGAAGGACCCAAACACGATAAGGCCGAGGGAATTAAAATGCCACAGTCGTGAGCCGCTCTGGCGGCGCGAGATGATAGGGGAGATGCATGCCGAAGGGCAAGTAAATCGGCAGACGAGTATATAAAAGGTGGGGCAGGGTGAGTGGCCGCTGGGCGCGACCGGGCGCAGACGGGCTGGACTTAGGCGCGACTTCGGCGCAAAGTCGGCGCTCCCGCTGCGCTCGTCCGCTGCGCTTCCGCCATGTCGCCATGATATAGGGAGCTCAAGTGAACCACTGGACCGCTAACCTGCGCTGTGTAGAGGCAGGGCGGAAGTGGTACTGCCAAAGCGGAAGTGACGCTCGAGAAGTCGGCCCTCCGCACAAACGGCATTCTGCCGGGGCGGAACGGGGCCTGGAGCGGTCAGCAAGCAGGTGAGAAACCCTCACAAGAATGTACCAATAGTCACAGTAAAATCACATAACATTCAAATTATTACAGGGAAAATAGTTAAAAACTAGCTATTAGTCAGCTATCAGTTATCAGCATATCAACATAGAAGCAGCCTCGAACGCCGCGTCTGTCAAGTGAGATTCTGCGATTGCGCGCTAAATATAACTTTCCCAATTAGTAACCACTGGACCGCTAACCTGCGCTGTGTAGAGGCAGGGCGGAAGTGGTACTGCCAAAGCGGAAGTGACGCTCGAGAAGTCGGCCCTCCGCGCAAACGGCACTCTGCCGGGGCGGAACGGGGCCTGGAGCGGTCAAGAAGCAGGTGAGAAACCCTCACAAGAATGTGCCAATAGTCACAGTAAAATCACATAACATTCAAAATTATTACAGGGAAAATGGTTAAAAACTAGCTATTAGTCAGCTATCAGTTATCAGCATATCAACATAGTAGCAGCCTCGAGTGCCACGTCTGTCAAGTGAGATTCTGCGATTGCGCGCTAAATATAACTTTCCCAATTAGTAACCACTGGACCGCTAACCTGCGCTGTGTAGAGGCAGGGCGGAAGTGGTACTGCCAAAGCGGAAGTGACGCTCGAGAAGTCGGCCCTCCGCACAAACGGAGGGCCGATTATCCCAATGAAGAGGCAGTCTCTCACCGCAGGGTATGTAATTCAAAAGAAGCATTAGCCAGTGGTGACGGAATCAGAAACATGCATTGTGCACTACCAGCTGAGCCAGTGATGGACCTCGTTCATAAGGAAAGCAAGCCAAAGTAGCAGGCGTGTTTCCGATGAGCTGCCTGTAGTGAGAGTGTAGGACATTCACCCAGTGCACTGGTACTCAAAGCCTCTCACTCACAGGCAGACATCAGGTTTTCATCCGTAGCAGCAAGCAGTCCTTATATGGGAGAGATGCATGCCCGCAAATGTACTTCTTCTGCGTCAACCGGCAATGTTTCTAGTGATCAGTGCTCAGATGACTGCAATAGGAGGCATTCTTGATTCCAAAGAAAGGGCCATCGTTGGATAATTGACTGACATTCATAGCTGTCCACATACGGCTACTGATGTTACATCTCCTGTGCAGTCGCAGGTGCAGGGCAGCAGTTTTGTTAGATTCTCTGCAGTCTGGATGGCGCCCGATTGCACATACTATGAACGTAAGATAATGTACCAAGGAAGATGAACTAGGCCTCACCTGTATTGCCCATTTTACTCAACCTCATTGCAAACTTCAATATTGTGGACCACTCACTCAATCTACAGTAGGTAGCTCTGGGGTGCGAATTTCAATCATTGGAGTTGTTTACTCATGTTACATCCTGTGCTTAATTTGTGCTGGTGGTTGCCGGTGCTCAGCACTGCACTTAATAGCCAGCACCGACTCTAGTGACAGCCTGCCAGATGGTGGAGCTGTCTTTTTAATTCGGAGATGAGCACAACAACCATAATTTACAATTAAGTGAATAGACATTGGAAATGAGTAATACCAGCCTCTTATGCCATTATTGTAGCTTTGTGTGGCCTGGAATAGTCTGAATTGTCCCACTTGTAGGAGTGTGATGGTTAGGTGTTATGTTGCTATTTCCATTGTCTGCACTGACAGGGTATGGGAGATGCAGCTGCACTGGCCTACCGATAAGGGCCCTGGCACTGTTACATCTGATAAAAAATGAGAAGATGTCAAATTGAGTGCTTCCAGTCTCTGTCTTTAAAATCCTTACATGTCCCTGAGACTTCCCCGATTTTCCTAGGTAGGTGGGAAGAATACAGAAGAATAACCAAGAGAGGTGTTTGCAGATAGCTCAGCCATCAGCTGATGCTGTCACAGGGTGGTAAGAATACCAATGCGTGCACTGAGAAACCTTTTGCTGATGATATAGCTACCTTGGATTTGATAATCTCAGAATCTAAACCCCTCCGTACGGGCTTCTTGATCCACTGGCATTGCCTTTCATACTGAAGAGCTCGAGTGCCAGGCAGTCATCGCCACAATAGGACCAAAGCCTACCATTGATGCAAGACACTCTTGACTTTGAATTCCTTCTCCTGCTTGTAGATTATTCGTCCAATCTTCCCCGCTACACAATATGGGACAAGTCAACCTGTTAAGAAATAGCTTGGATATAAATAAGATCTGGGATACAGAGGTTAAGTTTAAATTTTACAAAGTTGGAAAGCTAATAGCTGAAAATGCTGACCAGTTCCATACTATGGATTTCAATGTTATTCAATAAAGCCTCTCCCAACCCTGTGTGTCATGCTCTAATCCACCAGAGCATCCCGTTGACAACCAGGAGGATGTGCACTCGCAAGCAGATCTGTTTCAAACATAAGCTATTTGTGCTATATGTACCATAGAGCTGTAAAGGAAGCAAGAAAGAACATTGAACGAAAATAATGGCTGGTCAAGGCTCACTGTACTATAAATGACACGCCAGTTACCACTGTTGATAACCATGTTGACGCAATGTGGTCATAGTTACCGTCGTCCTGGATCTCAAATTTTCCGACCAGTCTTTTGCTAGGATTTTAGAAGTTGCCTCGTCGTATCTCTTAAACACAGAACAGAGCACCTCAGAATACAGACCAGAAAACTGCATGTAGAGGGAACCATTGTTTGTTCTCTTGGAACATCTTGCGGCTCAGTTCTAATAATTGAGATCAAGATCGGCAGGACTTCATCCAGAAACATGATATTTTCTGTTTTTAAGAGATATGGCTTATGGATCAACTTATATTGGATAGGTTAAGTGAACACCATATTCCAACAGTAAACTCAAGACGGGGGAGTCCTATTGGTGGCTTATTAATGTGGGTAGCACCCAGAAACCCCCAGTAACTGCAGCTTTCAACAACATACAGCATGTGAGATTGACTATTATAAGTATAACAGAAGACGCTTTGGAAGTTTTAGGCATTTTGAATGTCAATGCTCCACCACCGAATGATACAAGGTGGTTTTCTTAAAAAAAAATTAAAAGGAACAATCTTACAAATAAGATGCCCCATAGGGCTTTTGGTGGATCATAAGATATTGGTTTGTTGCGATTTTAATGTTGCCTGGCTAAGGACATAACTGAGAATACAAATAAAGAGAAGGACCATGTTTGGAGCATCTCCGCCCCCTTATTGCCATGGGGCGTAACGTCTAAACGTGGGAGCTATTTTTCATGACTACTATTGAAATGTGGCCTATGAATGTTGAATGGCTGAACTTGAGACACCACAGCTAATACAACCTGCAGATCTGGGAGTAAGGACAACACTTTGTTTATATATTGATTAATGTGGAGACACCTTCATCAAGTTCCTACTCAAGTCACTGTAACATCTGAATCTTACCTTGGAACTTTGGACAGCTAATGATGCCACAGGGTGCTTGTTCCTTTGCTCCATTCCCACATGAACGTGTGCTCTGTGTACTCTGGCCATGTCACCTACTAAATCATTTAAGATCCTACAAACCACCACATAAAAAGTTGGCACTAATAAAAGCCCCTTCCCAAGAATCCTACCAATGGCTTCAGGTGTCTGCCAGGATTATGTTTGTCGTATTGTGCCTAACTTACACCTTCATTCACAGACCTGACCAAGTTGATCTCGATGAGGAGCGCCGCCGCACTTGGTTGGGCCACAATCCTTGCTTCCATATCTAAGTGCCTTTGTGTTAGGATGGCTGAAGGATGACTTGCCTGAACGGTATCAAGGTTATGGAACATATTGTCTCGCCCACTGGTGAGGGCTGTCGATTTGCAATGAAGACTACCCTTATTAATTCACATCGTTTTTTACCTGTCCTGTAAGGTCTATTGTTGAGCCAATTGCTGTATTGCCTGAAAAAAACACAGCATTTTTGCGTTCCATTTCTAATTTAAAATAACACAATAGAAGAAGTTACCTGAACAAGCTGATTCAAGAGTAGGTGTCTGACACATGATATCACCATTCTATGTGTTGCAGCCTGCTGTGGACGGAAACTGGGGGCCCTGGAGTGCCTGGGGTGAGTGCTCTCGCACTTGCGGAGGGGGCGTTCACTTTTCCTTCAGAGACTGCAATGACCCTGAGCCACAGAATGGAGGCAAATACTGCCAGGGCCAGCGAGCCAAGTACCAGTCCTGCAACATCGAGGAGTGCCCGCTTGACGGTAAGAGCTCGCCCACCTTTTAAATGGGTTTGGCATATGATTAGAAGATACCAACATACACTATGAGATTGTTAAGGTTCCACAATATTGCCTGGGATTTTAGTGATCTCTATTGTCTTACTACCCCTTTAGACATCAACAGTGGAGTACTTAATTGTGTGCACCAATTGCTATAACCTGACCTGACATAGAGGGACAAGAGATTGACCAAGGCAGCATTATCAGAGCGAGTGGTCCTCTATATGGCAAATTATCTTAAAAGCTCATCTCAATTAGGATATCAAGCCCTATATGGGTTAAAAACAAGTCAGATCTCACCAGTTAAAAAGATGTGGAGTTTGGCTTTTGATACTCTGAAGCTACTCTGGATGAGTTTATGATGATTTATTAAAACCTCTGCTGTTTCAATCTAAGTTTTTGTAGTTTGTAAAATGCATGTGGCCCCACTGAGACTGATCGCACAGCAGTGCAGTTCTGAAAATTTGATGCGTTGATGTGCTAACGCATAACTCCGATATTCTTGGTAAACAAGTTGTAGTTCCCAATTGGGCATTCATTTGCTGGCTTGGCACAGTTCTGTATCCGTGGAAAATTGCATCTAGCTACTTATGCATTTTACTAGTCACCTCCAAATAAAAGACTAGTTTTTTATGAACTTCAAATGAGGCACTAATAAACAAAGAAAATCACTGATGATAGAAGAATTATTGTTATTATTTTTTTTAATAATTATGGGTTTATATTATTTATTTCATTCATGTTTGGTGCAGCTCTGGTCTTTGTATTTGTACACTACTAAACTAGTGTTTCAAGGTCCGAACAGTGTTATGAAGGCTGCAACATTTCCATATTCATAAATAAACACGTGAATACCTCTGTGACACAGGGCGCCTTTGCGCAGTGGTAAAGGGAGGGGGCAGGGCCTTAGGTGACGTGTGGAAACACCCCCTGTGGTGCATTTTAAGTTGGAGAATTGAGTCCCCTTGAATCCTGGGAGTCCCTGGGTCCAACTAGTCCACCATGTACCTCCAGTATGCACCACGGAGCTGTGTTGCAGAGAGGTGGTCCGAGGCCATGCCCCATTTTACACCTGTATGCAATGCAACTCTGTGGCACTTATGGGACATACCTGGTGGGTTAGTTGCCCCCCAGGGTCCCTCAGGATTCAAGGGGACTTTATCCCCTAACTTAAAACGGCCACAGGACGTGTTTGCACACATGTCACCTCAGGCCCCTCCCTCCCTGCACCAGTGTGCAAACACCAACCGTTTTAAGAGGTAGTTTCAATCCCCATGCCCTATTATGTACTAGGGTCTTACAGAGTAGGTCATGGTAATCACAGGGGTACCCCAACGCATAGTGTTCCCTAGTGTATATATGTGTTTTCACTATAAGTGTCTTTTAGCCGAGCACTGGCTCTAGGCCTTGTTAGTAAGAATCAGTTACCACCAGTACCCTTTTGAAAAAGTTGTGGGCACAGGATGATTTTGCAACAAGGCCTCTTTCTGCTCTTCTGTTGGTTTTTTCTGCACATGGCCTGCTTCTTCCTGCACTTTTCTTCATCTTTGTAGACTTCTGTTGCCTCTTTCCACATTTCTCATGCTTCTTTCTGTGCGTTTTTTCTTCTTTCTTCACATGACCAACCTCTGTAGGCATAGTTAGAAACTAGCATTTAAAAATCCTTTGAAATTCACTGATAAAAACCCTAGGTTTCAGGCATGTTATAGTTAGAAATTAGCATTTAAAAAACCTTAGAAATTCACTGAAAAAACCATAGGTTTCAGGGGAGTTATAGTTAGTTGGACATTTCACTTGTACAAAACCATAGAAATTCCCCGTTATAGTTAGTTCAGCTAAATATAACTTGCGCGCCCGCAATGCACTGCTGATGATGTCACATATTACATCACTCATTACATCACTGATGACATCTCAAATTACATCACTGATGACATCACTGATGACATCATCCAGTGAATGTGTGTATTTCTGAAAATTAAATGTGTTTGAAAAAGTTATTTATTCATTACCTTATTACAGTCCAACACTATACCCCTAGAAACCTAGCAGCCCATACATAAATATAACTATAATAAATAAGTATAATACAGTTAACATAATTGATAATCAACTATCTAATTAATTACCAAATAATTAATATTTGTTAATTAATTATTACTTAATAAACATCCCATCCTATACCTCTACAAACCTAGCAACCCACAAATAAAATATAACTCAAATAAATCAGAATTATGTATTGTACCTAAATAATTGTCAACTAATTAATAATAAATACATTGTTATTTGTTAATTAATTATTACTGAACGTCACACCCTATATCCCTAGAAACCACAGCCCAAACCTAAATTATAACTAAAACATAAAGTCATGACACAATTTACATAATTATTAATCAATTAAATAATTAATAATACATTCATAATTAACTGTTAACTAATTATTACATACCTTCCCACTTTATACCCTTAAAACCCAGCAGCTGCACCTATATTATAACACAAAATTATAATTATTACACAGTTTATACGACTAATAATCAATTACATTATTAATAATACATTCATAATTAATTTATAATTAACTTTTACTTAACTAACTTCCCACCCTATACCCATACAAACCTAGAAACCTGCCACAGCACTATAAATTACAATTGGCAATTTAAATAAAAATCACTCAGAATTACAAACTAGATTTACAAACATTATTACCAATTAAACATCACCTCCAAGAGCAGAATTAATTGGCGGAATCCCAGAGATTTTACTCCCTGCAGATTACACAAGCATTGGTCATCCAGAGCAAATTGAGGAAGAAACGCCTTTGGAATAGATACTCTTGGCTCTCTTACTTCAGTGCCATGCGAGTTCATCATCTATGCCACCTTAGTTTGGAACTGTGTACAGCTTTTAGACAAGCTGAAGGATATTTGGAATCAGGACTTAGGCATACTGGAGGATGCTTGTAGATACCAGAGGACGGTGGCAATCAGGGTTGGCTTTTGCCTCATAAAACACAAGATACTGCACAGAGCGTACTACAAGAGGACGAGGCTCCATGCCATGTGCAGACATCCCAACGACAGGTGCTTAAGGAGATACAGTCGGAGGGGGCCCCAGGTGCATGCCCTGTGGGAATTGCCGAGACACGAGGCCTACTGCCAGACCGTATGGTGACACCTAGAGGAGGCAGTGGTAAATCCGGTCGAGCTGTCGGCACAAACAGTGTGTCTGACCCTCTTGGGGAGCAGACTCTGCCACGTTATTACCTTCTGTTCTGCAACATTGCTTTGATGGTGGCCAGAAGGGACATCATACAGGCTTGAGACACAGAGAAACCTCCCAGCATGACCTGCTGGGCGCAGAACATAGACTGGTGTATGCTATCGGAACAGATGGTGTATCGGTCACGGGGCTTCTGGAAGCAGTTTGCCAAAATTTGGGTCCCATGGATGGACTAACTGGTGGGATGTCGATACACTGCACAGTTGCACACTCGGACGGGAGGGAAGGGGGCACATGGATGTATTGAGTGGGTTGGCACTAAACATTGCCTACTGACTGTTACAATTGTGATACTTTCCTGAATACAATACCTGCCGGGGGGGGGGGGGGGATGTCGAAGTTATATTGGTGATGATTTTAATTGTGATTCATTGTATATTGTTATGATGTTCTCCCCCCAAAAAACAATTACACAAACCACTATAGCACATATAATTAATATATGAACTACTACACATCAAGATCATTAAAAAATGATATTTTTTACAACTACATTATTGAAAACAATATTAACAACAACTATGTTCTTAACAACTACATTACTTATCTAAAAATAAGGTATTCTAGACAACATTATTTCTGCATCACTATACTTTTCCCCCAATATTTTTCTCTCCTGTCAATTAATCTTTATTCGATTCACATAGTGTATCATAAAAGCGCAATCTCAATAGTATATTATAAAATCATAATTTATAATAAAGCAAGACATGATTTTCTTCTTGTTAATACAGCCTTGAGAAACCTTGCTAGCACCACACATATAAACAAATTAGGAAGTAATTGCAAGTACAAAAACGCCGGCCTACATTGATTAAAATGTAGTGATTTCATTAGAGGTACAATAAAAGATCTCCTCACTCCGGATATAATTTACAAAATGTGAATCGTTGATTGCTTAGACGTATTGTCATAGGGACAAAACAATAATTCTCTTGACCAGTGGTTAACACTTGGAAAACTTGTTAAGCAATTACATTTTTCTAGTCTAAAACGTGTTAAAAAAATCTATCTTGTGCATTTAAAACAACAAAAAGGTATGGTTGCATTGAGCATGTGGTCAAGACCATTTGATTATGCTGTACAGATGGTTTGACTCATTCCAAAGATAGTCTCAACTCCTCCAAATGGTTTAAACACTCCGTTTTGAGTGCTCTCTTCGTAGTGTTATTCGGGGACTCCGTACGTTCATCGAATTCTCTCCCAATATTTGTAACTCGATATTTTGTCCAAATATCAATTGGGCTTCACTGAAGACTTCAAAAACAGACTCAGTCACATCACAGTATTGACATTGTCAGGGGCTCTCCATTGACGACATGATAAAAGTCAAAACACCTAACATATATTGCTGAGAATGTAAAGCCTGCAATGCTAATGTATCAACATTCCTAACTACACCTCCCATGCTTTGCTGGGCAATGATAAATATCTTCTTCATGACATAACAAAATCCACAAATGCAGCCAATTAAAACCGAAACATGTCCTCCCCACAGTTCACAGTAAATCAGCTCCCTTGTCAACAATTCTATTATAAAAGACCTTATAATTTATTTTCATTAAAAGAAATATATGGGCACTTACCCCTCCCACCAACCCCTCATGCAAGATAGGCTTCTTTTCATCTAAGTACCCACCTTAAATTTAGAAATAAAGCAAAAATAGGGACATTGTTTACGGATCCTAAGCTGCACGATTTGGTAAAAATGCACTCAACATCATTGCTGGAGAGGATTCACAATAAATCACCCATTAGATTCAAGGCTTCAGCTAGGCCCTTATTCTATCTTTCTAAGCACAGCAAATGCCAAAGTCCAAAAATATAAGCCACTCAATGACTTATTAAATCTGGAATTTTCTAACTTTCCCATCCAGAAAACTTAATAGAAGCTCTTTTTACAGTTAGTGCAAAAGGAGTCTAACATAGGTCAAGGAGTGCTGGATCCATGCTAGATTTTTAAGATATCCACTGGCTATGTCACTGAGTTCCATTCAGAATCATTGTATGTATGCTTATCTTTGTTGCTATAATGAAATTCTGACATAGATCCCAGCCACTTGGACCTTCTTCGTACTCCCTGGAATAGCGTGCAGAAACAGTTAACTTTTTAACAACATTTGATTGGCTCCACATTGTATTAATTCAAATAAAATACATGTTTTTCTTTTTCGCTGGCACCCATGGCACAGCACAGATATGTTTTTGACCTATGGTCATCTCATATCACAAGCTGTGATGTCGCCATACAAAATAGGGACAGAGGTATAAAGTCAAAACAAGCCCCAGGATCAGGTCTTTCACTGGCCCCTGCCATACAGCTCTGAGTTCAGCATGCTGACACTGAATAAAGTTCTGGAAGCATGTAGCACACAATGTGTGGTGCACCATTTCAACATTTCCTTCCTTGATGATTCATCTTCAACTAGAATAATCAATCTGGGATGTTTCCTAACATGTATGTCAGGGAATCTCAAATCTGAGATCTTTCTGAGAAATTATTCATGACATTTGAAAAGGGTCATTCATGTAGGTCTCAAAACCCAAGCGGGCATCACTAAACATAGGAACATTCTGGAATACCTTCTTTTTGCGAGTGATAGTGATGTAGGACTAGGTGGACCCTTTAACTGTTTGAGTTTAGCTCACATCATAACCCCCTTTTCTAACATATGAACAGACACACCACTTCCATGGATGGAGAGAACAGGCATTACCGACCTGAATGAGGCTGGGAAATTAAAGGAGTGGCAGAGGTTAATAGCAAATGCATTGCAAACACTCATGCATAGGGGCTTCCTCATCCATGAACAAGAGGTCACCTTGTTTACAAGCCCACACAAATTCGATTTCAATCCATTCATAAAATCTGACAATCAATCTTTGTAATCACCCAAAATTGTATTCTTCAGCGCAGAGGTTTACGGTTTTCGTGCTATATTCCTCCATCTGAGATTTCATTGACACAGAATAGGACTCTGAATAAGTCTTTGGAGGTGTTCTGGGTTTCTTTTCAAGAAACACTATCCCTGTTCATGTTGGTCCTCTACCTGTCTTGTTTCATGTTGGCTGTCCTGATCCTGCCCTGGTTCACGTTGGTTGTCCTGATGATGTTGAAGACTTGTTTGACATTTTGACTCTTTGCTTTACTCCCTTTCTCAGGTCAAAGCTTCAGGCTGCAGCAGTGCCAGCACTATGACAGCTACAACATTACTGCTGTTGATGGTAGCCACTTGCAGTGGGTCCCAAAGTACGCAGGTGTATCTCCACGGGATCGGTGTAAGCTCGTCTGTCGAGCCAGGGGTCGAAGTGAATTCAAGGTCTTTGATTCCAAAGTAAGATTTATTTGAAAATGTTGAAAACTATAATTCGGCAAGCACTATCTTGAACAGACTGACTTTTAAATAATTTTTTCCTAAAAAATAATTCAAGGGCAATATTGAAATTTTAGTGAACATAATGACTGCATAATGTGCTGTGAGGGATTAAGAACGCACCACGTTTCAGGCATTTTTTTTATCTTGGTAGATCCTATCTTGCAGAGAACTTACGAGATCTCATATTCACTGCCAACCCATCCTCTTGTCTTTGTCCAGGTAGTGGATGGAACCCTCTGTGGGCCAGAAAGCTTGTCCATATGTGTACAGGGCCAGTGTGTGAAAGCTGGCTGTGACCACATCATTGGATCCTCCAAGAAGCTGGACAAGTGTGGTGTGTGTGGTGGAAACAGCTCCACATGCCGAAAAATCTCAGGTTCGCTCAACAGATCCAAGTAAGTACCAGGCAGCAGTGTGGGAATGAGTGATTTCCTCTCACAGTTTTAGCCTATCCACTGATTTGGTGGATTGGGGACTTGGTTTACTGCCTTCTTGGAAAGCCATAAGATGACTGACCATATTTCAGGTATTTTACTAACATCAAGATCAGGCAGCACCCTTTATGATCCTGACAGCAGAATCCCAGCTTAATCAGGCAGGGATACAATTGTGCGGATGTACTTAACTGAAAGTCTATAGAACCTATTACATAGGTCAAATGCTGGTCCAGGGGGACAGCCTCCTGGTTTTCACATTCAATTCTTTGTAAAATATTTACATTTTGTTTTACTGCTAATAAATCCATTTTCTGGGGATATTTTGAAAGTCTGACATGAACCACACTTGCCAAGCTCCATAATCCACACCCCAACACTGAACTATAAGTGGGGTTAGTCATTTATATGAAGGCATGATTAAATATGAAGATAGGCGGCATCATAGATGAGCAGAGGGAGGCAATGAGATAACAGAAATATAGCATAATACACTGTGGAGAATTATCCCTCGCACTTCATAGGTATTGCCATTCTCAATTTTTCATTCTGGAAGATATGAGTCTCTCTTTAGTTGGAGGCCTACCAGACAATGCAGCTGCCTGGTTGCAATGACATACCTGGTGCATGTTGAAAGCTTACTTAGAAGTGCATTCTGCCCATTGCTTAATTTTGGCTTTGTGTTTTGGAACTCACATTTGCCTGCATTCTGTTCAATGGCTTTATCTGTTTAGGCCTTCGAGCATGTCTATGTTCCTCCCGCATAGCATAGCCACATTATCAACTCTTTCAGTGACTCCTTGCATTCTTCCACAAGCCCCAACTTTCCGGGAACTCGTTGACATGTTTTATGTGAGGTATTGCATGAGAATGCGGTCTCCCTTGGATGATGTCTTACGAAGCAGGTTCGGCAGTACCGTGCTGTATTTATTTGAAATGGTTTACTGAGAGATTGTATAATTTAGTCAATGTTCTTTACCAATAACATAACTTAAACAATCCTCTTCCTCCATGTCATGCCCATGCCACAGGTACTGAAGTAGGGGCATGGGGGTGCTGCAGCCCCCCCCCCCCCCACATAACCATGCTGCAGATCAGAAGTCAAACGGGCAATAAAGAGGCCTTCAAATGTTTTTATCTTGTCACATTTGCTGCGTGTTCAAAAACAGAGGTCAAACGTCAGGCTCTATCTTCTAACAAATTGCTGTTTTTCTTTGTAAAGGGATGTTGGCAATTCCCTTTCTTTCTCTGACTGCAGAGTGAGAGCATTTTGTAAACTGAGCTATGTGACAATCTTGCTGGGTACAAGAAGAGTGAAAGGAAAGGCTGTATGATGACATTTTTGTCTAGAACACAACAAAGTTTAAATACCTGTAAATTAACTGCACAAATATATCAGTACGTTGGTAAGCACAAATCATTTTTTGTAATTCTGAAGTGTGGTGGAAACAAACATTTTAAAATGATTAAAATAAATCCAAACCTTTAGGGTTGTGCAAATGACAGAAAGTGTATGTCGGTGAAACTTTACATTTATGTCTGCAAATCGCAAAGTGTTACCACACCGTGATTTTGCCATGCTTGTTTTTGTATGACACCTGAATTTTTCATAATCCCTACCACTACAGTGATGTAGCATTAGTGACAGAATCCCCACTCTGAAAATTAATCAAGTACCACTGGTGCATGGTACTTGAATAATTTTCAGAGTGGGGATGCTGTCACTAATGGAAAGTATGCGTCGAACGTGACCCACGCACGTTGCCGTAGCATCCCCTGATCTGCTGAGGCGCCGCCCACGAGAGGAGCTGCTGCGTGATGGCCACTACTGCTGCCTGCGCTGACTCCGCTTTGTGCATCATCACGGCTCTTGAGTTCTCCGTCACTTGTCTGCTCGCTGGTTCGCTGCGGTGTGGCGCGGTACCCGTCGGTCCTTTATGACTGCCCTTACATTTTCCTTTGCACGGCCCGGCTCTGCTGTAAGGACGCCGGTGGTGAGGGGGGGGGCCGCCAGGCGGGAGGAGATGCAGTAAGGCGCTGAGCATTGGGCGCTTTGCACGGCCGGCTCTGATGTGCTGTGAGGCCGTGAGGACGCCAGTGGTGAGAGGGCCGGCGGCGGGAGGAGTTGCAGTAAGGCGCTGAGCTTTGGGCGCTCTGTGCTGCACTGATGCCTGGTGACTGACAGCGACAGCGAGGAAGGGGCTTAAAGAAATGCTGATGCTGCGGTAGTCATCAGTCATCAGAGGAGATACAGTGCAGCGTGGTATTGAGCAGAAATCATGTGTGTAAAAGTGAGTTGGATCCTGGGAGGAAAGAAGGGTGCCTCCGTATTGCTGAGTGACAGTTTGTGGAACAGCTTGTGGCTTTTTGTGCACAAAAGACATAAAGCTGCGTGTCTCTTGAAGGCCTATGTAAGGCATTAAGGCACATATAAGGCTTCAAGGCTCTAAAAAAGAGTGACTGGGAGACTTCAACGGACATCTCTTCAGTCCGTGCTCTGTTCGCGGCTCTGGTCTGGTCTGTTTTGTTCTGTTCTGTCCACTGCTGCAGGGCCCAATTGGCACAGCACTTTCCCCGCATATCAATCGCTCAGGCAGTTTGGGATTTTGTAACCTAAGATGTCCGCATTTCTAAAAGCAGCAGCAAAATTGCGAACTCATTTTATGATTTCAAATATTTAAACATTGTATATGTACATTCAAGATGAACGTTCAATGATTCTTAAACCTGTTCTAGACATTAAATTGTCTGTCTAAACAAAAAATATATATGACAATAAACAAATAATCAAATCCCAATGCATTTCGGGAGAGTTTCCCTTCATCAGGGGCACTGAAAAACACAAAGTAATATTCATATATAAACATGTATATAAACCGTCATTCAGCACTTACGATATAAACACAATAGGTTCCATAGTTCATTGAAAACCGTTGATTAAAGAAAAGCTTCACATTTTGCATTGATAATCTGAAGAAAATAATGTGACCCACAGAAAATAAGATGACCCACAGAAAATAAGAAGATGTAGCATCAAACATGTATGTGAGCAAAAAGAAAACATTGCGGCTGAAAAATGGACATAGCTGATGTTGAAACTAATAAAGAACCAGATTCTAAATATTCCATAAACAAAAACTGCTGGCAAGAAACAATAAACTTGATGTTTTACAAAAATCCTTACCATGCAATCTGCTGGAAGAAACTTATTCTGGCGTTTGAAATCAAAAGCTACGCCTTAATTAAAAATTTGCAAACATTCGTGACAAGAATTTTCAATTCTATTAAGGACACGGAGGCGAGGATTATGCTTTCTCTATTTCTTTACTACCAACAGCAGCCAATAGGAACATAGTAAAGAAAACAAAAAACTACAACTCCCATGAACCCTTAGGCAACCATAGAGAGTATATGCTATATAAGTCACCATAGAGGACAACACTTCCTCTTTCTTTGTCCAGGAACCATAAACAGTCTAAAGTCATTTGAAGAAAAGTACCGCCAAATCATCCAGAAAGGAAAATCCGAAGGCAGAACCGCAAAGAAAATCCAACAGGAAAACCAGGCAACCACTCCAAAAGCGCCGAAGGTGCATCAGGAAACACAGCAAATCCAAGCTCCCAGGCGTGGAAAACGGGGCCGGAAAGACCAAGATGATAGCTTACTTCTGGTCCGAACCTGCAAGAAAAACAGAGCCGTAACATATACCCCCAAAACCTTTGAAGGTCGCATCACATAGGGTGGGGAAAAAAGTCAATGTAAAACAATGCAGATCATAGCAAAGCCAAGATGCAACATAAACAATGCAGTAGAATACAAATGGGTGGGATAATCCTCGCCTCCGTGTCCTTAATAGAATTGAAAATTCTTGTCACGAATGTTTGCAAATTTTTTATTCTATGGCAGGACAGGAGGCTTCAGATTATGCTTGTTCAAAGCTGTTCCACCACAACAGAGGCAATATCTACAATGGGTTTGAAATAAAATGTCTTAAACACAGTATCAGAAGACCAATCAGCCGTCTTCACACTGTCATGCAAACTCACACCAACACGAAAAGCCTTAGAGGCCATGGCACCCCTCGCGGAGTGAGCCCCAAAGATGGAGGTATCAATTCCTGCCTCAGACATAAGCCAGCGTACCCACCGAGCTAGAGTAGCTGACGCCACAGGTTTAAAAGGTTTTAACAAAGCAATCAATAACTGTCCAGACATATCCTGACGAAAAGGAGCAGTACTCACCTCATAATCCTTAATGCAGCGTACCACACACAATTGTGGATTGTGGGGAAACGCTGGATAAGTGACAGTAGACAGATTAGTCTTGGTACGTCGGGAAACCGTAAAAGTAACACCCTCTGGGGAAAAGGAACGACCCGCGAGGTCCAACGCGCGTACATGCGAAACACGCTTACAAGAGACTAAGCACAAAAGCATTGTCAATTTCGCAGACAACTGCTTACGAGACAGAGAAGCGTTGGGAGGCCAAGACTCTAGAAAACGCAACACAATGGAGACATCCCATAGAGCAACATACTTCGGACATGGTGGTTTAGCCATTCGTACACCACGTAACAATGCAGAGATGAGAGGATGTTCCCCAACAGGCTTTCCATCGACCAGATCATGGCCCGCAGAGAGAGTGGAGCAGAAAGAATTGACGGTCCTGTAAGCAGAACCAGCAGAAGCGATGGAAGCAAGAAAATTAACCACTAGAGAGATATCTGCAGAAGCGGGATCCAGATTCCGTTCAGAACACCAATCACACCACCGACGCCAAGCTGACGCATAACGTTTGCACGTGTTGGGGGCCCAAGCCTCACTGATAAATCTTTCAGCGTCTCCAGATAAGCCAGGGACTTTCCAGCGTTCCCCGAGAGACGCCACGCCACCAGACGGAGCTGGCCCGACAGAACTAGAGGATGCGGTTGGAGCAGAGGATCCAACAGCAAGTTCCACCTCGTTGGAAGCAGAAATGGAGTCGAGCAACTCATTTCCAGAAGGTCCGGAAACCACGCTTGAGCTCTCCAAAGAGGAGTGATCAGAACGATCTCCGATAGAAACTGCTTCGTCCTGGCCAAGACTCGCGGAATCATCGCGAATGGGGGAAAGGCATAGCAAAGCTGAGGAGGCCAAGTCTGGAGAAAGGCATCCGTGGCGATGGCCTCCGGATCCGGACGCCAGCTGTAAAACCTGGGCAGTTGAGCATTGAGGCGAGAGGCGAAGAGATCGATCCAGGGGCGACCCCAAAGGCGAGACAGGGACCGAAAGACCCGAGGGTGAAGACACCAGTCGCTGAAGTCCAGCAGATGGCGAGAATTCCAGTCGGCCACTTGATTCTGGCGACCTGGGAGATATTCTGCAATAAGAGTGATCTTCCTTTGTAGGCAGAAGTGCCAAAAATCCTTCGCAATCTCCGCTAGCAACTTCGACCGAGTTCCCCCCAATTTGTTCACATATCGCACCGCTGAGATGTTGTCCATGCGGAGCAAAATGCAACAGCTGGTGGCTTGTGGAGCAAGACTGCGGATCGCAAACGATCCCGCCAGAAGTTCCAGGCAGTTGATATGAAGGGCTAATTCATCTTGAGACCAACGGCCGCCCGTCGACAAGTCTCCGCAACGGGCTCCCCAGCCCCAAAGACTCGCATCCGATTCCAAAACCAAGTCCGGAGTCGAGCCGAACAGAGCTTTCCCGTTCCAAGCCTCCATGTGATGGAGCCACCACATCATTTCCGATCTCGCATCCTGGGACAGAGGAACCAGGTCGGAATACCGAAGACCCTTCTGCAAGTGCCTGATTTTGAGGCGTTGCAAGGCCCGATAATGCAGGGGACCCGGAAATATCGCTTGAATGGAAGAAGCCAACAGCCCGACAATCCGAGCGATCGACCGCAACGATACGTTCGGTGCAGACAACAGTGACTTCAACTCCCTCTGGATAGACCTGACTTTCTGGGCAGGTAAAAGAAGTTGGCAAGAGACCGAATCCACAAGGAAACCCAGAACTCTATCGATCGAGTGGGCAGTAAATGAGACTTCTGCGGATTCACTAGAAATCCGAGAGACTGAAGTAGATTGATCGTCCAAGATAAATGGGAGTGCAGTTGTAGAGGGCACTGAGCCATCAAAAGAATGTCGTCCAGATACACTATAAGTCGCACCCCCCGTGCACGTAGTGATTCCATGACTGGACGCAGGAGCTTCGTGAAGCACCATGGGGCGGACGAGAGACCGAACGGGAGAACCGTGTATTCGAACCAGTCCCCCTGCCATTGGAACTGCAGAAAACGGCGATGAGGCGGAAAGATGGGAATGGACAAGTATGCGTCCTTCAAATCCAGGCGAACCATCCAGTCGCCCTTGCGAAGAAGATCCCTGAGAAGATGGATGCCCTCCATCTTGAAGTGACGATAAATCACCCTGTTGTTGAATTCTTTGAGGTTGAGTACAAGGCGAGACCCTCCCCCTTTCTTCTCCACCAGAAACACATTGCTGACGAACCCCTGTGGATGGAGGGTCGTTCGCACAATGGCCCCTTTGAGAAGAAGAGAACCGATTTCCTTGGAAATCACCTCGCGATCGCGTTGAGAAAAAACAAGGGGAGAAGGGACGGGACCCTGAAGAGGAGGATGGTAGAACTCGATGTGGTACCCCTGCACTGTTTGCAATATCCAAGCATCGCTGGAGATCGAGCGCCAATTCTCTAGAAAATACTGAATCCTGCCCCCCAAAACAACACTGTCGAAAGGAATCAGGCTCACCTGCAGAGGAGTAATCCTGTCGTCCTCCTTGGTTACCACCGTAGCCTCCCTTGTTGCCTTGGCCTCGACCTTTTCGGGAGGGGTAGAAGGTGGTTTTTGATCCGGAATAGGACTGTTGCTGCTGCTGACGCTGTCCGCCTCCACCCTGGTGGGACTGTTGGCCACGTTGTTGACCAGAACCTCGGCCGAACGAACGTCCCCCAGAACGTCCGGCCTTGGCAAAAACCGGGCGGAACGCCCTGCGCAAGGAGGATTGCGCCTTGTCCAGGCCACTAAAGGTCGCCACAAATTTAGTCAGCTCTTTCAAAAATGGCTGACCGAATAACAGACCTTGAGCCAGAGCACCCGATTCGGATGTAGCCAGCTCCGACAAGCGCGGATCCATTTTCAGCAAGATGGAACGCCTACGTTCCGTTGAAAGGGCACAGTTTGCGTTCCCCAGGAGACAGATAGCCCTTTGGGCCCAGCCAATCAGGACATCTGGGTCAATGCCAGATGCCTCCCCTTGGGCTTGATACCCCAGATCCAGGATTTTTGTCAGTGGACCAAGTAGATCTAGTAACTTGTCTTGGCACAGGCGCCAAGAGCGGTCAATACCCTTCTTGGGATCCTTATTAAATTTTTTAAGATAAGTCAAAATTGTTGGGTCGACCTCTGGAGTGTCAGCCAATTTGTTCGCCAACTCCGGACGAGGGCACTCGGAACGTAATCGAGCACGCACCTCCTGATCAAAAGAATCACGTATATGGTCTTGGATATAGTCTGCGACTTCTGGAGCAGGGGACCAAACCTTGGAATTAGGGTGTATGATATCCGTAGGCTCAAAGGTCAAAACTGGGGGATGTGGAGAAGCGTCAACAAAATGTTCTTTTCGGGACTTTTTTGCCGGAGGGGGACCAGAGGGACCAGAAGATGATGAAGAAGAGGTATCCTCAGTGTCCGGCGCAGGAGTAGACAAAGACCTGGCCAAACGTACAAAATCAGACCTGTGAGGGTTACTGGGCGACTTAGAGGAAGACCTGGAAGCAGAGGATGGAATCCAACCCTGTTGCTGGGCATAGTCAGTCAAATGACGTTTCAGTGGCCCAATGGCACGGACCAATGCAGTATTGACGGAATGTTGAACGCCCTGGTCAAGGGCATCGACCAAATCATACTCAAATGATTCCTCCTGCTCCTCCTCATAAAAATATTCCTCAGCGTCGACGTAGTCTGCCATGGTGTCAGAAAAAACACTGCACACCACTGAGGAAAACAGGCAGAAAAAAATGGAATAGTAGTATAAATATAAAGATACCGAAGTAAATTTATAAGCCCACAACAAATTAAATTGTAAACAATAGGTCACAATCAAGTGACACTGACAGGGGGGGTGACAGCCCCACGCAAGCCAAGAAGGCAGAGCAATAACTCGACCAAAATAAACAGAAATAAAGGTGGAGGGACCAGCTTGCGTGTAAAAGACACCCTAGGCACCGCCTCTAATAATTATGCAGCCCAAAACCTTCCGAGAGGTAAAGGGCGTCAGAGGAGCTCTCCGGCAGACAAAGTGGGCAGAGGCAATGAGGAAAACACGCCGCCTCGTAGCGTTTCCAAGCTCCTGTCACACTGAGCGTCAAAAGCCACCAATGCGCATGCGCGGTGACGAGTCTGTTTCCCGGAAGGAGAGCGACGCGCGACACGCGCGCGCAAGTCCCCGAGCTCCGGTCCCACTCCACAGAGACACCAACGCGGGCACAAGGCGCCCGCAAGGCCAGAGAGGCGAACACGCGCTCTCACAATCACACCACAACGTCCTGTGTAAACTAGGAGAAAAAACGCCAGCGGCAGCACAACGCGCAAAGCGGCTGCATTAGCAAATCACAAAGCGAAGGCGGCGCACAGGCAATACAACAGGACAATAAGGTAACAGTGCAATGAAACAGTCAATAAAGCATGTAACATAGAAAAGCACTTAACTGGCTGCGAAGCAGCAAAGAAAGAGGAAGTGTTATCCTCTATGGTGACTTATATAGCATATACTCTCTATGGTTGCCTAAGGGTTCATGGGAGTTGTAGTTTTTTGTTTTCTTTACTATGTTCCTATTGGCTGCTGTTGGTAGTAAAGAAATAGAGAAAGCATAATCTGAAGCCTCCTGTCCTGCCATAGAATTCAGAAGGTTTCTAAAAGTTAAACACATATGGGAAATCGTAGTTTGTATTTAGAATCCCGAATTTTGAAATAGTTAATTAGAAATAGCCAAAGTGGCGGATTGCATACCTTGCAGTTTAAAGAACAACGAGTCACTATGATGAATGCGGGTTTGGAATCACTCTGTCGGCGACGGAGTTGAACTGACTGTGAATTGAAGACAAAAAGTTAAGGATATAACCACCCGACTATCCTTGGTAAAATTGAGAAATCAGTGATTTTTTTTACCTCAAATCTATTAAGGGGACATATGCAAAGTATTTTTATCCAGTCGCCTGTGAATAGCTGGCTGTTCTAAGATTTTCTATGGCTTTAGTCTAGACATAAAAACAATATATTGTTCTAAAACAAAACCGAATGTGTGTTTTACCAATTTAAATAGTTGATACATCTTGAAAAGAAAAAGGCATGCATACCTTTCAAAATACGGACGAATACAACGATGTTGATACTAAGTAATCCCGAAACAGCGGAAGGCTTGTTTTCAAAGATGTCAACTTCTACAACGGAAAAGAATGAAGTATACGCGAGTCGATTAGAAAAGGAAAATTTAGCATGAACTGAGTCTGAAGCAATGCCTCGCTCGTACATACCTTGTGAAGTAGAATCAAAGTGAAAAACCCGGCGTTCTGTTTCTCTCGTGAGTGAATCGACGATCGGAGGGTTGGCCCGAAGTGTTTCTCTAACCGGCAATCAAAGACGGACTGCGGAGGACGACTATATGTATTGTAGTCCGTATATGATTCAATGAATATAGAAAAAAGACTACAAGTGTCAGACACGAGGTGTCTGAGAAGTCCACCAAAGCTTAAAAAATGTGTTAGTAATTTCTGAAAATCCAAAATCTAAATATCTGGGATGAACGATGGTCTTGTCAAAAAAAGAAAGACAAAATCCAACGAACAAACGTATATCGAAGACTGGACCAATGTCGCTGCTGGACTGAATAATGACTCAATTAATCGTACCACCATGTTGGAAAGGTGTGTGTACTGCCCTATAAAGGTCCACGAATAAATTGCTTTTAAGTGAAAACAAATAGAAGAAGGGTGACAAAATGTCTGAACCAAATTATTAATATATGCAGCCAAACAAAATCATATATCAGTGTTATTCATCGTTCTATTACATAAACATGCACTGTACAAACTATATGTTGAACTTAATAATAACGTATGTCAACCCTGGAAGATACCATCACTACCATGCAGAAGGACCTCCAGGTGCTGAACAAAAATAAGTCCCAGATGGAATCAAAACTAAGACTTGGAGAACTATAATAGGAGATCCAACCTGCGCTTTGTGGGAATATCGGAGGGCATGGAGAGTGTGGAAATGGTAAAATGGACTGAGTCTCTGTTGAAAAAAGCAATACCTGAATTAAAAGGAGATCTCGCAATCACCAGAGCGCAGAGGGTTCCTGCACATAAACCCGCAAATCCTAAGTATCCACGAACCATCTTAATACATTTTTCAGACTATAGAATTAAAGAGCAAATCTTAAATGTAGCAATATCAAGGAGATCATTTTCTACAGACAAAATTAAAAACTTCAAAATCTGATATGTCAGCAGCTTCTGCCCACAGACGGATTAATTTTATCAAAATGATCGACTGTTTTAAGGCCAAAGGGGCGCAGGCGATGATTGTGCAACAATCTAAATTAAAAGTCATAGAAAAAGGAAAACATTTCATATTTACGGACATATCAGAAGCCCAAAGTCTTTTGGAAGGTCTTAAGGCTGCATAAGGAAATGGAAACTCCATGGCTATAACTCTGTCCTGAATAATAATGAGTTGTATTTGAGGAGAGACTTAAGAATTACTCAAAATGTTTTTTTTTTTTTAGGGGGAGTGTAAGGCGAATTAGGGGATGTAACAGGATGCAACAAGATGGCATCCAGTAAGAAGAGAGAGAAGGAGGGAAAGATAGTGGGACATTCTGGGTTGTCCCTTCTCCTGGGGAGGATGGGGTGGGGGACGGTGGAGGGGGTGAAGCAGTTGGAAAAAGAGAGTTCGTAGATGAAAATGTTCTTTTCTGGTTTTTGAATGAGTCAAAGAAGAGGGTATGTATTGGTGCTACGGATACTGCCTGACACAATTGTCAGCACAGTTTACGATATATTTGCACATTGAACATTGCACTTTAATGCACTTTAAGGCATGTATTTTCACAATGGATATAATATGTACTGTAGTATTTTGGTCTAATTGTCCTAGTTGCTGCGCGACGTGCACTTTAAACAGTTTTTCCACAATTGTTATAAATTGTACTGTAGCATATTGCGCTAATAGTTGCGTGATTTGCACATCAATGCATGATTTGCACATTTGTCATAATAGATGTGGCAGTGTCTGCGCGGTTTGCACAATTGAAATGATTAGTTTTTTAGTGCGTAACGCAGTCTGTTATTGGCTTACTGGGAAGAAAAAGATAAATCAATTTAATTCGTTTCTCTTCCATACATTCTGCACCTTTGTACCAACTGCACTTTAGCAATGCATTTTCCACATTTAGCACAAGTCACATCTCAGCTGGCTAAAATAAGCTATTTCTTCCCGTTTTTTACATCATGAATAGGAATAAGTTATTAATCCTGTCTCTGAACGCTAATGGCTTGAACAATAGACATAAAGCTTGTGCAATACAGAGCTGGCTAAAAAGTCACCACCCAGATGTGATCTTTATACAAGAGACACACTTCCGAGCCTTAACAGATGCTAGTAAAATGTAAAAAAACTGGGCGGGTTTCTGTTGTTCTTCTGTGTCAGGGACAGCTCAGAGGGGTGTGAGCATCTTCATAGGCAAGCATGTCCAATTCCATGTGGAAGCATCACATTCAGACACGAGTGGAAGATGGACATTCCTATCTGGGAAAATAAACCAGATAAAACTGATACTTGTTACAATCTATTCACCAGTCATGGATGACCCGCTCTTAATTTTACAGTTAAAGCAAGCTCTATCAGGCATACCGGGTCAGATCATATGGGGTGGTGATTTTAATTTTCTGCTAAAGCCCGTGGTTGATTCAACTAAAAAAGACCGAAGACAAAATAAACCACAAGTAGCCATTGCTTTACTGAGTTGTAAAACAGAGTTAGATATTGTGGATAACTGGCGGCTCAACCATCCGAATAAACGTGAGTTCTCATGTTATTCGGCAAAATACGAGCCATCATCTAGGCTAGACTTTTTCCTAATCTCGCATAATCTGGAAATGAGTAAATATGAGCATATAGTGAATGCCTTCTCAGATCATGTCCTCATTAAGCTGGAAACCCTTTCAGGAAAGACAGAGGAAGACACATCATGAAGATGGTATTTTAACAAACTTAAATTAGCAGACAAACAGTGGTGTGCAGGAATAGAGAAGGAGATTAGTTTTTTTTTTAATATAAATAAGGACTCTGCCCCTATCAATATAATATGGGATGCTTTCAAGGCTACATTGAGAGGCATAATCACTTAAAAAGAGATACCAAAACACAAGGCTAAAAAGGAGGAGAGAATAGCGATAGAATATAGTCTGGATGATGCAAATCAAGATTATTTTAGAAATAGGACCCCCGAAACCAGGCAAGAAGTAATAAATGCAAAAACAAAAATGAGGGAATTTTATTATGAGCTAGGGGACATGGCAAGCAAGTTATATCTTCAGACAAAGTATGAAGATAGTGAATATACAGGAAGATTGCTAGCTTGGCAAGCAAAGGAGAGGCAAGTTTGAAACAGAGTTGAATGTCGCCAGGATACAGTGACTAAAACTTGCATAAAGACTACGTCACAAATAGGCGAGGTGTTCTTTAAACATTATAAAGATATCTATAAGGCATCTCACAAGGCCTCCCTAGAAACAATTAACGAATTCCTACAGAAATTGCCAATTCCAACCTTGGGAAATAATTTTAAGGAGCTGTTAACAGCCGAATTCACAAAGGAAGAGCTAGACATGGTTATCACCTCCTTGCCTAACTGTAAAGCTACCGGAGAGGATGGCATTCCCGCAGAATTTTTTAAAGCATTTTCCACAATTCTGCCCTGAATTTTTAAGACTCGCAAACTATCTATTACAAGGAGGAGATACGCCAGTATCTTTTCGCACTGCAGTAGTGGTCAGTATTTTAAAAAATCGGGGAAACCTGAATTTGTAACTCGCAGAACGCGATGTGGGCGCTTCCTAAGCCCCTCCCAAGTAATCCACACGGCGGTGAAAACAGAGTTCCAAGAATCGGAATCACAGCGACCGTTACGGGCGCTTCCTAAGCCCCACCTAGTATTCCAACGGGTCCACAGTACAATCCGGCGTGAGCTTACCTCAGCCCACCAAAGATAGCACCAAGCGAAGATCAAGTCACACGAGCAATCCTACTTACTCGCCAGGAAGGAATAATCGGCAAGGCGTCTTCCACTACCGGCATGATATCCCATTTCCTGGTCGCATATCGTCATTCCTATGCGCCGCGCTAGGAATCATGGGAATTGTAATTTTCATGCTTGGTACAGATTCGAGCTGCAGGCAGTGATTTACCAGCGGCCGGGGAATCCTGACACTCTATGGAGGTAACTTTTATTTTGTTGTACAGGCCTATTTATTGTCCCAGTCCGAATCTGCCATGTACTTGCTTCGATCCACCTATGCGACTTACATCCACCTGTACACTGCCCCCCACCCAGCTGGCATGAATGCTGTCCTCACCTTCTTAACAGACCATACTTTTTGGCTCCCTGGAACATGTTTTCAAGCACCCATGGTGTAAAGCAACACTAAAAACATTGGCAAAGTCAATAGGTCCAAATGGCAAGATTAAATGGCTCTGCCAATGTTAGTTCATTTAAGCCTGTGGTATTCATAGTACGGCCCGCGGGCCACCAGTGGCCCGCCAGGCCTTTATTGGCCGCCCACGGACCTTGCCTTGCCATTTCTACATTTCCAGTGAGGCCGGCAGTACACACAGAAGAGGACCGCAGGAGCATACGTAGTGAATATGTTTTAATTAGGTATTCACTACGTATGCTCCTGTGGTCATCTTCTGTATTTACTGCTGGCCTCTGTGACATCACGACACTGTCGGAAGGCTTCCCAAAAGGCCCTTTAAAAGTCAGCTGTAAGTGCTTTCACAGCTGACTTTTAAAGGGCCTTTTGGGATGCCTCCTGTGTGGACAGAGATAGGCAGAGACAGCTATAGACAGAAACAGAGACAGATAGAGATAGAGACAGAAAGAGATAGAGACAGACAAAGACGGAGAGACAGACAAAGACAGAGAGAGACAAACACAGACAGACAGAAACAGATAGAGACAGAGACAGCTAGAGACAGAGACAGATAGAAACAGAGACAGATAGAGACCGAAAGATAGAGACAGAGACAGATGTAAACAGACAGATAGAGACAGATGGAGACAGAGACAGATAGAGATAAAGACAGATAGAGACAGACAGAGACAGATAGAGACAGAGATAGCGATAGAGACAGATGGAGACAGAGACAGACAGGGAGGGACAGAGAGCTAGAGAGAGAGCGAGCGAGAGAGATAGAGATAGATAGATAGATAGATAGATAGATAGATAGATAGATAGATAGATAGATAGATAAAGAGAGCGACAGAGAGATAAAGAGATACAGAGAGAGATAGATAGAGAGTGAGAGATAGATAGATAGATAGATAGATAGATAGATAGATAGATAGATAGATAGATAGATAGATAGATAGATAGATAGATAGACAGAGAGAGAGAGCTAGATAGAGATAGATAGAGCAAGATAGAGAGATGGAGAGAGATAGACAGACAGATGTGTGTATGCCGGCTGGGTATGATGGCTCAGTGGACTAATGCGTCCGCTTGTGTTCAACCTCATGGTCCCAGGTTTCTTTTTTTTATGCTCTAGCCCCCCCCCCCCCTACTGAACCCGCCCCCACCAGTGCGGTCCTCAGCCACAAACCTCACTGTAAATTTGGCCCCCCGAGAGGAAGTTTGTAAGTACCCATGACTATGGAGGAATACCTACGATACAGCTAGTAAGATATGTTACAAAGAATCACTAGCACTTTATAAAGGTATGATCACAAAGGCAAAAAAAGCCTTCTATTCTGACCAAATTCATGAAGCAAAAAACTCAAGTAGACGATTGTACCAAATTACTAAACTGTTGTCAGGTAATACCCCAGATCTTACCCCTCCCCCTTCACAAGCATTATGTGACTCATTGGCAACCTATTTCTATACCAAGGTAGATGATATCTACCAAACCTTTGCTACTAGACCACCTAAAGGGATAGGTAGCTCCCTCACGTCCCGTACAGATAACATGTTCCCAAGTTTCCAGGAGGTAACA
The DNA here is from genome assembly GCF_964263255.1 of Lissotriton vulgaris. Lineage (NCBI taxonomy): Eukaryota > Metazoa > Chordata > Amphibia > Caudata > Salamandridae > Lissotriton > Lissotriton vulgaris. Next base: position 1,195,805,944 of record NC_141687.1, on the reverse strand, counting down.
AAAGAATACATAAGAACAATTGTGTCCACAATAAAAACAGGCTCAGCCCTGGACCCCTGTCCTTTCTCAATTCTCCCACCTGTAATGGACTCCATTATTCCAGCACTGACCCAAGTTTGTAATTTAATTATGCTTTCTGGCATATATACAGACTCGCTAAAAAACACTTTATTAAAACCCCTGCTAAAAAAACCCTCCCTTGATAAACAAGATCTGAAAAACTATAGGCCCATTGCGAGTCTCCCTTTCGTGGCCAAAGTAGTAGAAAAGGCCATGAACGCCCAGTTATCCGAATACATTGAAAAACAACATAGATTGGACGACACACAATTCGGTTTTCGGAAAAATCATGGGACGGAAACAGCTTTGATAAAGGCTGCTGATGACATCAGGACAATAAGGGACCAGGGGGGAACAGCGATCCTGGTAATGCTGGACCTGTCTGCAGCCTTCGACACGGTCGACCATACCATCTTGGTCGACCGTGTCGAAAAGATTGGCCTTTGTCACTCCGCCAAAGACCTGCTTGCATCTTTTCTAGTGAATAGAACTCAAGCGGTCACCTTAGGACCCTTTCAATCGACACCACAATCGTCACCATGTGGAGTTCCTCAAGGCTCATCCCTCAGTCCGACACTTTTTAATATCTATGTGTCGGACCTTGCTAATGTCATCAAAGCACATGGGATGAGCCTAACCTCCTATGCTGACGACACTCAGTTGGTGTTAGCTATTAAAGGTGACGGGCTTCAAATGGCAAAGAAATTTAATAAAGGACTGCTAGATATAGGTGAGTGGATGGCTAGCAATTGTTTAAGGCTGAACTCGGATAAAACTGAGGTGGTCATTTTTGGACCCCTTTCTCCGAGTTGGCCATTAAACTGGTGGCCTGAAACTTTTGGCATCCCTCCAAAACCCACAGCCAAGGTTAGGAACCTGGGCATCATCTTTGACGATGGACTAACTTTTATGGACCATGCTAAAAAAACAGCATCTACAGCTCATTTTAAATTAAAGATGATTAGGAAGATTCGTCCGTTTCTTCCGGAAACAGCTATCAAAACTTTGATTAGCTCATTAGTATTGTCCACCCTGGACTATTGCAACGGATTATTCCTTAACGCACAATCCAGAGTCATAAGGAAACTTCAATCCATTCAAAATGCCGCAGCTCGCTTGCTTGCGAGGAAAACAAAGTTTGAGCCTACTTCAAAAGTCATAAAGGAATACCACTGGCTCACAATTAGGAACAGAATACACTTTAAATCCTTATGCATAGTTTACAAGGCTCTGAATGAGCAGGTCCACATTTTCTGAAAGAGCAACTCCAACACTATAAACCAAGTAGACTGCTCCGATCAGCCACTCTCCGCCAGCTAACTGTTCCACGGGCCAGAACAGTTTCCTGGGGCGATCGCCGCTTTTTGGTGGCTGCACCGAAACTGTGGAACACCCTCCCCCAACATATCAGGCAAAGCTCATCCCTCTTCCAGTTTCGTAAACAACTAAAAACTTGGCTCTTCGAGCAATAATTTTCCACCATGTTTTCCAGTTACCCCAATGAAAATAAGGGCAGTTTTAGCGCCGAGACGCCTACGGGTATTTGTTGCGCTTTAGAAATGTCAAAAAATAAATAAATAAAATAAATAAATAAATAAATAAATGATTTAACCTATGTGGATGCATTTAACAACAGAAGTTTCCTAACTAAACTGTTAAAGTGCAAGCTAGGTAGCAAAATACTTTATTGATTAATACGTGTTTAAAATACCAAAGCTTACTGTAGAGGCTCAGCATTTTCCTAAAACAGACTGATGACATTGTACTCCCATGTCTATGTAACTTACTCCCTGCCTCTGCAGCCAACACCTGAAGCATTATAAATCCATTCGTCTGCCTTGCTTTTAATTATTTTCAGAAAATTGAAAGACGCAGTGAGAATGTTTATATGATCTCGCCTAGATATCTGCATCGATATTTAATTTACTAAACTTGTTAAATCCTCAAATTAATATTAATATGGAAGCATTTTGATTTGCGAAAAATGTTATGGCTTCCTTCTTCATAAAAGTATATTTGACGCGCTGTGTTCAGTCAATTATGGAATTACCTTGACCACCACATTGTGGACATTTGCTCATGTAAGGAATGAACAAGTTTGCTGAAAGCTGGATCTGGCTTTCTCTTTTTAGAAGCATTAAATTAATGAACTACAACGGGGCGTTGCTTGCCGAGCTGCAGGATGGCCTTCTATAGGGTCTCAGCAGGCCAGGCCTAATTATCCTTTGAAATCACCATCTATTCCAGGAATCTATCACCACTAACATGAGACACCATGGTCTACCTCTCCCGGCTCTAGATGAGAGGCACTGCAGAGGTGGGGGCGCAATAATAACAAAGATAGAGAAATTACTGTGCTGCGGCCTAGTTTGTTCTGAGACATTGCCGCCATATTGCTTCGGAACTGCTGGGACGGGTGACGCTCTGCCGGGCCTTCCCCTGCCTTGGCGACCCGGTGGAGAACCGAAAATTGACTCGTGGAGGTCGATCGATCTGAAGCTGGGCTCCCCCCTGGTGATACTGTGCAGCTGAATTTGCGCCAGCTTGATTGAGAGCCCGCACCAGTGGATGGTGCGGCCGGTGGCCCCTGCTCCAGCGTACGACATGAGGCTGCAGGAGGAAGTGTAAGCGACATCGTATCATGGCTGCATGTGGAGTCTACCTTTGGGTGATGGATCGACCCGGTGAGGTGAGTGCGTGCGGGGCTGGCAGGGCGGGTGCCCGCTTTTGCAGCTACCACCTTGTGCTCTCCTAGTTGGGCTTCTTCACCCTGCGGCGGTGAGACCGGGTGTGCAGTAGACGCTTGTGGGGTCTCGCTCTTCTTGTGCTTGGTTTGCGCCCCTCTGCTGGGATAGTTCTGCTTCTTGGGCCTCCCTGTGCATGCTGAAGGGGTTGGGGTCTGGTTTCTGCGATCCTCCACGCATGGGAAGTGGTTAGCCCATGTGTGGGGGCGTGGACCACCCCACCCTCTGAGACTTCTTGGGAGTGACCCTCCCCTCCAGCTGGTGCATACACATAGTAGAAGCTGCTCCCTGTACTCCTGTCTGTGTGAGAACATTAACCACAGTACACAATCTCCAATTGAGCAAAGCTTACTTCTGCCAACCTGCTGACATACCTCAACCTAGAGCACCCAGTTATAGACCAGGGTATAGGAGATTTAACTACAAACACAAATTAGTATGTTTTCAGGGGTTCCAGCGGGCAGAATGGGGAAGACAGACCCCAAACAGTCAAAGCTCCCATTTGAAAATAAGCAACAGACTCGCACCACGTAGGCTAGCTCCGACCCAGATACCGCTCATGGTGCCAGGGACATGGGGGAGAGTCAGGAGAAAGACCTACGTACTATTATGTTTGATGTTCACTCCAGTATCAAAACGATTCAATACAAGATTGATGCCCTTACCACAAATTTAGAAAGGGTCAAGTAAAGAGTGGACACTCATGAAACGCATCTAGACACCCTGGAGAACAGGCTCTCGGACACCCAAGACTTCCAAGTTGAATCCAGTGCACAAGTCTTAGACATGGAAAAGATATTAGCTGTGATTAAAGCTAAATTCGAGGATTTAGAAGCGCGGTCTAGGCGCAACAACCTTAGAATTATTGGCCTGCTGGAGACCACTGCAATTCAGAGAATGGAACCATTTATTGAGAACTTATTGCGTGAATTATTTTGGCTGGTGCTCTCAACAGTAATGACCGTTGAGCACACACATCGCTCACTGGGCCCTAAACCGCCGGTGGGGGCGACGCCTCGCCCCATAATAGCATGCTCCTGAACAATAGGGAAAGAGATGAGATACTAAAAACCGCTAGAATCAAAAGCTCTATCACTCATCAAAGGAGCACACCTTCCTTTTTCCTAGACTGTACACCATCAGTGCAGGCTGCACGTAGGGAGTTTACACCGGTGAAACGCAAACTACAAAGCACATCCATTCCATATTCTATGCTGTACCCCACCAATTTGAAGATAACATACGACGATCAAGCTAATTTCTTCCCAGATGCCAAGGCGGCCTTCAAGTCAGCGAAGCATATATGTGCCAAGAAGACACCAATTCAATCCTCGCACTAACCCGGCCCAGAACTAAATTTCAGCGATAATGACTGATTAGATTAACTGGTTCTGGCACACTCTGGATCTGTATCCGGTACCACACTCTCATCACTAGTCCTAACTGTCATCCAAAATTGTAGCACCAGGAGTGACATTATTCTGTTTCAATCTAATTTTTTCTCACATTTCAGAGTATCAGATTCCATAAAACTTGATACGCCCTGGCCACCCTGTTTCAAGGCAGGTTTATGCTGGCGACCCTAGCCCCACAGGGAGATCTTCCGTGTGTTCCTTAGTTTGTGGTAATTGGGGGGTCCAGGGTGGGGGGTGGCACAGAGTCACAACCGGATTGGGAGGTTAGTGTGGGTGACCGAGTAAGGGGAAGGCTATAACTTTTACGGATATGCACTTGTTTTCTTTGCAGACTGGTCTTACCTCAGATCAAAGTTTGTTTAAATGTCAATCTTGTGTATCTACCCATGTGTGCTTAAAGACTATGTTCCAAGGTTTCAGAATTTGGTTCACTTTCTTTTTTTTTATATATTTTTATTGAAAGTTTTTCACTTTCACTGTGAAAATGTCCAACATAGGCACACATCTCATAACATCCCTAAAGGAACATGACATGACATGACAGAGGTTAAATTTATAAATTGGAACATCAGAGGGCTGAACGACTTCAGAAAGTCTAGATTGATGCATGTGTATTTTTTTGGGGGGGGATGTGTTTTTTTGCATTTTCTTATTTACATTACAGAGACAAGTCAGATATTCATAGCATCTTATTTCTTCCTTCATTACAACCAGAGTAGAGTTCAGCACTATTGCCACATAAATACCCAATTGTACAAAAATAATTCTTATCAACAGGACCCCTTCTCCCTCCCATTCCCCCCCTCAGATCCCCCTTACTGCCAGTTCACTGCAAGTCTGTGAGCGTGAGACCATAATATGCCAACCACGGCTTCCATATCTTCCAGAATTTTTTTGGGCACCCCCTTGCTTCGTAAGTTGTTTTTTTCCCCCAGCATATACATATTGATTCCCCATTCTGCTAGCTAGTGTTGGATTAGACGGGACACCCCATGTCCTTGCCAAGTCTCTTTTGGCTACTACAAAGCCCAATTGGAGCAACGTTAATTTAGCTCTAGGGAGGTCAATCTCTGTAGGTATGCCCAGCAAAATAAACATGGGATTTGGGGGTATTGATTCCTGCAAAATGAGCTCCAACTCCTTCAGCAGCATTCCTCAATATATCTGTTCAGATTGTGTAGAAAAATGTCCCTTCTGTGGTCTTACATTTCAAGCAGTTGGGTGACTCTGCTCTACCTATCCAAATGCAGTTGGGCTCTATACTAATATATTCTGTATAAATACTTACATTGGATCAATCAAAGTCGTGACCTAATAGTTACTTCCCTGGGATGCATCAGCGCCATTTCCCAATCTAAGTCTTCTATCTCCCCCAGATCCGCCTCCCACCTTAACCTGAGCTTCCATAAAGGGTCTGGTGTGTTATTTATTATTGTCCTATATGTCCAGGACACAGCCTTCTCCTCAATTTCATCCATCAGTAACTGTCCTTCCAATGGGGCATACTCAGGGATACCCTCCATGTCAATATGGTGTGCCCACCAGGCATGCTTCAACTGTAGGTATTTAAAATGCATTGTTTGATTCATGTCATATTCTTTCCTGAAGGTGTGAAAACGTCACTAGTTATTTAAGATACACTATATCTTTAAGTTGAGCAATGCACACCAGATCCCACTTCAGAAAGCCTGTCAGCTTGGCAAATTCCTTAAGTCGTGTTCTCAACCAAAGCAGGGTTTCCCTGGTCACCCGGCCATCCCATTTCATACGTCTCTGATATCTTCTCTGCTGTTATCACAATTTGCGTGGCTGGCAACAGCTTTGCGGTTTCCTTGCCCTCAAAGAGGTAGTGCGAGTAAGGTCTTTTGATAAACAGTGTGTTCAAGAGCATATGTGGGGTGGTCCCTTTCTCCGAATGCCCATTCATTTACTACAATCAGATGGGCAGCCCAGTAATAGGCCCGAAGGTCTGGTAATAAAATGCCACCACTGTATTGGTTGCATTGTAGCTTCACCAGTGCTAACCCATTCGACTTCCCACCCCAGAGAAACTTTCTCAGAATATTGTCGATCTTGGTGAAGACCTCTTCTGGTATCAGGTGGTAGGTATTTTGCGAAACATATACAAATGTTGGGAGTATTATCATTTTGCAGAGCACCGCTCTGCCAAGTAGCGTCAGTGGCAGGGTAAGCCCATCTCAGCATCTGAGCGAAATTCCCCAAGCACCCTATAGAAGTTACCCTCCAGTGCCAGTGTCTTATCTAGTGTAACATATACACCTAAATATTTTATTCCACTGGGCACGACCTATAACTGGCTTGGGTATACAACATGTTCGGCATTCCGCCCCACAGGATAAATACATGACTTTTCCCAATTCAATTTGTACTCCGCGTGTGTGCCATATTCCTCGCAGCTCACCATAATATTAGAGGGCGTCGTTTTGGGGTTTGTGACATACAATAGTATGTTGTTGGCATACAAGGAAATATGTTCGGCGAGGCACCCATTCGAAAATGAGTTATGTACGGATGAGCTCGGATGACACAGACAAGGGGCTCTAAAACCATTGCGAAAAGCAGAGGAGACAGGGGGCTTCCCTGTCTAGTGCCTCTTCCTATTGGGAATTTCCGAGATGTCACCCCATTGACCCTAACCCTTGCCAATGGTCCTTCTTACAGAGTAGCTATCCACCTCCTGTATTCGGTGCCAAATCCCAATCTTTCCAGGACAGCCATGAGAAACGGCCTGTGGACTGTGTTGAATGCTTTTTCAGCATCCAGGGACAGTATGAGATGTGGGTCAGTTCTATGCTGTACTATCTCCAGCCAGTTACATACTCTTCTGAGGTTAAGTCTCATCGACCTCTTAGGCATAAAGCCTGACTGGTCCCTGTGAATAAGCCCAGTGATGACCTTGGTAAGTCTATTGGCCAGAAATCTTGCCAATATTTTAGTCTCCAGGTTTGTGAGGGAGATGGGTCTATACGAACCACAACTTTGTAGCGGCCAACCTTCTTTGGGTATCACCACAATAGTGGCTGTCCGCAGGTCCTCGGGGAGATTGCCCAGCTCCTGCACCTCTAGGTACATCTGAAGGAGATGTGGGCTAAAAAGTGCCCCATTCTGTTTGAAAAACTCCGGGGGAGCCCGATGCATGCATATTTAATCAGACATCGTATAGATGTGTGTTTTTTGCAGGAAACGCATTTGAGGGGGGGCTTGGATCCCAAGATGAGCAAAAAAAACTGGGCACTCAGCCCCATACTCGAACCACCCGAGGGGTCTCCGTGTTGATAAAGCACGGAATAGGCTGGACGGCCACTTAAGTACAGACTGACCCGGAAGGGAGGTACATTATAATACGCGGCATGCCGATGTCCACAAAAATTACTCTGGTGACGACATATGGTCTGAATGTGGACTACCAACAGTTTTTCTTATCTGCTTGTTGGGCCCAGGTGATTGCGACTAGAGTTGACACAGTTATATGGTGTGGCGATTTTAATGTCACATTAAATACCGCATTAGATAGAGTTGGAGCTGCTCATAGCCCACACACTAGAGCAGCTCAACAATTGAACACTATTACTTTTTACCATAATCTCATTGACATCTGGCGCAACAGGAACCCTACAGTTAAGGACGGAACATGTATCACTTCACATCACAGAGCCTGGTCCAGATTGGACTACTGGCTGGTCACTGGTGATGTGGCTGCCTGGGCCATAGATGTGAAGCAAATGGCCTGCATGCTTTCAGACCGTGCCTCAGTTTCATTGTACTGGAAGATACCTCAGACTATGCCCCACGCGTTCAGTTGGAACCCCTGGCCTCATGCTCTCATAGATGCAGCATTTAAGGAAGAGATTAGAACCGAGATCACTCAATTCTTCTTCACAAATGAGGGGTCAGTGGAATCTTCCTCCCTTTTATGGGAAGCCTTCAAGGCAGTTATTAGGAGAGCTTGTATCTCCCAGCAAGCGGGGTGCTAAAATTAATTAGGACTACACTATTAAATTTGGAAAATGAGATTAGATCCTCGGAATTGATGTTTTACCAGTTGGGGGCACCCACACATCTTGCCTCCATGAGGAGAAGATATCTGAATTTGAGGAAGAGGCTGTCAGAGAGACCAGGTTCCTGGGGAAAGACGCTAAAGAACGTAATTATGGAGAAGGCGACAGGCCTGGCCGGACCCTCGCTAACACACTCAAACAGCACTCATCTCCAGCCTTCATACCTGAGCTACTAGACGATAATCTGACTCCAATCAGGGGACAACAAGCCACACACAACCACCTCACAAACTTTTATTCCTCTTTATATACTGCCACACAGCTCTCTTCACACCCTGAGTTACTTACATATCTTGGTTTCAACAAACTTCCTTGGCTGAGTGAAGCCCATAGGGCCTACCTGGATGTCTAATTCTCTGTAGAATATATAACACAGGTTATATATAGCCTGCTGGGCGCAAAGGCGCCCGATTAGATGGGCTGACAACGTCCTTCTACAAAATGTATGCAGTGGAACTTGCACCCCATCTGTTGGATGTATATCAGAAATCTTTGGAATGCGGTTTGCTGCCACCAACCATGAGGGAGGCGGCGATCATCTCCCTTTTAAAACCAGATAAGCAGGCCAACCTTTGTGACTCATATAGAACCCTATCATTGATTAATGTGAACTTAAAGATCTTGGCTAAGCTGATTGCTAACCGGCTACAGCCAATCTTACCACTTATAGCCAGACCGGACCAGTCCGGATTCATTCCGGGCAGATCAACAGCCCATAATTTGCGTACCTTCTTCGCTACTATCCACCAAATTGACCCCAAATTACCAGCCATCGCTACGTTTCTAGATGCCACAAAGGCATTCGACTCCCTGGAATAGCCCTACTTATTTACAATTTAATTTAAAATATTTAATTTAATTTAATTTAATTTAATTTAATTTAATTTAAAATATTTCTAAAGCGCAGCATACACCATGCGGTTTCTTGGCGCTAGTGGGCGGATCGGCAACTGAGGGGAAGAAAACAAGAAGGAAAGGAATGAAGAGCTAAGCGGGGAAGGCCTGATTGAAGAGGAAAGTTTTTAAATCTTTGCGAAAGGAGAGGTACCGGGTAGCAGAACGGAGATGATCAGGGAGGGAGTTCCAAAATGTTGGGGCCAAGGTGGAAAAGTTGGCCCCACCCCACTTTTTACGTGTAAAGCGTGGGATCTGAAGAAGAGACTTAGAGGAAGACCGGAGCTCTCTTGTGGGAACATAAGGTTTTATTAGTGAGGAGATGAAGGCGGGGGCAGTGCCCTGCCGGGCCTGGAAGACCATACAGCCGGTCTTAAAGAGGGAGCGTTCTTTTACGGGGAGCCAGTGAAGCTCCCTTAGAAGGGGGGTGGAGTGGTGATAGCGTGGGAGGCCATAGACCAGCCGGGCCACCTGGTTCTGGACCGACTGGAGTCTTCGCAGGCTGTATGCTGGAATGCCATGATAAAGGGCGTTGGCATAATCCAGCCTTGATATCCCCAGGCCGGCCATGATAATCTTGAGTGCCTGAGGGGAGAAGAAGCGGGAAACAGAACGGATGGTACGGAGAGTGAGGAAACAAGAGGAGACCACGGAGCTGATTTGTGAATGGAGGGTGAGCTGATTATTCATTTTGACACCCAGTGTTTTGACCGTGGTTGAGGGGGAAGGTGCGGGGCCAAAAGAGGGGGGCCAGAAAAGGGAGTTCCAGGGGCTGGATGAACCACCGGTGAGAACCAATTCGGTTTTATGCGGGTTCAGCTTAAGATGGTTGTGGTTCATCCAGTCCCTGATGAACGTCATTGTAGACTGGAAATTAGAGACAGAAAGAGGAGAGGAGGACAGGTCGAAGATGAGCTGGAGATCATCCGCGTAGTTGTACACGGTGACCTCCAGCTGCTGGAGCGCGAAGATAAGAGGGAAGATATAAAGATTGAAAAGTAGGGGAGAGAGAGAGGATCCCTGGGGAACACCACAAGTGACAGGGAGGGGGGTGGTAGTGAAGCCGCCTAGCCGCACTGCCTGGGTGCGGTCCCTCAGAAAGGAGGAGAGCCAAACCAAACAATATTGCCCAGACTGGGGCTCAGCCCCAACTTCATCAATATCATCAGCCTACTCTACCCTAGACCTACGGCCCACCTGAGAACTAATGGACTTCTCTCAGAACCATTTGATATAACACAAGGCACTAGACAGGGCTGTCCGCTTTTCCCGTTGCTCTTTGCGATAGCAATGAAGCCATTAGTAGCTAGAATATGACAACACCATTTCGCCAGCTAACTAGGGTTCTCAGAAGCCTCATAATGTTAATATATGCTGAGAACGTCACCCTATATTTTCATAACCCAGATGTAAATTTAAATCCTGTGTTGCAGGAAATACTTCAGTTTGGGGGCATGTCAGGCATAAAAATGATCTGGTCCAAATTATCAATCCTTCGACTAACCGAAGCACCATTAGAAACTGACCTGGAATTCCTGCTTGCTTGGATGGATGGAGCTGTAAAATATCTAGGTGTGTGGCTATGCAGAGACTTGCAAGAAGTTTGGCGTAAGAACTTCGGAAAACAGATGGAACGGTTGGAAAGTAAATCTAAATTCTGGTCCACTCACCATTGTCCTTGGAAGGATTGCCATAACCAAAATGTTAGTGCTCCTCATGTTTCTATATCTCTTCTTGAATATACCTATCCTCCTAAACAGAGCCTTTTTTAATGCTCTTTGCTCTAGACTCGTAGGCCTGGTGTGAGCGGGTAAGCAGCCACAAGTGAGATGGGGAAAAACTAACACTTCCGCTATCGCGGGGAGAGCTGGGAGCCCCAGACCTTGAACTCTATGCACTAAGTGCACAAGCGCAATTTCTCCATTTCTGGATACACCCGATCCCATTTCAGCCACATGTGGCCATCAAAAAAGACGTGGCAGACCCTATCCCGTTATACGTGGCTGTTTACAAACCATACCACAGAACAACTGGCTAGGTAAAGACAGTCAAAACTCTCAGATGGACCTGGGAGGTTTTAAGAAAACGGGCCCACGTTCCATTGTTCCATTTTCCGTCCTCCCCACTTGCACATCACCCACTGTTCCCTACACTTCAGGATAAAGTCACAATAGAACACGCCCGCAAAAAGGGTATTTCCAAGTTAGGTGACTTAACCCCCAGGGCACATTCTTGGGGACACCACATATCCAAGATGGCAGCCCAATTCCTTTTCTTGAATTATTACTATATTACCAGCTTAGAATGACTTGCACAATGATTCACTTTACTTTCCCGACGCCTACGACCGGAAGAAATGGGGAGGATCGAAATTTGCGACCCTTGCTCCACTCTTTTGGAATTCCCTGCCTCTAGAGCTTAGAGCCTTAACTCTCTATCCGCAATTCCCGAAACAGCCTAAAGCTCATTTGTTCACTAAATGTTTTAATTAGTCTACTAGCAGTCCTGTTTCCTTTTTAACTTAGCTTCTGCCACTCCCGCCCAGATATCTGTCAGTTGCAGCGCCATGAAACCGCTGGTGAACGTGCGCTTTATAAATAATTTTAAATTCAAATTCAAATACGACCACCATGATGCCACTAAAACACCTATTAGCCACTCTGTCTCCCCGGAAACTGATTACCAGACTATACAATCAAATGTGATCAAGCACCCCACAAGTGAATTTGAGGGCCCTGGTTAAATGGAGAATAGATCTGGATAACCAGCCAACAGACAAACAATGGTCATTTTGTTGTTCCCAGCTGCGTCACCTATCTCCTAATTATAAACTGGGACTAATTCACATCAAGTTCTTTCATAGAGTGTACTGCACCCCCCACAGCTACAAAAGCTTGGATTGTGTCAGGACTCTAGGTGCTGGAAGTGCAAATAGGACAATGCCACATTCCTACAAGTGGCGTGGGTCTGCCCTTCCATGGCTAGATTCTGGGAGGAGGTATATGTCACCATTGGGGAAATCACAGAGACTACACTTGACTGCACGCCACTTGTGGCTCTACTGGGGTACGTTGATGAAGCCCCGCCTGAGAAGCGCCGCCTTTTGCAATGATGCTCTTACTTGCAAAGCGTGAAGTAGCCATACACTGGGGTGCCCTTCAATCTCCCTGCATTAAAATCTGGATACAGGACGTTGTTTACTGCCAGGAGCAGCTTGCCGCGTTCTGGGACTTGCCCATGGTTTCTCGCCCTAAAGACATCTGGGAAATCTATGTATTCTGACTTAAAGAAAAAAAAGAAGACTCTGGTAATGTTAGCCCAGTATAGATCACTTATCTCTTAAACACAAAATGTACACTGCCTGCTGTTCTAACTTGGAATAGACTAGAGTTGCAGTCCCTGCACGGGTTTGATCTTGAAGGTAATACACTGTGCATGTATTCTGTACCAGGAAACTGTAACAAATGTTACTAGTATTGTAAACACCTCCCTTAACTGTTTCAAGACCAAAAAGCCAACCTCTAATCAATCGTTATACAAACCGGTGCTTTTGTGAGATAAGTGAATACTGTATGTTAATCATTTATAGTTATGCATGATGAAATTTGATATTTAAGCTGTTCGTCATATGTAAAGTGGCCATGGATGGACACAAATCCTGTAACGAATTGTAAGACACGAAACTGCAATATAAGTTGTACTATGTTTATGTCTGCACAAAATTCTAATAAATACAAATTTAAATAAATAAATAATGCACTACAACAAATTAGCCTTAGTCTAAACTGTTGTGGCCCCCTTGAGTAGGTGTTTTGAAACCCCACGGGTGCACGCACCCCTGGCTAAGTACTGCTGATATAGACCAATGTCATGAGCTGTGTCAAAACGGCTTGACCAACTTGGAATGCACCAAGGTAAACATATGCGTATGCCAGTGCTGCAGAATTTATAACTCAAATATCAACTTTACATTTATTTTGCAAATTAATATATTTTTGTCTGTACATCAGCATGAGGTACCGGGTTTTTAGGGACCCGGCAGTGCCAGGGGGAACACCCAGAGACCTCTTGAGTTCTTCCTGTTCTGGACCACAGAAACACAGAGTCTTCTAGGTGATGTCAAGGATCGCGTTTATTGGCTGCAACCAAGTAACAAGCGTCCTAAAAGTACAACAGCACGGTGTGTATATTCTCAGGAGACTGTTCGTTTTTACAGAGCCAGCCTTCACCTTTTATACAAAAATATATGCTTCAGGCAAGAATTCTTTGTTTTATGGTTCAACCATATACATATTTTCACAACAAGGAAAAAGCAAAGTCATGATGGCAAGCCCATAATTTCGTTTGTCCAGTTCGTGATAGATTACCCAGCAAGGCCCAGAACTTCCATCAGATATCGATGAACCCCCAATAAAATCGGGCACCTCCTCCTTGTAAAACTAGCCATAAAGAAGAAACAGGGACAGGTGTGTGTATGATAAAGCGTGGTTTGTATGCGGTGAATGGTTTATGAGATGTTGTGCCTTGATGCTAATCTCGCTCTGCCCTTGGGTTGGGGACTGCCCGAACAGGTTTGGCTGGAGGCAGTAGAGTCAGCTCACCCAGGTCACAGAGGAGTCAGGAAAGGTCTACGTGTCCTTTCAGCTCGAATTCGGCCTTGGTCAATTGACTATGTAAGGGCAACCACAAGATGGATGCCGCTCACAAAATGGAACCCGAGCGTTCAGGACAGAAACTATGATTTAAGGGTGATTGCATCACTCAATCATGTCGCAAATGCCTAGGTATAATGTCTCAATCATTACCGGTCTGCCGATACCAAATTCGTCATGATATGATGATATTTTGGGACACGAGTGTGGAGCCTCGGTACCATACTATAGCAGGGTCCAGGATTTTCAGTACCACAAGCATGAGTTCTGAAAACAAACACATTTTTGTCTCGTATACACACCTTTCAACTTTGGTACACGTATACTAATTCAACGAAACAAAAACATGTAGTTTAGCAGTCTGGGCCGCACAGATGGATGGAGAGCTAACAGTAGCGCATGGGCTACTCATAGGAGACGCCTGGTCTATTACTATTATCTGTGGCAATGGAATGGGATCTTTTAGGGGCATAAATTGGGGCAGCATCAGTGCATGATTATTAAATGTTGCCTGCTATGAATACTTGCACACTCTTCTGATTGGAATACTCAGGCAAGCAAATATGAGATAAGAAGCACAATCATTTGGTGGCAACCGAGGAATTAAACGATTTTTGATAACATCCATATATCAGACGCAAAGTTACATTCCAGAGTATGACTAGAACAGTGTAGAAAACATTAGCAATTGAAAAGCAATGCCGTTAAAAGTAATGTTTGAGTATACTTTCTCTGCCTTGACCTTACTGTTTCCTTTTGCTTGTAGGTATGGCTACAATGACATCATCACAATTCCAGCTGGAGCTACTAATATTGACATCAAACGACGAAGCAGCAGAGGAGTAAAACGTGATGGTAACTACCTGGCTCTGAAGACAATGGATGGGAGCTACCTGCTGAACGGTAACCTGGTCATCTCAGCCATGGAGCAGGATGTCTTGGTGAAGGGCGCCATATTGAAATACAGTGGTTCGTTGACAACACTGGAACGCATTCAGAGTTTCCAGCGGCTCCCCGAACCCCTCATAGTCCAGCTCTTGAGTATGTCCAGTGACACCTACCCACCGAAGGTAAAGTACACCTTCTTCATCCCCAAAGATCTGCCTTTTGCCAAGTCAAAGGGCAAAGAAAAAAAAGCTGCCAACATCAGCAAACCCAGGGTGACACCCCAGTGGACGATGGGTGACTGGTCTCAATGTACCAAGAGTTGTGGTTCTGGGTGGCAGAGGAGAACTGTAGAGTGTTTGGAAATGGAGGAGAAGACCTCGACGGACTGTGACCAGGCTCTCAAACCTGAAGACATAAAACCGTGCAGTGATCTGCCCTGCCCCCTATGGCAATTGGGGCCCTGGTCACCATGTTCACGAACTTGCGGGGAAGGGGTGCAGACACAAGGTGCCTTCTGTACTGACTATTTGGGACAGCCAAAGGAAGATGAGAAATGCAATGCGTCAAAGAAGCCATTATATGTCACAAGAGTATGCGTTCTCAAAGAATGCTGAGACCTGCACCTAACAGAAGCACTGAAAACATATAACATAGGGACCCACTCATAACACCTGACCTTGTTTGAAAGTCCAAGCAGGGGCTGCTAACTATGACTGACCTTATTCCAAATTCTAAGCAGGAACTACTTACCCGACTCCAACTTGCTTGAGAGGCAAGGAAAGGACTGTGAGCACCACCTGTTCTTGCCATGAAAACTGGCCCTGCTCGTAAGAGTAAGCAGGAAGTTCTAAAGAAACCTCTCCTTGCCTAAAAAATGATGCAGGACTGCTAACGAGCTGTGACCTTACTGGGAAGGTGAAGCGGAACTGCCGACATAAGAAAGATGAAGGAGGGACAGCTAACAGAATGAGGCCTTGTGTGAAACTTGAAGCAAGGAAAACTAATACAATGGGACCTTGCTCTGAAGACGGAGCTGATACTTCTAACACAATGAGAACCTGCCTGAGGAGTAGGGACTTCTAACACAATGTGACCTTGCATGAAAGATGAAGCAGGAACTACAAATAGAACGTGACCTTGCTTGAAAGATGAAGCAGGAACTACTAATAGAACGTGACCTTGCTTGAGAGATGTAGCAGGAACTACTAATAGAACGTGACCTTGCTTGTAAGGTGAAGCAGGAACTACGAATTGAACGTGACCTTGCTTGAGAGATGAAGCAGGAACTACTAATAGAACGTGACCTTGCTTGAAAGGTGAAGCAGGAACTACGAATAGAACGTGACCTTGCTTGAAAGATGGAGCAGGAACTACTAATAGAGCGTGACCTTGCTTGAGAGATGAAGCAGGAACTACTAATAGAACGTGACCTTGCTTGAAAGGTGAAGCAGGAACTACGAATAGAACGTGACCTTGCTTGAAAGGTGAAGCAGGAACTACTAATAGAACGTGACCTTGCTTGAGAGATGAAGCAGGAACTACTAATAGAACGTGACCTTGCTTGAAAGGTGAAGCAGGAACTACTAATATAACGTGACCTTGCTTGAGAGATGAATCAGGAACTACTAACAGAACGTGACCTTGCTTGAAAGGTGAAGCAGGAACTACTAATAGAACGTGACCTTGCTTGAAAGTTGAAGAAGCAGCTACTAACAAAATGTACCCTTGATCGAAATAAGAAGAAGTCATTTCGAAGGAGACCTATCGCGACTCTGTGAAGGACGCAAGAACTGCTAGCAAAGGTAGCCCTGTTTGAAATATGAATATGAAGTGCAAGAGAAGCCTAAATGAGTTTGAGTGACACATCTGAGAGTTCTCGCACAAATTGACTTTCCTTGAAAGATGAGGCAGTAACTACCAACAGTACACGACCTTGCTTGAAAGAAGACACAGGATCTGCTAAACCAACATGAGCTTGATGAAGCAGGAACTATTAACGGAGCACAGCATTAATGGAAAGAAAATGCAGGGACGCCTAGTCTGCCATCACTGTGCTTGAACTACAAAATAAGAACTGCAAAGAAACCAGACCTGGCTTGAAAGATGAAACACAGACTGCTAATACAAAGAGACCTTGTTTGCCAGTTGAAGTGGGGGTTGCTAACACAGTCAGACCTCACTTAAAGAACCATTAATGGACTGCTAACAGACAGGGATATCAATATGTGATTTATGTTCTCAAGTATGGACAACTTAGAGGGTTGAAGGAAAGAGTGCACTAAATAACCTGAAGAGGTTAAGAGGTGATAGGCTACCAGAAGAAAGTATATATATATATATATATATATATATATATACACAGGAGTTGCTGTGCTTAAAGAGTTTACTTGGCAGCAAAAAACAAAGTTTGTTTTTTGCTGCCAAGTAAACTCTTGGGAGAATGTTTGGATTCAGATAGTGGGCTACCGGAACCCTAACAACGACCCACTCGTGAGCGGGTACTGGCTTTCACCGGAACTCTGTGTCTGATATATATATATATATATATATATATATATACATACACACACACAAACATATATATATACGTATATATATACACACACACACACACATATTTATGCATATATATATATATATATATATATATATATATATATATATATATATATATATATATATATATATATATTCGCTATCTTTTTTTCTAACTAGAAATCTACCTCATTTAAGAAAAGCATTTAAAGTCTGCCAGAGAGGAACTTTTGGTGCATATTTTAATTTTATATCTACAAAAAAAGTATCGGCGTTCGCTGAGAAATAAACGAGGTGAAGAAGAGAAAGTAAAAGACTTTTGGATTTGCATTTTGTTCACCAAACAACCCTTTCAGAGACACCTTCTTCGTCGCCCCACATTTATAACCATTGGTTTCAATGTCACGTCAACTTTGCACTTGAGCATTTGAACTTGAAGACAAGATGGGAAACAAGGGCAGCACTGCAACAAATGAGCTCAACAAAGGGAATCAATGCTCTATTAGAACAAGAGCCCAACAGACTGACCAGTGTTGGGGGTGACATTAAGGTCAGTGGGGGTTTGTAGCAAGATTATATTATCCACACTTTAACTCGTGTCAAAGGGACCTCATCAGAACGTGTTGAAGTAGATGGTGCCCCTAGAAGGGCCGAAAATGGTACTTAATTGTTCTCGAACTAATCCAGTTACAAGTTCATACATGCGGGAATGGTTCCAGAGAATTAATTTCATATCCATATCATTTCATTGTCCTTAAATGAAAGTTTACTGTTTATATATTAATCGCATTTCAATGGTGCAGAACAAGCTACATACACATCACTGTATACCTATGTCCTGTTGAGGTGCCTTGCAACCATGCACTATAATGTAAGGAGAGGTTTTGCAAATGCAATGGAAATATAAGGATGGATAGCTAGAAATAAAGCTAAATAACATATGTAAACAGTCTTATTGACCATACAAATTGAGTGTGTTTTGGTATGCATCTTTGCCCGTCAGTTCATGTAGATATTGACATGTTTCAGACCTCAGAGCTTTTACTGAAAATGAGCATTCATCAGGGCAAGCAAGATAAACAACGCAAATGAAAATACGACAGCAGAACATCAATACTGAGTGTGAGGTCTACTTTTGGACCAGCATATGCTCACAATAAACCAAGCAGTGTTCAAAAGCAGCTTTACTTGAGATCTACCAATGTATTAAATAACCTTGGCAGCAGTCTGTGGTTACAAAAGGCAGAGCTAGGCAGGTGAGAGGTTAAGTCCCATTACAAAGAGACTAATACAGCACTGTGGCATAATTTGCAGATGTTCAGTGGCTGTGATAACTACGACATATGCGATCCAGGTAGAGATTAATTACCGCACGGAAAAGTCAAATTCCAGAGGGTGGGATCTAATATGCAGTGCTGATGAAGAGAATGCCCAGAGAAATTATCCAGCCAGACAGATAAAATTATTCAAGGGCCCATGAGTTCTCAGACTGTTCTAACAGCAGATTTGAATTGAGCTTAGGTGCAACTTACAAAGAGACTGGCCATTAGTGAACCCCTGTCCAAACTGAATTTGGCTCTAATGTATGTATTTGGGGGCACCAATATCCTTTACTCTTGATCCATGGGATATTCTTTCAGAAATCATTTTGAAATTGGCCTGGGGACATAGACACTGGGCCGTAATGGTAATTCCCCGGGGTGGTTTAATCTTCCAGTAAGTCTGACCTGGTCACAATGAGCTGCTTAATTGTGGACAAAACAAATGCAAGAGGTGGTCGTCAATAAGTCAAAGTGCAACCCAATAAGTGAGCCTTTACCCTGAGGGATCAGACTGCCTTCAAATGAGCGAGATGGCTACCATGCCAGTGAGAATAATTCCTGATAAGTGAGACTGTTCAAATCTAATGAGTGATACTAATCTCCGATCATAAGACCTCAGGACTAATTGACAAGTGATACAAATGAGAGAGATGTATGCCAGAAGTCTAAGGCCCTCTTCCAATGAGCAAAACTGCTATTGAATGACTGAGACTGAAACCCTAGTAGTAGCTTTGTCTTCCAATGAGAGGGGAGTCGTCCCTGATGAGTGGCACTTCCTTCCAAAGAGAATGGTCACTGTCGGTACAGATGACTGTTGTGAGATAACTGATATACTAGCAGCTGAGGAGTAACTGGTCTAGTGTTTTTCATGGTGATCAGTGATGAGTGAAACGGTCACTCATGAAGCGATAATTGTGACACATTCACACATTGGAGAAGTGTGGCTCAGGGGGTAGAGGCGGTAGACCTGGAAGCTGAGATCGGTCCTGGACCAGGGTTCAATTCCCCGCCTCGGCGGGTCTTGGGCTAAAAATTCCACGGACTCGATAATTCTCGCTCCGGTGCCTTCTCGACTCACGGGTTCACACTCTGCGACTCTGGGCAATAGCTTACTTAATCTCCACAACGGCCCCTCACGGCGGGATGCCTGACTTTCACCTTGTGGATACCTGCTGGGGCTATCACACAGGGGAATATCAGGACGGGTTCCCTAAGCAAGCGCCGGGACACCCACTGCGGGTAGCTGTGCGCTATATAAGCTCAACTACATTCACTAACAAATATGGCTGCCAGGTAGGAGCTCCGGCCGGGAGCTCCTCCGACTGGGGATTGCCGTCAGCACTTGTCCCGGATTTTTCTCCCCCCTTCTACCACCTTCACCGATGGGGATCTTCTGACTACATTGCTGCATTTCCTTCCACCCCCATGCGATGTTTGTGGTCTTGCCACTCTTCTTTGAGTTTCCCGATGGAAAACTTGTGGAGCCAACTTTATCATGGCCACTGTTTCGGTTGAGCTGCCTCGCAGCTGAGAGGAGATGAGCTGGAGGATCACCCAGCTGGCCGCCATCTACCTTCCGGGCTCGACCTGTGTTGCTTGACTTCCCGCAATCCCTTCCGAGACATCCCGCAACACCTCCCTGGACTGCTGCTGAGATGCACAATTATTGTGCCACCGACAAAGCAGCTGCGAGAAAACAGCGACACTGCCCCAACATACCCCTGAGCCTGTTTTCCTCTGCGAAGTCTGAACGACCGCGCCCTTCTTACCGCAAGCCTGTCTTCCACGGCGAATCCTCCGGACCCGGTGGCTGCATCTCCTCTTCCGGGGCTGCTGCCTGGGCCCCCTAGCCAATTTCCCCTGTCTCTACAGCAGGTTGGGTCGGGATACTACTACCAGAACTCTCGTGAGGAACGAGAGAGATCAGCGATTCCCAGCAGCCTTCCTTCCTCCCTATCCTGTACCTACCTACCCCATCCAGTCCTGTTCCTTGAGGTTTGTTTTTCTCTACGGTTTTTGGTTTGGATCTTCCGCTGATCAGTGGGTCTGCCATTTTGGGCAGAGGTTGTTGGTGACTGTAACTCTGGGTCCAGCATCTGGACCACTTCGAAAGTTTCCCCGTTCACTGATTGCCGCTTGTCCACGCCTTGTGTCGCCTGCCTGTCCATGGCTCCATGCTGACCCCCCTTTGGGATACCTTTAGCCTCCAGTCATGAATGGTCACTGTTAGGAGCCGTTATTTGCCCCCTACTGTGGTTTTGCTTCATTGCCTAGGTGAGCCAACGCAGTGAGTGACTATGGCACTAGAGTTTTTTGACTACGTAACACCAATCCGGTTTGTGGGCTAGTGAACTCTGACTGTTTTGGGCTCCATGATGTACTTTCTTCTATTGAATAGATCTGATATGTTTCCCTGCCTCCGAACTCTACCCCCTCCCTTATTACCCTCTATCCTCCATGGGGACTGGTCTTTTTATGTTATACTATGCTATTGTAACTTATGTAATTATGCAAAATCTGTTACTCATGTAAAGCGCTCTGATACCTCGGGATCTAGCCAGCGCTATATAAAATTCTGCAAATAAATAAAAAATAAATACATTACAAATCGGGCTGCCACTTAGTCACTTAAGGGTGAGGATGCGGTCTATTGAGAGGGAGTGTTTCAGTGAATGAGACACATTTTAGTGAGTGAAAATATCTCTAGGCGGAGACACAGGCAGGCTAAGAAGGAGGCCCTTTTGCTATTGAAGAGACAACATATACACTGATTCCTTTTAAGTTGGTAGAGGCACAAACCTCAGAAAAATCCATTTGACAGAAGGCTCCTTGAGCACTGTCAGAGTGCTCCTCTGCTGCACTTCTTTTAAATTAATCAATCACTTTTACTTACCTCAGAGGCATATGCTAGCACTGTTCTAAATCCAAACTGCAAAATCAATGTATTTTTCTGTTCAAATTCCATATAGCAGGTATATCATTACAAAGCTCCGATGTTAGAATTTTCACTGAGAATGTCCAGTTGTAGAAATGTAGGGTTGTCAGCTTGCTCTATGTAATCAAGATGCACCATGTTTCCTGTTTTGGACTTTTTCGCTGCAAGTCATAGTTTTCGGAGGTGTCAGTCCAGATATTTCATTCTAAGCAATACGTTAGTAGAACTTCCAGAACATATTAGATTGTCAAATCAAAGCCCAGAACTAGAGCATGGTTTTGCAAGGAAACAGAGAAAGGTGGAAATAGTATGTGACACTCATCCCGATGTAGATAGTCTTCTGTAGAAACGGGTGATTCTCACCGAGGGGTTTGTCCATTCCATATCCCAATGAATAAGATCCTCCACCCTATAAGATCACCCTGAAGTGAGTAGAACTCATTACTAAGAAGTGTGCTTACTTTCCAATGAATAAGGATGATTCCCATTGAGACTACATCAAAAAAAGAGCTGGACTCCTCAGGCCACCTTCCAGTGAAAGAGACTCTAATCCAATGGGATTGCCCTGGAATGAATGGCTCATTCCTAATTAATCAGTTCACTGACCAATAGATGGAGAATTCTCTTTCAAGGCTAATGCCCTGGAATAAGCGGGCTCAATGATAAGGAGTGAAGTCACCTTCCCTTCACTCAGGGAAGCTGCCCCTAAATGACTGCAGCTCATCCCTGAGGGGTTAGTCTATCTTCCAATAGCTAAGGTCCTTCAATCAGATGGTAATAGATAACCTTCCATTGAATAAGCTTCTTTATTCAATGATTACTTTCATGATAAGAGTGGGACTGTCCCCTAAGGATTCCGATCACGTTCTAGTGAAAGAGATGGATCTCTTTGTGATACTGCAGTATTAGTAGAAAATCTTCATAAGAAGTGATCCTGCTGTCCATTGAGATACGCTCTTTCCTAGTGATCAAAATGCAGCAGGAATTATATTGACTCTGTGTGAGCCTCCACAAGGCTTTGCAGGTAATTAAAAGGCTGATTTTAAGTGGCACTTCACTTGTACATTGAATATAAAATTCCTTCAAATGTGTGTGTTGCAAAATAGTGAATTTGATGTTATTCTCCCTGTGGTGAGGCTTTATAAATCCATGTTTTTGAACCAATGTTTGTCTCGCCTCTTGATAAAGCACAGTAGGAATAAGCAATAAACAATGAGTCAGCCATTCATATGTGCCTCAGACCTACTCATTGAAAGCGCAAAAGATAGTGAGCGAGGGAACACAAGCCTATGTCAGCCTGACCCAAGTCACGCAGGATAGGAAGCGGAACCCAAACATCAGTCTAGAAGGGGTGACAGAGGAGCAGCCCTTGATCAAGTGCTGTCTGAAAATGGCGGGCTGTGTGTTGATAGAGTGGCAGGGTGGGAGGGCAGAAGGGGGATGGACAGATGAATGGATGATGAAATAAATTTTCAAAAAACATTTACCTGCAGCATCGCGCTCCTCTCCACTAAAGGCACAGGCTCCCAGAGTCCACTGCGGCCATCCTGGCGCTGCTTTCATGCTGCTAAAAACAGCATCGGGATTGGCTTGAGTGCTGAGGATATGTGCTCCCAGTTAGACTGGGAACCTGTGCCTGCTCTCTTCAACCCGGCAATACCGCTCGGGTTGGAGAGAGCTTTAGTGCGCATGATGGTTTGGCCGTTTTGAGACAGCCAGCCAGGCCATGATGCGTACTGAATAGGAGTGCAACCACTCTTCCACCAGCCTGTCATCCTTCTGGCCCCATCCACAAGCCTCGGCTCTGGGAGTAAAAATAAAACAATAATAAACAAGGGTTTATTATCGTTTTATTTTTCATTTTTTTGGCAACTGGCAGGTGGGTCGACGCTCCTCTTGAACAGCGGAGGAGCGGCTGCTGCAGTCTGGGTGTATGACCTATGGGGTGGAATGGTGTGGCTCACTGGTTAGGGGCGGCAGACCCGGAAGCAGGAGTCGGCCCGGGACCAGGGTTCAATTCCCGACGCGGCAGGGTCGTGGACCAGGGTCAGCGGACTCGATGATTCTCACCTCGGTGCCTACTCTAACAAGGGGTCCCACTCGGCAACTCTGGGCATTAGCTTGCCTAATCTCCACAACGGCCCCATCAACGCCGGGGATGCCTGGCTCTACCTTGGGGACTCCCAGTAGGGACCATCCCACAAGGAAAGCCAGGACGTGTTCCCCAGCGGTATACCGCGCCAGGATACTCCGGTACTAGTTGTGCGCGTTACAAAACAGCTTATAACATAACATAACATAACATGAGTGGTCTTTTAGAAACAACAAACTCTCCTACTGGCTGTCAGATGTGTTGTACACAATGATGAAGTGGAAGGCGTAAATTGGCTTTCAGCCTTCACACACATAGATATGTTGCTAGGATTTATGAAACAATGGCCTTAATGGCAGCCAGGAAAAGGGGCCATAGTTTAAAAGATCTGAACGTACGTGGAGATGGAACATAACTCTTTTCTTTCTCAGTGAAGACTATCTGCTATTTTTGTGATACCTAGAAGGCTGCAAAATACTTGTTAACTCTGACCAGTTCATGGTCCAGGATCAGATATTAAATACGAGACCGGATACTCTCGTTCCAAACTCATGGACATCTTTGCTGGGTCAAAAATGCCAAGAAGAGAGCAATGGCATATGGAACCAGGTTCCGCCTCCCTTTTAAAAAGTGCAATCTAAGTCTAGAAATACTACAGAAGCATATAATGATGACTACTGGAGATTACATTTTAAAAGTGTAATATAACTATTTTTATGCTGTTTAAGCATACAATTTTAATTCATTTTATATGATTCACTTTAAAATAGAGCACTTCCTCTGATATGTTTTCTACTCAGGTCATCACCGCAAATATTTCAGAGATACAGTAAGAGTTTTATGAGCCACATTTATAAATAAAAAAAAATTGCTGAATGCAAACATATGATACACATCAGTCAGTGGTTGCTAAATTAGTGCATAGAAAATGGATACTGTTGTTTACTACTGTGATTCACTCCTAACATTAGCAATAACAATAAAATTCAAATGTGAAAATGTCCTCCCTTACAGAGCAATTAACTTGCTCTGGTCTCAACAGATAACCAAAAGTATTGGATGGTGAGTTACAGTTTTGTCTTCTTACCAAACCGTGAATCCTGGGAAACCCATTCCAGTATAATTTCCGTTCAATACTACGTTTGATCATTTAAGTATCTTGCTGGACTTGGCCTCCTCTGCAGGGTGATCCCCAAACTTTTTGCCTTGCTCCTCCTACTAGGTGCTACATTCGTTTTTTTTGCTTTAGGGCTCTGTGCACTTTACCGCTGCAAACCAGTGCTAGTGTTCTTTCCCTAAGGCATGATAACATTGGCTTGTCACTGATTGGCATATTTAATTTACTCATAGGTCCCTAGTAAAGTCACTACATGTGCCTAGGGCCTGCAAATGAAATGCTACTAGTGGGCCTGCAGCACTGGTTGTATCACCCACTTAAGTGGCCCTTTGAACAAGTCTCAGGCCTGCTATTTCACCCTGTGTGTACAGTTTTAAATGGCCATAACGACCTTGCAAAATAAACTTGTTGTCAGGCCTAACCCTTCTTTTTAATACATATAAGTCACCACTAAGGGAGGCACTGGAAAGCCTTAAGGGCAGGGTGAAGTGTATTTAGGAAGTTGGGCATGTACTTTTAAGCTTTAATTGTCCTGGTAGTAAAAAACTCTTAAATTCTTTGTTTACTACTGCAAGGGCTAACTCTCGCATAGCATAACTTTGGAACTATCTTATTATATTTTATAAGTGTAATTTCCAAATTAGAAGCGACATTCCCTTTAACGCTGGTGTCCCTGGAATCACAATTTAAAATCCTAACTTATGGTGTGGCTCTCAAGCTCTTGAAATCAAACTTTTGAGCTCTTTGAGACCACGAACGGGCCAGTTTGCAACAGAACCACACCAGTCTTACTGAAGTTCAGCACAAGCCACCTCCAGTCTGTCTCCTCGCAAAGCAGCATCGACAGCCTGCGCTGGCCACCAATGTGAAGCTCCGACCCGCCCATCCGCGAGATCTGGCTTGCTCTTTGCGCCACACTGACCACCACCTGCGATGCTCTTCTTGCTCCCGGAAACCCTTTTCAAATCAAACAGGACTCTTGGCACAAAACTTGAGAAGATAAAATTGCAGTGGGACTAATTTTGGGCTGTATCCGACCTGCACTCCATCGCCATCGGCCTGAACTTTTGACTTTGACCCGTTCCACCACAACCAGATAGCCGCTGTTTGCATTTTATGCTTTTAGGAACTATATTGCAGTTTATTCTTTACAAATTCATAACTCTGGTTGTACTGATTGGATTTTTGACATTTTGGTCTTGTTTTATTTATTAAACTAAGCTCTGTTTACTGACCTGGTGGGATAACACTGGTTAGCAAAATGACATTCTAGAACAAAAGTGTTAACAAAAAATTGGAAAGAACATCTTTTAGAAAGTGACAGAATGAGGGTTTTCTTGGTTCAGGAATAGATTGCGACGTGTCAAGGTATAGTGTCTCATAAAAAAGAAGTGAAAAGGGGAGACAAGAAGGAAATGTCTGACATTGCAATGCAGGAGCAGGACTGGATCCTCTTCTAGCTTCTGATAAGGGACTTAGAATGATTATGTACCTTTTTTTTTTAATTTCTTTTTATTATCATTTTCAAAGACATAACATGCCTAAAGTGAACAAACTTACCGACCATTGTACTACAGCATACTTCATCCAGGTACAATAAGTATACATCATCATAGTATACATAGATTACCACACATTGACAAAAGAAGGGTAAACATTTGGTAAACATAGTTAAGTAATCGGATTAGTACGCAGATAGGCAATTAAATATTTCCAGTAGTCCCTTGGTCGTGACCCAGAGGGCAATTCTTCTTCATAGGTTTTTAAAGTGTCTTGACAATATGCCATGTCACGAAGCCATTGGTTAATTTTAGGAGTATCTTTACTGTCCCAACACAGCGAAATTCTGTACTTAGCAAGGAGCAAGGCAACCATGCAAAATGTACGTTTAGTTGCCCGGACATCTCGCAGGAGCCCCAGCAGACAGGTGCAAACGAAACAAATAATTGCAACACCCACCATCTCACCCAATAGTTTAGTAACCTTTTCCCAATATTCCCGCACATGTGGACAGCACTGTGCAAGACGTATAAAATTGGCCGTGTCAGTCCCACAGCGTTTACACCACGCATCCTGGCGCAAACCGTATTTATAAAGTTTAGCTGGGGTATAATATGTTTGATGTAGGTATTTGTAATGCAGTATCCTCAAATTACCATTGGGCATCAGCATTTCAGTAAGGGAACAGGCTATCTGCCATTCTTCTTCTGTGAGCAAATCATATAGCACCTCGTTCCATCTTACAAGTGCTCTATTCGTTGTGTGGGCAATGTCTTTTTGCGCTGTATTGTACAGTCGAGATACTAAGTGTTTGCTACTAGGAGAGGTTATTATCATTTGCAGCATGTTTAATTGCGGGGGCTCCACCGGGTAAGTGGGATATCATTTCTTAATTTCCCCTTGAAGCCTGTGATATGTGAAGTAAAACAGTAGTGTTTGATTGCTGACAAAAGCCAGATCATGTGGTGTTTTAAATACCGGGTTTTGGTAAACATCTCTCATATTGTCAATGACCACCTGTTGCAACAGTCCCATGCCTAACTCTTCTCTGGTGACAGATAGTTCGGGTTGGTGATGCAGTGGTAATGCAGAGGCATATAAAGTCAGTTTGCGCGCTAAGCTTCCTAACTTATTCCAGGCTGCATTTGTTGCGTCTATAGTGTTAAAGTCTTTAGAGTGTAGTGGCGGTCTGTGGTGAGTAATGATCACCGTCAATGGGACTGGTAATGCGTCCCCTTCCTCTATAGCTGTATGTGTTAAATAGGGGATTGGATGGTACCAGTAGTGTGCGTATTGCGCTTGTGGGCATAGGTAATTAAGCAAAAAATCGGGTACCCTAAAGCCACCCCTGGAATAAGGTAATGTTAAAGCTCGTAATTCTATGCGGGCTTGCTTACCCGCCTAGATTAATCTAGTCACTAATGATGACACTCGACGGAAAACTTCTGTTGGGGGAGGGATTGGTATATTATTATAAAGGTAGAGGAATTTTGGTAGGATTACCATTTTCACTATAGCTAGTCTATCTGCCAAAGATAAGAGCAGCTGGATCCATCAACCATTTTTTCTTCTAGTGTGCTTTTCGCTCTGCCATAGTTAGTTCTAATGACGACCTCCGGATCACGATGGTACCAAACCCCTAGGTATTTCACCGGTTCTGTTTGCCATTCCAAAGGAAATTCTGTAGGGTGAGGTTGTGTGGTATCTGTAAGAGGGATAATTAAAGATTTTGCCCAGTTAATTTGGAGCCCTGACTGCCTCCCAAATTTAATATATTTACGCAATAAGAGAGCCAAGTAGTGCTCCTAGTCCCGTACATAAATCATCATATCGTCCGCATATAAGGAGATATGTAGGGGTCGTTGCGGAAATTGTAGAGCGAATAGTGATACCCTTGCCTAATTTAACATGCCAGTGGCTCAAGCACTAGTGCAAATAATAATGGGGACAGAGGGCATCCCTGCCTTGTCCCCCGCACTATGGATATGATATCAGAGACCTAGCCAATGATTCGAACACGAGAGGTTGGTTTTGTGTACAATATTAGGACCCACTGCAAAAATATAGAGGGGAAACCCATCCTCCATAGCATTGTCAGCAGATATGACCATTCTATAGAATCAAATGCTTTGGCAGCATCTAGCATAACTGCAACTGCTGTCGTGCTGGGAATCAGGTAGTGGGAGAGTGTGAACAGTGTCCAAGTATTGTGCACGGTTCCTAGTCAGTATGAAGCTTGACTGATCCGGGAGGACTAAGTTGGTCATGAGGGGCTGTAATCTTGTAGCCAGTAATTTAGACAATATTTTGGAATCTACATTAAGGAGTGAGAGTGGCCTGTAGGAATCACAACACTCAGGGTCCTTGGCAGGCTTGAGAAGGGCAATTAGTATGGCTTCTCTTAAGGAGGGAGGAAGCACCATCTTATCAAACACATCACCATACATGGCAACCAGATGTGGGGCTATGAGGTCCACAAAGGCCTTATAATACTCACATGTGAACCCATCTGGGCTAGGGGCCTTACCATTCGGTAGTGACTTAATAATCTCTGTGACCTCCTCTACAGTAATTGGCTATGACAGATATTTTCTCTGAGCATCCGATAACCATGCTATGCGGAAGAAGCCGTAGGCTTGGACTCATACAGCACTGCCGTATGTTTTAACAAATCCCTGCAATATACCCCGTGCTTCGGTTCTTACACACCCGTCATCATCTCTAATTTGCAGGACAGTCTGAGGGGCACGACCTTCACAAATTTTCGATGCTAACACTCTACCCGATCTTCCCCTTCACCAAAAGACCTAGCATTAGTACTCTTCCTATTCGTACTGATGCATACACCTCTTAATGTAGTTTTGAAAGCCTCCCACAGCAAGCTAGGGTCATCATTTTTGGGCTCATTTAACAGAAAGTAGTCTGTAACGGCTGTGGTGATAGTGTTTCTGTATACTGAGTCCGACAGTGCTTTCGCATTGAATCGCCAGCTATAGGGGGGTGGCACGTAATATGGTACATTAACTGATAGTAGTATGGGAATATGATCGGACAATGTCATAGGTAGGTGTGTTATAGCCTTGGTCCAAAGCATTGCATCTTTTGACCCAATCCAATAATCAATACGTGACCAGCTGCTGTGTGTTACCAATTTGTGTATTGCTTCCATACGCCCCGGATTCTGAGTTCTCCATACATCATGTAACTGCATTTCTGACATTATATCTAGTAATTTAATCCTCGCCCTCTGGTGTGGTTCTGTAGTGGTGCCTGACCTGTCAAGGTGCTCATTCAGCACAAGATTAAAATCCCCTCCCCATAGCAAGGTCTTACCCAACACCCCATGTAGTTTTTGCCAGATCTCATGGTAAAAATCAGGATCATCCCTGTTTGGGCCATATGTGTTGATAAGCGCAATCGGCTGCCCTCGAAGTTTACCTGTAACAATGATATAGCGTCCCCGACCCCTACCCAACCACCCACCTCCCACTTTAGCATCCCAATTATGCCAAAGACAAACCCTAGAATAAAATTCCCACCCCAATAGAAACTTCATGGGGAACTCCTGTGTGAGGGTCCGCCATGGTCACACTGCACCATTCAAACTAATGGATGTGGTCAGGACTCTAATGTAAGTGCAGACTAACCTCAATCAAACACAATGTAATAAACCTGACAGCAATTCAAACCTTCCATGAGGCCTCGATTCATACTTTGTCTAGTATTCGTTTCCGTGCTTGCATCATGATAGCTCAGTTATCTAACATTAGAGAATATCTCCCCCTACAGCCGAGGGAACGTATTACTGACGTACAATCACATAGCAAGCATAAGTACGAAATGGTCAATACAAGCATTATTCGTAACTCAGTGAACGGCCTGTCATTGGGTAAATGTCAATTCAAAAGCCCCCCTGACTGTTTGCTACGAAACGCAATGAGCTCGCAACCCTGGAATTAAAGGTAGGCCCTGTTGCCTCCCTGGCTCAGTTCAGGACCATAGTATGCAAGTCGGTTCAAATGTGAGAGGCCGAGTACTGTTCATAGATTACACCTCTATGTACATCCACCCAGTTCGCTCCGATATCGTAATGCGGAGTATATACCAGAGGCGTAGTCCCAGCAGGTAGTGTCATGCAGGGTTCTCCCGCTGCTCAGGGAGGTTAGCGAGTCAACGAAGAAAATGAAAAATGTTGGTAAGCTTTACAGCAGTTACCACCTCATCAAACTCTATACAGGGACCCGATGGTGGGCGCTACTTTTCTGCATGTGGCCCTTGTGATCGGATTTCCTAAAGAGTTTCCAGGCCAGTCTTGACACCGCATAATGTTCACATTAGCCAGACAACAGTGCATCTACAATCCTTTTGGTAGCGAGAGCTTACTATTGGACCTCATCCTCCAGTGGCAGCACATGACTATGCAGCGTGTCTTCCATCACATCCATCATTCATGCCACACAGAAAGTCTGTATTGTTCAGGCCATCAGGGTCTAATGGCACTACTGTTCACTGGAAATTACCACTGTGCGGCCAGCACCATCCAGCAAGACATTTCTTTACGGTGATATCCTAGTTCGAATCCTGGTGTTGTTCATTTTGCTTCTGCTCTTTGCGTTTAGTGACAATTTTCTTGAGAATGTCTTGTGCAGCTCTTGGTGTCTGGAGGATCGTTGAGAGACCATCCCATGTAACTTTCAATTGCGCTGGATAGAGCATGGCGTATTCTATATTCAGTACAAAAGGGGGTGGTGATGGACGGAGCATCTGAATCAATCAAACACTCACACCCAGTCAAAAGATCTGGGTTTAATCCATCACCGTTCTTTAGCCCACTCTGCCACCCCAGTTCAGACACGGCCATATGCAAATCAGTCTGACCCTGTGCCTCATGGGAACAGTCCAGCCCAAACTGCCAAGCCATGTCTTCCCTGGACCGGAAACAAGCTTCCGAGGACCGGTTTCTGGCATTCCAGCCGTCTTCAGCCCGGCTTGCTTGAATCCAGTGGCAAAGTGAGCAAGGGACTCACGTCTGAGCATATCCTGCCACACTTATGGCGGCCAAAAGCGGCACAAATGAGAATGTCTTGTGCAGCTCTTGGTGTCTGGAGGATCCTTGAGCGACCATCCCATGTAACTTTCAATTGCGCTGGATAGAGCATGGTGTATTCTATATTCAGCTCACAAAATTTCGCCTTGCCTGTGCAAATTCCCTATGAGCTTGTTGTTCAGCCATCGTGAAGTCTGGGTAGAACTCCAATTTGTTACCCTGATATGACACCTGTTGCTTTTCATGAGCCATCCTCAGAACACTGTCTCTATCCCTGTAATTCAGGATCCGAGCCAGTATGGGCCTGGGAGAGGCGCCCGGCAGTGGACGCGGCACCAGCGTCCTATGTGCAAGCTCTACGATGAGGACCGATGAAAAGTGTTCTGCCCCGAAGACAATGCGAAGCATCTCCTCAACATACGTTTCCATTCGGCCGGTGTTGGTGGTACACCCGAGATCCTAACATTGTTCCGGCGAGATCTCGCTTCCAAGTCTTCGGCCTTATTTTTTATAAGTTCTAGTAGCTTCTCCATCCCTGCGCATTTACTGGTTGTGGCATGTGCTTCATCCTCAACTGCTGCAATTCGGGTTTCGGCATCATCCAGGTGCCCCCCCTGCTTGTTTAGTTTTGCCGCCATGCTGTCCACTCATTGAGTGAGGTGATCCAGTTTCCCATTAATATCTTGTAGACTGGTCTGAATTGCCTTAAGAACGGATTCCATAGCGTTGCTGGTTGTAGCCTCAATCTCTAATTCAGTGTCGGAATGTGCAGTTGCACCCTTTGTCTTCATGATTCGAACGTGAGCTTAGGCTGCTGCTTTTCTGGTTTGCCCATGATGATGAAGGGCAGTACCGCTAGCGGATGATAAGGAAGGCCTCAGTCTAAAAGGATCCAGGAGGTGCCCGGTATTCCACCTGTCCCCGAAAAGGAAAAGGGCGGGCCGTTCCAGCTTACGACTGATGCCACCTCAGGGTAGTACTACATTCGCGCACAGCTGTCAGCCATGGAGGAACTCATACCCACACGTGTTGGGAACACTCAGGGCAGTTCGTAGATATAGGCCAGGAAATGGGTCTGAGCCGCAGTTTTCCACCCACCAGCACCGCCTCTCAGTAACTCGCCAGTGAAACCTGGTGTCGACCACAGTTGATGTTGTTACGATGATGGCATCCGTCGCAGCAAAAGACCTCTTGCAGTGCTGCACCGGCAACAGGAATACACATTAAGCGATATGGCCAGGGGCATCAGTATAGCAGCTCCTCGTCATGGCCAGGACCGGGCTCCCGGACTTGCAGAAGGTGTACAGCTTCCGTTTTCGCCATCATGCACGAGATGGGCCTCTTCTGGCCCCGCAGTCCGACAACCCGAAAAAATATTGCACTACACGTTTTTTATGCACTAGGTACCTCTACTTGCTGTCAAAGAACATCTCAGCGCCGCAGTCTGCCCTCGTCACCATATCGCTTGGTTGGCCGCCATTTAATTCCTGCCTGCTCCTGACATCGCAGCACATAGCAGCATCACAGCACCGCACCACTGTCAAATCCCACTCTGTCCAAAGACTATCAATTGAGAGGTCCACAGTCCCACCTCAGTTTAGAGCTTTTAACAGGAGAGCCATTGCAAGTTTCGTTTAGTAGAGGACCGAAACACAGAGCGCCGCCGTTTTGCGTTGGGCTTTCGCACTTATTTTCCTTGAGCCGTACAGCCACACCGCCACTGCTCATGTGCTCACAACATTCCGGTGGGGCAAGGGGCACCACACGACCAGCAGTGTTCTCCGCTCACAGGCTGAGGCGTTCAGTGGGTACCGACCGTGCGTGCCCCTGCCCACCGTACTGTACTGAGGTCAGGGCCCGCAGCCGTTCAAAGCGCCGCCATGTCATCGCAGCCCTGCGCACCACCTCCTCGAAGTACACCTCGGCCGATCGCCGCTCTGTCGCGTCGCTCCAGAAGCTCCCCGCAGCATGGCACCTCGCTCTGTGACCAGCCTCAATACGTCAGGTCAGTGTTTGGCAGTACCAGCGCGACCACACCGTTCACTGCACTCCGACGATACTCAGCGCACTGGCGGCAGCCATCTTGTTTAGCGCCGTGCTTTCCGGGCCATCGGATCTGAAGGGCGATTTCACCACTTCTTGCCCATCAATACAGCTTTCAGTTCTGCACCAGTTAATCACTCCGTTTTCCGATGTACATTGCTGCCAAATTCTCGTAGTTTAGTGTCCGCATTCAAACTCTAATATCCAATCAGTGCGCCTGACCAGCGGAGCTGTCTCAACAGGCAGCCATCCTGCAGTGCGCCCTCTAGCGCCCCCCAGAATGATTATGTACCTTAACAAGCAAAAGGTTGTCTCCTCTCCCATTGAAAAATTGGCAGTGTGGCATTGAAATAACGCGTTATGTATCTTCCATGTATGTTGAAAAGGTGGATTAGGTTCACTCAAGCATCAGGTTAAAGAGAACGTCTACTGACCCACTGCTACCCTGCACCCTGACATACCCCTGCATACACACCTGAACTGAGATGCAATCAGGCTGAAGGAGTAAGAGCATTTGACAGAACAAATATTTTGAGGGACACTGACTAAGATGGAGCTGGCGCCAAAATCATAAAGCAAAGGCGCACAAATAAAAAGTCTGTCCACGAACTTCTAGGCCTTTCTACGATATGTCTTATTTCTAAGAAAATAAAAAGGTCCAAACGCTAATTAATATATATCTATATATATATATATATATATATATATATATATATATATATATATATATATATATATATATATATATATATATATATATGAGTCTCAAAACTATTGGCGGTCATTGACATACCCAGTCACTGGTGGGCCAACACCGAAGGTTATCAATGACAAGTTCTTCATACAACCTTTAAAAAATACCCCACAGTGGAAGATTTCAGTACGAAAAAAATGTCTTCCTCCTTCGTTAACATGAGCTGTATGATGTGGTTTTATAAGAATCACGTTTAGTTTATAAAACATGACGTTTTAGCCAGTATTGTTCAGTTTCCCTATCTGTTAGATTAGAGTAAAGTTGGCAATCAAGGATAAAACAGGAAGTCACTGATACATCAGGGACCCCTTGTGGCCACACAAAGTACAACATCCACTGACTGAAAAGACGGATTAGGGTGATGGAAATCTGCAAAAAGATATCTGGAGCCCGTGGATATTGTGAATCATCTAATAAAGGCATGAGGGCGGAAGCAGTGTGTACCAATGGGGCCGCATAGTACAACGAAAGATAACCACAAGCTCAGTCCTTCTCAGGAATACGGAAGATGTCATGTGTGGGGCGAGGACACGGACCCTCTTTGTCCGTGCTTTTGCACTTTACTTTGTGACAGACATTGACGTGTTGGCTCGTCTTCGGCGGGGAATGAAAGCCACACTGTATGCCTAGCAGGGCCCTGACAGTACTAGGGCATGGGGGTGGGTGGTGTATGGCAGGGGCTTGGGAACGGGTCCAAGCCTCGCTCTCCCCGAACATATTTTCAATGTCCTCGACCGCCCTCAAAGTGAAGCCCTCTTTCAGTCTCGTTGCCGCAGAGGCCTAGAATGACGCAGAATGCATGTGCCTCTCGGCGACCCTGCCGGTTAAACTTGTAGTGGGAGAAGGGCTTTGGCGAGAAACCATTCTCTCGAGCAACAGACACCCTGCATCCCAATAATCGTGATCATTGTTCGACAAGTCTTAGCAGTCTTTGTGTGAGGGGAGGGACGTCTGCACGTAGGTCACTGCGTGACATTTTTATTTATTTATTTAGAGGATCTCAGGGTCCCAGCAAAGTAGCTGTCCACACACGAGCTGTCAGTTATTCCGAAGAAACCTGCCACTCACACTTTGTCGCCGAAGGAAGCCACTGACCCGTTTTGGCATTGTTTTCTTCCTCTCAGAACAAAGGCATTCAAATAAATCGTGGACTGGGGCACGTCGATAGTATGGCGTGTTCTTTCATCTATAGCCGCTCACCATACAGCGGCATCACCCGTGACCCAAGACTGGGAGTATACACCTTATAAAACATATGTGCGAGAGCAGGGCTCGAGTCAGGGTACAACGTGAGTGGACGGCGGCCCCCCACTTTTTTTACCGGGTGGACGCGGTCCCTCCTGCCCAAAAGTGCCATGAAGTATTCAAAAAGTACGCAACGCTTTTACTTTCAGGGTACGGCAATAACAACCAAGTGTTCAATTTATATTTTGCACTTGACTTGATGTCTGCCACCATATGCGATGCAAAGTTGCTAGCCGCATATCAGGTGCCAAATGCAGCGGGACTTCCTGTAATAACAGGGGACTAATTTTGGACGTCACTTCCTGTCGTGACGTCACTTCCCATGACACCACCTAACTTGGGCGTCCCCCCACTTCTTTTTTTAGGACTTGTGCCCTGTGCGAGAGACCACCCTTCCTCCATCCTCAGCTCAGGATGCTGAAAGTATATTCTGTGGGGATTATTTTCTGGTAGAAGCCCATATTGTTCAGCATCACCCTCCCCACACCAAAGCTGAGATATCAACACAGCTTGGGTTGACCAGAATTTTAAAGGCAAAAACCGGGACATTTCACAAAAGTAGAAGAAAGGCTACAATTTTACTCAACGAGAGGGCACAGAATGACAGCTCCTCGGCAGAGAATTACAGAACAGGCAGTAAGAACATGCAAAAAATGCAATTTTTAAACCCAGTAGATTTTCTGCTAATTAAATTGCTTTCTTGAAACAATTGCTAACTATCCCTGCTTTGTAAAACATAAAAAGAACCTCCTGCGTTTTCAGTCGACCCTCTTTAAAAACCGGGACATAAGATAAATTTCCTGAAATCTTCCAGGACAGCTGGTGAAAACCCGGACCCTCGGGGCAAATCCAGGACACCTGGTCACCTTATCATAGCTTGCTTCTTCTGCCTCTTTTCTCTTGTGCCTGCTTCTGAAATACACCTAGGGCCTATTCACAAGAAAGTAACGCAGCAAGGTACTGCTAGCCATTTGACTGCGCCGCGTTGGGCTACTTTCAAAGCACAGGGATGCATCCTATTTACAACAATATAGCTCTCCCCTGGCGTACAATTGGCTGCCATGGACCAATGCAGGCACCCCTTGCACTGTGGTGCAAGGGTGCTTGTGATGCGGGGATGATTCTTTTGGTGCATGAAGGACCTTCCTGCACAAAAACAATTACTAGAGGTGTTTTTCTCTTTCTATGTGTGCTGCAGAATGCAGCACGCATTGAAGGAGAAAAACACGAGAAGAAATAAAGGGTTTCTCCTCGTTGCACCTCCTTAAGCCTCCCCTGAGGAGGCGTATAATTCTGGTGCATTCCCAGGTTTCTGAAACGCTGTAAATTTAAGAATCAACAGAATCCATGGGTGTTGCACGGAAACACCCACCGCAACACCCATGGCACGCTTCTTTCACACAAAGTGCTGAGTGAAAAGGGGGTCATATTTACAAGGTCACGAAAAGCCATGCAGGGTGGCTTAACAAGGCCTTGTAAGTATGGAGCCCCACACTGCGTCGCCGGTGCATCTAAAAAAAATTATGCACCGGCGGTGCAAGGGGCTTGTAAATATGCCTACTAGTTTATTGATGAACTCACAGAGCAGCAGGGCAGAGGATTGGATTACACCTCAGCATATCCGGCTCTCGGGCACAAGTCAGGTGTCATTAACTTCCATGATTAACTAATCTGCTTGTGCATTGGCCCTGGCATGCTCTGGCAGGACCTAGGGTACACATCAGCACTGATGAGCCTCAGTGGGAAGCATAAATCATGGTTCTGTCCTGGCATGCCCTACCAGCTCTCTTGATACAGATCTAATGTTATGTAATTTATCAAAACACTCAGGCTGAGATAGTCCACACAGGCGTGCCCTGTTCTCATATGTTATGAAGGCATCACAGGTCTGACTGACTATAAGAGTGGACACACATCCAGCCAGTGCCCAGGAATACACATCAACACTGCCAGTGCTACATAGACCTTTACGAATACTCATTATTCACATTCCAATATTGGGGTACTGCAGAAACCTACCTTGAAAATGAGTTTTGTGGGCTGCATGAGTCCTGATATTTTTGCCTCAGACTACGTGTGTAAACTAAGTTAGTGAAGCTGTTCTTGCCAAAAGAGAGGTGTTCTTAGATTGACAATCAACGGGTCTTTGAGATTCAGTTGGGCATAAACTTTGCAGGCTGCCACTGTAGTATCTCTATACCCAAACTCACCAGATGTGTCCATATTACTAGGTGGAAGAAATGTTCAGTCCACTGTTTGCGTCACTGAACCACAGTGATCTAGAACTTTCAGCCAACTAGCTCAATTGAAGTAAACCAGCAGTATAATTCCCAGAACTTTTGGGGTGAAAAACCTAGGACTAGAATCTGGATGAGGCAAGAGCCCACCAGTGTGTAAACCAGTCCTCCAAAGCACCATGAAAAAGCGATTACAAGTTAAAATTCTGTTTACTTGCTTGTATTCTGAAATAGTAACAGTCATTTTGCAAATGTAACACTTTCACTCATTGTTCAAAATTCAGTACAAAGTGGCTCAGGGCCAGATGTAATACCCTTCAAATTTGCCCCTCACAAATTGCATCGTTTTGTGGCTCGCAAACTGGAATTTACAACAGTGTCTCAGACACAGTTTGCGATTCCTAATGGGGTCGCAAATTACCTGCCTCATTAATATTCATGATGCAGGTGCAATTTGCGATCCCATTGGGAATGGCTAGCACTCCCAGTGATGGTGGCCTGCTGAGGTCATCAGACCACCATGTTGGTGACTTCTTTTTAAATAAGCAAAAGAAACAATTGATAGACGGAATGCTGGGCAATGCAAACATTCACCCCCAGTCACAAAGATCTGGGTTTAATCCATCATTCTTTTGCTCACCACACCACCCCAGTTTGGACCCAGCCATATGCAAACCAGTCTTGACCCTGTTCCTTGTGGGAACAGTCCAGCCTGAACTGCCCTTTGATCTGGGCTGTTCCCCTGGGACACAGGGTCAGGACTGATTTACATATGGCTGGGTCCAAACTGGGGGGGGCGTAGTGGGCAAAAGAATGATGGATTTAACCCAGATCTTTTGACTGGGGGAGAATGTTTGCATTGTCTGCATTCCGTCCATCATTTGTTTGCTGTAACACTTTTCACCCTAAGTGGGATAGGTATGCCCAGACGTGGGTCCCTTGCTCACTGTGCCACTGGATTCAAGCTAGCCTGGCTGAAGAAGGGTGACCTACCCTGAAACCGGTCCCAGGAGGCTTGTTTCTGGTCCAGGGAGGATCTGGACTGACAGTTCGGTCTGGACTGTTTCCATGGGGCACAGGGTCAAGACTGATTTGCATATGGCTGGGTCCAAACTGGGGTGGCGTAGTATGCAAAAGAGCAATGGATTTAACCCAGATCTTTTGACAGGGGGAGAATGTTTGCATTGTCAGCATTCCGTCCATCATTTGTTTGCTGTAATGCTTTTTAAATAAAGCAGTAAAAAAATACATCCAGCTTTCCTTAAAGGAAAAAAAGGTGCATTTAAAAAAGAAACGTTACTGTTTCATTTTTATGTCTCGCCTAAGCAGCGCACATGCGTTGCTCTAGGAGGGCCTTTAGCCATTGATCTGCTCATTTTCAAGCACACACTTGTGCTTGTGGCGGCATCCACCTTGCGGGAGTGAGCAGCGGCGCGCCACAAGCATGAGTGCAGTGCTTGAAAATTAGCAGACTGCTCTCTCAAGCGCGCGCGCACCACTCGCGGGCTCACCTCCTGCTCCCTACCTCATCTCGCTCTCCTCACCCACACGTCCCAGCCACTCACTCGCTCCACCCTCTCCTCCTTTTTGCTCGTTGTTTTAAACAGCTGTTTGTGCACATTCGTGCATTTCCTTTTATAACAATGCTGCAACTCAATTCAACCTTAACCCTGCAGGTAACATTTTAATTATAATCAGTACGACGGCCGCCCCAGCCTCATCTCTAAGTATTGCGGTGGCATGCATTTCTTTTGTCTGTGTCAGTTTCTCCTCCCCCACCCTTCTCTTTTACAAATGCTTCATGCGAGTATTGTACAGGACACCATTAGCAGTAAGCAATAAGTAAACCAAGGAGACCGCGTTCAGATGAAATATGAACATAATTATCTGCCTTTAGGCAACAATGTTATAAAAAAATACCCAAATAAACCTTTCACTTGTGTTGTTTTTTTCCAATCAGATGAGTTGTTAATGATAGCAGTTTTTCATTGTTCCATTGGACTCATTTTGCACCGGCTGGTATGTAAAGAACACATTATTTTCTGTTTAGCTATGCGTGGTGGGACCAGGACCCTGATGGTGCGTGGCAGCGTGTCTCTTGGACAGACTGTCAGAATCCCTGGACACCAGAGGTGATCGCTCTCCCCGGCATGGAACACACATTCCGTAAAAAAAACATGTACTCTGCCATATCATGATTTTTAAATGCTTCCATATTCTGAACAGAAGCAATGTTTGAAGTGGCTGCCGTAGCTTAGGGAGTGGGCGGAAAGGGAGCGGCAAACTGCACCATGTCTTTGTAACTGTGTTTGCGTGTTACAAAGTTAATGCAAAGAATATTGACAATGTACTTGAGATGTCATCCGATCACAAGAGCCAGAAATATTTATGCTACTGCAAAATTAAAAGGCAGACTAGTCGATGTACGCATTCATCAAGCTTAATTAATCGTGCCATGAACATGGATGTAAATACATTTTTAATAGGTCGCAACAATAAGCCAGTTTGCTGTAGACTAAAATCTTCACCTGCTGAATATACGTAATTAATGGTAATTTGAATTCCGGTTGCTTTTGTGGAATACAATCCGTTGATGAGAAGCAAGACTGCAAGTACCAGCATGCATTGCCATAGAATAAAGGGACAAGAGTGCTGCGTTTTTAGTGATACACAGTAATTGGTAACTTGGCTAAAGTATTCATACGAGACATGCCTCGTAGTTTAGTTATCGTTCTTTAGCACTAGTTGGGCTCCGTCAATCAATCAGCTATTTGTGTAATGTTTATTCAGCCCCCTGCCCTGGGAATGGTTACACACAGAGGGTCTCTAGGTTGTTTTAGACTGCATGTAATTTATTGCAGGGCACTGTCGTCCCAGTGTGGACCCTCTCTTTCTCTGTGAGCTTTTATCGCCATACGCTTTTTTCAATCCCGCAACAGCATGTCTATATCTCTCCCCATACGGTCCGCGAACAATTATAATATTTAAAAATAACACACAGGACAGTGTGTGTTTGGATATACCATCCATGTTATTCTTGGCACTGGACTGTTATCACAAACAGCAGAATAAAGAAGCAAGATTTAAATACAATATTATAGCCTGATTTCATATTTAAAGAAAAAACAATATTTCAAAGGTTCACCTTGATGCCTGCTTCTGACCTCTTTCTGGCTCTTGTTTTTGACCTTCTTAAGTTTGATGTTTATATCCTGCTGTACCTCATGTTAATGCCCTGTCCTGCCCTCTTCCTGCTATTAATGCTCGCCTTCCCCCATCCGCACCAAGTCACCATAGATAGCACACCACTACCTCAGCACTAGAACAGCACCCGTGCAGAACCTCCTGACTACCAACACAGCACTACCTCAGCATTAGTGCAGCACCAACACCTCAGCACCAGCATCTCTTCAGCATCACTGAAGACCACCACAGCACCCCTCCACATCACTCGGCACCGCCTGAGCACCAATACAGAACTACCAAAGCACCACCAAAGCATCACTCAGCACCACCTCACTATTACTGAACAACACCCCAGCACTTACTTATGCACAAGCACATCACCAACTTCGCACTACAGCAGTTGAACTCAGCATGACCTCAGCACCAGTGCAGGCCCACTTCAGCGCCAGCGCAGCACCAGTGCAACACCACCTCACTACCAGTGCAGCACTACCTCCGCATCAGCGCAGCACCAGCACAGATTCACTCAGCGCCACCGCAGCATCACTCAGCACCACCTCAGCACCAGCGAAGAATCTACTCAGCATCACTCAACACCACCACACCACCCCTTCCGCATGAGCACAGCACCACCTCCGCATCAGTGCACCACCACCGGCAGAGCACCAACTCTGCACCAGCGCAGCCCCATCAAAACATCAGCACAGCACCACCTCAGCGCCAATGCAGCACCATGTCAGCATCAGCGCATCACCCACACAGCACCAACTCCGCATCACTGAGGACCAACTCCATACAAGCTCACCACCACCTCAGCACCATGTCAGTGTGACTCTGCATCACCTGAGCATCAGCACAACATCACCTCAGCACCACGACAGACAAACTGGAAGACGTATATGTTAATTCTGTTTTTTTATAGGGTCGTTCATTTGTACATAATGCTTACTTGGTTAAATATAAGATAACAAAAATGCTCATTACACTTTATTATAACTTTTCAACATGCTGTACAGCAGCCACACTGCTCTACAACATAGCCCAAATAAATGAATGAATGAATGAATGAATAATGATCTGTAGAGCGCGGACTTAGCCCAAGGGCATCAAGGCGCTGCCTGCAAGGCATCAGGATGCCATGAAAAAAGAGCATGCTCAAACTGACGTATCCAAGAAAAGTCAGGTCTTTAAGACTTTACGAAAAAGCGGGAAGGGACAATTGACTAGAAAGCGCTTCTGTGAGGGAGTTCCACAGTTTGGGTGCAGCCATCGAGAAGGCTCTTCCACCCCATTTAGACTTCTTGAACCTAGGAACTATCAGTAGGTTTTTATCCGAGGACCGAAGCGGCCTGCTAGGAATGTAGTGCTGGACCATTGACCTAATGCCCTCTGAGCCAGATCCATAATAGGCTTAATGAGTCAGGCATAGGGTCTTAAAAAAGATCCTACGGTCCATCGGCAGCCAGGGCAAGAGCTTAATCGAGGCCGTGATTCCATTATTATTATCCTTTATTATTAGTGATTCCAATATTATGAGGGCAGTGTAACCTTGTCGTAAATAGGGGAGTTTCCAAAAAGCCCTTGAGTTTACGGAGATTCACACACATCAATGCTCACTTCAGTTGAGAAGAGGGAGAGGAAGCTATACCAGGTACAGTTTAGAAGACACGGGGCACAGCCGGGCACGTTAGGTTCACCTGGCATGTGGCTGAATCTAACCCACGCCCTTTAAAATCAAGGAAATGCCACCCAGTCTCCTGGCTGCCACGAAGGCCACCCAGCATCTGCTCATAATCGCAGGTTGCCTTCGTGTTTACTTCAAAGCCGTCTGGCTGGGCTCCCAGAACACTTGAACATGTACCTATCCAGCCCTGTGCATGACACAAACCTCCCTCCATTCATCCCATTTTAGCGAAGAAACCAGGTGCTTTTCCAGGAAGCTTTTCAAAGGTGTTTCTTTTTGGAAACAGGCTGCCCGTGCACGCAAGTGCCCCCCTCTCCGCCCCCACGTGAGCACCCTGCTAGTGTGGGCACGCCTTCCAGCCTGGCCTGCCGCTGGCACTTCGGGGATGTTGGTGCACGAGATGAGATACGACTTCGGCAATCAAAACATTTTAACTATTGCAAAAATAAAATACATTTTCAAATGTTATGGCAACACGTGTTTATTCGTTCTATTCTTGTCGTTGTTGGGGGGAAATAAAGAATGCGAGAGGAACGGATACATGTATAATTCAAGTGTGAAGTGTGTCACTGATTTCAAGTTTCAAACAGCATCAATGGCTTCAAAGCGCTACATAAACGGACTCAAACATATAACACACAATACATTTGAATCCATCACCTCAGTTACGTGCTATAATTGTGAAATCGAAGGTACACAAGTTCCCTAAGTCTTGCTGGAGGTTCACTAGCGCTAACCCTAATATCAACTCCCACTTAAGTTTATATTTCATTTGAAAGTAGTTATTAGGTTTCGCCTGCACAGCACTTGCAATGTGCTTGTGAAATCCCTTGTATTTAATATATCTCAAAAAGGGGCTCTTAGCTTAACTTCTGGCTGCACCATTTACCACACATCTACTAAAGTTGTTCACGCTGTTTAAGCCCCATTCACTGTCAAGATAAGATCTCGTCCCACAGAACAAGCAGACAGCTTCTAACAGTGTGCTGGAATGTTTGTTTTTTATTACTTCGTTGTGTAATGCAGATGCTTTAGCCCTAACATATGTGTGGCACTTCCTATTCATGCATCAGTACCTTTCTTTGAACTTTGAATGCATTATCGTATTGATTCTTTTCCACGTAATATATTCAGTCATTACGTTTATGATCAAATTCCAAATGTTGTAATAAACATTGGACATAAAAAAAATCATATACAAGAGCTATGCTATATTTTACTACTAAACAGGAAGCCACAAGTGCTGTTACCTTGCAGACAATAGGACCATGATTTTGATGGTGCAGCAAGTGGATTAGCATTGGACCCAAATGTTGTCAGAACTCCTCTAAACACATAAAATTGCTATTTCTGAGTACTTGAGAGCCCATCACAATTGTAATTACTTTGCAGTTAAAAGGGACTTAATTTAAATGGTGCAGCAGCTGCAATGGCCCTGGAGCCAAAAGTTCCAGGGACCCCAATAAACCCAGATTATTGCTAAATATTTAAATTAGGGTGCAGCAGGTGTAGTAACACTAGGACCAAAAGTTATCAGAACTCCTATAAACACTTAATATTGCTATACTTTACAACTAAACAGGTGCAATTATCTAACAAGCACTAGGGTCGTTATTTGAATGGTGTGGCAGGTGCAGTGACACTGGGCCAAAAAGTTGTCAGAACTCCTCTAAACACCCAATATTGCTATATTTTACTAGTAAACAGGCAGTCACAATTGCAGTTACGTTGCAGTTGAAAGGGGCTTGATTTGGATGATGCAGCAGGTTCAGTGGCACCTGGCCAAAAGTTGTCATATCTGAACTAAGCACCAAATCTTCTATATTTTACTACTAAACAACCAGTCACAAGTGCAGTTATCTTGCAGTCAACAGGGTCCGTATTTGGATGGCGCAACAGGTGTAGTGGCTCCGGACCCAAAAGTTGTCAGAACTCCTCTAAACACCTAATATTGCTACATTTTAGAACTAAACAGGCAGTCATAAGTGCCGTTTTCTAGCAAGCACTAGGGACATGTTCTCAATAGTGCAGCAGGTGCAGTGGCTCCAGGACCAAAAGCTCCAAGTACCTCACCAAATATCAAATATTGCTATCTTTCATTCCTCAACAGGCAACCGCAAGTGCAGTTACCTTGCAGACAAAAGGGTCATGATTTCAATGGTGCAGCAGGTGCAGTGATACCGTGGCCCAAAGCTCTAGGAACCCCTCTAAGCACCAAATATTGCTATATTTTACTTCTAAACAGGCAGTTACAAGCGCAGTTACCTTACAGGCAATAG
This sequence comes from Lissotriton vulgaris, assembly GCF_964263255.1. Classification (NCBI taxonomy): domain Eukaryota; kingdom Metazoa; phylum Chordata; class Amphibia; order Caudata; family Salamandridae; genus Lissotriton; species Lissotriton vulgaris. Next base: position 1,195,761,236 of record NC_141687.1, on the reverse strand, counting down.
GGTCAATATTTGAATTGTGCAGCAGGTGCAGTGGCCCCGGGGACAAAAGTTGTCACAACTACTCTAAATTCCAAGTATTGCTACATTTTACTACTAAACAGGCAGTGACAAATGAAGTTATCTCACAGGACATAGGGACATGATTTAAATGGTGCAGAAGGTGCAGTGGTACCAGGCCCAAAAGTTGTCAGAAGTCCTCTAAACACATAATGCTCTTACATCAATCAATTCTATTATTTCCCTCTTTCATTTTTCAAACTTTTGTTAATACTTACCAGCACTATTCCACTAGAAACAGCACAATATGTTGCCTTATTGTACCTAACAAGTCATAACAGTTCTGTTACTTATATTGTACAACTACTCAGCAACCTATAACTTAAAACAAAAAACGACTTATTATTAATCACACTGGTGAAACTTTATGCTTGTTTTTTTATAGTGTCACCAGCAGAGGTGACCCTCTCTCAAAGCTTCTAACCAGACAAACAAACAGAGACAGAGCAGGAGTATAAAAACAAAGATTCCCTTTTATTCTTTTTCATTCACTCTCACTCACTTCCTTTCTATTTCTCAATCTCTTCCCTTACTTTTCTATCTCTTTCCAACTGTCTCTCATGATCTCTCTCCCCTGATTAAAAGACTAAGGACAGCATTATATAAAGAGGCATATTTACAAGGAAATGACAGAGCATGGAGCTGTGGTAAATTTTGCAGCGCCACACTCTGTCATTTTCAAAATGCAGGGATGCACCGTATTTACAACAATACGGCACACCCCTGTGTTTTTCCGAGCTCTGGTGCCAAAAACAGCTGCGTATCGCTAACACAGAAACCCTTGTGCCATAGTGCAAGGGTGTGATTGTTTATGTGCAGAAAGGTGTCCCTTCCTGCACATAAACAATCAAAAATGGCGATTTGCTACTACTATATCTGCATCATTCTGCATCAGACATAGAAGTAGAGAATCACCATTATTTAATGATTGCTTATGTGCAGAAAGGGGCACCTTCCTGCACAGAAATAATCATTATTGGCATTTTGCTCTTTCTATACAAAGAAAAATCAATAACGAGGAGAATTAAAAGTATTTCTCCCCAATCAATCAATCAATCAATCAATCAATCAATCAATCAATCAAGTAAGTGCCTTCTAAACTGCAATTACTTACCCGTAAGGGTCTCAAGGTGCTGTGTGGGGGGGGGGGGGGGGTGAGGGGTTGCTGCTGATCCGCCGAAGGCACTGTGAGTCAGTCGAAGGGCCAGGTCTTGAGATCCTTCCTGAATTGAGGCAGTGACTGTGATTGCCTGAGATGGGGAGGCATGGTGTTCCAGGTCTGTACTGCGAGGTAGGAGAAGTACCTTCCTCTTTCCGTGGTCTTGCAGATACGTGGGACGGTAGCCAAGGCCAGATGGGTGCAACGGAGGTCTCTGGTGGGTGCGTGGAAGGAGAGGCCATGGAAGGAGAGGCCGTGGTTAAGGTATGCAGGTCCCTGCAGGTCCCGCATTGTGTAGGGCTTTGTAAGTGTGTTTGAGGAGCTTGAATGGTCGTACCATTCTAACACCTGCTATTGCATGGCATTAGTTTTTGCCGCTGGCTCAGATTTTCACATCCTTGTAAATCTGGGGCAACGTCAAAAAGCAATGGGTGTTCTGGTGGAACGCCCACATCAACACTCATTGCATGCAGATGCAGGTACCTGCGTGAAAGGGTACCATATTTACAAAGCGGCGTTTAACATCACATTGTAAATATGGTTCAGGGCATTGCGCTACCAGAACGTAAAATAAAAGTGGCATTTCAGTGGTGCAGTCCCCTAGTAAATATGCCTCAAATTGTGGCCTGTGAGTGCTAACTCAAGACACAGGGCTTACCACATTAAGTGGCAGCACCAAGTTTAAACCCACTTTCTTCTACAGTTGTGGGTTGCCTGGTAGCTGAAGGTAAATTGTTGCTTGTCAAAAGAACGTTCAATGCACATGTTGCTTTTGGCTGGAAATATAGCATTTGTTGGCATGTCTAAAATAAACCACAGAACATAACCCAATTGCCTGCACAAAGCAACATAATAACATAACCAAAACATAGGCACACCACAATGCAACACAACAGCAGTAAAACACAAGATCACAATGCAATAATGCAGCACAAATTCACAGCAGCGCAAAAAACAACAGACCACAATACCACTACAACAAAATGCTAGACAACAAATATGCACAAACTTTCTTTTAACACATTACCATCTGCAGAATCCTGTTTTCATACAACGGCATTATAAGGTGCTCGAGTAAGTGCTGCCTTAACGCCATTGAAATAAACAGCACTAGTAAACATATTTTCTTGGCTCCATTACAGGCCTTTTACTTCAATAGGTTGAATAAGTAATTTATGAACACAAGAATGCAGATAATTATTCATTACAAAACACTTGTTTCCACAATGAGCAGTAGTAAGTCACAAACAGAGACCTGGTATTTTGCAAGAACATTATAATTATGTCACAGATATATAGGATTCCTGATTTGACTAGACAAAACAGTTGCCCAACTCTGTCACACCCTGTTTACTATCACTGCCAAAGCTTGACTTCCTCCGATGCCATAGATTTTCCCCCTGGTACCTATTGTTCCTTACAGGCCACTGTACCAATGACTTTCCTACTCTCTCTGTCCTATCTGCTGTTTAGTAGCCTCTCTTCTGTATGATGTTAGTTTATTGCAAACGATCACTTACCCAGTTACCATTGTCTCTATTCACGCTATCTCCTCCCCTCTGTTTACCATCCGCTTGTCCCAATTGTCTATATCTCTACTCCTGCCAACTCTTTCAAATGATGCATGGTGTTATAAAGCACTTAAAAAAACTACATGTTATTGGAAAGAGACATAAAATAAACAGTAGTGCTATGGTGTCCTTTGGCTGTCATGTGTTTCTTAAAGCTCCAAACTAACATTAAAAAATATGCACCTTAACATAAGGCTTCCCAAAGAGAAATTCGTTTTTTGGTTTCCTAAAAATATTACAGAACAACTTGTTGTGATTTTATTATTTTTTGAGGTGGGTGACTTCCCACCTCAAGAAATAATCCCAACCCTTATCATGGTGAAACCTCAAAGTCAATACATTAACCAGAACTCAACCCCCTGGTAGCAATGGGACAAGGCAGATAGGCTTAATTTAGGGCAAATTGTAAAGCATTTGTGCAGTACTAAAACAGTCATAAAATCAAAATACAAAACAATAAAAATCCCGAACCAAATTGAAAAAAATGTATTAAACATAATGACATAAAAATGCAAAAATCCAATAAAGGAACTGGAGGTCTGATATTTTAAACTTTGAAGTAGAACTAGTGCCAAAAGGCACAAAATGACAATGATAGTCAATGGTTGCCTTAAACCGGGAACTAGATCCAATTTGAGGCTGACTGCGATGGAGCCCAGGTCAGATACACACACCAGGTTCTTCTGGTCAAAGAGTGTACCCTCAGACTTCATCCATTAAGTTCCACTCCACCACAGTAGTACACTTGTAAAGCCCCCAAGACCTCAGGAGAGGAACTCAGAGACTCCAAGGGAGTCAGGCGGAGACCAATAGCACGGCCCAGTCAAGGTCCAGTTGCCGTTGGTCAGCTACGCAGTTGCAGCAAAGGGCTCTTGCAGCTTGTTGTATCCCTGTAGATTGAACAAAAAGTTATCCTTATTACCCTTGGAGTCCACTTGTTTGTTGTGGGTGCGAGAGGGAGCAGGTTCAGTTTGTCAGGGTTCCTCTCAGGTTATAGACAGCAGGCCCAGTCCTCTTCTAATCTTTCTCAGTACAAGCATGTAGTGAAGAACGAACGCGTAGGTAGGTTGCAAGTAGATTTAATGAAGGAAATGACAACTTAACATCCACAAGCAGAAGAAGGTAGTTGTCACAGCAAGATCCAACAGCAGAATGGTCCGCTGACACGCAAGCATTCTACATGACACATAATGGTTCCAGAATTGTGTTGTATTCTCTGCACTTATGTTTTATGTATCCCTTTAAGTCCTACATTCCATTTCCCTGATGTCATTTTCTCCTTTGTTCTGTCCTGTCAGTTAGCTCCTGCTTTCTGATGGGAACACCAGCTTTTCTCTATGGTGCTTAATAAACAAGTGTTAAGCCTTACATCTGCTTGCTGACTTCATTTACAACACATGGCGACGATGAACAGAAGGAGCTAAACAACCATAGAGGGAGAAGAACTCCACTGGTGAAAAGAACCACGCGAATTTTTGATGAAACAGTTTTGATGAAACAGAGAAAAGAATTTTGAAGAACCACGCAGGTCTGGAAACTAACAAAATTATACTGCTTTACATCTCTTAAAACGGACTAAAAAGACAAATAGCTATCATAAGAAACATGGGTCTGTAGCCTACATCAAGTTACGTTTTGAATTGAGAAGTGAAGCCTGCAAGTTCCAAACCGACCGGTGAGTTGGAGAGACTGTTGTGTGCCTGCTTGTCACTTTCCTAAACGTTAACCTAAAAGACTACGTTTAGCCAAAGAAACGCCACGTTTAGGAAAGCTGCCCTTTTAAAAAAAAGAAGGTGAAACTCCTTAGATTTAATGGGGATGTAAACAGCATCGCACTGTTTTATTTTGCCACATCAGACTGTAAAAGCCGAAATTCAAACAGCAGAAACGAGTTTCATTTTTTTTTTTTGCGCTCCGGCATAACACTGTGATCAAAAGCATCTTTTAAAACTCACCGGCAAGTATTGACATCGCGCTGCATCTTTTAAATCCGGCTCGCGTGAAGAAACACGAGCCTACTCACCCGCAGAATCCCGTGACTTCTTGCCGAACGGAGCCATTCTTGCTGTAACCTACGTCAGGCAGGAAGGAGAATATCGGAGAAGAAAAGAAAACAAACGTCAAGAGAAGTGACGTAATGACGCGACGTAGCGGCCATTTTGAAGCCGTGTGAGGTAACTAAGCAACCTCACTAAGCAACACGCACCAAACCGCAGAATATTACGGAAACAGACAAAGACTCTGAATATATTTCGGAAACAGACAAAGACACTCTCCGCTACGGTTCTTTCTACAGACGAGTGAATTAAACGGTGATTCAGAGGCGAGGTGATTTAAACGGTGAGGAAATCATTTATTAACCAAGGTAAAAAGAAGATCGACTATAGACTAGCACACATTTAGTAGATGTTAAGAGGTGACATTTTTTTTTTATCCACTTTGACCATCTCTTCATTTTGAAAAAGAAAGGAAGATACTGTTTTAAAAAAATGGAGAATTTAAATATTATTGCACCCCCTTTGTTCCTACAAGCCACAGGAGATCCACCCATTGAGTGGGATGAATGGATAGACATTTTTGAGAACTACATCGAAGCGCTTGATGGGAAAGATTTTAGTGCAATTAGGAAGAAAGCCCTCTTGTTAAGTGCTTTGGGCAAGGAGGGTCAGCATTCTTTTAAATACCTTCCTGTGGCAGTCAACCAAGATGGTAGGGCAATAACTAATGTATACACAGAAGCTAAAGCTCGGATGAAAAAACAATATGCAAAAGAAGTGAATATTGTTATGGCGCGGCACAAATTTTACACCCAACCTCAAAGGAATGAAGAGTCTGTAGATCAGTTTGTAGCTAGGCTACGTGAGTTGTCGATAAAATGTTGTTTTGGTGAAATAAGGGATGAAATGATAAGAGACCAGCTAATAGTACAGTGTCGAAACAAAAAAAAGCAAAAAAAATTGTGGGCAGCAAAAAACCCAACCCTACAAATAGCCATTGATATAGCAAAAGTGGTTGAGGAATCGAATGCATGCATGAAAGAGATGGAAAAGAAAGATAACGCAAAAGGCAATGCTCAAGGCAATGATGTTTCATGTGTTGATCATGATGAAGTTGCTGTTGTAAACAAGAGGAGTGTGGATCTGGGAGGAAGTAGTCAGAAAAAATTTAACAATACATTTTCAAGTAACGATAGAAATAGATTCCAAGGAAGAATGTGCAGTAGGTGTGGGAGCACTTTTTACAATTCAGACTTTAGGAGATGCTTTGCAATTGACAAGATGTGTAGGAAATGTGGGCGGAAAGGGCATTTTGCGAAGATGTGTAGAAGTACAAATGTCGATAAAGTTGCTGTTGTTGAAAACAAGGATGAAGTAAGAGACTTCGTTAATGTTGAAGGTGCGAACAAAATATTGTGTTTAGGTGGAGACGGTGTGAATGAGGGTGAGCCTGGGAGGAGATTCAGACCAAAAGCCCTGTTTCTTATTGATAAAATTGAGGTTCAACTGATGGTTGACCCTGGATCCTTATGGACCATTATTCCCAAAGATATGTTCCAAACCAATTGGAAGGATGTGCAGTTGTCTCCCAGCGACATTAATGCCTGTGGTTTTCAGGGTGAGAGCATAGACGTGATTGGGTTTATGGTGTGTGTAATAACATTCAAGGATCGTTCAGCTGAAGGGAAGGTGTACGTAGCCAAGTCCGGTCCTGCAATTTTAGGATGGGGACAACAGTATGACCTTGGGATAATAATAAATCCAAGAGCTGCACAACAGGTAATGGTAGTAGACAGCATAACCACGGATTCGATAGTAGAAGGGATGAATGGTTTGTTTGATGAGCATATAGGAGAGTTAAGGGGCTATGTGCATAAGATTGTGTTGAGGGATGATGCCATACCCATGCAACACAAAGTCAGAAAGGTTCCATTTATTGCACGTGAGGAAGTGAAGAAGATGTTAGAGGAAATGCTAGACCAGGGTGTGATAGAACAGATCGAAACGTCACCTTGGATTTCCCCCGTGGTTATTACAACCAAATCTGATGGGAAATTTCGTTTTTGTGTGGACCTTCGCACCCTGAACCAAAACATTGTGACAGATAATTTTCCTTTACCGAACATCAATGAGTTGGTCCTATCACTAAAAGGTGGGAAGTATTTTTCCAAGTTAGACCTTCGCAGCGCCTATCATCAGATAAAACTACACCAAGACTCAAAAGCACTTACAGCGTTCATAACAACCGAAGGAATATACCAATTCACGCGAATGCCTTTTGGACTCGCCTCTGCAGCTGGGGTATTTCAGAGGATGATGGGGGTTGTACTAAAAGGGGTGCACAATGTTGTGTATTTTCAGGACGATGTTCTAATATTTGGAGCGACTGTCGAAGAACATAATGTGATTTTGAAAACTGTTTTAGAAAGGATGGAACAAGCGGGTTTAACTCTCAAGAAAGAGAAATGTAAATTTGCAGTGGAGGAGGTTGAATATCTTGGGTATACATTGTCTGTGGATGGTGTAAAACCCAAGAGAGATTTATTAGACTCCATTAGAAAGGCACCATCTCCATGTGATAAGGATCAGTTGAGGTCTTTCCTCGGCCTCATCGAGTACTACGCTAAGTTTGTAAGGGATTTTGCAGAGAAAACCGAAAAGATCAAGGTGCTGTTGAGGAGTGGTTGTAAGTTTGTGTGGGGTGTGGAACAAGATGAGTGCTTCAGAAGAATCAAGGTGGAGATTTGTGAGGCGGGTATTCTGACACCGTTTGACACCAACCGTAAGTCAGTTCTGACAGTGGATGCAAGTGCTGTTGGTGTTGGTGCGGTCCTAGCTCAAGTACACGATTCTGGTCTTAAAACTGTAGCGTTTGCCTCAAGGACACTTACTACAGCCGAGAGAAATTACTCTATAATCGAGCGTGAGGCTTTGGCCGCAGCATGGGGTTGCGAGTATTATAGAATGTACCTGTGGGGGTTCAAATTCACATTATTGACAGATCACAAACCCCTAGTTAAAATACTTTCGCCTGGCGGTGCTGGCAAAGGCTCTGCCAGGTTAGCTAGACTCGCTGCCAGGATTCAGGAGTACTTGTACACTGTAGAATACATTCCCGGTTGGAAGAATTGCCAGGCGGATGGACTCTCTAGACTTCCACTACCTTGGGAGAGGGTAGACAAGTTAGGGGTTGAATCTCTCAACTCAGAGGGTTCTGTTGCTGCTGTAGATGAAGTTGTTGATATGTGCGCTGGGGCAATCAGCAAAAGTTTGTGGAATACTTCAATGGCTAAAGATCTGGTGTTGTGTGAAGTCAAAGATTTGATAGCGAAGGGCCCAAGGAGAGAGAGTTGTCTATCTCCTGCACTTCGTCCTTATTTGAAGGTTCTGGATCAATTGTCTATCTTGGACAATGAGGGATTCATGATTTTAATGGATGACAAATTCATTCCTCCACAAGACGTGCGATTTACCTTGTTTAAGCTGGGTCATGAGGGTCATTTAGGGCAGTCCCTTACTAAGAGGAGAATTAGAGACAACTTTTGGTGGCCCGGAATGGACTCTGAAATCTCGCAGTGGGTAGAGAGATGTACGGATTGTTTGGAAAGTGAGAAGAGACTTAAGGTGGGTAGTCATACTGGTTGTGGCTCAATAACTGATCCCAAGTGCCCCTGGCACACCATATGTCTTGACTTCATTGGCCCATTTCACCAGTTGAATCAGGATATGAGGTTTGGGTTGGTGGTAGTTGACGTCTCTTCCAAGTGGTTAGTGGTCAAATTCATGAGGGAGATCACCACGAGCAGCACTATAGCCGTGCTGGGTGAGATCTTTAGAGAGGAAGGTTTTCCCACGAGGATCATTACTGACAATGGGACACAACTCACCTCCCTGGAGATGGCTAATTTCTTGGGAAAATGTGGCATTATTCACTCAAGGACCTCACTTTACAACCCCCAGGGAAATGGCATTGTGGAGAGGGCCAACCGAATGGTTAAAGGTGCCATTCAAATGGCAATTTCTTCCCGCATGGATGTGAAGAGTTTGGTTAATGACCTAGTGTGGGCCTACAGGACTACTGAGAATGGGGTGACTGGCTTGGTCCCGTTTTCCGTCATGAGGGGACGTTCTGCGGGTACTAAACTAGTGGCTGCTTGGATGAAAGAACTGCTGAACGCTGATCCTCCTGCTAGTCCTGGTGAGTCTGACACTGTTCGCGATTCAGGTGGCGCGTGTAAATTCGCTGTGAATGATTGGGTTAAGGTCAAACCTGGTCGTGTGGGTGTCGGTCTGACGAAGTTCAGGGGCCCATTTAAGATCAAGTCTGTACACAAGAGATTTGTTACCTTATTTAATGGTGAGTGTTGGAACCTGAGGCGTGTGGCATTGTACAAGAAAGCCGAACGAGAACCTGTGAGGACCAGCGAGCCCAGAGAACCGGTTAATGAGTTTAGTGCAAGTAGAATCCAGAGAGTGAGAAGACCTCCAGTTCATTTACATGACTTTGTTTGCAAGTAAGGTCTCTCTCTGCAACGAAGAGCATGGTCTTACCTTGTTTTTGTTTGACTCATTTTCGTTTTTTTTCCCGTTTCTCCATATGAAGGGAAGAGGATATGTTGTATTCTCTGCACTTATGTTTTATGTATCCCTTTAAGTCCTACATTCCATTTTCCCTGATGTCATTTTCTCCTTTGTTCTGTCCTGTCAGTTAGCTCCTGCTTTCTGATGGGAACACCAGCTTTTCTCTATGGTGCTTAATAAACAAGTGTTAAGCCTTACATCTGCTTGCTGACTTCATTTACAACAAATTGACATCATGTAGGAATACAACACACCTCCCCACAATAAAAACAAATCCAGTCGTCGCCAGAAATTATGTAGTGAAGAACGAACGCGTAGGTAGGTTGCAAGTAGATTTAATGAAGGAAATGACAACTTAACATCCACAAGCAGAAGAAGGTAGTTGTCACAGTGTTGTAAATAAGACGATGACTCCAGATCCAGGGCGAGCAGGGAATGGAACAGAAAGGGAAAAAGGCATGTACAACACACAGCAAGATCCAACAGCAGAATGGTCCGCTGACACGCAAGCATTCTACATGACACATAATGGTTCCAGAATTGACATCATGTAGGAATACAACAAAGCAGTGTTCAGAAGTGGGTGCCTGGAGATGCCCTATCATGCCAGGGATATGCTAATGGGTGAGAATGACTCCTGGGCAAGCCCTAATCAATGGGCCAAAGGTTTCTGGGGCCAATTCTACCCGCTTTGGGCATTTTGAAGATGGTGAAAGTCTTCAGCCACACTAAAGTTGGGGTCTGAGGGCTGGGTGCGTGGGGGGCGTGTACTTTGGAAATCCTAGTGTTCCCTCACATCTAACACCGAAATCCACTTTGAAGCAGCCACTGTACCCCAATAAGCTGGGAGACAGAAGTCTTGTAGAATAAAATCAAGGTTACCAGAAATCAGACAATAGATAAGAAAAAATTGACTTGGCATCCTTTTCCCATCCTTTCAAGTGTACCCCAAGTATTATATGTAAACCTAGTAGAGACGTCAAATAGGATTGCCCACAGCCCTCATCCTGCATATTCTGTTCAGAGGAGTAATCTCTGCCCATTTCGGTTAGCATATATTTTACTCCTGGGAAGCATTTCACATCTTTTTCACACCTATTCAAATGTTAATTGTTGGCTTGAAGAAGTTGGAGAGCAAATGCAAATTAGCCTCCAGTGACAAAAGAAAGGGAAAAGGTATTTTTCTGAAAGTCACCTTTTCTTAATAGTTTTTTAAATCTGACTGCACGTTTGAATTGGATTTTTAATAACCATTAAAATTATGCTTTAATTATGTTTTTTAGCTACTCCCATTCCTGAGATACACTGTTTATGACTTTAATCTGTGCTCTTGATTTCTACATAGGACAACTAGGCCTGCCACAGTGAAAACTAGCTTTGGGTGCAAGTGACTGTAAGGGCATGTTAAAATGTAATTTCCACAAGTCCTACTTTTAAATAACATGCACTCTGTCCTATGAGCTACAAGGCCTACACAGTGTGACCTAATAATATTTACAAGGGTGGTTTTGACTTATCTAAAGGGTTTATTTTGAAATGTCGAATTGTAGTTTTATACTGCTACAGACAGCTACATTAGTAGTACCGAATGTATGTTTTACACTGTCACTGTGGCAGATGACACAATAGGCGCTGCAATCCACTAGTGACCTTTAACCTAAAGGCCTTGGGTACATTTTATACCATATCCTAGGGACTTATTGGTAAGTTAAATACATATATGAATTAGGACTATGCCAATTCAAACATTCTTAAGGGGGAACACAGACACTTTACCACTGGTTAGAAGGGTTAAAATGCACAGAGTTTTATTCTTTAGACACTCTTATTAAATAAAAATAAGAAAAAAGAGGTTTGGCACACATCTAGTCTAAAGAACATTTTATAAACATATGCATAAAGCCAACTACAACAAAAAAGAACATAGGCCTACATTTTACAAGAGTCAAATTACAGGAAGAGTAATATATTAGACCCTGCCTTCCATTTGATATTGTAATATGCAAAATATGAACACCAAATTTCTTGAAACCTTCCCCATCAACTTTTCAAACATGCTAGCACATATTCAAATGTGGTTGTGTGGACAGAAGTGTCTGACATAAATAACGTGACCTAAATATTGTTTACAACAATATCATCCAATTGGTTGTCGATTTTTTGATTTTTACTCCAAAGAGGCGTTATTTTCCAACACAAAATTTAGGACACGTTTAAATCTTATATTCTGTCCACAATATTCATGTACTGTACCTTCAATCCTGAAAAATGTTCAGCTTCATCCCACCTTTTCTAGCTTGTTAATGGCTCCGTCCTCTGTCTTGTCGTAGCGCAAACATGAGCCGATGGTAATAAAGCACATTAAGTGCTCACCAGATACATTCCACAATGACATATTCATTTTTTCGCTGATCCAGCTTCAATTAAGGTATTTTTTACCCCTTCAATGTTGCTCCCTCCCATTCTCTCCCATCGTTGCTTACCCATCTCCCCATCTCCTCCTGCTTCCCTGCTTGACCTGTCCCACCAACCACCTCCCTCATCGTTGTTGCTTGTATTTAATATTTTCATTCTTTTGTGCACGATCCAATGGTGTTGGAGCACTTGTACTGTCTTCCATCTTGCCATAGTGCTAACACAAGCCAAGGGGGAAGCTTAAGTGATTTGTCCAGAATCGCAAACTGTTCAGTCGACTCCATGATTCGAACCTGGTTCCCCAGTTTACCTGTTGGCAGCTCTAGCTGTTAAGCCACATCCTCATTTTACTTCAAAGCTCCTCAAGTGTTTCTCACTATCACTTCCACATTTGTTCTGCAAGACCATGTCAACACCAGACAAGCATTGGCAAAGCCAATAGATCTCAGCAAAGCCAAAGCTATTATTGGCCTTGTCAATGTGAATGTCTTTTAGCCATGTTGTCTACCAGCACATCTGTTGTTGGGCATTGGCTGAAAGTCACTGAAAAAAGCTCTGTGATGTGACCAGCACAGGCCACGTCATAACACTTTTTTTGTGTTAAGAGGGGCAGGACAATAAATGCAATATAGGGGGCAAAGAGACTCAGCATTGGCTCAACATCCTGTGGTTCTACTCTTTCAGTGAATTTCATCCATACTGATCAGTAGATGCGCTGCAAGGCCAATAGCTCGGGCAGATGGAGCCCCCTTGGCTTTACCAATGCTTGTCATAAAATCAAGTCAGTATTGTCTAACAAAATCTCCGGGTTATGTAAATAATGTTATAGGCAGTGCCACTTTAAATGTGACTTTCTCAACAAAATTAAAAATCTCAAAGATGTTTATTAATGACTAACACATTTCACCGTATTATTTTTTGTCTTTTGGATGTGAATGTTATTTGTTGAGAATCGCTCACAGTAAATGCAAATAGCAAAACACCTCCATTCCATTGTGAGTAAAAACAAGCATTTGGCAAAACCAATAGGTTTCGCCTATTGTCTGTGTCATGGCACTTTTTTTGTTTTACTTTAAGATATATTGCACAGCACCTCAACTGATCTGCAATATGTAAAAAAAAACATTGACAAAGTCAAAAGAAATCACAAAGGCGAAACCTATTGGCTTTGCCAATGCTTGATTTGAACTACAATGAACAACATTTCTGAACACCGTGGAGGACTTTGAACTACTTTGGATGAAGCAGAGTGACATGCTAAGTAAGACACCGATTCAGAGAGTGAAAGAGAAACAGAGAAATAGAGAGTGTGTGAAAGAGACACTTCTGCTTGCAGTTAAGTTACTATTAGGTGTTCAATCTTGTATAGGTGACCTCACGCACCATTCCCCTGATGATATATCACCATGATCTTAAAGAACTTTTGTTCAACCTGTCTGACTTGCCAGGAGTATTGGAGTTAAGCTGGTTTTGCCAAGCTTGCAAGACAAAAAGTCCACGAAAAAGCTTTTGTTTCCATGAATGCAGAGAGAGCTGTGAATTTTGAACAATTTTCAGTGAGAGCTTGAATAGTGCATAAGTATGTGGGGGCTCCTAAGCCAGTACGTTAAATCACACAGAGTACTAGCATGGACCTGTTCTGTACCTTCTTGGTGGTCAGCCTGTGCAGTGTCAATTCACAGTAGAGAAAACACAAAATCCTTTGGACTCGGTGGAACAAAATTGTTGCATTCAGTCGAACAGCATTCTCATACCAACTAGTATCTATTCACCCATCCAACATGTACACATTTAGCAGGATTGTACCATGTAATTCCCAAAAAGAGTCAATAACCCTAGAATACCAAAAATAAATATATAGCTTTATTATGAAAAAAAATTATTTTTTTGATTAAAAACAATTTTAAAAGAAAAGGGTAACACAGACCCTATATATCATAAACAAAGTGCATAATACATAGTATTGTAGTTTTAACAAAAGTCACAAAAAATCAATAAACAATCACATATTAAAATACAATTCCTTAAAAAGCATGAAAAAAGCAAACTTGAAGAGAGTACATAGCATAGACAGATTAAATGTGTCTTTAGTTTGCTACACATCTGTTTTCCACCAATAATGTTGGCAAGGATCCTGGTATCAGCTACTCAATGACCCACGCCTGATTACAGATTGTGTATGTGATCAGCGTTGACGCGTTTCGATGGTGGTTATTGTTAGACCATCTTTCTCAAGACCCAACAGTATTAACTCTCTTGTTTCTAGAATATGATTGTCCTTTTAAAAAAAAAAGTAAAATTACTTTTTTAAACACCTGTGTGATAAAAGAACAAAATATCAGTTGTTAATCCTATAGGATAAAACCCTAAGAGTGTATCAGTAAGAGAAACAATAAACACATACCCCCCACCTATTTATTAAGAACAAGTCACACCTGTTTAGAGTTAGGTCGTCCTACCCCTTCATCCCCGAGTACCAAATGACCAGTTTAATCCTAACAACTGTTCTACAGAATTAGCACCATATCACAAGTTGGTCCCCCAGATAAACCTAATTGGTCCATTTCAAGATTGTTGAAAAAGATCTTTGGAATTCCATGGTATCTTCGATATACGCATACACACACCCCTTCCAATCTATACAAGGCACTCATAGTAAACAAGATTCACACGCCCACATTTGCACATATTGCTTCCTTGACCTTTCGCACAAGTGTGAAGGAAAGTAAGGAGTGGGAATCTCACCTCCAATCGGCCATTATGGCTCTCTCAGTACTAGTAAGAAGGTGTAAGGTATTCTTGTATCTATACTGTATGGTATATTCGAAGACACTGCAAACAGATCTGTAGGGATAGAGTAATATACTCCTATTAGTGCCTTCATCTAGCATGCCCAGTTTGACTAGTTGACCATGAGAAAACATACAGGGGCTTACCTGAAAATGCATTTAGATGAACTATATGCATACCATGTACTGGGTAGTAAATCATTTAAAAACCTCTTGTGGAGTCTCGGGTACACCTATAGATAGATGATTCATGGTGTAACCATGCACTCTGTGCAAGCATCTTAACATCTAGAGTGGGCGAGAACCTTGGGGTAACCCAGCATCGTGGGCGCACTCACTGCATCAGTGAAATTCGAAGTTCGCTGGACCTAGCAGCTGCTTAGAGAGTTTGTGACCTCTCTTTCTCTTTGTGCAATGAACAACTACCCAAGGCCACCATGTGAAGCTTAACCACTAACAGCTGTTTCTTAACCTGAAGCCGTTCCAGTGGACCTGTGCCTCTAGCCGTCACTGTAGAGCAAGAAGTCTTGAGGGCTTATATCACAGTGAAAAACTTCCCTAAAACTTTCAAATGAAAAAACACTAAGGACCTGATTACGATGAAAGTCGGAAAGCCTCCAACTGCAAGTAGAGGCTTTCTGACTGACATTGTTTTTTTTTTTTTTAATTTTTGAAAACCTTTATTTGTGCAATCATAAAAGTACAAATATGGGCCCACAACCCTCAGGCCGGCCACGAATACTGTTTAAGCACCAGTGCATGCAATACAGCGACGCAATAGCACATCAACATCAATAAGCGAGCATTCAACAGTTACACTGTAAATCACGTGCTACCACGCCTCAGGAGCATTGAAGGTTAATTTTAAAAGTTTTCTGTAGCAATCATTGAAGTCCAACTGTTCCATTTTAAGTGAAAAGAGAAACTATAAACTAAGAAAGCAGGGTCCATGTAGGCGTGATATAACAGTAGCGACAGAGTCACACATAGATCAGCAACCCAAATGTCAAATCCCCCCAGGCGGCATGGCGGCCCATAAAGTGTGCAACAAGGTATCAGAGTCAACATCCTAACAAGTGTCTACCGCCACCCGCCCACCAGCAACACCGACACGGACCCAAGGTTGAAAAGAAAAGAGGAAATAAAATAAGGAAGAAAAACAAGGCACCATAGAAACAGAAAAAAGAACTAAAAACCCATCCCCCAACCCCCACCCTACACGCATGCAGAGGCTATGGCCTACCCCCCCCCCCCAGCAGTGTGTCTGTCGCCCAATAAACCCGAAATATAGAAGAAGAAAGTGAAAGAAGAAAAAAGGTAATATCATAACGCCTAAGATATAGGGAGCAAGAAAAGAGTAGCCTAATCTAAGACTCCCAGAAAACACGTCGGGAGGAGGTCAGTTCCACATACTCCCGGACACCACCGGCCCCATTAGCATCTTCCACCCCAAGTATCATCAGCACAACAGAAATAGCAAACAGTACTGCAGATGGGGAGAGTTATTTCTAAATGTGCAAGCAAATCAGACAAAAAGCAGTCCCAACCTAGTCCCCGCCCATCAGTGCTTCCATTCCACTAAAGAAATCGCCTAGCCCTGGCCCGATCTCGGATGTCCCCACGTACCCATCCCCCATGAAAAGCCACCACCTTCGGAGAGAAAGAGAAAACCCGCCCCAATGAGAACAAAGAGGCAAAATGGCCGCACTTGGTAAGGAAGAGATGTCCAAGGACAAGATGGATGTCTCCAGTCCCAAACAGAGCCAACACATAAAAGGAGCTGCATTTTCAAAGCAGTGATACTGTGCAGTGTAAAAGGTATCACTGTCTCTATTGAATAGGCACAGTCAAACAGGATAGTCAAGTGTTGCAGCAGCGGCTCCATGGACGCCGTGGGCGAGGTTGTGTGCTGCACCAGGGAGAGAGACATTGTAGCAGCGCTAGGGCGGTCAGACCGCAGCCCACACTCTGTATCATCGCCAAGCAGCTTTTCCGTCACACACTCCCGCGGCAACAATGTTTCACAGACAGGGATCAGCGGAGGCTGATCAACATAGCAAGGAGAGCGGAATGGCAAAGTATAGCCCGATCAAATCGCAAATCCGTCCAGCTTCTCTCCCAACAGTCTCGAGCTCTCACGCCACTCGTCTTTCAGTTGAGTAAGAGCAATAATAACAGAAGCGCGGGTTAACGGCGGCTGATCATCCATTACCTCCGTGTTACATGGCGCAGTAGACAGGTCCACTTCCCATTCGGGTACGAGCTGGGCACACCGGGCAGGAGCCGAGGCGCCGTCCGCCATTACTGCTGAGGAGCCAGCCATCATGTCCCCAGCGCTATGGTGCGACTAGCAATCCCCTCGGGACAGGACAAGTCCGCGATCGTGAACGGCATATAGCGATGAGTCCCTCTCCGCCCGGCCCAGGCAGAGGCGAGGCAAGGAAAGAGCCCCGGCAGCCGGAACACCTCCGGCACTGGAGGAAACAAAGCGCGGCTCACCTTCAGCGTCCCGCAGATGAAAGCGGTAAATTAGACTCCCAGCTGGCCAGCACTACCCTCCACAACAGCGCCCGGTGCAAACGACCGCAGATCCCATCGATCAACACAGGATATCAGCGCCGCTCCAGCACGATCGGCCCCCGCAGCTGAAGCAGTCACAGGCGGCGCGCTGTATCGCAGGTCCCGGGTCCAGGGCTAGGGTAGGCGTCGGCAGACATCTCGACGAAACCTCAGGTTAGCAGACAGGTAGGGACACCGGAGGAACACCAACAGCACCAGAAAACTTTCCCAAACATCCCGCTGGTACGCAACAACAGGATAGTGGACAGGACAGTTGTGCGGGACACAAAGGCTCGGGGAGCCGGGAGACTACACGTCCGTCTCCGCGGCCATCTTGGCTCCTCCTCCCTGACTGACATTGTTGGTTTAAAATCCGACAGCCTTATTACGATGAAGGCTGTAGGTTTTGAAACTGGCCGGTTGGACCAACTGGCTTTCGATGGGCTCAAGGAGCTAATCGACCAGTCAGAGACCGCTCATAATCCCCTATGTATGCGTATACGCCGTGGGGATTATGTAGTGGGTTTCCGACAGTGTTCGTACCGGGCTTTCTGTCATGTAAAGCCTGTCAGAAAGCAACTTTGGGGCTCCTAGCAGGGACCCCTAGCCACATCGGCCCCCAATTGGACGCTTGGGGGTCATTTATGGTGCCCCTTGTTAATCCCTACACCGAGTGGCAGGCACTGTCAGATACCTGCCAAGCGGTGAAGGCATTAACAAAAACACCCATTTCTCTATGGGAGCTTGTGCTATCGCCGGTTTTCAGCTGCAGCACAAGCTCCCATAGAGAAATGGGAGTGTGCAACCACACCATGTGCGGTTGCATCCTAATAATTTGGTTGGTTCCAATTCTGCAACGGTGTTGGGTGAGCGTAATTTCGCCTGACATTGTAATGAGGCCCAAGAGTTATGTTCAAGAGAACTCTGCTGGGCCATGAACTACATTTATTGGAGCTTAACTGCACTCTGTATTTCATTCAAATAACTTTGTAAAATCCATTGCAAAATAGAAAGTAACACTGGGCAACTGATGACACTAAAACCTCAAGGTGTCAACCCATAAGCTAACACTGTCCTGTGGGTTCCGTTAACCCCAGCCTTTGTGCAACACCTTTTTTTGGTTGGTCGGACTAATTAACTACACGGAGCTGTTTAAACTAAATCAGAGGTGTCCAATATGGTTACAGAAGGGCCATTTGCATTAGAATTATTGCATTGAAATGCATTGCGTTGGACTGTCCTAAATATCTCACATAGATCCGGCGCTCCGGGACCAGCTCTCTACAACCTTGAACAAAGAGATCAACATTTTCAAGGGAGATAATTGTTGAAACTGATTTACCTGTCTAAGGGTGCATGGAGACGTCATTATGTTGACAGACTATAACGCTGATTGGCGAGTATCACCCGTGAATCTGTTTTGCACCAATGGAATCAGGGGAAAAGCCTGAAATTCACAATATCACCAGATCGCACAGACACCACCATGAGGGTGATCCAACCCCACTGCATCACAACAATAGGAGGCAACTGGCTACTGTGAGCGAGAAGACTCACAACATAAGTCAACACAAGCACATTTGCCAACCATGGGCTGCATTAGTGATACAGCACACTGTCCCACTCTTCTCTGTGGTGCACACTTAAGTCTGTGAGTCAGGAGTGGGAAAGTGTGCAGTGACAAGAAATGTGATATTCCCAGTGCAGTGACGAATCTGTGCCTATATTGGGAACAGTTTGTCTATGAAATGCCACCTCTGTGTGGAGTGCATCAGGGCCGGCTTTAGCGCTGGTGGCGCCCGATGCAACAGTCTCTTTTGGCACCCCCCCCCATGTCCTTCTTCATAGATTCCCTCACTACCACCTTCTAACAGTACCCCCATCTCTCTATTGCCCTTCTCTCACATGCATTTCATTTGTTTTATCGTGTTACTCATACCAGTGTAGGGGAGTCAGAGCACTTTACACTACACACACATTATACAGAGACAATTAATTTCTCCCCCAAACAATCCCATTTTTAGAAACATTAGGAAAATGAAAAACTGGGGCAAAAGTATAAAGTCCTAACCTATACTAAGCAGTTTGCATGCAGCTCTTTGAAGACAGTTCACAGGTCACTGTGCTATATTAGGATTATAATTTATGAGCTGCAAGTAAAGAAAGGATCGCTGTAACAAAAGCAGTAACCTACTGAGCTATCCACATAAAATGCAGTTCTGTGATCTGCAAGGTATACGTTCCGGCTCGACACACAAGGAACTCTGCAGCAGGTGCTTTTAAACTTAAACAAGTTATTTCCAAAGACAGCCCTAACCCCCCCCCCCCCCCCCCCCCCCTACCACTACCAAATCAGCGGCAGGTCCGCCTGCACTGGTCGAACAGCCCTAAAGCCGGCCCTGAGCACAATCCATTTATCTGTTGATGGTTTCTGTGCCTCTGCGCCTGCATCTGTTAAACTGCATAGGAGAACGAGTAAAGGACCGCCTTATTTGCATGGTCGACGCTCACTTTAAAACAATGGTGCTCCACCTTGAGATCACAATGGTGCACAATTAGCATTGGTGAGATCTGTGCTGCAATAGGGGCCACACAAGCATCTGCAGCCTCTTCTGACACACAAAAAAATGAACACATGCTCATTGCAATCCCAGGACACTTTCTATAGTGTGGTCCCTGTTGTCATTTCAAAGCTGCAGGGTTTACTGCTCCCACAATTACCTGGCACTCCTGTGCAGCGCTACCCATTCAGCATTGTTCCGCAGAAAAAAGAAAGAACCTGCAAGACTAAAAATGCCCACGACACACCCTCTCACAGGCACTGTAGCATAAGCAATTAAATGTTACATGAGTAGCAACGTTGTGTGTGCATGCTACATTGGAACCCATAATACAGAGAAGCACATGAGAAGATATGCACGCCATTTAGACCGGCCAACCTAGATGCCTCATTTTCATCTGGGCTGTATCCTCTATTTCACTGTGACAACAAGCTCACAAGTTTGAGTGCACAATACCACACAAGGCTGACAGAACCATATTGCCTGTACCTGCATGTCCTTGCAAAGGCATGAGCTCATCGCAAACGCCTGAAGAATGACCTCAGAGGAGAGTTATTTTAAACTTTATGCTGAACAGTCAAAATAAAAACAGTTGACTTTTCTCCACAAATATGTAAACCATTAAATCTTGGAACAGTGACAAAAAAGCGCTCTGGTTATCATCAAAGACAGGCAAAATAGAACCAAGATATATAATGCTACAATTTCAAAAATAATTATAGACAGCACTTAACTGTTATTGCATTTTATCCAATAAATTGATACTCAAATTCAATATATATTCAAATTTGGTGTGTTGTATGTGCAGTTCAATGGTTAAATATATTGCGCATTGATTTACAGTGTTCTAAATTACATCAATACAATTTGTCTGTAATTCTAGCAGAAGGCATGTTTTTTTCTCTTTGTGTTCTCTGTGTTTGTGTGTCCATAGCTGTTCCTGCCTCTGTTGTGAAATATCCAGTACCATTTCTGGCCGGACCCCCGCACTCTCTCCCTTCATTTTTAGGTCTCCCCTACAGACAGCTGTTGTTCCGTGTAAGTTTACGATTGCTTGCTATTCACGAAGGAATTTTCGAGTAGTATCTCTGCAAATGCGGAGTCTCCGCAAAGGTCTGTGTTATCCCTGCACTGAGCACTTTTAATTGACAGTGTTTCCGGTCCGCCACGGCTAATTTCGACCGTTTGAGCAGAGAAACGCTGTCGAACCGACCACAAGTTCGCACTTCCGGTTTTTGCCACTGAGGGTAAGCGTTCTAGTGGTTATTAGACCGAAAAGTACTTCAACATATGCCTTAACGGACGCGCAGCAGACGCGCACAGCGGACGCGCGCCGAAGGCAAGCCCGTCTGCGCCCATCCACGTCCAGAACGGGGCCAGGGCCAGAGATGCTGCCAGTTCCAAGCCAATACTCCACTATACAAAATGGAGTTAATGGAGCTCAATAGAAATGGTAAGACCTGTAAAACCCAGCTTTGTGCTGAAAATATAAAAGGCACTGTAATGTGCAGCACGTGTAGACTGACCCTGGGTCACAATAGCAGTAAAACCAGGCAGATGTTTATGGAAAATTTAAAAACCTCTTCCAAGCAACTACACTGTGGTCTTATTAACGCAAGGTTAGTAGCCAAGAATGCATTACACATTCAGGATTTACTTATTAAACTGAACTTAGACTGCCTATTTGTCACAGAAACCTGGCTGAATGAATGTTCAAATATTATGCAAACTCTCCCCCTGGGCTACAGCCTAACCAGACAAGGTAGAATTGGTCAGAGAGGAGGTAGACTAGCAATTATTTATAAACAACACCTGAAGCTCTTGCCAAGCAACCCTACAGAACTTATAGAAGCAGAGAGCTTGTTCTTCTGCTTCCACTTAGATTGTAGAACCACGTTTGCGGGGGTATTGCTTTACAGACCACCAGGCCCTTGTACCAAATTCCTGGACACCTTAGGGAAAAGCATGAGCTCTTTAGTGATTAAATACGCCAACTTTACTATTTTAGGAGATTTTAACATTTACTTAGAGGCTAAGGATACTCCCAAAACCAGACTTAAAAAAAAAAATTAGTACTTTGGGCCTAAAACAACTAGTGCACAAACTTGAACAGCTTGGCCTTTGATCCTCTTATGACGCTCTACTGGTCTCACCACATGGTCATTCCATTTAAATTGGAGTATAAAAGAAACCCAGCCAAGAAATCCTTGGGACAGACTGGTCACCTTGGTAGATGAAAATTGAACAGTATGCTGAATAATACAGAATTAATTCCCATGGCAGAAGCAAGTATACCCATCCTCACAGGCAACCCCTCAGTAGATAACAATAGATTTAATAAATGGATGACATTCCTTGTGGACAATTTAGCGCCAATTGCACACCCCAGGAAGAATTCCAATACAAAGAGTCTGCACCCTGGTTCACTCCCCGTCTAAAGGATCAACAGAGCCAATGCAGAAAACGTGAAAGAATATGGAGAAGGGTCTATCTTTCAGAAAACCTCATTCTCCTAAAATACTATACCACCACCAAATATAGGTGGAAAAAAGGCCTACTACTCCAATCTAATTAATCAGGCAATGGCTAACCAGAAACTTATTTTTAATATTGTCAAATCCTACACGAATCCTAAAATATTAGATCTGGAAATCCAACCATCACAAGATATGTGCGATCAAATTGCAGAATTATTTGAACAAAATATTACAGACCTGACGAAAGAGTTCAATGATCCTATCCCCATGACTAATAATCCCTCATACCCAGGGACTACAGGAGATTTTTCTTGTTTTCAAGGAATCAGTATGGAACTGTCTAGGCAAGCCATCTTATCCTGTAAGTCAGGTTTTCCATTTGATCCTTGCCCTCCAATAGTACTACATGCACTCGTTGACATCTTAAATCCGACTGTTAACCATTTGATTAACTTAATTCAATCTGCCTGTTTACCATACAATTGGAAGATTGCGGCGGTAAAACCCCTGCAGAAAAAGAAAATTGCGCCCCCACTACTTTATCCACTCTCAGACCCGTATCAATGCTGGCCTGGATGAGTAAACTAGTGGAGAAGTTGGCTAATAACCAACTAAATGACTCCCTGCAGAAAGCAAATATTTTACATCTCAAACAATCTGGTTTTAGATCAGGCCACTCAACAGAAGCAGTGCTGCTCCATGCTACGGAAACATTAAAGTTTGCCTAGGACCAAGGTAGAGACGCAGTACCGATTCTGTTGGATTTATCGGCAGCGTTCGATACGGTCCCTCACAATATTCTGAGAGACAGACTGAAGATGAGTGGCATTACTAACAAGGCACTTGCCTGGTTTTCGTCATTTTTAGAAAATAGACGTAACATTGTGACCCTTGGTTACCATAAATCCCCCAAAAAACAGTTATCAGCAGTAGTTCCGCAGGGCTCCTCTTTGAGCCCAACATTATTTAATCTTTACATGACCCCACTGCTTACCCTATTTGACTCTTTTGGTGTTGAAGCTATAGAATATGCAGACGACACCCAGATCATTCTCACTATAGACAGACATTCCACTGATACTGAAGAGAAATTCCACCACTGCCCTTGGGCAGTTATGAACTGGATGAAATGCAACCATATGAAATGCAACAGCCAGAAAATAGAGATTTTGCTGTTTGGGAAGGCTAGCACCTTCATACATAGCCAGTGGTGGCTGGCTAATTCAGTTCCACCACCTAATACTGCGGCTACAGCACGGAACTTAGGAATCAAGTTCGATTCAACCTTGTCCTTCCGCAGCCAAGTACTTGCAGTGTCAGGTATGTGCTTATACACAATTAAAACACTGAGGAAGTTTCTATACCTACTTCCAATGAATGCCAGGAAGTCAGTAGCTGTTTCACTGGTTCTGGCTCGTTTAGCCTTTTGCAACAGCCTTCATGCAGGAGCTAACAAGTCAGTACTGAAAAAACTACAAGTAGTCCAGAAAGCTGCAGCCAGGTTGGTACTCCGGCTCCCGACGGGATCCTCATCAGCAGTAGCATTTAATCAGCTGCACTGGCTGCCAATTCACAAAATAATTTTATTTAAATTCCTAATAATCATGTACAAAGCACTTAAGGCAACGGGACCTTCTTATCTCCGGTCTAGAATACAACCCTACTTCACTCAGCGGTTGCTGCGATCATCCTCAGGTAACTACCTAGCAACCCCCAGTTATCGTCTGAAAACAAAAAAGGGAAAAACCATTGCGGTTCTAGTTACCAAGGCCTGGAATTCCCTGCCACTACAATTGAGATTGGCACAATCTGAGCTTCTTTTTAGTAAACTACTGAAAACCTGGTTATTTTTCACACCTGATAAATTGGTACTCTCTCTTATCTGAGCTTCTTTCTTCTTCTAGAGTTGTCCCTCTTCCTGCCCTCCACCATTTACCTCCATACTCCTCCCCCCTAGCGCCAAGATACTCCTTGGAGTGAACGTCGCACATTATAAATAATGTCATTCATTCATTCATTCATGTGCAGAGACTCCACACTTGTAAAGTTACTACTCTGAAATTCCTTTGTGAATAGCAAGCAATTGTAAACTGACATGTAAGTTTACCTTCGTGAATCAGGCCCTTACTGTGTACAATCAACCTATGTACCCCTTAGAAAAGGGGAATGAGAGTAATGAATGGGCGGTCTAAGTTTGCATCCTCGCAAACCACAAGCTAAATCACACAAAAAAGCAAACGAGACCCAAGGACCAGGGTCCTCGCTTGGTGGATACCCTTTTTATGAGGGGTCCTGGAGTCCCTGTGTCACATAAGCTATGGATAGGGCTAGAAAAATGCCAACAAATTCGAAGGAACGGCCTCAGACTCCACTCTGGGTGTCACGCACCATCACTGGCCATCCATGCTCGACCAAGAATCCACGCATGGTGGGCAGGCCTTCTGTGTTGGCAGGAAGTGCTTATGGATGGAGAGTGGGGATTGGGAATTGCATCTGCAAGATGGTTGCCTTGTCCAAGGAAACACCATTAACTGGTGAGAAGGCAGCCAGATGGTTAAAAAAAACTAAGAATATGCAAGGGAGTAAATATTACTCTTGCATTTGGCAGGTCATGTTTCTGCCTGTGGCTCCATCACTGGCTTTTGTCAGTACCAGAGATACCAGCTATCCTATGCTGCAAGCATACATACAATTAACACACAGCATGTATCCACACAATACAAATCCTCTGTTCCTGCTAAAATGCTTCTTCAGCACATAGATAATGGTCCTGTGATAAGTAAGTATATAAAATGAGCAAGCCTAAACAGTAGATTGAAGGAAACATAAGACATACAGGGACAGTTAAATCAACAAAATAATGCTTCTTTTTATATGCTGAATTCCAACTATGTGTGGAAAAACACACAGCACTCGTGGTAGGTATGCCACTCTAATCTACCCCACTCCTTTCCACTCCACTCCACTCCAACCTACACCAATCTACCCTTCTCCATCCCACTCTACTCCACTCCAGTCTACCCCTTTCCACTCCAATCTACCCCCACTTCAATCTGCCCAAATTTACAGCACTCAAATCTACCCAACTACACTCCGCTCAATCTATTCTTCTCCACCCCAATTGACCCCACTTTAATCCACCCCACCCACTCCTTTCTACACACTGCACCCATCTCAATGTACCATTCTCTACTTCAAAGTACCCCAATCCACCCCACTCCTCTCAACTTCAATCTATCCTAATATACCCCATTCACCTCCACTGCACTCAACCCCAAACTACCCCACTTGACTCCATTTCATTATCTCCCAATAAACCCCACTCCACCCCAATCTACCTCACTCCACTGCAATCTACCCCACTCCACTCCACCACAATCTATCCCACTCCAACCTACCCCGGCCCACTCCACTCTAATCAGCGCCAATCTACCCCACTCTACTCCAATATGCTTCACTCCACTCCAATCTACCCCACTCTACTTGAACCTACCTCACTTTATTATACTCTAATCTACCCCAATTTACCACTCTCTACTCCAATCTACCCCACTCCTATCTACCCCAATCTACCTCACTTCACTCCATTCAAATCCACTCCAATCTATGTCACTCCATTCCACCCCAATAGACCCCACTCCATTCTACACTACTCCCTCCAATCAACCCCAATCTACCCCACTCCACCAAAAGCAACCCCACTCTATCCCACTCCAGCCTTCCTTACTCCAAACTACCCCATTCCACTCCAATCTACCCAAATCTACCCTTCTCCAGTCCGATTAACCCCAATCAACTCCACTCTATCCCACTCCCCTCCAATCTACTCCACTTCATTCCAACCTACCCCAATCCAATCTATCCTAATCTACACCACTCCTCTCCAAAATATCCCACTCCACTCCAAATTATTCCAATCTACTTCACACCAATCTACACACTCCAATCTGCCTCAATCACATCTACCCCAGCCTATTCACACCACTCCAATCTACCCCCCTACATTACAATCTATCCAACTCTATCCCACTCCACTCCATTCTTCCACACTCCACTCCAATCTACTCCAATCTACCCAAATCCACTCCACTCTATGCAATCTACCCCACTCCACTACACTCCAATCTACCTTTACCTACAGCACTCCACCCCACTCTAATCAACGCCACTCTTTCCACTCCACTTCAATATACACCAATCTAAACCACTCCATCCCAATCTACTCCACTCCTCTCCAGTCTACGCCTCTCCACTCCAATCTACTCCAAACTACAGCACTCTAATCTACCGGACTGCACTCCACCCAATTTATTTTTGTCCACCCCAATCTACCCCTCTCTAATCTACCCCACCCCACTCCACTCCACTCTACCACGCTCCACCCCACTCTACCCCAATCTACCCTACTATACTTCAATGTACCTCAATCCACTCCACTCAAATTCAATCTACCCTAATATGCCACACTCACCTACAATGCACTGAACTCCAATGTACCCCAATCCACTCCACTCCTCTCAACTTCAATCTACTCTAATGTACACCACTCACCTTCAATGCACTCACCTCCACCCCAATCTACCTCACTCCACTCCGATCTACCCTACCCTACCCTACTCCACTCCAGTCTTCAACACTCTATGCCAATCTACCCTTCTCCACTCAGTTCCCCAATCTACCTCACTCCACTCCAATCTACCCCAATCCACTACACTGAATCTACCCCAATCTACCCTATTCCACTCAAATCTACCCCACTTCACTCCAATCTGCCCCACTCCACTTAAATCTACCACACTCAACTCTACCCCAATCTAGCGTACTCTACTCCAATCTACCCCAGTCTACTGCACTCCAATCAACACCAATCTACGCCACTAAGTTTCCAATATGCATCATTTAACTACAATCTGTTCCACTCCACTCCAATCTGCTCAAAATGACCCCACTCCAATTCAATCTACTCCACTTCACTCCACCTCACCCCACCCAAATCTACCCCTCTACAATCCACTCCACTCCAACCTACCCCACTCCACTCCAGTTTATGCCAGTCTACCCCACCCCACTCAACTTCAATCAACCCCACTTCCTTGCAATCAACTGCACTCTACCATACTCCACTCCAAACTACTCTAATTTATCCCAATTTACTTCAATCAGTTGCAATCTATGTCAGATTTCACTTTCCTCTGATAGTAGAAACTCTGCAGAATCCAGGTGCAGCAATAAAGACTCCAACTCTTGATATCCCCAACTCTGAATACGACCACAGAATATTAGGGCGATCAGGCAAGGGAAAGGGTAAGGAAGGAAGAGCGGGGAAAAGGAACCTGTAACAACAAAGAGCAAGGTCATTAATCACTGGACACATGAAAAGCTAGGCTCATAAATTCTCGCTATACCCTCAATTATACCTTGCTCCTTGGACAGTAGTTCCTCTATTACTATGCAACTGGGAATCTCTCTCTCGTCCTGAACATTATCTATAAGGCAGAATTTGCACAGACTAATACACCTCTGAACAAAGCATTTCATCAAAGCATATTTCTTCAAGCATACCTCATACATACTGGTTATTTCATTCTCTGAACAAGACAGAGAAGACGTCCAATAAAGAAGATTCAAGACAGCCAAAAAATGCTGCGCTATCCGCTACTAAGTCATTTGAGGACCCAGCAAAAGTAATCACTTCTAAAAGGAAATATATCCAAGAACACAGTCAATAGTTATGCACAAAGAATATCTTATTTCCTTATTCAGTCAGCAGATAAGATAAGTGATCCACCACACGCTGCTCCCCAAACAGTTTTGAGAATGTTCCTTTGGTGTGACCATGCCCAAGTCACAGTGAAAAAACACAAAGTCTAGAAAGAAATAATCACCTTAAAAGCTACCCAGACATGGTAAGGCGTGGTTAACTCAACCCTGCAATCCGATCTGGTATTTAACTACTTAACATCAGCTGGGCAAATGATAAGGACACAATCACATATATTACTTCAGAAACTGAAATCGTGGTTACTTCACCACTGCATTCCGCTCTGGTGCTCTGTAGAATTAGCTCCGGACTCCGTCGGGCTAAAGGTGCCAATAACAATACACAGAATGGCATGACCATGAGAATCCTCACTGCGGCACGCCCAAAGATACTCACAGTCCCGATTCTCTAGCGGCCTCAAGAGCAGAACCGGAACCAGAGGTCCTTCACTCTCGGGTCACACAATCCAGGCGAGAACTCCAAATAAACCGGGAACAGTGCCCCAGCGGTGAACAGTCCAATTAACTCTGCACGGCTTCCGACAGCCGCAGAACTTTCTCCCGGCTGAGAGAAAGCCACAGGAACCCGAATTACGCACACCATCCAGCGTGCATTGTTCATTAAAGTAGCCCCCTCTAGTAACCAAGCATCATGGGAATGGTAGTCCAATCCTATTGGTGAGGTAGGTGCCACTCACTCATTACCTGACAGTAGGCCCTCCTGCCAAGTGCCTCCTAGGACCAGGCTTGGTGGAATACCTCCGATGAAAAGAGTGGACAGCAACTGGTGCATGCACATTCTGCCATGGTTCCCATGAGTCGTTTTCCACAGAATAACCTTTCCACGAGACTAGATACCACAGTATGTCCCTTTTCTTCTTGGAATCCCGAAGGCACCTGACTTCGTATTCGAGACACCCCTCACATGACACCAGTGGAGGTGCAAGCCGTCTTGCCATTGCAGCTGGCTTCAAAAGGTTGCAGTGGAATACAGGGTGTATCCGAAGACTACCAGGTAACTTTAATTTAAATTTATAGGCAAGCAAATTAATCTGTTTTCCTATGGTATAGGGGCCAACGTATCTGGGGTGGAACACACTGCAAAGTTTAAACGTGATGTTCTTCATGGACAACCATACCCAGTCTCCCACTTGATACCGGGGTCCATCCATTCTGTGAAGATCCTCCCATTTCGTATAGACCTGTTTGGCCTATATCAAAAGCTCTCTTACTCTCCAGTGAACAGTTTGTAAGTTCTTCATATGATCTTGAACTGTGGGCTGATTTGCTATGTCCTCTGGAAGACCAATGGACTGCGTTCTTGCATCATAACCGAAGTTTGCTTGAAAAGATGATACTCCTGTTGAGCAATGCCAAGCATTATTGTAAGCCAGTTTGGCCATCCATAGTAGCGACATCCATGAGCCTTGAGCCTCTTTTGCATAACACTGGAGATACTTCTTCAGAGTCTTATTTATTCTCTCCGTCTGTCCATCTGTTTTTGGATGGATACTCGTAGAGAGTGTGGAATCGATATGCAAAGCCTTGCACCACATTTTCCAGATTTTGGCTATGAATTAAGGGCCTCTGTCGGACACTATCACTTCAGGTAATCCATGGATTCGGACGGCATTGCTCATTAGTAGCTGTGCGGTCTGTCCCGCAGTAGGCAGATTCTTACAAGAAATAAAATGCCCCATCTTTGTGAGGCTGTCAATTAACACCAAGATGGCTGAATATCCGTGGTCCAGGGGTAAACCCATTATTAAATCCAGACAGATGTTTTGCCATGGTCATTGAGGGATAGGCATTGGCAAAAGTGTTCCTTTTTAGGTTTCGGCCTGGCCGTAGCACTGCAAAGCAGTGCTCCGCCCAGGGCAAAAACTTATGTCCTACAGTATGGGGCTTTGGTCCCGCCTCTGTCTTCCATTGGCTAACTCCATAAATGGAGGCTAGCCATTGGAAGAGATTGGCTGTCAGTCACTCTTTCTCTGTCGGAACGCGATTCGGGGGCGTTTCCGTGTCTTTTTTTAAGTCCCGCCCTCTCCTCTTCCCATTGGCTGGAATTTTACCTTCCAGCCAATGGGAAGGGGAGAGCACGAAAAACACGCCCAAGAGCTCTCCTCCATCGCGCTCTCGTCTTCTTTTTCACTATTACCCACTCGCTTTCCTCGAAATTTGGGACTGCTCAGCCATGCGCATGTTTTTTCTTTTAAACGTTTCTTGTTTTTTCTTTCCTACGAGTGCCATCTTGCTCGGAAACCCCTCCTTTTCTGTGGGCGGCCGGATGATGTCATGCATCTCGCTGGACCTTTAAATAGTGCCCGTACGTGTGTGGTACGTTTTCTATTCCTCTTTTTATTATCCTATTCTGTCGGACGTCGGTAAGCCGCCCTCAACGCGATTGAGCCGAAGCAAATCAGGTACGCGATTCAGGTTTGAAACGCTTCTCCCGATCGGCTGACTCGATAGAGTTTGCTTTTTTAGACAAGCCTGCGCGTGAGTGTACGCCTTTTATTAATACCGGCTCACATCGGTAACTTTCTACCACGTGCCTGTTAAACGAATGCATGTAACTTATCTACACGAACCTGAGCTGGAGTCTACGCCTGTCTTTAATGCGGGTCTACACTGATAATATTTTACCGCACGCTTGTTAAATTAGTGTATGTTATCCTTCCACCAGCCTTTATACACCTTTATGGGATTTTACTTATTTGATTTTTACAGCTTCGAGCCTGCGCACTATCCTGTGTGGTCCCGGCGGCATTATATTCTCATACTCGCTGTTAAGGTAACCACAACTGCATATTTTCACACTGCCCCACTCCTAAGTTGCTGAGAAGGTACGCCGGGGTTTATTCGAGTTTAGAGACAGAACATGTGGAGGTGTGCCCCGACTATTATTCTGATAGGCAGGACTGCACGCCATAACTGCTACTGATGCATCTGTAGTGGGGGACGTAAAGGTATTTTATGTGTTTCTAGAGATGGGCGTATGATGTTACCTACCGCCCCCCCCCCCGCAGTCAGACATGGACCTCTCGCTGAGGCCAGTCCCCTAAACATGACGGCCGCTTTGTCTTATTTTCTGCCACATTTTACAGAATGAGGTCTTTTTGTCGTAGAGATTAACAAAAGACACCGTGGACCATCCGCCCCCCATTGCATAATATGCGCTACGATCTCTAGGCCTATTTACATACAGGATGGCCGTCTCATGTGCTTTTTTACTTTTTGGAACAGAATATATCTGTCTCTGGGACTAATTAAAGGCACCACGTTGACACAACGTCGCTGCTGGTTTACATCCATTTATGAGGGCTTGTATCTCACAGCTCTCTGATCCAACAACTATTAAGCCCAGGTAAGTGCTTCCTGCCAGTAACGACAGGCCTAACTGCTAGGCGAAAGGAAGGGGCTTTTAAATGTGAGATGTCCAACCTGAATTTATGTGCCATTTTGTAGGTGTGCTGTATGAACCGCGGTGGAACCTTGATGCAATCCCTGGTCGAACTAACTGCGAGTAACTCCTTTTATAGAAAGTGTTTTGAGCAACCCCCGCGCCAAAGTATGCTCAGTGTTGGTGGAACGTTTGTGACAGATAATATTAGTCCTCTCTAAACAAACTCCTTGTGTTGGATATCTTGGTAGGTAACATCTTGGGATTTTCTCTTTTTTACCCTATGTTGGTAGATAGACGTTTTGCTGTATAAAGTTGGTAATGCTAAACATAAGCAATGGGACCCCCTCAAATATATAAATTATGGCCCTGGAACCGAGGGGAACAAGAATACACAAAGCAAGAAGGGTGTTCCTACAGTGGCCGTATCATTCAATAATGTGTGTACATCTCTGAGTAATCAAAGGCAGTGACAGAAGGAGGTAAAGTACAAACAAAGTTCATTCAAAAAATATTTATTTGTTCTTTTTTTTATAGATATAGATTCATATAAATACTATTGTTGATCAAAAATCTTTTTTATATGATGGGTAATACATATATTAATTGAAAAAGTTCATAAAGAGCACAAAACAGTCATAAAAACAGCAGCAAATTAGCAGGTCCCCTGAAAAACAATCATACACAGCAGCTCGCTCACGTGCTAACAATCATTCTACATTCACACCACATACATAGATGGAGAAGGAACTGGATTCCAAATAGCAGGATGACAAAGCTAATGTAATCCAAGGGCACCAAGGTGTAATTGTTGGCCCTTGTGGCGGGTCTACGCGCTTTTCGGTGGATCAAGCCACCTTCATCAGGACCTTGTTCATCAAATTGTGCAGATATCAGGGGAACAGACAAAAGGGAAAATGGCAATGTAATAGGTCAGCTATCACTAGAACGAGTTCTGTTTCAAAATTAGGAGGTAAAGTCACATCAAGTGCACCGCATCCATAATGCCAAGTCAGATGTAGTAGGTGACCCTCAGAGCTTCATCATAATATCTTGGATACCATATTCTATGTAGAAAGCGAGACGAGCGTATTGTGTCCGTTTCGATAGAAGTTCTGAAGAGATGCTTTTATTTCATAAAATCAAGGGGAAGGTCTCAGGGTATGGCAGTCCACGTAGAGGGTTAACTCCTGTAACGTTTCAGTCTATTTACCAATGGTGATAGTATATCAAATGAGTAGATATTCTGTGGAAGAATTGACACTGTTCAGCCACCGCGACCCTTAGTATCCGGTGTGCAACGACCAAATCCCTCTGCGTTCCTGAGACCCTCTGTGGCTTGGATTACATTAGCTTTGTCATCCTGCTATTTGGAATCCAGTTCCTTCTCCATCTATGTATGTGGTGTGAATGTAGAATGATTGTTAGCACGTGAGCGAGCTGCTGTGTATGATTGTTTTTCAGGGGACCTGCTAATTTGCTGCTGTTTTTATGACTGTTTTGTGCTCTTTATGAACTTTTTCAATTAATATATGTATTACCCATCATATAAAAAAGATTTTTGATCAACAATAGTATTTATATGAATCTATATCTATAAAAAAAAGAACAAATAAATATTTTTTGAATGAACTTTGTTTGTACTTTACCTCCTTCTGTCACTGCCTTTGATTACTCAGAGATGTACACACATTATTGAATGATACGGCCACTGTAGGAACACCCTTCTTGCTTTGTGTAAAGTTGGTAATGCACCATATGGTTCTGCTTGTCTTCAGGTTGATTTGGTCCCTATAAACAGACCTAAATAAGAAAAGATAACTTCCTTTAGTACCTTACATCTTATGTGGAAGATTGTTAGTTTTGAACCACTTTGGACTCATTACATTAGGCTAATTTATGTTTCTTATTTTTCCGCTCTTCTTTTGGGTATTGAATGTGGTATGGTCTTTTACTAAAAGACACAGCTCTGAGACGTAAGATAGTTTGCATCTAATTGTTGTGACACTATTGGAGTTTGTCTACCAGTCCCATAATGCAGTTCGGTTGGCTAGAACGCCGTGGCTGACTGAAGATGCGCACTCGGATGGCGCCGGCACTTGACAGCCAGGCACAGAGAGGCGCGTGATTGACAATGGGCGGCAAGACGAGCGTGACTGAGGGCAGACGCCAACTGAAATGTCCAACCCTTAAAAAGGAAAGATTTAATGACGGTATTTTTTGTGGAACTGGTGGCGAGCATCCTGTTTCAAGATGAGTGAGTGGACCATGTCCAAAAAGACTGACACTCCAGTAGGGTAGTGTAGTGCTTTCAGCAAGCGTCGCCTTAATGTGCCTCCCCAGCACGGTTTCACCCCCTCAGCTGTCAATTGGTCGTCTGTCACGTGACACCTGCAGACCGGACTCTGAATTTCTTCAGTGAAATCCAGTAGGGTACAATAGGTCTTACATTTGCAAGAGATTAAGCTGTTGGCAATGTAAATGACAATGCCATTTATTCATCTGTTTTCAAAACCAACACATAAATAAAAATGTTGTCATTTACAATGCCAATAGCTCTAACTTTTGCAAAGGCGAAACCGTTGCATTGTAAATGCTTGTTTCTTAGTATTTTCACCTTTTGCTCTAGCACATTCCTCACATCGAGACATCCAAGACGAGACGTCTTTGTTTACATTCTTCTACCAAAAATACTATTGGAATAACTGGGTAGTCTTGAGTATTCCTGGATGTCCGGCCAATGGAGATACATGGCACAAGATAAAGGCTTTCTTTTACAGTTCCGGAGTGGGCAGACAAAGTTTGTCTCTATAGATAGGAAGTCCTTGTTTCACTGTGCGTTCTGCCTCTTGTTCTGCACATTTCTCACACACAGAGTTCGTTTTATGGCGTTGCACTTCTTCCAGAAAGTTTTCCACTCTAATTGCACACAGCACCTTTGAGGGCTCAATAATGGCCTCCGTGACCATGTTATTTGGGACTTTCATAGATTCCTGTCTGGACAATGAGTCTGGCTTGTGATTCTCAGCACCAGGCCGGAAGGTAATAACAAAATCATATTCGGTGAAAAACAGCAACCGTCTCATCTGTCATTGTGAGAGATGCAGAGCCGACTTCATATATTGCAGATATCTATGGTCTGTGTATACAGTAATGGAATGGGATAACGAGCCCTCCCACAAATACTGTCTCCATTCCTGAAAGGCTGTTTGATTGCCAGGAGTTCTTTTTCAGCGATTGTATAGTTCTTTTCAGCTGAGTTTAATTTCTTGGAAAGGTATGCCACCGGATGAAGCTGTACGGTATTCTGATCTCTTTGTGAAAGAATGGCACCAATGGCCTCTTCTGAGGCATCAGCTTCTACCACAAAAGGATGCTCCATCTTAGGATGTGAGAGTACAGGTGCGGTAGTGAATGCTCTCTTCAGGAAAGTACAAGCTTCTTCTGCCTCTCTAGACCATTGGAAAGGAACTCCTTTCCTGAGTAACTGTGAGATTGGGACTGCAACCTGGGTACCTGCGATAATAGTTTGCAAATCCCAGAAAACATTAAACGTCTCGCACATTTTCTCTCTTTGCCTTTTTCCTTTTGCCTTTTTCAGTCCATTTTCCCCGCCGCTGCTGCACCCGCGGCCACTCCCCCCAGCACGACCAGTGTGCCTGGCCCAATCCAGCTCCCCTCCCCGCTCCCGCCTCCCAGCTGTCCAGCCCTCCCCAACCCCTACTAAATGGCAGCTGCCATGCAGCCGTGCAGCGGCCGCCCCAACGGTGCTCAAAAGGCTAGCCTGTTTGCACCCATCTGCGACCCAACTGCGACCAGCGCCAGGAACCCTCGATCTCTGCTCAGCCAATGCCATGACCCAGTGGCACTCCATGCTCTCAACCCAGGCTGCAACAACAACTGAAAGCTAGCATCACCAGCCGACACCCAAGGATCCTTCAGCTGTCACCGCTGCCGGCACACCTGCAGCACTACCAAGACCACGGACCCAGCGCAACCCGCCCGCAAGAACACAACTGAACCGAAGACCCTGCAATGTATCCTCCTTAACGTCCTATCCCACCACAAACATGCCACAGAAATCTGGGACCTCCTCGACAGCACCACCCTGGAAGTAGCATTCTTTACTGAAACCTGGACCAACACCACATCAGGACGGGACATCGCCATCGCCATTCCCCAAGGATACAAGATCTCCAGGAAGGACCGACCCACCCACCCGGGAGGAGGAATCGCCACCGTCCACAAATCCACCCTCTGCTTGAGCACACTCCCCGAAGTACTAACAGATCTGATGGAACACCTTCAATTCAAGATACTGGCCAGCCCTACCTCCACCCTCCGAGGAACCCTCATCTACCGATGCCCTGGACCCAGCAGACTTTTCACCAACTCATGGACATCATCTCCCCGCATGCCATCGCTTCCGCCAAATACACCCTACTGGGATACCTCAACTTCTACCTCGACAACCAACTAAACCCCAGCTCCACATCCCTCCTGAACAACCCCCACAACATTGGACTCAACCAGCTCGTGACCGAACCCACGCACTCAGTAGGACACACCCATGACCCCCTCTTCACAAAAGGAAACTCCATTACCTTCAGCCACACCACCGAACTCCCATGGACTGACCATCGATGCGTCCATTTCACCTTCAGAACATCCACCATCCACAGACACCAGCACCTGCTCCCATGAAGAAACTGGACCAGAATCACAGACGACCGGCTAACCTCATCACTCAGCAACTCCACCCAACCATCGCGTAAAATGACGACCCCAACACCGCAGCCGAAGCCTGCACAGGTGGATCTCCAACAGCATCAACACCATAGCCCCCTCAAGAAAAACAACAACACCCACACCAAGAAAGCTAGATGGTTCACCACCAAACTTCGAGAATCCAGACGCACTTGCCGCCTCCTCGAAAAGGCCTGGAGGAACACCAAATCCACGAAAGCCCACAACAACTTTCAGAGCCGCCACCAACGCCCACCACTAACTCATCAGAAAAACGAGGAAAAAAGCGATTGAAGACAGAATCTCCACTCATGCAAACAACAGCAAAGAACTCTTCAACATCATCAAGTTGTTTGCCGAACCCACCAGTGAGTCCACCGACATTTCTCCCTTACAAGACCTCTGCGACAAAGCATATTTCTTCAAGCATACCTCATACATACCGGTTATTTAATTCTCTGAACAAGAGAGAGAAGACGTCCACTAAAGAAGATACAAGACAACCAAAAAATGCTGCGCTATCTGCTACTAAGTCATTTGAGGACCCAGCAAAAGTAATCTCTTCCAAATGGAAATATATCCAAGAACACAGTCAGTAACTATGCACAAAAAATATCTTATTTCCTTATTAGGTCAGCAGATAAGATAAGTGATCCACCACACGCTGTTCCCCAAACTGTTTTGAGAATGTTCATTTGGCGTGACTATGCCCAAGTCACAATGAAAAAAACACAAAGTCTAGAAAGAAATCAGCACCTTAAAAGCTACCCAGACATGGTAAGGCGTGGTTAACTCACCACTGCAATCTGCTCTGGTATTTAACTAAATACCATCCGCTGGGCAAATGATAAGGACACAATCCCATATATTACGTCAGAAAGGGAAATGCGTTGTTACTTCACCACTGCTTTCCGATCTGACGCTCCGTAGAATTAGCTCCGGACTCCGACGAGCTAAAGGTGCCAATAACAATACATAGAATGGCGTGACCGCAGGAATCCTCACCGTGACACGCCCACAGATACTCACAGCCCCGGTTCTCCAGCGGCCTCAAGAGCATAACCGGAACCAATGATCCTGGACTCTCAGGTCACACAATCCAGGCTCCGACAGCCGCAGAACTTTCTTTCATTAAAGTAGCCCCTCCTAGTAACCAAGCATCATGGGAATGGTAGTCCAATCCTATCGGTGAGGTAGGCGCCACTCACTTATTACCTGACAATCTATCCCATACAACTGAAAACTATCACTCCACTCCAGTCCACCCCAATCTACTCCACTCCAAACTACTCAAATCTATCCCACTCCAATCTACCCCAATCTATCCCACTATGCTCCACTCAACTCTGCACCATTCCACTCCACTGCAATCAACCCCATTCCTCTCTAGTGTGCTCCATTCCAATCCACCCCATTATACCCAACTCCACTGCAATCTACCCCTCTCCACTCCAATCTACCTCAGTCTATCCCACTCCACCCCAATTGACTAACTCCACTACACTCCAATCTACCCTACTCCACTACTCTCTAATCTATCCCAAACTACTACACTCAACTCCAATCTACCCCAGTCCACTCCAATCAATCCCCGTCTACTCCGCTCCATTCAAATCCACTCCAATCTACATCACTCCATCCCACCCCAATATATCCCCACTCCAATCTATCCCCCTCCACTCTACCCCAACCTACCTCAATCAACTCCACTCCACCCACTCCAGGTTATACCTTTCCTCTCCAATCTACCCAATCTGTCCCACTCCAGTCGAACACACCCCTATTTACCACACTCCACTCAGTCTTCCCTACTCCCCTCCATTCTACCCAAATCTACCCCTTTCCACCCCAATCTACCCTAATTTGCTCTACTCCACTCCATTCTACCCCACTCCACTCCAATGTATCCCAAATTACTCCAAACGTAGCTACTCCACTCCTTTCTGCCTCAATCCAATCTACCAAGAGAGCAATTGGAGAATGGATCACTTGGGACTACAGCACCAGGGCTTTTGGTCATAAAATACCCTCATACACGCACATAACAATGTGGTGGTATATCTTGGTTCTCCACCAATTAACTTGGCGTGGGTGCATCATCATAGGGTTTCTATAGTTATATGCGATCTCCACCCGGAGGTAACCACTGGCTATGTAGCAGTGTCCAGAAATAGTGCTCTCAAAAATGATAGTGAGTTTAAAAATCCTTGATCATCAAAACAAAACTACTGTATTTAAAAATTGTGATTCAAGAATTATTAAAAAATATTTATTTTTGGTGCAGATGTGGGTCGTGTTACTGGACCCGCTGTACATAAAGATTGGCCGACATGTTTCAGCCCCACTGTGCCCAACCGGGTCTATGGGGCTTTCCTCAGGACCAAGATGGAAATTAAAATCGTACTTGCACAATTTGTGTAGCACAAAGGTGTATCAGTTCTCCACCTTTTTTTTCTAATGAGGCCAATAGTACCTGTGAATAAGAAAAAAACTAGATAACAATTTATCTTGTCAACCCTATATTTACTACAATCTCTATATACCACTTATTAAGTGACTTGTTTTGATATCTTGAAAAACACTGTGAACATCTTACTGAGGCATATAAGTTTATCTTATCTATCACCATATGAGGGGGAAGTTCGCTATAGTTTCATATTTGTCATTGAGTAGAAAGGTGTTGTATTACCAAAAGTTGTAATCTTGGTAGTTAACGCGATTCATTTTCAATGCATGAATTTACTTGTGCTGTTATTGGTAAACTAGTGGTTACTTGTTGTCAGCATGTTCGTTCTACGACGAGTTATGTGTTTCAAGCGCAGTAGTTAATATACATCGTAACTCGTAAAGTTTGTTGTCGAAATTACTAAACCAGTGCCGCTCTCGTAACGTTTCAAATGAAATATATTCTACATTTATGTAGTTCAATAAGCAACATCCTTTGTATCTCATTAGTGCTCATAAACCGAAAATAATTAGTGTCTCAAAGCCAACCCGTACCTCTAAAGTCTTGCAAAGTACTTCCTTCAGGGGTAAGGAGAAAGTTTCTCCGATGCCTGTGGTGCAGGAAAATACATCTTAAAAGACGGTCTTACTTGGGATTATCCTCGTCAACGGGGTGGCTGGTTTCCTCTCCGCAGTCCCCTGGATGCCCCGACGCTGGCAAATGAACATATACCCATCCTCATGTTCGCGGATGATACCCTAATTATGTCCAAGACGCCCAGTGGATTACAGAAAGCCTTAAGTAGGTTTGAGGATTTTTGTCTTATGCGGGGCCTTACCATTAATACGGAAAAAACAAAGTTCATGTCCTTTAATGAACATAGGTCATTCCGGGGTAAGGTATATATGAGCAACGTCCCCCTTGAAAACGTTGATGCTTTTACCTACTTAGGAGTGACAATACAGGCAAATATGGGGTGGTCAAAACAAATCGATATTGCCACCATAAAGCATAAGCAGCAGGCTGGGATCCTTGTAACTAAGTTTAGATCCTCATTGTCCAAACCAATTAGCCCATTTATTTATTTTATTTATTTGCGGGTTTATAACGCGCTAGGATCACCTCCCGCCGGAGTATCTCCGCGCCTTTGGCAACCTTCCTACGCATATACAGTGAGTACAAGTCCTATCTAAAAATTTTGAAATAGAAAGGTTTTTAATTGTTTCCTAAATGGAAGAAATTCCTTACAGAGTCTTAAAGAAACTGGGAGGCTGTTCCACAGCGTTGGACCCGCAATTGAGAGGGCTCTGCCACCCTGTCTGGTCTTTTTTGCTCTTGGGACCTGCAACAGAGCTTGTTCACTGGATCTTAAAGGACATAAAGGTTTATAGGGGAGAAATGTATTCATCAAATACCCAGGGCCTTTCTTCTGAAGACACTTGTGTATTATGCAGCAAGTCTTATACTTCACCCTTTGCTTGACAGGAAGCCAATGCAGGGTATTCAAGAGGGGTTTAGAGGGAATGCGAGGGGGCCGGTTTAGCACAAGGCGGGCCGCAGTATTTTGGACTACCTGCAATCTGGCAATTACTCCCTCATTGGTTGATAGAAGTAGCCCATTACAGTAGTCCAAACGACTCAACACCAAGGCCTACACTAACACCCTTCTGGTAGAGTCAGGGAGCAAGGGAAACACTTTCCTTAACATTCCGATGACATGGAAACAGGAGTTCACCACTTGATTACTGTGTTGCTTCAGGGACAGCTCCTGGTCCATGCGCACACCGAGATTTTTACCACCTGTTTAGGCTCCGGGACTGGTCCCAAATCCTGTGGCCACCAGTCAGGGGACCATAGGAGTTTGGCCTCACCGAACAGCATCACTTCCGTTTTAGCAACATTACATTGCAGGAAGTTAGATGCCATCCAGTGGGCCACTGCCTTCATCCCCTGGGAGAAGGAGTTCCTGACCTCATCGGTAAAGTGTGTAAAAGGGAAGAGGAGTTGGGTGTCATCTGCATAAGACACAGGGATAAACCCATGGGACCTCATGATGTTCGCTAGGGGGGCCACGTAGATATTAAACAAGGTAGGGCTCAAGCAAGAGCCCTGTGGCACCCCCTTCGAGATCTCCAACTCCTCTGACCGATAGGCACCCAGGGTGATAGTTTGGGTGCGGTCTGTCAGGAAACTCCTCAGCCACGCTAGGGCCTCACCTTCCAGGCCGATGTTAATAAGCCTGGTGGTCAAGATGTCGTGTGACACGGTGTCAAACACCGCGGACAGATCCAACAGAACCAGGATAACAGAGTAACCTTTATCCTGGAACATGTGTAGATCGTCCGCGACTGACAACAAGGTGGTCTCGGTGCTGTGTCTCGGCCTGAAACCTGATTGGGATGGATCCAGTCCATCTGTCTGCTCAACATAATTGGACAGGTGTCTATTAACAAATTTCTCGATCACTTTCCCCATAAAGGGAAGGAGAGAAATAGGTCTCAGGTTAGTGAGTTCCGTCCAAGGAATGGTGGTATTTTTCCTCAGCGGTCTCACAAGTGCCCTTTTCCAGTCCCTCGGGACCTCTCCCGTACTTAATGACAAGTTGATTAACTGCTGTATTTCTGGGCCCAGAACTTCCGCCAACATGGGCATGATGCGTGCAGGGATGAGGTCCTCGGGCTGCCACTCTTAATCTCAGTCATTAGAGCAGTGACTTCCTCTAAGAAGATAGGGGGAAAGTTCTTTAGGTACCTAGCATGAGGCTTGTGTTGTGTATTATTATGGAGAAGACTATTGGGATCGGCCGCCTCAGTATTCTTTGAGGTCATTATTTTTGCATAGATAACATCTATCTTCCTCATAAAGAAGTGAGAGATCCCGTCGCATAGGTCTTGAGATGCAACCTCAACGGTTTCACATGCCCCAGGCTTAGTAAAAGTTTGCAAGATCTTAAATAAGACTTTTGAATCTTTTCCTGCCTTGGTGAGCTGCATCGCGATGTGGTTTTTTCGATGGAAATCTATGGTTTGAAGGTTCTAAATTCAGCTCTCTATGGAGCGGAGCTCTGGGGGTTTGCTAATGTATCATCACTGTCAGTAGCTGAAAATTCTTTTCTTCGGAAGGCTACCGGTGCCCCGAAAAGCGCACCAATGTACCCACTGTTGCTAGATCTGGGTAGAAAAGCAGTACCAGATCTGGCAAAACTCCGACCTCTCCTATACTGGAGAAGACTGTGGTGCACGGCTGAGCTTGCTCATTACGCTAATGGCCTCAAATATGTAATAGGTACCGATCGTTTTCATAAGATCAAATGGCTGAGGGAAATCAGGGTGCTGCTGGAAAGCCTAGGCTTGCATGAATTGTGGACCGATCCCGTCAATGCATCATTTCCTTCTAAAAAGATCCTGAAGGAGATGTATTGGGATAAGATTATGGTTACAGCATGCACAAATAGCTCAGCAAGACATTTGACTGGCCGATTTCTTGAATTTAAGATTAGGCCTGTACTTGAACAGTTTTGGGATCGTATTGAAAAACCATTTGATAGAAAGTTGTACTTTCAATTGAGGGTCGGCACATTACCCGTTAGGTCATTTACATGTAAATGGGTAGGGGCCACTGAGAATGTGTGTCCAAAATGTAATGAGGTACAAGAAACAATTAGCCATCTGTTGTTTTTTTGGCCCGCTGTATAAGAAACTCTGTGCTATGTGGGTAATACCAATTTGTAAACTGTTTGGTTTCAGACGGCATGAAGAGGCGCTGAGAGTATTAACAACGGACTCTTCACAACCAATTGCAATTGCAGTAGCCAAATTCTTGGGCAGGGCCTGGACTATTCGGGCAAAGGCACTCTGCTAGTGCTGTTTATGGTCTTAATCCTACAATGTTGTTTTCGTATTGTAATACTTCCAATGAACTGGGGTTTTAGAACATCTGATGAATGTTGCTGATCATGAATCTATTTTATTATTTTAACTAGAGCCTTATTCTGCAGCTATGTGAGGTTTAATAATATTTTTTCTTCAGCGAACATGGAGCAAAACCAAAGAGAATGCAGGCCAGAGTGAGCTGAATCACTGATAGTAAATTTAACCAACATAGTGCTGACAGATGACCAAGTACAGGTTCTAAATAAAGGTTTGGGATTTGTCCCTACACCTACCCTTGATACCTTCAAATTGAGATGCGAACTTTCAGAATTTTGTAGAAATTTAAAACTTACAGCTTTTTTCGAAGGCAAAGAAGACATGAGACCAGAAGGTTACTCCAACATAAGAAGAAAATCTACATTCAACCCACCAAATGGCAGGGTTCCGATTGAGATACAAAAGTTTGATCAAGCCATTATGAAAGAAGCCAAAGAGATTGAAGGCATGATAAAAAAATATTTGCCAACATCACAAAAGCAGAGCAAAGAGCAGTTGATGAGTTAAAGAATAATGACAACCTAATAATCAAACCCGCCGATAAAGGGGGGGAAGAATAGTTCTCCTTGACAAGGAGGGATATGACCAACAGTGCCTCAGTCTTCTCTCGGACACAAAATTCTACAAACGGATCACTACTGATCCAAACATGAGGCTACAAAATACCATTAAAATAATGGTTAATGAAGCAGAGATGAATGCAAGTATAAAAAAATGAGGCTGATTATCAGATTGCACAAAAACCTAAAACACCATGTTTTTATTCTTTACCAAAAACTCACAAGAATAAATTGCCACCACCAGGATGACCAATTTTCTCCGGCATAGGTTCAGTGCTTGTACCTTTCTCAAAGTTCACGGACCAATTTTGAAAACCACTAGTACAAAGAACGCCCACCTACTTGAAAGATACCAGAGACTTACTTAACCAACTATCTGATATACTACACAATGAAGATGAAATGCTCCTAGTAGGTCTAGACGTAGAAAGTCTATATACGAGTCTCCCCCAACAAAAGACCTTGGAGACTCTAGAGACCATACTCTTTTCTGGTAATTGGGAACATAAGACACCTCAACACTTTGTGCTAGAATGTTGCAAACTAGCCTTGACTGAAAATTACTTTGAAGTCAACGGAACACTCTTTTTGCAAAACCACGGTGCATCCATGGGAAGCGCATTTGCGCCTTTGGTAGCGGAATTGTATGTAAGCGATTTCGAAACAAAATATGTCCTGAATGACACAAATCCCTTTTCTTTCCAAATTTTTTTTGGAAAAGATTAAAAGACGGCATTATTGTCATCTGGAAGAACAACAATGACAATCTGAAAGAATTCATCAAATGGCTAAATGAAAGAGATGAATGCCTGAAATTCATCTTTAAGGCAAATAAAAAAACCTGGATTTTCTTGACATAACTCTGTATGTAGAAAACAATAAGATTCAAACTAAAACATATTATAAACCTACAGCTAAGAACAGTTTGTTGTCTTATAAAAGTTTCCATCCCAGACCACTAAGAGAGAACTTGACATATGGTCAATTTTTGAGACATAAACATAACTGTAGCAAACTAGAGGATTATAGGACCCAAGCCAAGGATCTAACAAATAAACTGTCCAACAGAGACTATCAAAAGAAGATCATACAGAGGTGCCAGAAGAGAATGAGACACCAACCACGAGAATGCCTCCTTGAAATTTCGCCAAAAGAAAATGAAGAGAATTAAATTACGTGTGTCACAACATACAACAAGGCAAGT
The DNA here is from genome assembly GCF_964263255.1 of Lissotriton vulgaris. Taxonomy (NCBI): domain Eukaryota; kingdom Metazoa; phylum Chordata; class Amphibia; order Caudata; family Salamandridae; genus Lissotriton; species Lissotriton vulgaris. Next base: position 1,195,717,022 of record NC_141687.1, on the reverse strand, counting down.
AATGCAGTAAAGAAAATAACCAATAAAAACTGGAAAATTCTCACATCAGGGAACCTGAACTGGCAAAAACCAAGGTTTTCCAATCGCAGAACCGGAAATGTAAAAGATCTACTGGTGCGTACGTGATCTCAAGTAAGAACTGAACTTGGAAGCATCACAAGATCTTGGAATATGGCCCCAATAACTGTCCATTACCCTTGCAGTTCCTTCACTGTATGCAAATTAACATCAGCAACTAAAACACTACGGCTGTCGGGAGAACTACTCTGGACTCAACGCCAGCATACAAATTGCACCTCATCACATATAATCTATATGATCAGATGTCCATGTGGATTAAAATATATTGGGATGACGTGCCGAAAAGCCAAAGTAAGAATTGATGAACACAAAAGCAACATCAAAACAAAAAGAGTAACAACAAAAATGAGCAAACACTTCCTTGATTTGAACCATACTGCAGAAGATTTAAAATGGACAATCATAGAGATGCTGACCACAAAGAACAACGATGCTGATAAAATTCTGTTTGAAAGGGAACAAAGATGGGGGGATCGTTTAAAAACGAGTAGTGAAGGAATGAGCGACTAAATACCTTGGCATCAACTCTTTTGAAGGAACTTTTGGGTCACTAATCATTATCGGTTTATGAGCACTAATGAGATACGAAAGATGTTGCTCATTGCACTACATAAATGTAGAATTTATTTCATTTGAAACGTTACGAGAGAGGCACTGGTTTAGTAATTTTGACAACGAACTTTACGAGTTACGTTGTATATTAACTACCGCGCTTGAAACACATAACTCGTCGTAGAACGAACATGCTGACAATAAGTAACCAGTAGTTTACTGATAACAGCACAAGTAAATTCATGCATTGAAAATGAATCGCGTCAACTACTAAGATTACAACTTTTGGTAATACAACAGCTTTTTGTTTGATGACTATGAAACTATAACGAACTTCCCCCTCATATGGTGATAGATCAGATAAACTTATATGCCTCAGTAAGATGTTCGCAGTGTTTTTCAAGATATCAAAACAAGTCACTTAATACGTGGTATATAGAGATTGTAGTAAATATAGGGTTGACAAGATAAATTGTTATCTAGTTTTTTTCTTATTCACAGGTACTATTGGCTTCGTTAGAAAAAAAAGGTGGAGAACTGATACACCTTTGTGCTACACAAATTGTGCAAGTACGATTTTAATTTCCATCTCGGTCCTGAAGAAAGCCCCATAGACCCGGCTGGGCACAGTGGGGCTGAAACATGTCGGCCAATCTTTATGTACAGAGGGTCCAGTAACACGACTCACATCTGCACAAAAAAAATATATATTTTTAAAATAATTCTTTAATCACAATTTTTAAATAAAGTAGTTTTGTTTTGATGAGCCAAGGATTTTTAAACTTACTATCATTTTTAAGAGCACTATTTCTGGACACTGCTACATAGCCAGTGGTTACCTCCGGGTGGAGGTCGCGTATAACTAGAGAAACCCTATGATGATGCACCCATGCCACGTCAATTGGTGGAGAACCAAAATATACCACCACATCGCTTACGTGCGTGTATGAGGGTTTTTTATGAAGGTCATCCACAGCCAAAAACCCTGGTGCTGTAGTCCCAAGTGATCCATTCTCCTATTGATTTTTGATATATAGCCTGGAAGCTGAATGGATCCACATTTCTGTCTCCCCACCTTGATTGATGAAGCAATCTAATCTACCCCAGTCTATTCCACTCTACTCTAATCTACCCCACTACACTATAATCTATCCAAATCTACCCTACTCCAGTCTACCACACTGCACTCCAAATTTACTCCAATATACCCAACTCCACTCCATGCAATCTACCCTACTCTAATCCACTCCGTTCTACCCTTATCTACTACACTCCACTCAACTCCACTCTAATATACCCCCTCAATTCTATACCATTCCAATTTACACCCATTCACCCACTCCTCCCCAACCTACCTCACTCCTCTCTAGTCTACTCCCCTCCACTCCAATCTACCCCACTCCATTCTATCTCAATCTATAGCACTTCAATCTACCCGATTCCACTCCACTGAATCTATCCTACTCCACCCAAATCTACCCCACTCTAATCTACCCCAACACAACCCACTTCACTCTACTACACTCCACCCAATCTACTCCATAATACCCTACTCTACTCCAATGTATATGAATCCACCCCACTCTTCTCAACTTCAATCTACCCCATATACCCCACTCACCCCCACTCCACCCCAATTGCTCCACTCGATTTGAATTCAATCTGCCCTAATCTACCCCACTCCACCCCAATCTAACTCACTCCACTCCAATCTACCCTACTCAGCTCTAATCTTCCACACTTCACTTCAATCTACCCCACTCCACTCCAATTACCCCAATCTACCACAATTCACACCACTTCAATCTTTACTAATCTACCCTATGCTTCTCCAATTGACCCACTCCACTTCAATCTACCCCAGTCCCCTTAAATTCACCAACCTCCACTACTCTACCCCAAACTACCACACTCAACTTCAATCTAACCCAATCCACTTGAATCTACCTCACTCTACTCCACTCCATTCTAATCCACTATAATCTACCCCACTCCATCACACCCCAATAAACCCCAATCCTATCTACCCCACTCCAATCTGTCCAACCTACCCCAATCAACTCCACTCCACCCACTCCAACTTACACCATTCCCCTCCAATATAGCCATTCTGTCCCGCTCCAGTCTACCCCATCCCTATTTACCACACTCCACTCAGTCTACCCCACTCCACTCCATTCTACCCAAATCTATTCCTCTCCACTCCAATCTCCCACAATCTGCTCCACTCCACTCCAATCTATCCCTCTCCAATCAATCCCAATCCACAACACTCCAGTCCAATCTATCCCACTCAATTTATCCCAATCTACTCAAAACAAATCTACTCCACTCCCACTCCAATCTGCCTCAATCCAATATTTCCCAGTCTGTTCCACTCCACTCCAATCTACCCCACTGCCCTACAGTCTATCCCAATCGACCCCACTCTACTCCTGTCTACCACACTCCACTCGAATCTACCCAACTCTATTCCATGCAATCTACCCTATTCAACTCCAAACTACCCATATCTATAACACTCCACTCAACTCCACTCTAATCTACCCCACTTGATTCCACACCTCTCCAATTTACACCCATCCACCCCACTCCACCCCAATCTACCCCACTCCTCTCCAGTCTACTCCTTTCCACTCCAATCTACCCCACTTCAATCTATCCCAATCTACAGCACTTCAATTTATCTGATTCCACTCCACCGAAACTATCCTACTACACTCCAATCTACCCCAGCCCACTATACTCTACCACCCTCCACCCCAATCTACTCCACAATACCCTACTCTACTACAATGCAAAAGAATCCAACTCACTCTTCTCAACTTCAATCTACCCCACTTACCTCCACTCCACCCCAATCTACCCCACTCAATTCCAATTCAGTCTGCTCCAATGTACCCCACTCCACCCCAATCTACCTCACTCTACTCCAATCTACCCTACTCCACTCCAATCTTCCACACTCCACCTCAATCTACCCCACTCCATTCGAACTACCCCACTCGACCTCACTTCAGGGCAATCTACTCCAGTCCACTGCACTTCAATTTTTACCAATCTACCCTATGCTATTCCAAGTGACCCCACTCCGCTTCAATCTACCCCACTCACTTAAATCTACCCCACTCCACTCCACCCCAATCTACTCGACTCCATTCCAATCTACCCCAATTTACCCCAGTTCAGTCCACTCCAATCTACATCAATCTACCCACTCCAATATACCTCACTGCAGTCTTTCCCGATCTGCCCCACTCCATTAAAATATACCACAGTCCACTCCAATCTATCCCACTCTACTCTAGTTCACTCCAATCTATGCAACTCCACCCCACTCCAATCTACCTCAATCCAGTGTACCCCACTCCACTCCAATCTACCTCACGCTACCCCAATCTACCCCACTCCTCTCCAGTCTACTCCTTTCCACTCCAATCTACCCCACTTCAATCTATCCCAATCTACAGCACTTCAATTTATCTGATTCCACTCCACCGAAACTATCCTACTACCCTCCAATCTACCCCAGCCCACTATACTCTACCACCCTCCACCCCAATCTACTCCACAATACCCTACTCTACTACAATGCAAAAGAATCCAACTCACTCTTCTCAACTTCAATCTACCCCACTTACCTCCACTCCACCCCAATCTACCCCACTCAATTCCAATTCAGTCTGCTCCAATGTACCCACTCCACCCCAATCTACCTCACTCTACTCCAATCTACCCTACTCCACTCCAATCTTCCACACTCCACCTCAATCTACCCCACTCCATTCGAACTACCCCACTCGACCTCACTTCAGGGCAATCTACTCCAGTCCACTGCACTTCAATTTTTACCAATCTACCCTATGCTATTCCAAGTGACCCCACTCCGCTTCAATCTGCCCCACTCACTTAAATCTACCCCACTCCACTCCACCCCAATCTACTCGACTCCATTCCAATCTACCCCAATTTACCCCAGTTCAGTCCACTCCAATCTACATCAATCTACCCACTCCAATATACCTCACTGCAGTCTTTCCCGATCTGCCCCACTCCATTAAAATATACCACAGTCCACTCCAATCTATCCCACTCTACTCTAGTTCACTCCAATCTATGCAACTCCACCCCACTCCAATCTACCTCAATCCAGTGTACCCCACTCCACTCCAATCTACCTCACGCTACTCCAATCTACCTCAGTCCACCCCACTCTACTCCATTCCAATCCAATCTACTCCACTCCACTCTGCTCAAATCTACCCCATTCCACCTGACACCAATATACCCTACTCCACTTCAATCTTCCATATTACACTTCAATATAACTCACTCCACTCCAATATAACTCACTCCACCCCAATTACCCCAATCCACCTCACTCTACTCAATCTACCCCAATCCACTCCACTTCAATCTTTCCCAATCTACCCTAATCCACTCCAATCTACCCCACTCCATTCCAAAGGCCCCAATCTTCCCCAGTTCACTCCACTCCAATCTACATCATCCTACCCCATTCCAATATACCTCACTCTAGTCTTTTCCAATCTACCCCACTCCACTAAAATCTACCACAGACTGCTCCACTCTACCCTAATCTACCCCACCTCACTTTTGTCCACCCCAATCTATGCCGCACCACTCCACTCCACTCTACTCAAATTAACCCCAATCCAGTGTACCCCACTCCACTCCAATCTACCTCAATCCACCAAAAAAACACTGCATTCCAATCTAATCTACCCTACTCCACCCTGCTCCAATCTTCCCCAATCCACCCCACTCTAATCTGCACAACTCAACTTCAGTCTACCTCAATCTACCCCACTCCAACCCAATCTACTCCAATCTACCCCAATCGATTCCACTCAAATCTACCTCACTCCACTCGAATCTACCCCACTCTATTCCAATCAACTGCAATCCACTCCACTCTACCCCAATCGAATCAAATCTACCCCAACCTGCACTACTCCACTCGAATCTACCCCTTTCCAATCCACCCCAATCTACCAAATTCTAGCCCACACCACTCCAATCTACTCCTCTCTACTCCAATGTATCCCAATCCAATCTAATTTCCCCTTCTCCCCCACTCCACTCTAAGCTAGCCCACTTCACTCCACTCCATCCCACACAACTGTAATCTATCCTACTTCATTCCAATAGAACCTACCCCACGCTATCACAATCTTCCCCACTCCCATCTACCTCAATCTACCCTGCTCCAATCCACTAAAATATACCTGCCCCACTTCAATCTACCCCACTCCTGTCCACCTCAAACTACCCCACCCCACTCCAATTTACCCCAATCTACCCCACAATACTCCACTCTACCTCTATCTACCCTACACAACTCTACTCCAATATACCCCACCACACTCCATTCAATCTACCACACTCCACTCCACTCCAATCTCTTTCAGTCTACCCCACTCCACTCCAATCTACCCCAGTCCACCCCAATCCACTTTAATCCACCCCAATGCACCACAATCCACACAACTCCATCCCTATCCATCCCATACCAATCTACCACCCCACTCAATTTTTTCAATTTCAATCTTTATTATGCTTTGGAACTCGTTAGAGGTCCACATAAAGAAAAAGTACAATACAAAATACCATTCTCAGTGAACGTAGGCAAATCATAGTAATGACAATTACTGGAACACAGAGTGACACATTATTAAGCATGCCGGTCTTCAAAAAATTTCTAAAAAACATTTAAAGAAGTTAAAAATATGAAAACAAAATCTCTCATTGGGGGGATTATATAAAGCATACATAAAGGAATTCACATTTAGAATACCCATTTGCAAACATACTTGTCTTATCCACTTACTGCGATGAGAACGCAACGCTGGGCATATCAAAAGTACATGTATTCGGTCTTGGGTAGAGAGATGACAAAAATTGCAAATTGCAGATACTCCGTGCCATTTAGACAAAAGATTATTTAGGGGTAACAAATCTTGTCTCAATAAAAACCAAAATCTCCTAATACCATGAGGTAAGTTCCAAGTGGCGTAAGGTTGGGCGGATTTTCTTGCAAATGAATCAGTAAGAAGATTGACACCCTTCTTATCAAAAGTAGCAGTAAAGTCTAGTCTAAAACTAAGGTCCCAAGTGGCTTCCTTCAGGACAGACTTTAACTGGGATGCAGATAAAGAAAAGAGAGTACTCTCTTCCAATTGCAAGAGGGATACAGCCTTTCTAAAGTTGCTAACAATCAAGGAGTGTTCCCCTAAACCTCCCAATAATTCAGTCCTTAAGAGGAACCTCATAGTCCCCTCTTCTCCTCTGGCTATGCTTGCGACCCAGCGCACCACAGCTGCCAAGCCTTGCACCCAGCTGCTGCGCAGACCGAACTCAAGTCTGCAGGCTGCCACGGAGCTGGCGGAACTGACTGAAGAAATACTTCTTAGCAATTTCCCCTCCACCTTATTTAAGAAATCCCAGTGCTTTATATCAATTAATTCTAAACCATATAGAAGGGTGGATGGGACCTTTGCCCTAAAGACCTCCAGTAAATGAGAAAAATGCCTTTTTCCCAGTGCCGAGTACAGTGAATTTAGACTTCTTCCTTGAGCTAATGCCTTTCGGACACTGTTGTCGGTGTGGGATTTGGCACTTAAATTATCACAAATTACTTTTCCAAGAAAAACATAATTCTTTACAACCTCCACTCCTTTCTACCCCTCTCCAATCTAGTCCACCCCCTCTACCCAACTCCACTTCATGACATTTCAATCTACCCAATCCACCCCACTCCACTATATTCTTCCACAATCTCCCCGACACCGCCCCTTCAATATATACAAATCTACTCAACTCCCCTCTACCACAATCTACCCCACTTCACACCACTTCACTCTACCCCAATATACCACACTCTACTCTACTCCAATCTACTATAATCTACCCCACTCTACTCCAACCTACCCCAATCTACCCCAATCAATCCCTATCTGCCACACTCCACCTCAATCTAGTCTACCCCACCCTCTCTACTCCACTCTAATATAACCCACTTCACTCCAAACTACCCCACGTCACTAAACCCCAATCTCCCCCACTTTGCCCCAGTCTGCCCCACTTCACCCCAATCTACTCCACTCCAATCCCCCAGCCCAACACTTCCACCCCACCCTACCCCAATCTACTCCACTCCAATCTACTGCAGTCTACACCACTCCACCAATCTACCCCACTAAACTCATATCTTACCCACTACACTCTGATCTACTACACTCTACCCCCACTCCAATATACCATACTCCACTCTACTGCAGTCTACCCCAATCTAAGCCACTCCAGTCTACTCCACTCTATTCAAATCTAGGCCCACTCTAATCTACCCCTCTCCCCGAATCTACCACACTCAAATCTACCCCAGTCTACTCCACTCCAATCTACCCCACTCCACTCTACCCCACTCAAGTCCATCCAATTATTCCCACACCAATCAACCCAGTCCCCCGCTCTACCCCATTGCACTCCACTCCAACCCACCGCACCCCTTTCCACTTTACACCACTAGCTTTTCGCTATGCTGAACAGCAGCCACTCTGGTGGGCAACATGGCTAAAACACATTGCCAAAGCCAATAGCTCTCGCACAGTTGAGAAATGTTACTTTGCCAGTACTTCTTCCTATTGTTTTTTTTCTATAGATCTTCCAGCTCGTCATCTTTTCATCCTTCTATGTAGCTTTGTTTTTATCATCATATCCCTAGCTAATGAATTGTTTCTCTCTTTAAATCTCCTAAGCCTCTTTCTCATCTTTGTCTCTCTCTTTTTCTTACTGATTCTAACATCTTTCGCCCACCATTGAGCTTAATGGATCATCCTAGCTGTTGCAGAAAGATCAATGTATGTCTTTCTTCCACACTTTGTTAGCATTTGCCAGGTTCCTGCCACTAAAATACATTTCTCTTCCAAGAAAAACCATTATTAAAAGAAGGGTATGCCACCGGTTCACTACACAGCATTCAACTTGAATCCTTCAAGTCCTCGTTTTGGATGCACTGACCGATGAACCCAGATTCCACGCCATGGCTACATTTTTCCTATTCCCATACAGCCCTCACTGATGGACAAAGTGGCCCGGTATCCATCCCAGGTCGAAAGGGCACGACTATCGCTTTTATCCCCAGGAGAAAACTGTATTGGAAATCTGCCTCACTCCCCACCAACTGTTTCACAGGTCAACAAAGAGCACCAGGCCACTCACAAGACAATAGTCCCTGCTGCCCCTATGGTGCACGGGGCCCCCGGCACCGTGAAAGGGTGGACCTGAGAGCTCGTGACTGGTCCATGAGGGTCCTGCTCCTTGCACTTTGCAGGGGGGCCCGCACGTTTTGTTATGCCCATCAGTCTATGAAACCTAGTTATCGCCATTTTCATATCTCTTGACCACTGTGGGGAGGGCTATGGGAACTCCAGTCCCTCTGTCACCGCAAGCAGGGGCGTAGCTTCAGAGGTGGTATTTGGGGTGTTCCACCCCCACTAAAACATATATATTTGGGGTGTTCCACCCCCCCCTAAAAAATGTATTCTGTAGTATTTGCTTAGTACAAGTGCTTTCAGTCAAGCATGGTGAGGTGTCTGTCGGATTTCACCTGGGAGCTTTACATACACACAGACAAAAAAATATGCACACTCACTGTCTCGTCTATGTTTTGAAGGTCTTAAAAAATGTTGGTTAGTTTGAAAACTACTAAGTACTCCTAATAATATACGCTGTCCCTTAAGACCCCTCGTACGCTGCTTGTCATAAAATGTGTTTTCACAAGTTATACATGTGTGATTGTTGAGAAATCTGAAGTTCACCCTCCCCCCCTAAAGTTGCTTACCAAGCTACGCCTGCGACCACAAGGCACATGCACATCTGGTTTTCAGTTCTATCAGCTTATCTGTGGTTGGTGCTCAGATGTGTGCTCGCTGACCAAAGAAATTAATTGTCTCAGGTTCCCTCACAGACCATAGCCTTCCCTAGCCCACCGAATAAATAAAGAAAGACTCACAACCATGCGATTCACACCCTCTGCCGGGCATAGCTACATGAGATAAAAGCAAATTTCGCTTAATCTAACCATTCACCAGAAAACATCAGAATAGATCACTATGTTCTTCTATTTTGACAACTCGCACTTACCCATCAGTGAGTAAAAAAAACGATGATAGCAATCCCTGATATTAGCTCAAACTATCTGAAGCTTGGCCCTCTATAATGAAAGATCCCAATAAAGTGGCTAGCCTATACCAGGGATGGCTGGACACAGCCGTAGAAGAAATAGCACCGGCTAAAGTCAGCAGGAGCAACCGGGACACTCCGTCTGAACCCTGATTCACAGAAAAGCTAAGACTGCAGAAACAAGCATGTCGCAGCCAGGAAAGAAAATGGAGGCGCCACTAAGAAAACTCAGAAAAAGAGAAATACAAACTTACTTTAGCCAAGTGTAAAAACGTGATTTTTAAAGAAAAATCCAAATATTTTACCCAGAAACAATCCACAAAAGAACTCTTGGCTACTGTCAAACAGTTATCTAAATCTCCAGAAAAGATGAATCAGTGTATTGACCAAACCATCTGAGATTCATTGGCTTCCTTCTTTCAAGACAAGGTTAAGTCCATTTTCAATCTCTTTTCCTCTAACTTCCCTAACCCATTGACTGATCAAAATGGTCCCTAATTTAAAAGTAATGAATGTAAGGCCCTTCTAACGGCTTTCTCTGAACTTTTTCAGGAGCAAATCAAAACTGTCCTTCTGCAAACAAAGTCAGGATCCCCATTGGATCCATGCCCACCTAAAGTTACTCATCGAGCAGCAGACACCATTTCAGGCCACCTAATGGAAATTTTTAATCTAATGATTAAGTGAGGAAAATATCCCAGTGTCTGGAAGACTGCATACATCCTTCCTTTGCTTATTAAAGCTAATTTAGTTTCCACAGATCCTGATTATTATCGTCCTATTTCCATATTGTCCCTTCCTGCCAAAATAATCGGAAAAAACATCAACTCTCAGTTGACAGCTTTCATTGAGGACCAGAGCCACCTAGACCCCTGCCAATTTGGTTTCCGGAAACATCACAACATAGAATTGGCTCTGATGAGAGTCTCGGAACAGATCAGACTCACGCTGGATGAGGGCGGCAGTGCAGTGCTAATATTGCTAGACCTATCCTTAGCATTTGACACTAATCCACAAAATCCTACTAAATAGGCTGGAGGACATTGGGGAAAACGACAAATCCCTTGCTTTTATTACATCATTTCTGTCAGACAGAATTCAGTTTGTCGCAGCTGTCGATTTTAAATCCCCCTCAATCGCTCTCCCTTGGGGTGTCACCCAGGGCTAGTCTCTTAGCCTGAACCTTTTAACATTTATGTGCCACCATTGGCCAAACTTATTAGATCTTCTGGGTTCTCTGCAGAGGACACCCAATTAGTGGTTTCAGTATCCTCCAATCTTACAGAGACAGCAATGCATTTTCACAGCTGCATGTAGGAGATTGGAAAAAGAATGGCCCAAAATTGCCTAAAATTTAATTCAGGCAAGACCGAGGTATAGCTCTTTGAAAAGTATCCCTCTTTTTGGTACCAAGATTGGTGGGCACCTGAACTTGGCAAACTTCTTATGCCAGTCACAAAGGTAAAAAACCTTGGAGTTATCTTTAATAATCAACTGACCTTCGAAGAGCACATGAATGCAATCACATCTGCTTCCTTTTTTATCATGAAACTACTAAGAAAAATCCTCCCTTTTATTCCGAAAGATCTGCAAAAACAATAATTTCCGCACTGGTACTTTAAACAATAGACAACGCAAATGTTCTTTTTGCGATTATTAGACAGAAAAGTCTCACACGCTGCAGTTCCTAAAATATTTAGCTGCTCACCTACTTGGCATACCCAAAAGAGAATCAGTTTCAGCTGCCCTTTCCGCTTCTCCACTGGTTAAACATTGAGAAGCGTACACAGTGTAATGCTCTGTGTATTGTGTACAGGGCTCTTCATGGGGAAGACCCTCATGTTTTAACAGCTTAGTTATCATTGGTACATTCCGCCAAGATGCCTCTGCTCAGAATCAGCATTTAATATAATTGTCCCTAGAGCAAAAAGAGCACAATGGGGCGGGAGAAGCTTTATAGGCAGCACTTCCCGTCTCTGGAACAGCCTCCCCTAACTCTTAAAAAAGGAAACGGATCTCATCTTGTTCAGGAAAAAACAGAAAACTTGGCTTTTTAAACTGTAAGTGTAGGAAGGTGGAATCTGACAATATGGTTGCCTACACTTTTTTCCTGGTGTTTTGCTGGTTTTTCGACTTTAGTGTGGCTGTGGGCCTGCTAATCAGACCCACAGCCCAGCTGTTCTCTCTCTAACTTGATACCATGTAATTTAGGTACATACCAGATTGGTTACTGGGTCACCATTGTGAGCCCCTGTATGGTGTACCCTAGGTACCCAGGGCATAGGTGCACCTTAGGCCTACCAGGGGCTGCAGCATGTATTGTGCCACCCCTGGTTTGCCTTCCAAACTGACACCACAGGTCTGTTCACACAGCCTGGGTAAGGTGGTGTAATCACCCCTTACTTGGATATAGTATACCTATATCTACCTTTATATATAGACACATATACACCTATAAGCCACTCCTATGGTAGGCCTCGACAATCCTGGAGGCAGAGTGCTTGGATTTATGTGAGAGGGTGCCCTAGCATGAGCTGAGCCCCTCTGCAGCTTTCGGAACCATCTCCTTATAGCTGTTCTATGATGTAGCCATACCATATACTCTTAAGTGCAATATAATCCTCGCGGTTAATGCTAACTTTGGTTTGGGTTTATCAAAACATGTCGTGTAAGGTGACAAACACTTTGAAATACTACCCCCACCAATTCTGGCGGCGGGGGTAGCATTCCACCCTTCTAGAGGGAGAAGACATGTAGTTATTGCTTTACCCGGTTAAAGTTAAACAGAGCCTCAGCATCACAAAACGGATGCTGCTTACCCAGACACGAGTCTGACCTCCTGCTGCTGGACGAAACTCCGGCAGGGGAGGCCTGGACAATAGGTCTCCTGTCCAGGGAGGTGCCAGCACCTACCCAGACAGGGTTTTGTGTATTGGGGCAGGGAGGGCTGCATCAGCAGATGCTTTTTCAGACACTGCCTGGGGCACACAAGGTGCTCCATGCATAGCCCGGTTCAAACCAGTTGCTGGGGCACTCCAGGCCTGCTCTGGCGCGAAACTGGACAAAGGGAAAGGGGTGTAACCACTCCCTTCTCAGGTCCACCCATAGGAGGGACCTAGTCAGGTAATCCAGCCCCATTCTTAGTGTAAGTATAGAAGCTGTTTCCCTGGGGCTTTAGATTATCCTGGACGAACCTTTGAAAGACATATCTTGGACCTTCAACATTCCATTCTGACTGGACGATGGAAGCCATCTCCCTTGTGGTCAAGGAGTGACCACCCCGTGCAAACAGGCACCAACAGCAACTTTGCCGGTCTGCAGTTTCAAGGCTCCCGTCGGAACCCGAAGACTCGGCGACTCAAGAACTGGACTTCCAGAATTCTCTGACCCCGACCCACATCCACAGCAAAGTTGAGACCTGTGGCGGACACGAGAGATGTGGGACCGGACATCTTAGACATCCTGCATTTTGCTACCTGCACTCCTTTCCTGAAGCCTCGGTAAGTTGTGCATTGGGGTACAAGAAGCCCCAGCCCCGAGCAACATTTGCACTGAAGCCCAGGCCCCCACAATCCGGCAATGTCCAGTGGGCCCCGCCTTTGCATTTGAGATTGATGCGTCTTCCCAGTTCCTTGCCCGTTAGTTAGTGAGCCCCCTGAAGACGCGATCTTGAATTTAACTTACTTTCCTGGTTGCTCCGGGCTTGCTCCAGCTTCCCTGAAAAGGAAAAGCGTCACAGACCTTGATGTTCTGCAACAGAGCAAATCTCAACATCCTGCGTGGGTTGCGGTTGCCAAGGCTTGTTAGGTCCAATCCGGATACTGTCACTGCAGTCATCTAGATCCATTGTGGGACAGCTCCAATCCAGCGCCTAGTCATTGTTGATGCCTCCTGGACCTCCTGGCTGAAGAGACAAACTCCCCTTCTTCACCTTCAAGCACCCAACATCGCCTGGTTCCTTCCTGGTCACTGGCTAGTGACCCAGACTCTGTCCCCTCTGCTTTCAGGTTCTTCTCATCTCTGAACCACCCTTGGATCCACCCGGACACTTTTCCTCTGGTCGCCTGCAGAACTTCTTTGCAGCTCTCCATAGAAAACGACAACGAAACCCGACACAAAAAGACACCTATGCACCCGGCTTTCCTGGGCGAGATAACACAAGAACTCCAGTGCTCCTGTGGGTCTTGACTCTCGAAGTGTCCTAGTTTAAAAAGGTTCCATCTTAGTCCATCCGGAAGTGTCCTTAAATTGCATATTTGTAACTTCTTTGTTTCCCATAGAAAGTCAATGGTAACCCGCATCTGTGTTTAGACACCGTCTCCCGTGGGCCTCCTACTTCCTAACCTTTGGTTGTTTAGTGTAGCCCCAGCGATTCCACAGGCCCCAGGCTTGCTTTCTAACTCTCCAGTGGTACTTATATCACTTTCTTAAAGTATGGTTTGTGAGGTCCCTAGGGCATAACGTATACTGTGCAACTTATCGTATATTAACTGTGTGACTTGTATTGTATTTTTACCTCTGACCGCATAAAGAGTGCAGAGGGGTTGTGTTTAGATTAAATACATATACATTTGATATATACCTGGTGCGGTGTCCTTTCATTTGGTATTCAATGGATTATATATGGTAAAACAACTTGCTTAACTCGCCTACTAAAGTCTTAGCCTGAAGACTGCTGTTTCATGCTACCACTAGGATAGCTTTCTATAAGGTTGACTTTACAACCACCATAAGGGTTAATTAGACTGGTGCAAGGTGCCCACTAGAACTAGTGGACATCATGTGCCAGGCTAACTTCTCACAATAAGGAGTTGTCTTAGTCTCGGCCAGCCTCATAGCCTTGTCCAGCCCTGTTAGCAAGCTTGCACGCCTAGACACCCTTGTGTAGTAGTGCGCTTTTATTATAAATTTCTATTTCATTTAATTTTAAATATAATTCTGGGTAGATCACATAACGGCCCGTGCCTCCCCCCCCCCCCAAAAAAAGTGATCTTGTGTAATGTAAATGGTGGTTACTCCAATACCTTCAGGTTGGGTTTGTTCTAATCAAAACAGCAAATATAAATAAATACAAATAAAGTTAAAGATGGTGTACTCTTTAAATGCAGTGATTCTAAAACTTTTGACTTTTGTGGATCCCCATTAAGTCACTTTTGGAAGCAGGGGACTCACGTCTAGGCGATTTGTATAATTTGAGCCTATAAAATGTGCAAATATACACATACAAATATGCATCAAGAAATACACAAATTATTAAACATTTTTTTAATTCACAAAAAAAAATGGAGTCGTTTTTAAGAGAATGTGGGCGCTTTCCCAAATGTGGCTGTATTTCTGAATTACAAAGCAATATGTTAAACCCTGGTGTATCACTTTGTCTTTTTTGCTTCTGAATCATACTCTTAGTTCTTTAGTGATTAATAGTACTTCAATTGAAACCACTGATCATTCATACTACTGTTTGCTGTGCTCCTACGAATCAAGAAAAGGTTACCAACTGTAGCCTCCAATTTCAAATTCCTTCCAATTTACAGAACATTTAAAACATTTTATTTTTGATTTTTTATGTGTAAATGATGCAATAATCTGGTACTAATATTTCAATTTTTAAACAGTCCCGGGCCCCCCGTGCAGGAGTCCCGGACTCATGGGTATACTAGGACCACAGGTAAAGAGCCATTGATTTAATGCATAAGAAAAATCAACACAGCTCGTACATGTTTTGAATAGGGTATCCAAATAAACGTTTCCCACACATATAAAGCATTGACATTAATTCACCAAAATGCAATGGTGTATCAGAAATGAGATCACGCCACCTTTGGTCCCTAGTCATATCACCTTGTGGACCCCTTGCTCCACCCTTAGCTTCTCAACCATCTTGCGTCGACTACTGAAAAATTAAACAAATGTCAAGGAGTGGAGATTACATTAAGTACGAAGGAGTCTTAGGGCTTATTACTTTTGTACTTGTTCCATCATGAGCACGCAGACTAGAAATACCAAGGACATTGCCAGGGTTACTAAAGGACACACCTGGGGAAGCAGCTGCTGTCCCTAGTTTTGATGTATATGCCAATAATTGCGGCAGGACCAAGTCTGATAGGGACATGGCTTGTCCCTGACTGAAGTGGCACAAATGGCACAAAAACAATTTACCAGAATGAAGCTCTGAGAGATTGATAATGACTGAAACTTCGGCAAACATCCAACCCATCACCATTGTGTTTTCATAACAACAAGGCATACTACAATGTGAGTTGCAGATTTGGTTGACACATGTCATCATCCATGGAATTTTCTTTTCTGTTATTACAAATCCATGAGCCTCTTTTATGAGGCCCCTTGTACTGTTGAATCATCACTTTTTGTGTGCTGGAGCCTGCTCCATATATATGATGAGGCACTAAGCCACTTTTTGTTGCTTAATGCTGCCTAGTAAATATTGTTCCCTTTAGAGCAGTTTTTTGCGTGAAAGGGGCATTCCATGGGCGTTGCTGGGGGCATTCCCAGCAACATCCATGGCTGTTTGACCATGCCCCAGCTTTAAGAGAAATCGTAAATCTGAGGCAGCATCAAACACGTATGCCTCTCCAGAGGAGGGCATTCTGCAGCACAAATAGAAAGAAGAAAATACTCTTGTGATTTGTTTTGTGTGGAAAAGTTTTCCTTCCTGCACAAAAATATTCATCCCTGCATTGCAGGCACCCTTGCTCCATGGTGCAAAGGTGCCCGCGTTGCTGCGCCGCAGCCCATTGTGCACCAGCGCTGGGGAAAAGGACAGGAATGCTTCATATCTGATAGATACAGCACATTCCTGCTCTTTTCTTTTGCCATAGGGCAAAACCTTATAAATGAGACCCCATGTCTGTGGAGTTTGATTAGTTGGGGGTGTTTGTAGCATGGGTACAAGTGCATGCTCTGTCAGCTAGACACTATCCCCGTACCACACCTCACACTCCACACTCTACCTCCCACCCAATACAATTGTTATCCCTGATCCTGATTACAGTTTCTTCCCCTGTTTATAAGCTTGTTTCAGTTCAGCTTTTGAGTGAAGAAATCTATAATGTAAGAGCTGCTGCCACCTACACTAGGTCAGGTGAGTATTTGTCACCTTGTGTAAAGGTACACAGAATGAAAGGTGTTTAACTATCACACAAGATCTCCAGGCACATAACAGATTGCTTCATCCTTCTCCTAGAGGAATGAACAAACAAGGCTCATGGCCAATACAACACCCGTAGGGATATGAGATGACTCCACGTCACTGAGACAAGGCTTTACCAACTCCCAGGCTTTGCTTTTAGAAGTCAATGTTATCATGTTTGTTAGCCAAATTTGTTCTCTTTAACTGAAGTTAAGAATACATAATGTATTTAAGCAAAGTCCTGCTGTAATTCAGTTTCACAGTGCAGGTTGGCATCTGGAAATTTAACCTGTGCAGTCAGTACACTCTGCCAACAATCCCCACTACCTTTAATGCTCTTTATGTGAGACACCTGGCAGGGGTTTATTTACACATATCATCCAAACTGTCTACTAAACATAGATGGGAAATCATAAATCATTGCCAAATCACGTCGCATCACAACTCCATGACCCTCATTTGAAAATTGTACTCTTTGATCACTAGTGCTACTATAGCTTGCCTTTACCCCTTTGGATCCTGCAGATTCCTGGCTTCAAGTTGCCACGTCCGTTCCCTCCATGCTGCTGGCCCCTCAGCACCCTAGGTCTGCAGCACTGAGTGTACATTATCTGGCACCCCTCTTTTCTGACCCCTCTGGCCTTGCGTCTGGCATTCCAGACAGGGCCTGCGAGTATAATGCTGTCCACTTCAAGCCATTTAAGCCCATGGGTTTTAAGTTTATCTTCCCTTTCATTGCCTTACCTCCAGGGGGGGTTCGCCCCTTTGTGGTTCCCCTAGAAACACTATTCACCCTCTATTGGCACCCTGACAGCTCCAAGGCGTCCCTAATGTGGTCCATGAAAATCAGCATTCCCACCTCTGAAAGGTGGACCCCACCTCTTGCTTTGCATAGACACCTGGGACTTTCAGGCTGCTAAGTCAATGTAATATGTAGACAAAGCTCATGTCCCTGCAAAATTTGTGCATATCAATGTTGAGCTTCCTTCTGGGTCTGTCTAATCCAATAAAGAGTAAGACTCCCATCTTTGCATTCAAAGCGAAGGATAATCTCTGACCACATCACCCCTGCCAAACCACATTGCCTGGCTCCTAGAAGGCATTTTTCATGACTTATAATAGCTGTCCTCAGCCTGACATTATCAGGCTTCTCCTTTCCAAATGGATGAGTACTGATGCAGCGGAAGTGGGAGAACATTTTACTCATCCTCAATATTATCACAAATTTTATACCAACTACACTCTTCTATGATTAGCAGTTCGGGCCCATAGGAACTCAATAACAACTCACAACAACAGGTCTTCCGATGGATCTTTTATTAGATCTAATAGGGACTTGCTAATGGAAAGATGGATAATATTCCCCTCATGAGGACCCTAATGAAGGAAATCCCTAACTGTAACAACAACTGTTATAATATGAACACATCTATAAATCCTCATAATGTCTGCCCTTAGGCTTATCCCGGGATCTTAGGCCTACAACAGACCTGTTACTTCAGTTTCTTAAGGTCCACGACGGACTTCAACATATAACATAAAGGTACGTAAATTGAAAATCATTTCTTGGAATGCAGCCGGGATACATAATGGCCCAGAGAAACTAGAGTTTTTGTTTTATCTGGAGGCTAACGTGATCTGCATCCAAGAAACATGGTGCGTTAATAATTTATGTGCAGGGAAAGACTACTTTGTGCTTGAGGCTGCGGGCTCCCCCTCAAAGAAAGGGCACGCTAAAGGGGGAATCGCTTGTCTTTTGTCTAATAAATTGCAGTGGAGATTTTCTCATTATGTTGATTCAAGTAATCTCTTCCAAGCAATAACAATAGGTAGTCTCTCTAGCACTGGCAATAAGTATTCTGTTGTAATTATTAATGCTTATATTCCTCCCGAAGAATGTTTTAATACTTTATTGAAGCAAGTGTTTCTTTATATTAAGCAGATTAAAGAGGTATATCCCCCACCTGAAGTAATATTTGTTGGGGATTTGAACTGTAAAGTTTCTAATTCTAGTTTAAATTTATTTAGAAATAAATCTAAAGAAGAGGCTTACCTCATCCCACAATCACTCTTCCCAGATAAAATAAAAACTAACAAAAGAGGGAAGATATTGCTGGAAGAACTGTCTGCAGTCGAGGGGCTTATTTTAAATGGGAGACTCCCCTCTGACATTCCTGCGAAATTTACCCATAGGTCCCCTCTTAGCGACTCAATACTAGACTACGTGATTTCTGATTATGGTATTTTCTCGCCTGTCCAGGTTTTAATGGTATCCCCAACAGCTTTGAGTGACCACAATGTGATTAGTATAAGTATCTCTTTACAACCTCCTCCCTCTGATACTTGGTCATTTAATAACAAAGGTGTTAATTTCCATAAAATCTCGGGTAGATGTTTTTGGAATCCAAGTGCCATGAAGGGTGTGCAGGATATTCTTTGTAAAACCATATTAGAATTAAGTGATTGGCTGGGTTCTGAAATCATGCACTTTGAAAAATGTATGAGGAAGATCACCTTGGTTGCAAAAAAGTCTAGTTTTCCTAGGAAAAAGTTCCCATATCCTAGTGTAATGCTCCCCCTAAATAAGGAAATAAATAAATTAGTGCGGGAGCAATTTCTATTTAGATCTGGTGAATTAGCAAATAAAATATCGCTGCTAAAAAGAAGGAGAAGTAGATTGAGAATGAAACGTAAAAAAGAGAAAGAAGACTCATTGTGGATAAGTTTAAGGGAAGCCGTTGTGCATGGTAAGGCTAGAGAATTTTGGTCTATAGTTGGCAAGGGATGTGGAGTTAGAGCTAGCCCTCTTCCCATTCCCATTTCTGAAGAGGTATGGACATCTTTTATCTCAAAGCTATATGCTGGGAATGGCACAATGGTTGAGGATAGTGGGTTTGTTCAGGCAGCTGAGGGTCCTATCGACTTCCCTTCGGAGAAAACTATAGAAATGGCCATTAAGAACATGCGCTCCTCGGGAGCAATGGGACCTGATGAGTTACCCATATCGGTTTTGAAGCAGGATCCGTCTCTATGGAGTAAGATACTCTTCCCATTGTTTAGATCTTGTTTAGTCTCTAAAATGGTGCCTGCTTCTTGGAGGGGAAGCATACTGGTCCCACTATTTAAGAAGGGAGATAGGGACAAGCCTATGACTTACCGTTTGATAGCTCTCCTTGACTCAATCGGAAAAGTTTTTGCAAAGTGTCTTTTAATATTAATTAATGATTGGGTCGAAGAAAATAATATCTTACCACTGGAAAAGACTGGTTTCCGCAAGGGGCACGGTACATTAGATAATCTCACCGCCCTTCAGGTGATTTCGGATAAATACATACATGTTCAAGGGGGGGTGGTGTTTACTGCTTTTATTGATTTCTCCACAGCGTTCGACAAAGTAGATCATCGTACGTTGTGGAGAAAATTAGCAGCACTGGGTATGCCATCTCATTTATTGGATCTTGTACGGGCTCTTCATATGGATACCTGGTGTCGTGTGCTTCAAGGTGGAGAAAGGGGTCTCTCTCAATTAATTCCATCCTTGAATGGACTTAAACAGGGTTGCCTTTTGGCCCCATTATTGTTCTCCCTGTACATTGCTGATCTCCCAGCTTCCCTGTCTGCTTGTGCGGGCATTGCCGTGGTTGTGGGGGTTTTTCTTATTTCCTGTTTGCTGTATGCAGACGATATCCTCATCCTAGACTTAACACCTAAGGGCTTGGCTAATCGTCTGCAGGCTCTACATTTATTTGCTGAGTCCCATTTTATGAGGATAAATACTTCCAAAAGTAAAATTATGTGCATTTTAGGAAAAAATAAACAAAGATCAGAAAATTTTGGATGGTCTATAGGTGGCAAGAAATTAGAGGTAGTTAGATCCTATACTTTTTTAGGTAAAATAATTTCGGCCAATTTGAGTGAGAAGCCCCATATTGATCATAGCTCGCGTAAAGCCCTTGCACATGGCAAAGGTTTGTGTTCCCTTTACCTTGTCACAGGAAAAATACATTTTGCTTGTTTACTTGAGGTGTTTAGGGCAAAAATTCCTGCAACGCTTCTATATGGTATAGAACTTGTAGAGCTGAAGCATTGGGGTTTCTGCCACACAGTTGAAGGAAAACTATTAAGATCTTTATCTACCCTTAACACAGCTTGTTCGCTGGCCGCATGTAGGCTTGAATTCGGCCTTAGGAGTAGCTGGGTTCAGGGATTATGCGCTTTGGTAAGATGGGTGGCACGTTTGGCCAGAGGAGAACTGGGATCATTGAGAGCTCTTCTTAAAGGAGAATTGTTGGGCAGCTTTAAAGAGTTCTCTCAAATAGTTAGAAATTTCAGAAAAGCTGTGACACTTTTAGAGTTGGATGAAAGTACTCTTTTTACACATTCCCCGACTCAGCTAAAAACTTTGCTGAAACAGGCTTCATGGGAACTCTCTTTCAAATTGGATAAGAATGTACTACAAGAAAAGAGGGGATGTGATCTCCTTTTTAATTCTTATTCAATGAAGCTTGCCCAACTGTATGTCACATGGAATATTCCACATGGAGTTCGAAGACTATGGTTTCTCCTAAGATATGATTTATTACCTTTAAATCTCCTTTTATCAAAATGGTATGGATCTTCTACGGTATGTAACCTATGTAATATGAGTGTTCAGGATCGAACTCATGTGTTGTTTTTATGTCCTGCATTGTGCTCTTTGCGGTTGAAATGGTTAATGCCAATCTGTCTTCAACTCGGCATTTTTAATGTAAATATCTTTTTGCAGGCTTTGTATTTCCCCCAAATGAAATGTTTTGCTTCTATATTTTTAATTTTTTTTAAAGGTTTTTTAGCTATTTATTAATGAAATATGGAGGTGTCTGCTGTTGATTATTCTTGTCTGATGTTAATTGTTGTAAACTGTCTTCTGGTATTTTATTGTATCTTATTCTATGTGTGTATTTGTATTATGTATTTTATGTGGCCCTCTTTTGAGAGCCAAAACATAATAAATAAAATTGAAAATTGAATAAAGGTACGCAGTCAATAATCGTCTATCCCTATAAATTCTGTCTTATTTATCACCCAGTATGATTGGTCTAAACTAACCATCTGATGCAACTACCAAAAAACTGATGTAGCGGAAGTGGGTGAACATTTTATTCATCCTCAATATTATCACTAATTTTATACCAACTAGATTCTTCTATGATTTGCAGTTCAATCAATAGGAACTCAATAACCACTTACAACAACAGGTCCTCCGATGTATCTTTATGTAGCTCTAATAGGGGCTTGGTAATGGAAAAACAGATAATATTCCCCTCATGAGGACTCTAATGAAAGAAATACCTAACTGTAGCAACAATTGTCATAATATGAACTAATCTATAAATCCTCAAAATAATGACAAACTCTGAATACTTACCAAGTCAATTTTATCTAAGTTTTTCAGATTATGAATGGTCAATACATGTGTACAGTAGCAAATATCATTAGTTTCTTCATAAACAAATGTTACAGATAGATCATAAATATAAGAAACAGTTTGTATGATTCAGCACAATATCAATAACAAGCATTCGAGTGGAGAGTGAGAGAGTGAGAAAAAAGAGAAAAAAAATCATTGCAAATGTCAGTATGCAACTCGATTTCATATGAACCTAGAGAATCACCGCACAGCAGGCAATGAGAAAGGAAGCAAACCTCTTGCCCAAAAGATACAGCTAAAGCAACATCGTCAGCCGATGAAGTGCATAGATCTCAGGACAGTCTCAGACAGGTTTAGCAAAGTCAGCGGCCAGCCAGAGTAACATAGAGAGAAACAGCAGCAAAGCTCTCCTCTCATAGAAACAGCTACTCCAAAATAATTCACTTTTACACAAATATTTATACCCTAAATATTAATGTCCAATCTCCTAAAAGTATCATATCCAGTTTTCTTCTCGTTCTCATTGGTTTTCAAATTAAGGTGATCATCTGACCATACTAGCTTGACACAGTTCATTTAAGAAAGTCATTGTTAGTTCTAATGAAGTCATCCGGTAGCAGGAAAACCCCTTGCAACATTTATCCACATCCTCGTGCACATCCCACCAGTTGGTAACTTCATTCAACAAGTTTATTCACAGTACATAAGCAAAAGAACTTCCTAAATATTAACTTGTGCACAGCTAAACAAACTATCACAGATATATAAAAACGTGAAGGACAAAACACATTTTCTTTCGAGGCCTTCATAGGATTTGTAATGCATATCGCTCTAAGAAAATAAAAGACGTTTATGTTGGCACACTATTTCCATAAAAGGACATCATGACAACTGAATCATCACTTCTCTATTAAGTCCACAAAGCTTATTCTAATTAATCATAGGATTAATTAGTATGTCTCTTTTTACAATACATGAGTAGAAAATAAGCGTCTATGCATAACATTTTCATAAGCCTTTTTCTATTATTACTTTTCCGTTTCTCTCTCTCGTAAATGTCTCAGTTTGCATAAAGAAAGTTTCATTTTCATGCTCTCCACACGTTTAATTCTACTTTCAGTTTTTTCTCCACATATTGTGCTTCGTTTCCAATTTTTACTAAAACTTACAAAGTGTGCTTTTGTTTTGCACCTATTTTACAAAATGATTTGTCACCCATGTTAATAATTTTCTACGCTATTAGTCATTGTTTTATTAGTAAGACATACATGAGTAGATTTAATCAAGCAGGATTTTATTTTGCAAAATGATGCTTCATCAGTACCATATCTCGACCTTCCTGTATTTGGCCCAACATTTTCACCACAGGGGGCAGCTGCCACTACCTCATGTCTGGAATCACCAGCCGCTTTAGCTTTGTGCCTGACAGTTGTTGCGATCTCTGACGCTGTCCATGCATCATCCATTCCTGTGCTCTTGGCACAGAAGAGGCACCTATAAACCAGGCTGTCTTTCTCCCATTCTTGTTGGCGCCTGTCAGAAGGAATTGGCATAGGCCCAGTCTATTATCACTCACTGTCCCACCTGATGTAAGGTCTGTATGCCTAAGACTCCCACCCTCATAATCTCATAACCACTTCTTTGCTCATTCCTTGGCCTGCTGAGGTGGCTGCCCCATCACTGAAAGAGTGTGTAACAAACTCTGTCTCTGGTAGACCCACCATCCTCAATGCCCTACTCATTTTTGGGATAAGCTGGAACCTACTGATGAAGCCACCATCTCAATGTATTAGCAGTGGGGAGGGGGCCCTGCTGGTCTGACTGACAGGTAGACTTTAAACAAGCATACTAGGCAGTATGTCAGGGTGTCCAAGCTCTGGAGGTTGACCATTTTTCCTTTCCAATCTTGTTTGGATTTCCTAATGCTAAATGTCACGCAGTTTTCCCCCAGTTGCCCATCCTCCACCCTTAAGCAATAGCCACCTATCACTGACTGCCCTAGAAGGGGGGAACTAGCTCACCTACCCTTATTGCCCAAAGCAGGCTATGGAAAGTGCAATCTTGAAGATTAATGCTTCAAATGGGGAGTGGCATACTCGTTGCAGTAGTCTGATCATGGCTGCTAGCCGCACAAAGTCTATCCTGTGCCTGGTGTCCTTTGTTCATGCAGCCCCAGCATTGAGGAGTGAGCCTGTGCCCATGACCTTGCTTTACCTTGCTGATAAGTCCAGCCAGTGAACTGTTTCCCTGCTGGCTGTCAATTTACGCTTTGCATTATGTTGCTCAGCTCGGTCACCCACAAAAAGGACTCCAAGTACTTAAGGTACCCATGTCCCGCCTTCAGAGCCAGGGAGATTTTTACTGGCCAGTCTAGTCTCATTCTGTTAGATTCCACACTGACCTGAGGAAGGGAGTCATCTTTGGTCCATTGTGGAGTGAGCTGCCTGGACTTCTTGAACTGAAATTGAAAGAGGGCATTGGCCCTGGCAGTAGTTGCACCCTATTTGTGCCTTCCTTTCAATTGCATTCACCCACATTTGAGTTCATATTAGGTTTCTCATTAGCTGTAGCACCCAAGGGCAGTTTGCCATACTGCAATTTATCAGTTGCACCACTGCATGGCTATCTGAAAAGTGCATGTGTTTATGGCCCTCAGCTTCTTTTGCCTTATGTGTTCTGCTTCCATGATTGGGAATAGTTGGCCACTCCTACATGCACCCGGCAGCACCCAGTATCATATCAAGTCCCTCACTCACTGCTGCATCTATGTATAGTTCTATTTGCTGTGATGATGCCCAAGGCTATCTCAATATTACTGTCCTGAACTGACCTAGGCATGTCAGCCACACATGCATGTCTTGCAGCATTCCCGCCCCTACGTTGACGTGATGCTGTTACTTCTCAAGCCCCTTGGTTAGTGTAGGAAAGTAGATTATTATTTGGAGTGGGTGACTGTCCATCTCAAGGAATAATGACACTTATTGTCAGGTTGAATACTCAAAGTCACTAAATGATCATGAGATTAACCCCATTGTAGCTATGGAAAAGAGCAGTCAGGCTGCACTTAGAGGAATGCCTAAAGTATTTATGGAGTACCAAACAGTGATAAAGGCAAAATACCATGTAATGAAAATCACAAACTGAAATAGACAAATAGAGTAAAATGTAATAAACAAAAAGACACCAAAACAACTAAAATACAATAAGGGGAACTGCAGATACAAATTTCTAAAGTTACAAGTAAAAATAGCACCCAAAAGCACTAAGCATCAATGATAGTCTATGGAAGCGGTACACCGGGACCTAAGCGAAATTTCAGGCTTCCCATGATGGAGCCCAGGTCAGCTATATCAAGTGGATTGGTCCCGTTGAAAGTTTGAAAAAGCATATAAGTCCCACTTCCGAAAATAATTTTGTCATGTTTTTGAAGAAAACGTTGAAGTTTCTTCATTGTCCCAATACAGAATGGGACGTTCTAACTTTTAGAGAAGACATATCCTCCTCATGCAGGACATCACTGAAATTGTAGCAACCACCCGTGAAACTAAAATCAAGCGACCTGAAACACGTTTGTTTCTCTGGCTTGTTGGAGCTTTGGAGATTTTTAACTGAATGCAGAACGGGACTTAGGCGTTTTTTTTGAGGTGGGAGGTCTCCACACGAAATGAAGCTAAAATTCAACCCGTCACAAACTCCTTGCCGCAAGCATTAAAATAAGTATTAAAAGTCCATCTCATCAACATGTTTGTATCGATAATGTTTCAATGCTTAAACAAGATGTGGAGTATTCATGTAATGCCTTTATTGCTTCTGTTTTGTGTGCCTCAACACTCGCACCAGTAAGGGGCTTCATTAGGTGACTCATTTGTTTGTGCTGACTCTGATGACTCATTCGCTGTTTCCCTTTGGCAGCAGGTGTAAGTCTGGAACGTACTCAAATGACCTGCTGACCCTAATTACTTATCTGTTTGTGATGACTGATGACTGATGACTTCATTGTTGTTTCCCTTTGGCAGCAGATACAACTCTGGAACATGCTTGAGGGTACCACCTTCTGAGAGGGCACCTCTATTTAAAGAGGTTGTATCCTTTCAGCTGCACTTGCCATTACGTTTGGTTTTGAAAGGACCTGCCACATCAAGGAAACAAACACCCAAGAGATTTTCTCAATTTCAGAGAGCTATTCCGGTCGTCCTACAGGTGAAGCCTGCATGTGTTTTTTCTGATACCATGCACTCTAAATGTGTGCTTTCGGTCCCCGCTCACCTTCTTCAGATGTTCGGGTGGGATAACCCCTTCTGATACTCGAGCATTAGTTCTTAGGAAACAGTACTCTGGTAAGATTGAGAGTTGGTGGGCACGTTTAGGTCTGCACTAGTGGTTGGTGAAGGGAGATCAACCAACCATAGCACGAGGAACACATTGCGAACTAACTCCTAATTCCCCCTCAGAGATTTGTCTTTGGATATATAGGGTTGCTTTGGGAACTCACAATGAACCTTGAAAATATCTATTACAGCATAAGGAACTGTAATTCTGGACTTTGCTCTGTTAGTGTAAACAACCAGCATTTTCTTTTGTGAAATGTAAAAACAATTTTTTGTAAGAGTAGCACTGTTAACTAACTTTTTTCCTTCCAGGTCTCTTTCCCTGCAGTACCCACCCTAACTTCCTTACCCAACGTTTGCCCACATTGATACTCTGGTGAAATATAAAACTCAAGAGTCAGTGCTGTCAGAAGGAGAGCATCTTAAGAGTATCACTTCCGAGGAACCGGGCATGACATAATCTGATGCTGATTGAACTTTTCTTGGCGGGACCTGCTGAAACTATAAAAGAAACGTTTTCAAAATGTTCCAAACTTTCTGCTGGGGCCCAAACAACCACAGGAGTACACATCAAGGCCACCAAGACCTAAGGGAAGGTACTTAAAGACTTTCAGGGTATCTGGCAGAGGCCAACAGCAAAGTCCAATCCAGGTCCAGTTACCTCTGGTCAGCTAGGCACATTAACGAGAAGCTCTCTTGCAGCTTGTTGTGTCCCTGTAGCCACACAGGAGGTCTGTGAGCTGACCCTTGGAGTCCACTTCTTCGTCCCAGGTACATGTCCAGTCCTTCAGGTCTTCTCTCAGGTCCCAGACAGCAGGTCCACTCCTCTTCTCATCTTCCGCAGGTCCTAAATGTGTTCTGAGAAAGGTGCCACATTTATGGTTGGTACTTGCTAGTGGTATGGATGACTCCTTGGCACTCACCCAAAAATCATTCCCATACAGCCTATCTACATTCATAAATGGAATATATCCAACATTGTCACCAAATCCCAAACATTTTATTTTAGATTTTATTTTGTATTATTCTTTTATATATAAATACATAGTATAGCATTTATTTTTATGTAATGCTTTTTCATTATACATGCATTCTTGTGTTCATATATATCTTAAATTACAATCATCAATACATTCATTAATCCACCTGACAATACAGTACAACACTTTGAAAGTTAAAAATGCACCACTCAACTCAATTCACCATCATTCATTCCACACTACATTCATCCACACTCATAACATACACTCCTCCAGGGACCCCATAAAGAAGTATATTTTTTGCAATTTAGGCTCAATGAAGAGACCACTTTTCATTTAGTCTTCAATTATTGCTCCTTAATCTGGTTCTCCACATGGTGATGGTCAACACACGTTTCAGTGGCTTCTTTACACCATCTTCATCAGGACCTATGCACAGTAATATTCTTCCTACGCCCAGAGGAACAAATGGGGTGGATTATATATAAGTTCTAAATCTTTGTTATGCTGCCAGAACCCGCTGATACCCTCAATGCTTCCTCAAGGAAAGATAACTCAAAGATAGCCATTTCTCTTTATGAATTCAAAATCTGGCATCCATTGATCCACTTTGATGCCTCACCCAGAGGGTGCTCCTTCCTTATATCCAGTCTACCTCAAATGGTAAACTGCCTCTTAGTTCAGTCGCGCTCTCACTGTGGATCCTCCTTGTGCACACAATGCGCTCCTTGGCATGGTCTTACTACTCTATTTTACATGTAGTTCAGACAGGTTGTTTATGCAGGAGTTTACAGACCTGTGCCAACAGGAGATGCAGCAGCCTCCACAGTAAGGGGTTGATTACGATGTTGTTCAGAAAGGCTCTGAACAGCATTCTGGTCATCCAAATCCTATTCGGAAGCCTTGTTTGCGACCGACTCTGAAACACTTCCAAACGACCATTTATGAAGTTTGGAAAACGTTTGGACTGTCTGACTTGTTTCCAAATAGCATTCAGAGTAACCGAGTCGTTCGGAGCCAACTCATACAGGTCTATGGACCGTGTTTCCGGGTGAGCAATTAGGATGTCGGATTCGGACAGCCTTTCCGAATCGGTTGTTGCGACACAGATCGGCTTTCGGAATCTGACTTTGGTGGCCCATGGCAGGCCTCCCTTCAACTTGGGGCCTCCGAATCGGGCCCGTTGGGGTACCCATGGGTCCCCCCTTTCCAACCATGCACAGTGTGGGTGGCAACTTGGGGTGCCCGCCACATGGTGCAAGTTTTCTGCAACCACCCCTTTCTTCAATGGAAGCCTGTGCATTCGTTCGGAACACAGGCTCCCATTGAAGTCAATGGAAGTCTGACTGAACAATGTTCGGAACCATCGTAATCGGTCCGGCGGACTCCCAGATTCCAATTTGGTCGGAAACCATTTTGAAATCGATTTGGTCAGATGCTTTCCGAACAACATCGTAATCGACCCCTAAATGTCCAGCAGAGCTCACAGGGCCTATTATGTGGCTCCTAGAAGGATTTTCATGCCTCATTAGGACTAAGAAAAGGTTGGGCAACTGCTGGAGGGCTCATGCAAATGACCCTCCAGGAGCTTCAGGCAGGGAATAGGTAACTTTCTAAAAGTTAATTTTCCTATATATTTTTGGAAAATCTGATGTCACTTTATATTGGGATTTCAACAGCTATTAAAACTAGCCTGTGAATGGCCTTGGTCGCCTGTTCCTGTCAAACATTACAGATTAAACTTTATAATCTACTTTGACATTTTCTAGGATTCAGCTACAGTCCAGCCATTGAAAGTAGCATTTGGGGTCTTTTCAACACAGGAACATGGCAACTTTAATTTCACACATGTTCCACTGTTAATGATCCATTGGGGGCAACATGGTGGCCTTAGGTATGTCACATTAATAAGTAAAAGCAGGATTTCTTGCCAGGCAAAAAGGATTATTCTGACAGGTATTAATGCAGGGTTTTATGCTGCTGTAGTCAAGTCACACACAGTAGGCAGGAAGTCATGTTGGTCTGTGAATGGCACAGTAGGTACCGCAGTCCACAGGTGACATTTAACTTCAAGGCCCTCAGTACATTTTCCATACCATATACTAGATATTTATAGTCAAATAAAATATGTCAGACAGGGATGATCCAAGTTAACCATATTTAAAGGGGAAGCCCAGGCGCTTACTCTTGTTTAGTAGGGGTAACAATGCACAGAGTTTTAAGTCCATCAAAAATAGTGACTATAAAAAGGTGAAATATCTGTGGTAACCATACAGAAAAGGTGGATTTTCTACAGTTAGTCGACCAAGGCATCTGGCAAAGCCCCTTCCTGCTGGGATGACCCTTGCAGCAAAGTTGAGTTTTCCCAGGTATTGCTGTATTTCACTAGAGTGGCCTTCTCCTTCCCACATAAGTTGTTAGTGCATACTCTGAGGGCCTTAATCTTCTCCATTAGTAACCTGCATACACCTGTCTCTGAGTCTTTATCAGTGCGCATGAAGAATAGTATGGCTTAGCACCTTCAGTCTTTCCCTTTGCACAAGTGACAATGTGGGCCTAATAACGAGACTGGCGTTCCGAGGACTGGCAGACTCGCGGGGGCACAGAGTTGCCAGTCCAGTCACTGGCGCACCAGCAGTCTGACCACCCCATTACAAGTTGGGCAGTCAGACTGCCATTGCAGTGCCATAGCCACAAGGGAACCCCCATTCCCTGGTGGAAAATTGGCGGGCAGGGGCTAAGTAATATGATGGTGGTGCCACTGTGGCACTCCCATTCATATTACGAGTTTCAGGACAGCCAGCAGTGTCATAGAGGTCTTTCCTCCATAAAAAGGCTGACGATCCTGAAAAAAGGGGGCCCTACAGTGCCCCATTGCCCATGAGCATGTGGATGCATGTACCTATGTGCAGGCACCCCTGTTCTTGCACTCCTTGGATTTTACAGTCCATGCCGTGCAGGAACTGTTTACCACCAAAAACAGTCTGCCAGACACGAAAAAACTTGTAATCTGACAGGCGGCGCGACCACAAGTTCGTCGGTGCGGGAGCAGGCCTTCTGTGTGGCGGTACCCTCCAGCACCACCAAACTCGTAATCTGGCCTTAAGAGTTTCAGTTATTCTGCTCAATGTGCTGTAGCATTGCTTTGAATTGGTTTGCCTGTAGTAGAAAGTCCCTGAAGTGATGAAATACAACGCCTTCTGGGTGAGCTCTCTTCAGGCCAGATTCAAGGAAGGTGCTAACATTTTGAAATATGTAGGTGAGGCTGAGCAGCCCATAGGCATGCATTTGTCTAAATAGTATAGGCCCTCAAATTTGAAGTCTAGTAGGTTGTAGATCTCCAGATGCTCTGGCAGTAGCCTAAATGCAGACTTTTCATCAGCCTTTGCCATTAATGCCTCTCTCCCTGCTAACCATACCAGGTCTATTACTGCATCAGAAGAGCCGTGGAAGAGAATTCAGTGCTGCTATTGTAGCCAATCCTTCACTATGTCCCTATCTGGAAAAGAGAGGTGATGGATTGGAAGTGGGCTGGGTCTTTTTTAGGGAACATTCCCAGTGGTGGTACGATAAAATTTGGAAGGGGTGGTCCCATGACGGCCCTTCTATTTTGGCCAGTGTGAGGTCTTTCTCAGAAATCTTCCTTACCATAGCCAGAGTTGATTTTTGCATTTCAAGTTATTACTTTCCATGGCATTTAAGGATTGGAGAAACTTTCCCAGAATACTGTTATGTTAACTTAGCCTCCGTCTACTTTGGTAATCATGTAAATAGTTTATGTGCTTTTTTTCCGACTGGTGTGCTTTACGTTGCAAATTTCTCCCCATGAACCCTGTTTTTTTAGGCAGTCCCCTCGTCTGTAGTGTGGTCACAAGGTGTCTCCGGTGTTTCTCTTCTTGCTCTGCCTGCTGTTACCTGGTGTACCTTGAGGTTGTTCCCACAATTTGTGGCTGGGTGGCCTCCCACACAAGCGATACATATTTGTCTACATTTACAGGATGGTCCAGTTGAATGATCTCCTTTCTCAAATTTCCAGCATATTGCACTGGTGCTTTTTGCACTCATAAATCTTTTTAGTCCTCAAAGCGTTCTCCTTCTGTTATGCTATGCTGCAGGTTTCTTTGTATGGCGTTAATATCACTCCCCAAGAAGTATCCTAGAGCTGAAGCATCCTGCTTGTTCAGCTTGCCAAAGAGAAAGTCATCAAAGACCACCACTAAAAAAGCCATGTCTTGAGCACATTTTTGAAACTACCAAAGATCTGTCAGGAGCGCATGGCAAGAAGAAGTTTATTCCAGTGCCACGAGACCAGGTGCATAAAAGGGCAGCCACCACTCTTGGCTTGTTGAATGCTGGAACAGCCCGTTCTGCCCTTGGAACAGGGAGATTTCTGGGACTGCAATCTGGTGGTGTTTTGAAGGAAATGTGAGCAAAGAGTATCCACTTGGATTTGTAAATATTAAGATAAAAACTTTGAATGCGATGTGACTAATGGAGTATGTTTTGGAACTTTGAAGGGTGCAATGACTCTGCAATTTACCATCATGACCATAATGCACCAGGAAAGATCGTGTTATTTAGGATGATTGTAATTGGTTGGCCCTTTGGAAGTTATAAGATGATGTCAGTCACTTTACAAGATTTGTATTGCAGTTTGACCCCATAAGGAAGGTGAAAGGACCGAAACGCACCGGGGGAGGCACACCTTATTCATGTTTTAAATGGAATAAATGGGCCGAGAAGTTTGCAGTGAGTACGTCTCATTTCTCACAGTGGGCAAGGACGAGCCTTTCTTAATATATATATATATGTGTGTGTGTATATATATATATATATATATATATATATATATATATATATATACATATATATAAATTACCTACTGGCGGTCGCCAGTAGGTATATATAGTTAGCATTTTTTCTCTAAGGAACTTTTGAAAATTCTATGTCTAATAACTTTGGCGTTTGTGGACGGAATCGGCTGAAATATTCAGGAAAATGGCACATTCTGTTTCTGAGCAGCCCCTGAAAATTTGGGGGGGTTTCATCAAGGGGGGGCCGAGAAAAAAGGGGGGTCCCAAAACACGTTTTTCCCATTCATTTTTCCATAGGGCGTTTGGCCTCACTTTTAGCTCAAACGGCTGAATGGATTAGCACGAAACTTGGCAAAATTGTAGGGACTGTTAGCCCGATGTGCCTTTGCTGGGTCTCAATATATGTGCTCCAGTGGATTTTGAGAAATTAACGTTTTAAAAAACAGATATATGTGACAGCGTCCCGGGTAGCGCTCCGGTTCGCGTACTTTTTGCGTTATGGAACTTTGCGAAACGAAGCTGATTGGCTCTCCGGTGTCTGTCAACATTCTAAACAGTCCGGAGCGGCCGCCATCTTGTCTCTCGGTAGGATCGAGAGACAAGAGGAGGAGAAAAACGAAGGGGGAATTTAATGAAAGGGGGCAAGGTAGACCCTTCTTGACCCCCTAGGAATGATGTTGGGGTTATTAAAGGGTCCCGTGGGGCAAATAAAAAAAATTTGATTTTTCGCGGTAGAAGCGCTTTCCGGTTCGCGAACCGGGTAGCGAACCGGGTCGCGAAACGGGAATTCGCCATTTTGTGTTTCGTTTTAATTAAATTACAAGATGGAGGAAAAACAATGTGAGAAATGGGTATAAGGGGGTACGGGAGACGTATCCTGACCCCCTATGTTTTCTGAGGGTGGCTGAGGATGCTCATATATGTTGATACATGTCTTCCAGCGGCTGCGCGTGAGCGTTTTTTTTTTTTTGCTGCGTGACGTCTGTTAACGTTCGATTCGAAGGAAATCAGGAAGTGTTGACCGCCATTTTGACACTGCGAGTAAATATATTGTTAAAAATAATTGTTATAAATTAATCCGTATTGATAAACATTGTCTGCGCCATCTTGCCTTTTTTCCAATGCCACACTTTTGTCGTGCACAGCAGCCATTTTTGATGCCTTGACCAGACCCACTCTCTGCACGCCGCCGATCCTCAGCATGGCTCCCCACCCTCGCAAGCATCTCCCCCATGCACTGGTCACCCCCGCTCTCTCTCTCATGGGCCATAAACCTCCTCCCATCTGCGCTGCTCTTCCCTGAGAATCACACCCTGTGCCCGCCCGACACCTCCCTTTCACCCTATTCACTACCGCACCCTCTGACACTCCTCTTCCTCTGTGTCTGATTGTCCAGGCAGGTCCCAGGCTATCACCTAGCCCTGTGGATGTAGTTTATGGCCCCAACTGTAAAGAATCACCCCTCTTCAAAGGAGTTACAGTAGATCAAGGCCCCCACCCCATGAGATCCATCACACCACACGCGTTCCTACTATCTGATAACAATCCTGTATTGTGATTGGGGAGGGGATTCTCACTTTGAGGGTGTGTGGGACCGAGCCTGAAGTGGAAGATTCCAGGGATGCCTTTTTGTACATTAAAGTCTTCACAATTATGTGTCACATTAAAAATATATAGCACTCCAACAAAGTAGTAGGATGATAACGCTCCAACAAAGTAAACACGTTAAAAAAAAATATTTTAAACAAAGCAACAATGGGCTGCATTGGTCTGTCTTTTAGTCGGCAAAATCAGTCTGCCTGTGAGGTGGCGTCAGTAGCGGTCCGTTGTGCGAATAGGCCGAAGGCAGCACAACGCACCGAGATCCGCACGGCACCCAGGTGATGTCCAGTAAGTTGCCGCACTGGTCTTGGCATCCTACAATGCTGCGCCGAAAAACGGCGTGGGGCGCCCCTGGGGGGGGGGGGAGTGGGCGCGAACAGGCCTCCCCCGCCTCCCCAGGTGGAGGCTCCTCTGCTGCAGTGGGGCGCCCCTTTAGCGTTTCAGTCGCCATTCAGCTGTTTACCGTCCGCTTTTGCTGCACTGTGCCTCATCCACCATTCAGCGGAGTTGCGCCCGCTCTTGCGGCTACAGCGTCTCGCCCACCATCCAGTTGAATTGCGCCCGTTCTTGCGGCTGCAGCGTCTCGCCCACCATCCAGTTGAATTGCGCCCACTCTTGCGGTGCAGCGATAGGCGGCTGCCACAGGACTCTCAAAATGGCGGCCGGCTCTTCGAATTTGGGCCTGGTCCACTAAAATGGCCCTGGGACACATTTGAACTCGGACATTTGCCTGCTAGGGCTTGGGCCCCATTCTCGAAAGCGTCCCCTCAGCCTTGAAGATTCTACAAAAGTCACCGGGGCCCCCGACTCCCGCAGGCTTCCGGTGGGGAGCGGCTGCCATGATTGCTTGCGGAATGGCCACGACGGAGCTACGAGATGGTGGTGCTCTCATGCTGACGCCAGCTTCAGTCTGAAACATCCAGAAACACTGTAGACTATCATTTCGATGACTTCCGGTGGAGCCCCAACGTGACCCGGTAGGGAAGAACTTGCCCTCCCCTCTTTTGACTGATGGTTCTTGTTGCCTGTCCCCTCTGTTGTCATCTAACGGAACCTTTTTGGATTGCTGAGAGGGAAAAAGAAAGGTGGGGCTTTCATCATTTGGGAAAAAAAAATGTTTCAATCCAATGAAAAGTGTTATTTTTAGGTCATATGATCAAGCATTTCATCATTAGGAAACCAAAAGTAAAATGAACCAATGAAAAGTTTTATAAACAAGTCACATGACCTGTTATGCGGCTTTGGGCTATAAAAAGCCTACAAAATCCGTTGGCCTGTGAGGCGGCGTCAGTAGCGGACCGATGTGCGAATAGGCCGAAGGCAGCACAACGCGCCGAGATCCGGATGGCACCGAGGTGGTGTCCAGCAAGTTGCCGCACTGGTGTGGCCATCCTACAATGCTGCGCCGAAAGACGGCGTGGGGTGCCCGGGGGGGGGGAGGCGGTGCGAACTGGCCTCTCCCACCTCCCCAGGTGGAGGCACCTCATCTGCAGAGCGGCGCCCCTTAGCGTTTCACTCGCCGTCCAGCTGAGTTTCGCCCGCTCTTGCGGCACAGTGCCTCACCCGCCATCCAGTTGAGTTCCGCCCGCTCTTGCGGCTACAGCGATAGGCGGCTGCAACAGGACTCTCAAAATGGCGCCGGCTCTTTGGATTTGGGCCTGGTCCACTAAAATGGCCCTGGGACACCTTGGAACTCGGACGCTTGCCTGCTAGGGCATGGGCCCCATTCCCGAAAGCATCCCCTCTTTTGACTGATTGTTCTTGTTGCCTATCTCTTCTGTTGTCATTTAACGGAACTTTTTTGGACTGCTGAAAGGGGTTCTGGTTCGACCGCTGGTTGGTGGAGACATTTTGATTATATCCTGGACCTGCCGGGCCTCGCCCAAAATGGTGCCGGTATAAATGGGACTCGTAACTCCTTGTTGTGTACTGGTTGCCCAACCTTGATATCACGAGATACGTATGCAGTTTTGAAGCACATGGCGGGCGGGGACGAGTACTGATTGAACATTTGGACATCCCTATTGATATTAAGTTCTGATGTGTTATTGATTACTGTACTATTGAAAGTTGGAATTAACGTCACCCATGGTACTTGCCCGCAAATGTATATCTAGATAATTTTATTGTAACTGGCCCTGTCGTACTTTAATTTTAAAATGTACGTCCACCGATTCCGCAACTGTTAGACACCTTAGTTCTTGCAACCTAATGGCCCGCCCATTACGTTCTTTTACAGTGTAATTGTCCCCTCATCATATACGATTCCAGTTTGCTCCGTGGCCGGCCCACGTGGTTATAGGCCCGTATTTGTATACTGACATTTTCACAATAAAGGTTTTTAAAACAAAACATGGTAGTAGTACCTAGATTGGTAAAGTTTTGAATAATAGCCACTGTTTTCGAATCAGTAAAAGGCAAGTGAAATAAAGCAGCCCGATTACATGACGGTTAAAAGGTATAATACGCAGGAACGCATTAAAGATAAATGGTCAAGGGCTGTTGTGTTTTCCACTCCTTCAACATAAAGTGATCGATAAGAATCCGATATTCATGCCTATCAGCGACTAAGACAGCAGGCCGAGCCTCTTTTCTTCAACGGCTCCCTCATGGGACGAAGAAACGCCCTTTTTCTCGAAATAGGAATATTTTACTTGCAGGACAGTTGTAAATTTCCCGGGAAAATACATTAGCCTGGAACATTGTTAGTGATAAACTGTAAATGCATCTGGGTCCTTTGCTTTAAAAGTCAGAGTGAGAAAAAAAAAGGTGGGGCTTTCATCATTTAAGAAAAAAAAATGTTCGAAAGCAATGAAAAGTGTTATTTTTAGGTCATATGACCAAGCCTTCCATCATTAGAAAAACAAAAGTAAAATGAACCAATGAAAAGTTTTATTAACAAGTCACATGACCTGTTATGCTTACGTTACGCGCTGCGCGCCGCGCTCTGGATCGCTTCCGGGAAGCTGCGCCTCGCGCACCGGAGCACTTCCGGGTGCGCTAACGCGGCGCGTCATATGACGCATTACGCGACAACGCAGGTCCAGAATATAGTCAAAATGTCTCCACCAACCAGCGGTCGGAACACAACCCCTTTCAGTAGTCCAAAAAGTTCTGTTAAATGACAACAGAAGGGACATGCAACAAGAATCATCAGTCAAAGAGGGGAGGGCAAGTTCTTCTCCGCCGGGTCACGTTGGGGCTCCACCGGAAGTGATCGAATTGGTAGTCTACAGTGTTTCTGGATGTTTCAGACTGACGCTGGCGTCAGCATGAGAGCACCACCATCTCGTGGCTATGTCGTGGCCATTCCGCGAGCAATCATGGCAGTCGCTCCCCACCGGAAGTTTACGGGAGTCGGGGGTCCCGGTGACTGTTGTAGAATCTTCAAGGCTGAGGGGACTCTTTTGGGAATGGGGCCCATGCCCTAGCAGTCAAGCGTCCGAGTTCCACGGTTGCCCAGAGCCATCTTTGAAACACGAAAATGTTTTTACCTACCACGTACTTGACATTTTAAAGCTTTTGATATTTGCTATTAAAAAACCATTGAAATTCACTGAAAAAAACCATAGGTTATAGACCATATATAGTTAGGAATTAGCATTTACAAAACCTTGAAAATTCACTGAAAAAAACATGGGTTATAGACCATATATAGTTAGGAATTAGCATTTACAAAACCTTATTTTACTCACTCAAAACCATTGAAATTCGCATATATAGTTAGTTGCACTAACTATATATCGCGCACCCGCAATCCACTGCAGATGATGTCACATATTACATCATTCATGACATGGTCAGTGACATCACTGATGACATCACTGATGACATCTCAAATGACATCACTGATGACATCTCAAATGACATCACTGATGACATCACTGATGACATCTCATTTGACATTACTGATGACATCTCATTTGACATTACTGATCACATCACTGATGATATCATTTATGTGATAATACAATGAACCTCTTCAGACTCTAATATAACCTTAGATACAATCAGTGTAAACAGACACTCACAGAGAGTCACTTATCCATGGAGTTACTCACACACCTAGTCAGTCATGCAAAGAATCAATCACACCTCCATTTCCTTAACTATACAGTTATACACACCTTACTTATTCAAACATATACTAACACATATTTACTCTCTTATACAATCCCTGATACATGTTCACAATGATCCATACAGCCATTCACACATTCACTGGCTCTTATGCACAGTTATTTATATATGTCAACTCTCACATTTACTGTGTTTTACATTTGTACTTACTTTGACATGTAGCACTGAGAAATCCATTCACTCACCAATACACTCATGCACACAGTCAACCGCCCATACAGCTGTTTCCACATGCACTTTTGAACCCATACGTCTAGTGAATCAACTGCTCACACATCTATGCACAGAGTCACACACCTCACAGCCACCCACACACACACTCAGTCTCCCATACAAATACTTGGGCAACCAATCAATAACCCAAATAGTTACTTATAAGGCTACTGATCAACACAAGCAGCAGTTTACAGAACAACAGACATAATGATGCACAAATTAAGACAGTTTAGTCACTAACCCATGCACTCAGTGAGACACATTTAATCACTCACTCATACAGTCAGTCATGCAGCTACTGAATCCTTCATCCAGACACTTATACATCCACTCATTCTTCAATATGTAAGACATATTTTAACTTTACAGAAACATACAGTCACTGGATGTTGTCATCAGTGATGTCATCAGTGATGTCATTTGAGATGTCATCAGTGATGTCATCAGTGATGTCACTGACCATGTCATGAATGATGTAATATGTGACATCATCTGCAGTGGATTGCGGGTGCGCGATATATAGTTAGTGCAACTAACTATATATGCGAATTTCAATGGTTTTGAGTGAGTAAAATAAGGTTTTGTAAATGCTAATTCCTAACTATATAAGGTCTATAACCCATGGTTTTTTCAGTGAATTTTTAAGGTTTTGTAAATGCTAATTCCTAACTATATATGGTCTATAACCTATGGTTTTTTCAGTGAATATATATATATATATATATTGCTGCTCACGAAACACCAATGCGAGGCACTCACAGGCGGGTGCAAATAATGCGAGGGTGCACCCGCATATCTATTACCGCTCCAGTACCCAAAAGTAGATTTCCTCCACAGGGAAAAAGCACTTGCGGGGGCCGTTTGAATCAATTTATTGCGAAACAAACACAGCAAACAGCAAACAGACGCGTTTCGGTCGTAACCTTTTTCTATGACAGACATTGGAAGAGAGCTTGTAGCCCACTTGGGATGTTAATTATTTGTATTTTGAAGCGGAGCACGACGACTCACTAGAGGAATATACAGGCACTACATTAACCATCAAGCCACACGAGTGGCCACGCCCATAAGGGCTGAGTGAGCGAACTCCTGAAACTGGTGCCTAACAAACTGCCGTCTTTCATTCATGAAGTTGCCCGCAGCCCTTGAGGAAGTGCTATCCAGCATGAAACACGTTGGGCATAGGCAAGAAATTTCCTTTATGAAGCGCTTCTGCTGTGACTGAACTTTGCTTTCCTTCATGAAATACAGGCTATGCATACGTACCTGTGTGAGGCTCTGTCATAACAGGCAACTGTTTTGGTTGATTTGATGCGGCACAGCCTGGGTCGCGATGAGAGCACAGCTGCGCTTCTGTGCAGCCCCGCTGTGGTGTCAACGACACTGCAGTAAAGAAACAGGTATGCCAATGGAGGATACAAATGCATGACAGATGGCGGGAGAGAGCCTGTAGCCCACTTCAGATGTTAATTATTTGTATTTTTAAGTGGAGCACGACGACTCACTAGAGGAATATACAGGCACTACAGTAACCATCAAGCCACACGAGTGGCCACGCCCAGAAGGGCGGAGTGAGTGAACTCCTGAAAATGGTGCCCAACAAACTGCCATCTCGCATTCATGAAGTTGCCTTTTGCTTAAATGGTGTCAATCCGTTCAGTAGTTCCTGAGAAAATGGCATTTAAAAGTACATATATATCTATGGCCGCGCAGGATCCACGCATCCTAAACGAACCCTAAGCGCACCTTCCCGATAGCGCGCTGAATACTAATTGGCTGTCAAGTGGTTATCAACATTCGGAACCAGGAAGTGTTGGCAGCCATTTTGTGCCTCATTAGATGCGAGGCTAAAGTAGTGGAATAAGTGTGCAAAACTTATAAAGGAGGCAGGGTAGAAATACCCTGACCCTCTAGATCTGCTTAGGGGGTCCCACAAGGATCCCTAGGGCCTCACATTTTTCTTTACAAATGGCAAAGTACGCACAGGGTGCGCAGATCCTGCCTTAAACAAAAAATAAATATAACGGAGCTTCTTTTATAATTAGCCCCCGGGGGACCAAACCCTGGGGGCAAATTATTAAAATGTATTGGTGGCCTAGAGGGGCCCCCCAGCTCCAGGGACCGCCACCCCCTGGGCTACAAAATAAATGGTTGGGGGGCTCAAAGGCCCCCCCAGCAAAATTCATGGCTGGGGGGCTCAACGACGCACCCAAGCCCCGGGAACAACCACCCCCGGGGGCTTTGTGTGTTGTTAGAAGGGGGCCATGCGGCCCCCTCCTGGAGCCTTGTTGTGGCCCTGGGGACCGCCACCCCCCAGGGCCGGCTCCTGCAGTTTCTCGGGGTGCCCACCCCCTGGACACTGCTGTTTGTTATGGGAGGGCAGGAGCCATGGCTTTCCCCCTCCTATAGCAAATTTGGTTTTCATTTTGAAAGAGAGAGCAGGGAAACCTGCTCTCTCTTTCAAAATCCAAACTAGATTGCTTTTCCACACGGGTAGCTGCATGTTAGCAGCTCCCCTTGTGGAAAAGCAATGCCGGCTCCCGAAGGACACAGGGAGCCGGTATGACCATGGGGGCAGTGGGGCTCCCCCACGGTTCCCAACATTTTGTATAAGCCCCGGGGGATGGAGTCCCCGGGGATAATAGAAATTAGTGATAGGGGCTATTTGTTTTACGGTAAAATTAGGAGTCGCGCATCCCAGCATGGTGCTCAGCGCTGCCCCCTGGTGTGCACGCGTTGGGTGCATGACTCATAACGTGTAGGGTTCCCGACTCCAGCAAATTTGGTACACGACTTTTACGCGTTCGGTGCACGACTCCAAGCAAAAAAATTATAATTTTTTTCAGCTATACATCAAGCTTTTGTGTTTAGGTCTTAGGTGGCTCTAGAAAGAGCCCTTGTGTTTATTGAGAGATTTTGGTACCTACAAGTAAGTACCTATGCAGAGTCTAAAGTTCAAGAGGAAGACTCTGTTACCCTCATCTGTAAAATGTACACCATCTCTCCTATAGATGCCATCCATATTGAAACGCAGATTGTTTTGGTAAATGGACCCCATCATATAATCACGGAGAAAAGCAGAAACAGATTTATTGACATGTTTCCTAGCTTTCTCAATCTGTGGACAAAATTGATTGGACCAGTTCAATTTCTGTCTTTGGCATATGTTAGAATAGACAAAGGCAGTTTGGGGGAAAAGTGACATAAATTCTGTAAATGTGTCCTTTATAAGCATTTCCAGACCTACCCCCGTGAAAATTGCCTACGTCATTACTACCACAGTGCACAATTATGAGGTCAGGGTGTTGGAGATGCAAAAAGAATTTAACCAATGGCATCAATTGGAGCCACTTTAACCCTCTCTGTCCAATCCATTTAATGTCTACATTTGGTAAAGCTATGTCTTTGTTCATGCCTCTGTTTTCTGCATGCCTTTGGCTCCAGAAAATATAGCTGTGTCCCACAATCCACACTCTAAGCATCTTTAAGGGAGGTCTGGATGCACTCAGATGGTCTCTGTATGTAAAATGGCAGTTTGAGAAGTGAGATGTATCTAAAATGGTGAATAAGATGCGGTTTTGAAAAAAGAAAAGAAATGATTGGCTGTTTGATATCATTCTAGTTGCATGTTTTAGTTTTTTTAAAAGCATGTTTCTTATTGGTTCAGAAAAAGTATTTGAAAGGAACATTACATAGGATACGCTGATATTTTGAAAAGTCAAGCACACTTGCTGTTTGGATCAGCAACATTGTGTGCTGAACTTGTGACCTATGAGTTCAGTTAAGTGTTCCATGAACTGTTTCTATGGTAATGGACATTGAGCAGATTGGGGGTAGGGTTCAAATTTATGTCATTTGGAAAGGGCTGAAATGTGTAACCAATAGAAATGTGTGTTAGCTTTTGAATTAATGTGGGAAGCAATGTGATTTGATATTTTCATGTATATAAATGCAGAATGAGAGGGAAAGCTTGGCATGTTTTTGGTTTTGCTAAGAGCTGCAGAGTACAGAGATTCTGTATAAGAAAATCTGGTGTGTGACTGACATACTTCTCAATCTACAAATCAATTTGAAAGGTAACTTATTCTTTTGTGAGAGGTTGTATGTGGTGTGTTAGTTTTTAATAGATTAATGTGTTTCTCTTAGTAAAGTCCAGGGAGTAGTCTAGCTTGTCTAGAATCACTTTGTGAGACTGTGTTCTAAAATATGTGGAATGTGTGCAGTTATGTCACCTGTTCCAGAGTACTAAATGTTTTTTGATAAAGTGCAAGGGATACTGTTATTTGTCTAGAATCACACCGTGAGTCAGTGTGCATTTGGGAAAATTGTGAGAGAAGCATTTGGTTGCTTGATGTTTTTGCAGACACATAAGTGCTTAAAAACCTTCCTTTTTAAGTTTTGGAAGAATTAGAAAATAGACATTGCTTATGTATTTGGAAAATGAGTTAGGCTTTAACACTGAAATGCAGTAATGAAATATCTGAAATGTGTGCTGTCACCTTAGTTTTTGTAGATCAGTCAATGTGTTTTGATAAACTCCAAGGGATAGTCTTGGATGTCTAGAATCACACTGCGAGTCTGTGTACATTTAGTACATTTAGGAACTGTTGTGACAGAAGTCTGTGGGTATTTCATGTGTTTGCAGATAGATAACTGGTTAAAAATGTATGCTGTTGCCAAGTTCTGGTACAATTTGAAAGCAGTTATTGCTTATGTATTTGCAAAATGAGTAAGGCTTCCACGGTACAGTGCATTTCTAAAATATGTGGAATGTGTGCAATTATGTCACATGTTCTAGACTAGTAAATGTGTTTTGCTAAAGTGCAAGGGATGCTGTTATTTGTCTGGAACCACACTGTGAGTCAGTGTGCATTTGAGAAAATTGTGAGAGAATGATTTGATTGCTGGATGTGTTGGCAGACACATAAGTGCTTAAAAACCTTTCTTGTTGTTCAGTTTTGGGAGAATTAGAAAATAGACATTGCTTATGTATTTGGAAAATGAGTTAGGCTTTAACACTGAAATGCAGTACTGAAATATTTGGAATGTGTGCAGTCAACCTACCTTTTCTAGACTAGTGAATAGTGTTGCTTGTCTAGAATCAAACTGTGAGTCTGTGTGCATTTGATAACCATTGTGAGAGAAAACCTGTCACTGCTGTTGCAATCCTAAAGTGACCCTTTCAGCATCATGCACTAATCCGTTCACTGAAGTAAAACTCAATCAATTATGTATTCACCCACTGTCTCTCCTTATAGTACTGTAATTATTCAGTCCGTATGCATATACTCATGCAGTGAGCCAGGATTTAGGGCACAGGCTGTTTCAAAATCCTGTGCACTATGCATGTAGTGGTCTAACCACCTTCACACTTGTCTTTCATGCTCACTATTCCACCGTTAGTATCCATACACTCCAGCAAACACACTGTGAGTGCTGTTGCAATCCCATAGTGACTTTTCAGTACCATGTACTAATCCTTTCACTAAAGTAATACTTAATGAATTATGAATTCACCCACTGTCTCTCCTTATAGTACTGTAATCATTCAGTCAGTATGCATGTACTCATGCAGTGAGCAAGGATTTAGGGCACAGACTGTTTCAAACTCCTATGCACTATGCATGTAGTGGTCTAACCACCTTCACACTTGTGTTTCAGGCCTTCAATTCCCTAGTTAATATCCATACACTCCAGCAAACACCCTGTGAGTGCTGTTGCAATCTCATAGTGACTCTTACAGTACAATATACTAAACCATTCACTAAACTAAAACTGAACGAATTATTAATTCACCCACTGTCTCTCCTTATAGTACTGTAATCATTCAGTCAGTATGCATATACTCATCCAGTGAGCCAGGATTTAGGGCACGGAGTGCTTTAAACTCCTATGCACTATGCATGTAGTGGTCTAACCACCTTCACACTTGTGTTTCAGGCCTACAATTCCCCATTTAGTATCCAAACACTCCAGCAAGCACCCTGTGAGTGCTGTTGCAATCCCATAGTGACTCTTTCAGTACCATGTACTAATCCATTCACTAAAGAAAAACTCAATTAATTATGACTTCAACCACTGTCTCTCCTTATAGTACTGTAATCATTCAGTCAGTATGCATGAACTCATGCAGTGAGCCAGGATTTAGGGCACGGAGTTCTTCAAACTCCTATGCACTATGCTTGTAGTATGGTAAGCAACTTCACATTTGTGTTTCACGCTTACAATTCCCCAGTTAGTATCTATACACTCCAGCAAACACCCTGTGAGTGCTCCTCCAATTCCATAGTGATTCTTTCAGTACCATGTACTAATCCTTTCACTAAAGTAAAACTTAATGAATTATGAATTCACCAACTGTCTCTTCTTATAGTACTGTAATCATTCAGTCAGTATGTATGTACTCATGCAGTGAG
The DNA here is from genome assembly GCF_964263255.1 of Lissotriton vulgaris. Classification (NCBI taxonomy): domain Eukaryota; kingdom Metazoa; phylum Chordata; class Amphibia; order Caudata; family Salamandridae; genus Lissotriton; species Lissotriton vulgaris. The sequence goes on along the minus strand of NC_141687.1, from coordinate 1,195,672,129 downwards.
CCAGGATCTAGGGCACGAGGTGCTTCAAACTCCTATGCAGTATACGTGTATTGTATTGTATTGTAATTGCATTTATATAGCGCTTACTACCCCTGACGAGGCGTCAAAGTGCTTTTTCAGCGAGTAGCATGCTACTCTGGGACCCATAGAGGATTAGTGTTGAATTAGTATAGTGAAACATGCAAGTACATTTTAAGTGGTAGATAAGTTAGTCAGTTATTTGGATTTGGAATGATAGCAGAAGGATAGAGTAGGAAAAAGGTTGGTATTTATATAGCGCTTGTTAACCCTGATGGGGTGTTGACACAAGCTATTCAGGAAGCCCATAAAGGATTAGTGGTGAATTAATATGGTAAGATATGAAGTAATATTAGTCAGTTATTTGGAGTGAGAATGATAGGGAAGGGATAAAAGGGGAAGAAAGTTTTTCATTCATATAGGACTTGTTACCCCTGATGGGTGTTAAAGTGCTTTTCTGGCAAGTAGCACGCCACTCCGGAACCCATAAAGGATTAGTGGTGAATTAGTATAGTTGAATATGGAATTTGAGAAGTGAACATGTTAGTCTGTTAATTTTGATTGAAAAGGATAGTAGAGGGATAAGAGAGTGAAAGATGTTTTTTTGTTTTTAGTAGTAGGAGGAGGCTTTTGGATGAGTAAAAAGGAGTTTTGGAGGGGAGGAGTAGGGGGCAGAGTTTAGAAAGGTTTGTTTTAGGGGATCGGTATAGTAAAAGAGGTGTCAGATGATGCAAGGAGGGGTAGAGTAGGAGAGAGTCTAGAAAGGGTTATTTTGGGGGTCATAGTTGTCAATATTCGCTCCCTATGTTCTCGTGTCCACCACCAGGGGGCTGAACTGTGGGACTCTCCAGTGTTCTAATATGCTTCCTGACACTCCCCTGCATGCATATCTTGACTTCCAGCCATTTGGAAGCTATTTGGGAATTGACATCCATTCCCAATCCATGCCGGGTTTTGTGAAAGCCAGCCTGCTTAGACTTAAAGCCAGCCTACTCATGCCTGAAACTCCATTACCCAGAATTCCCTGCTCACTGCATTGTCTCCACCCTTGCAGGCCAAGGATGGGTGGAGGAAATCAGCTCACCTGTGGCTGGCTGCTGCTAGCCTGCTCACACCAGCTGCATGTGATTACTGTGAGCTCTTTTAAGCCCCAGCTCCCTTCAGGCAAAGGTTGGTCATTGTAGCTGTTTACCGGTGAGACCAATCCTTGGTTCTAGAGTTCCCTGAGATTTTGCTATTCTTGTTTCCAGTGTTTCCTGAGCTTTAATTATGCCTTGTTTCTGACCTGCTGCTGTTTTCCCTGTTCCTGAATTAGCACTGCCTGCAGTGCTACCCTGACCCCATAGCCTTATTATTCCTTGTTCCTGAGCTGCAGCAGTTTCCCTTCTCCTGAATTAGCACTGCTTGCAGTGCTACCTTGTTTCCTGAGTTCCTGAGCTATAGCTTTTCCCTGTACCTGAATTAGCACTGCATGCAGTGCTACCTTGTTTCCTGAGTTCCTGAGCTATAATTATTTTTTGTTCCTGGGCTTAGCTATTTCTTGTTCCTGATTTGCACTGCTTGCAGTGCTCTCTTGACTCCTTGTTTCCTGAGCTGTAGCTATGTCCTGTTTCCTTGAACCAGTATTGCCTGCAGTGCTACCTTGACTACTAAGCTCTGGTAATTTCCCTGTTCCTGAACTAGCACTGCCTGCAGTGCTACCTTGACTCCTGAAGCTTTGGTAGTTCCCTGTTCCTGAACCAGCACTGTCTGTAGTGCTGCCTTGACTCCTGAGCCGTAGCTCACTTCTTGTTCCTGCCCCAGCACTGCCTTCTCTGCTACTTTGTTTTCTTAATTCCTTAACCTGCACTTTTCTAGTATACCCTTGTAGCCTCCCCTTCTGTATATCCATTTCCAGTCCCTACCTTGCTTCCCATTTCCTTGGTTCCAGTTCTAGTCTGCTGCCTTTCTATTCTGCTGTCTTACTTTTGTTACCTTGTATGTTTGTTACCTGCTTTCTGCCAAGTGTGCCCTGTCATTTCCTTCCTTTCCTGTTAAGCACTCCTCCTTGCTAGCTCCTTGTCTATTGTGCTTGTGTTTAGTTCTACCCCTTTGCTGTTACTGCCTTGCGCTTTCCTGATTGATCGCCAGGATCCGTCGGCTCAGCTGACTACCTAGGTGGTGTTTCTTGTTCACTGTGAGTTTTGTCTTTGAGTTACATTTATAACATCACTATAGGTATAAGCTCCACAGACCCTGCCTTTGCATGCATATCCTACATGTGGGTATTTGCAGTCAGTATCTGTAACAGCAATTGCGGGTAAGAAACTTACTGAGCTTCACTCTTACCATGTGGAGCTCTTGAGTGCTTTACCCCACACCTCCTTTATTTTTAATGTTGTATTATATATATGTCTTGCACGTCCGTCCTGGGTGTAGTTAGTCTGAATGCTAAATTGCCTTGTGAGTGCCCTTTCTTTCTGAGTCTTACCCATCTTGTTCACTTTTACAGGCTTCCCCTAAGGATCCCTCTTTCTCCTCTGACTCCCTGTATGATCGTGGGCAGCACTGTACTACTCCTTTCTGTGTACATCTTCTACCCAGTTCCTACTAATTGTCCAAGTCCCTGACCGTGTTCCCCACATAGTCCCGGACAGTCCCTGACAATAGTAGTGGTATGGGGCTTGGGATAAATGAGAGTGGATGTAGAGGATATATTGATTGATGTATAGGATGAGAGATAGGGTAGAGCATTGGAAAGAGTAGTAGAAAGATGTTTGAGATGAGTCAGAAGGTTCGGCTAGAAGATATTTTGAGGGAAGCATAGGCTGAGGAATAGGGTAGGGCATTGGAAATGCTAAATCTGAAGAAAGTGATAAATATATAGATCCATAAGTGCCATAAGTTTGTGGATGTGGATGGTGTGGGCTGGGTATTGCTAAATAGGTTAATGGGCAGCATTTCTGGCCATGGTCCGACCAGTCTCGAACAGGCAACTGCCCTTGTCCTCTCTGCCCTTAGCCTTAACGCCCAGGCAGAGATGCCCTAACCCTGGCCTTTTATATCCCTAGTAATCAGGTGAACCGTTCAGCCAATGGGAAACCTAGCCCTAACACTATCCAATCACAACACTAGCCCTAAAATCTAGAACCAATAGGAAACCAAGACATTACAGCCAATCTTAGCCCTAGTCCAAGCACCCAATCAGTTTAAAAACCCTGATCTCTACGTCCAATAGAGGTCGAAGCCCTAACAGTAGTCCCAACCCAAGTCCAAGCAACCAATGGCACAGGAAGCCCCTGTCGCTACTTCCAAAAGAAAGCCTAACCCTACTCTTAGTACGACAACTAGTCCAGCAACCAATCACACCAGAAGCCCTAATCGCTACTTCCAATTAAAGGTCTAACCTTAGCCCTAGTCCCACCCTATTCCCAACAACCAATAACATATAAACCCCTAGTCCCTACTTCCAATAGAAATCCTAACCATAGCCCCAACACTACATTAATTGAATTATAGACCCAGAAACCAATCAGAACCCTCAAATATGGAACCAATGAGAACACTAACCCTAATCCAATAGAAACACCAGATACAACCACCAATCAGTGTGCACATGTACCAACCACTAGCAGACCATATAAGGTCCGAGCGACTTCAGACAAGGTTTGCTGACCAGGGAGTTGGAAGCTGCTTCTCCTGTTCAGCATCTCCTAGGAGACAGACAAGCTCAATCCACACTTTGGACTTCTGCAGCTAAAGGCCTCACTTACTTGAAATCTAACCATACTGTTTGAATAAAACATTACTCCCTCTCCTGGCCAAAAAACGAAGTGCACAGTGTAGGAAGGTGGATATCTGACTATATGGTTACCCCAAATTTTTGCCTAGTGTTTAGCTGGTTTTTGACTTAGTTGTCCTGGGATCCTGCTAATCAGGGCCCCAGGCTATCGGCTCTCACTGTAAAATGGACTCCATGTACTTTAGGTACATCTGCAATTGGACATTGGGTCACCTTATGAGCCCCTGTATACTGTACTTTAGGTACCCAGGGCACAGGTGCATCCAAGGCCTACCAGGGGCTGCAGCATGTATTATGCCACCCCTGGCTGGCCATCCACATTGACACAACTGGCTGATCACTCAGCTGGGGCAAGGTTGTGTAATCATCCCTTGCTTAGGTATAGTATCCCTATACCTATCATTACATATAGACACATATATACCTATAAGTCACTCCTATGGCAGGCCTTAACAATCCTGAAGGCAGAGTGCTTTGTTATATGTGAGATGGTGTTATAGCATGAGCTGAACCTGTCTGCAGCTTTCACAACCATGTCCTTATAGCTGTTCTATGATATAGCCATACCATATACTCTTAGGTGCATTATAATTTCGCGGTTAATGCTAACTTTGGTTTGGCTTTATCAAAACATGTCGTGTAAGGTGTCATACGCTTTGGAATACTACCCCCTCGCCAGTTCTGGCAACAGGGGTAGCATTCCACCCTTCTAGAGGGAGAAGACATGTTGTTCCTGTTCATCCTGGTTAAAGTTAACCAGAGCCTCAGCATCACAAAATGGATGCTGCTGCCATAGACACAAGTATGACCTCCTGCTGCTGGGAGTCCTTCCAGCGAGGGAGGCTTGGACAATAGGTTTCCTGTCTTGGGAGGTGCTAGCACCACCCCAGACAGGCCATAGTGTATTGGGGCAGGGAGGGCTGAATGAAATGAGACACTGCCTGGGGCACACAAGGTGCTCCATGCGTAGTCCGGTTGAAACCAGTTGCTGGGGAACTCCAGCCCCAGCTCTGGTGCAAAACTGGACAAAGGGAAAGGGGTGTAACCCCCCCTTACCTAGGCCCACCCATAGGAGGGACTTAGCAGATAATCCAGCCCTTTGATTAGTATATAGGTAGGAGCTGAGTCTAGAGACTTTAGATTTATCCTGAACTGAAACTTGAAACAAAACTCTGGGCCTTCGACATTCTACTGCAACTAGAAGACTGAAGAATCTCCCTTGGGCCAAGGAGTGACCAGCCTGTGCAAACAGGCACCATCCAGCGATCTGTGGTTTGCTTTGCCGATGCTCCTGCCAAAGCCTGAGCACAGAGCCTGACAAGTACCATACTTCCAGACTTCTTTGACCCCGATCAAGAGCCACAGCAAAGCTGAGACCCGTGGAAGTGACAAGAGAAGTGGGACTGGCCATCTTGGAAAACTCGCTCATTGCTACTTGTGCAGCTTCCGAGGCACCCTTGAAGTTGTGCATAGGGGATTGAGAAGCCCCAGCTCCGAGCACCTGCTGCACCGACGCACAGCCCACCACACTTCACGAGTGCCGAGTGTGGCCTGCTAGTGTTTATGTGCTTAATGCATCTGTCTGGTCACTTGCCCGTTGGCTAGTGGCCTCAGTGATGAAGAACCTTTAAACTTACACTGCTGGCCTGGTTGCTTCAGGCTGGCCACTGCTTCCCTGAAAAGGAGAAGCCCCCCAGACCTTGCTGTCTGCAACAGAAGCCATATTTGATTCCTGCGTGGGTTGCCTTTGCCAAGGCTTGTTGACTCCAATCCGGAAGTCGACACTGCCAACAGTGAGATCCTTTATGGGACAGTCCGTATCTAGCTCCTGGTCATCATCGACGCCTCCTGGTCCATGTGGCTGCAGAGACAAGCTTCATAACATCACCTGATTGCTTCACGACATCGCCTGGTTCCTTCCTGGTCACTGGCTAGTGACCCAAATTCTGTTCCCTCTGCTTTCAGGTACTCTTCATCCTTGATCCGCCCTTGGATCCAACTGGACACTTCTCTCCTGGTCGCCTGCAGCATCTTTTCACAGGTCTCCATAGGATTCAGCGACGAAACCCGACACACTTTGACACCTATGCACCCGGCTCCTATGGGTGAGGTAACGTGAGTACTCCGGTGCTCCTGTGGGTATTGACTACCCAAGTGTCCTAGTTTTCAGTAGCTTACTCCTAGTCCATCCGGAAGTGTCCTAAATCAACTAGTTTCTAATTCTTTTGTTCCCATTGTATTCCTATGAGAACCCGCTTGTGTGACTCAGTGGCTCACTGGTTAGAGCAGGCAGACCTGGAAGCAGAGCTCAGCCCGGGACCAGGATTCAATTCCCGGCTCGGCGGGTCTTGAGTCCTAAAATGTCCATGGACTCGACAATTCTCGCTCCGGTGCCTACTCCATTCATGGGTTCACACTCTGCGACTCTGGGCAATAGCTTGCTTAATCTCCACAACGGCCCCTCGCGGAGGGATGCCTGGCTTTCACCTTGCGGATACCCTGCCGGGGTTAGCTCACAGGGGAATACCAGGACGGGTTCCCTAAGCAAGCGCTTAGAAACCAGTGGTGATTTGCGCTATATAAATTCCTGTACATTTAGACACTGCACACGCTTCCCGTGGGCCTCCTGATTCCTAACCTTTGGTATTTCAGTGTAGCCCCAGCGATTCCCTAGGCTCTAGGCCTATTCCTTGTTCGTGACGTGGTTCTTATACCACTATTTTAGTATATGGTTTGCAACGCCCCTAGGGCTCGACTGTATTTTGTGTAACTTATTGTATGACAATTAGGTATCTTGTTATGTGCTTGTGCCTCTGACCTCATAAAGAGTTCAGAGGGGTTGTGTTAGTAATAAATACATATATATTTTATATATAACCTGTGTGGTGTCCTTTCATTTGGTATTAAAGGGGTTGCATATGGTAAAACAGCTGGCTTCACATGCTCTCTGAAGTTTTAGCCCACAACTGCTTTATCCATGCTACCACTAGGATAGCTGGTCTATAAGGTTGACTTGACAACCATCACCATAAGGGTTGTTTGGACTGATACAGGGTGCCCACTAGAATAGTGGACATCGGATATCAGGCCAACTTCTCACATTGGTGTTCAGCGGTTGGGATAAGAGCTTGCTGTTGTTTTACCAATTGTAATCTTTAAGATATCATTTGAAAGATCACATTAGGTACCTATAGGTACATATAACAAGTCTCATAATACTTAATTTCTACTGAACTTAGTTGTTGCAGAGCAAAGGGCTTAGCACACCCTGACTACAACTACTAGAGAGGTTCTAGTGGGTAACACTTAGTGTAGGTAGGTGCACACACCACACCTCACTAGATCATGTCTCTGAGAGCAGAACCAAGTGGTTCTCTCCCAGTGGAGGTAGATCCTATAAGGATACCTTCCAGATATGATACCCTAACTTTCCATGATTTGAGGCACTTGTGCACATCTAGGAGGTTAAAATAGGGTTCCAACCCTACCCTTAAGCACATGATAGAGCTCATGGAAGAATATGATGCTCAGAAAGCCTCTAACCCAGGCCCCTCAGGTAATACAGATGAGGGACTGCCCTCAACAGAAGATGTCCCTGACCATACTCTGATAGATGAGGTTGAGGTGGAGGAGGAAGATTCTGGGGAGGATGCAGACAACCAAGTCCTAGTTAGAAGACTTAGCCAGGCTAATCTAAGCCTATATGGGGCTGAGAATGGGATAGCCCCATACAGGCCCCTAAGTGGACTTAACCAGAGGTATAGGATGGGAAGATCCCACTCTAGGGAATCTCTCCACTCTAATGCTTCAAGGGGCTCTAATGCCTCTGCTCAGAGGGGAATGACTTCTCCTCAGAGAAGAGAGCATCAGGCCAGATTGGAAGAAGTCAATCCGAGGATTGAGAGGGAAGAACTTGCCCTCGCCAAAGAGAGACTTGCTCTTGCAAATGAGAGCAAAAGTTAAGTGGACTAGAGTCCACTGGTGGCAGAAATATCCCTAAGGATAAAGATAGGTCCTATGATAATAGAAACCTAAGTAAGATTGTGCCCCCCTACAAAGATGGGGATGACATCCACAAATGGATAACTACTTTGGAGAGGGCTTGCAAAGTACAGCAAGTACCCCAAAGTCAGTGGGCAGCAATCTTGTGGCTTTCCTTTTCATAAAAAGGTAGAGATAAGCTCCTCACAGTTAGTGATGATGCTAATAACTACAAAGTCCTGAAGAGTGCTCTAATTGATGGGTTTGGCCTAACCACTGAGCAATATATGTTGTTGTTCAGGGACACCCAAAAGGCACAGACTCAGGACTGGACTGATTTTGAAGATTGTGCTTCTAAGGCTCTGGAGGGCTGGTTATTGGGCAGCAAAGTACATGACTATACAGGATTATATAATTTGATTATGAGGGAGCAGATCATTAGTAATTGTCAAAACCAACTTCTACACCAGCACCTGGTGGACTCTGATCTGAACTCTCCACAAGAATTGGGTAAGAGGACAGACAAATGTGTCAGAACTAGGATTAGGCCTAAAAATCAGGTTGGTGACCAGAAGAAGAATTCTACCAAGCCTCAAGAGAAAGGTGGGGATAAATCAAAAGACAAGTCCTCCACAGGGCCCCACAATTCCAATGGTGGGGGTGGGTCCCAAAACACTTCCCCTAACCCTAAGAAACCGTATTGCCATGTCTGTAGACAGCCTGGCCACTGGAAAACTGACAGCAGTTGCCTAAAAGCCAACAATAAGGAAAATGTTCCTCCAAGCAATACTCCCAAACCTCCTGTTACTATTAGTAGTAACCCCCCCAGGTGGTGGGAGTGCTCCCAAGAATTTGGCTGGGTTTACTTTGAGAACTCATGTGGACTCTGGCCTAACCAGGTCCCCTACCATAGCTACTCTTGTATGTGAAAATGGCATGGGGTTTGCCAACTTCACTGCTTGTCCCAACACTTTGGGCAAGTACAGACAGGAGCCCCTCATCAATGGCCAGAAAGTTGAAGCCTATAGAGACACAGGGGCTAGCATCACTATGGGGACTAATAGTCTAGTCCCCTCAGGACAACTTTTACCTGGGGCCACCTATCAGGTGGTCAACATTGATGAAGTGCAGACAGATCATCCCATGGGAGTAGTAAATCTCAGCTGGGGAGGTGTCACTGGTCCCAAGAGAGTGGCAGTGTCTACAAACTTGCCTGTAGATTGTCTACTGGGAAATGATCTAGAGATCTCAGCCTGGGCTGGGGTAGAACAAGAACCCCATTCCAAAATGGTAGGCCTTCCAGAAAAGGTTAGTGGGGCTGTGATGGCCACAGCCCCAGTTCAAGCAGAATTCTTTCCTAAAGAGGTTGGAAGGGCTGTGATGGTCACAGCCCAAGCTCAAGCAGACTTCCCTGAAAAAGTTGGCAGGGCTGTGATGGTCACAGCCCACACACAAACAGAGTTCCTTCCTGAAAAGGTTGGTAGGGCTGTGATGTCGCAGCCCAAACTCAAACAGATTTTAGTGTTGTGAAGCCTGAAACTATGGATCACTCCACTCAGACAGAGAGTATTGGGGAGGAAGAAAAGTCTCCCTCCCACCAGACATTAGGTGAGAGTCAGTCTCCTCAGGGAACTGACCCGACCCCTTGCGAAGGAACTGCCCTAGAGGTAGTCAGGCCTAGCCTGGCAGAGCCCCTGGTGTCAGTGGACCCTTCCAAGGTTGGACCCAATCTGGATCAGGTAACCTGCTCCTCTCTACCCTGCCTCAGTCATCCCAGGGCTGTAGAGGTCAGGGAGGCCAGTGGACCCCAAAGGCCCCCCTGTCCACAGAAACACCCCCATCAGCAGATTAGGGGCACCAAAGCTAGCAGCCCTAGCAAGGTGAAAATTCCCAAAACTTCTCCCTTGCACTTAGTAAGGAACCTCCCCCAGATGGACTCTGTGGGGCACAGCCAAACCTGGGACCTAAGGGCCCCAAACCTGACCTGCCCATCCAGTGAGACAACAAAAGGGACCCAGCCTCCAGCTGTAGGCAGCCAGAGGTTGACCCTGAGAGCACAGTGCAACTCAGTCCTGGAAAGAAAGGCCTACATGGTGAAAGATGATTAGAGGAAGCTGAGCCCTACATTAGAGGAGCCTCACTTCAGTACTCCATCTCAACACCAGCCTTTTACTTTGCCAACACACACCACAGGTAGAGATTCCCTATGGTGGAGACCCTATGATACCCCTAGGGTAAGGGATTGCTTAGTGGACCATGAGACAGGGGGTAACCATGTTAATGCATGTACTTCCTTATATGGCCACTTAGGCAATATAGGCTTACCTGGTCAAGGATAGCCTTATCTCCTTTCATTTGGGGGGGGGGGGGAGCGTTATGTAGGAAGGTGGATATCTGACTATATCTGACTATATGGGTACCCTAAATTTTTGCCTAGTGTTTAGCTGGTTTTTGACTTAGTTGGCCTGGGATCCTGCTAATCAGGGCCCCAGGCTATCTGCTCTCACTGTAAAACGGACTCCATGTACTTTAGGTACATCTCCAATTGGACATTGGGTCACCTTATGAGCCCCTTATGAGCCCCTGTGTAGTGTACCTTAGGTACCCAGGGCATAGGTGCATCCAAGGCCTAACAGGGGCTGCAGCATGTATTATGCCACCCCTGGCTGGCCATCCACATTGACACAACTGGCTGATCACTCAGCTGGGGAAGGTTGTATAATCACTCCTTGCTTAGGTATAGAAACCCTATACCCTATACCTACCATTACATATAGTGCTTGGTTTTATGTGAGATGGTGCTCTAGCATGAGCTGAGCCTGTCTGCAGCTTTCGGAACCATGTCCTTATAGCTGTTCTATGATATAGCCATATCATACACTCTTAAGTGCATTATAATCCTCGCGGTTAATGCTAACTTTGGTTTGGTTTTATCAAAACATGTTGTGTAAGGTGTCATACGCTTTGGAATACTACCCCCTCGCCAGTTCTGGTGACGGGGTAGCATTCCACCCTTCTAGAGGGAGAAGGTATGTTGTTCCTGTTAATCCCGGTTAAAGTTAACCAGAGCCTCAGCATCACAAAATGGATGCTGCTGCCACAGACACAAGTATGACCTCCTGCTGCTGGGAGTCCTTCCAGCGAGGGAGGCTTAGACAATAGGTTTCCTGTCTTGGGAGGTGCTAGCACCACCCCAGACAGGCCATAGTGTATCGGGGCAGGGAGGGCTGATTGAAATGAGACACTGCCTGGGGCACACAAGGTGCTCCATGCATAGTCAGGTTGAAACCAGTTGCTGGGGCACTCCAGCTCCAGCTCTGGTGCGAAACTGGACAAAGGGAAAGGGATGTAACCACCCCCTTCCCTGGGCCCACCCATAGGAGGGACCTAGCAGGTAATCCAGCCCCTTTGATTACTATATAGGTAGGAGCTGAGTCTAGAGACTTTATATTTATCCTGAACTGAAACTTGAAACAAAGCTCTAGACCTTCGACATTCTACTTTAACTAGAAGACTGAAGAATCTCCCTTGTGGTCAAGGAGTGACCACCCTGTGCAAACAGGCCCCATCCAGCGATCTGCTGTTTGCTTTGTCCATACTCCTGCCGGAGCCCGAGCACACAGCCTGACAAGAACCAGACTTCCAGACTTCTTTGACCCCAATACACAGCCACAGCAAAGCTGAGACCCGTGGAGGCGACGAGAGATGTGGGACCAGCCATCTTGGAAAACTCGCTCATTGCTTTTTGTGCAGTTTTTGAGGCACTCTCGAAGTTGTGAATTGACGATTGAGAAGCCCCAGCCCCGAGCACCTTCTGCACCAACGCACAGCCCTCCACACTCCACGAGTGCCGCGTGGGGCCTGCTAGTGTTTTTGTGCTTGACACATCTGTCTGGTCACTTGCCCATTGGCTAGTGGCCTCTGTGATGATGAACCTTTAAACTTACACTACTGGCCTGGTTGCTCCAGGCTGGCCCCTGCTTCCCTGAAATGGAGAAGCCCCCCAGACCTTGCTGGTCTGCAACAGAAGCCATCTTTGATTCCTGCATGGGTTGCCTTTGCCAAGGCTTGTTGACTCAAATCTGGAAGCCGACACCACCAACAGCGAGATACTTTGTGGGCCAGTCCGTATCCAGCTCCTGGTCCATGTGGCTGCAGAGACAAGCTTCATGACATCACCTGATTGCTTCATGTACTCTTCATCCTCGATCCACCCTTGAATCCAGCCGGACACTTCTCTCCTGGTCACCTGCAGCATCTTTTCACAGGTCTCCATAGGATTCAGCGACGAAACCCGACACACTTTGACACCTATGGACCCGGCTCCTGTGGGTGAGGTAACGTGAGTACTCCGGTGCTTCTGTGGGTATTGACTATCCAAGTGTCCTAGTTTTCAGTAGCTTTCTCCTAGTCCATCCGGAAGTGTCCTAAATCAACTAGTTTCTAATTCTTTTGTTCCCATTGTATTCTGATGAGAACCCGCGTGTGTGTTTAGACACTGCACACGCTTCCTGTGGGCCTCCTGCTTCCTAACCTTTGGTAGTTCAGTGTAGCCCCAGAGATTCCCTAGGCTCTAGGCCTATTCCTTGTTCGTGACGTGGTTCTTTTACCACTATTTTAGTATATGGTTTGCAACGCCCCTAGGGCTCGACTGTATTTTGCGCAACTTATTGTATGATAGTTAAGTATCTTGTTATGTGCTTGTGCCTCTGACCTCATAAAGAGTTCAGAGGGGTTGTGTTAGTAATAAATACATATATATTTTATATATATAACTTGTGTGGTGTCCTTTCATTTGGCATTAAAGGGGTTACACAGGGTAAAACAGCTGGCTTCACATGCTCTCTGAAGTTTTAGCCTAAGACTGCTTTGTCCATGCTACCACTAGGATAGCTGGTCTATAAGGTTGACTTTACAACCATCACCATAAGGGTTTTTTGGACTGATACAGGGTGCCCACTAGAATAGTGGACATCACATATCAGGCCAACTTCTCACACACAGTCCCTAGTAAACAGTTTAAACAGCTCACAGAGCACCCTCTGATGTATAATATCCCTGTTGCTGGGAGGGGGGGGAGACAGGGGGGCTGGTTTCACTGGCTTGTGAACAAACAATAGTGGCTGGGGGTGCACTGTTTTAACATACAGGTCTTAGCACAGAGATAAGGAGAAATTTGGAGGGAAAACTGAATTGTCACCAGGTATGAGAGAGATAAACTACAGAGTTTGGACTGCAAATCCCACAATTCAACACGTTAAATGGCTGCTCAGAGGATTAATTCCATTCCATTCATTAATTCCATTCATATAAAAGATCCATGCCATCTTATACATGCTGCTGTTTCCTATGCTCTGTCTCAGCCTGAGAACCGGGACATGTATGATTTTGTTATAAAGGCTGGAGCAGTATTTAAGTATGCACCAAACTTAACACGCATTTATTCGCAAGAAAAAGTTGACAGGAGAATAAGAAATCCAAGGGCGGTTGTTGTGATCCGATGGTTCAGCTGGTATGAGGGAGCCGTGAGACTTTTAGAAATATGGCACTACATCCTTGCTTTTGTAAACAATGAAGAAGCCACTGGATCCAAAATTGATCACCTACGGAAACTACTTGGCCCCAACAGTGCAAACCACCAATCTTTCTATGTGAAGATGCATTTCATTGTTAAAACACTCGCTGGTATCATCAACATTCAAAAGAAGCCGGAGTCAGAAGAAACATGCCCACCAAATATATTCCGCCATAGATGTTGACATTGCTTTGGCATTAGAGCAAGACTATACGCAAGACCCAATGATCACCAGCCTATTGCAAATGGTACCACAAAAAAAGCAAATACGCTAATAAAAGAGATTGATTAGTTTTAAAGATGCACTGAAAACCAAGTGGAATGCTGTCCTAGCATCCCACTTGGGCAAATGAGTTACAGCTCTTTTTGGAAACTGGGTACAATCCTGGATCAATTCAAGAAAGTTCAGTTTAGCCAGGATTTCAATGATTACAAACATTTATTCATGAGCTATGTCTGAAGGGGTTTTAGTGACTCAGGAAATGAAGGCGCACTGCTACATAAACTGTTTGTGTAAACTGATTCTGAGTGTAGGGTGCTGCCAGGCAAGGGGATAATTCCCTAAAACCCCTAAGTAAGGTGAAACCCTACACAATGTCAATGCAATGCAAGTTCCGGGCACACGCGAACAAGTTGTCAATCAAATGACAGCTCCAAAAGTTTCAAAAAGTCTCAATGTTCAATCTCCAATGCACCCACTCCCGCCTACCATTCAATGGAACACATGAAAACGTTTTTCATCGCCAAAGGGAGTCATCCTGTGACTTTCTCAGGGCTTATGAAAAGTGGTGATAGTCTGGGTTTGAATGCTCTGCCGGTGAGAATTCCAACCCAGCTGGTGACGATGTTTCAGATATGAGAAAGACCAATGTCTGAAATCATGTAATAACTTGCAAGAAGTGATGTAATCTTCGTATGAACTAGCTGCCAGTGATAATTCGAACCCGGCTACTAACGTTCTGATTAAGATGAAAAAGTCCAAGAAAATATAACTGGTATAGTATCACCCAAGTATATGGTGCCCCAGTCAGCAGAGGTTCTCTGAAGCTGACTGTAAACTACAGTAGACAGTATATATATATGTAGACAAGGTTCTACAGCCTAAGAGCTGGGGTGTAAAAACGTCAGTATCTATGGCCCTTAAAACACAAATCAGGGAATGCTATGCATCACAGCCATATACAATATACTCTGTGTTGCTTCAGCAGTTACGCTGAGGTCGTTCCTGAATCTATCATGGAGTGCATACACACTGCCAGAAGCGTGCAGTGTGCCCCTGATGGCACGGAGAGCTGTCCGTATCTCTACAACCTGGTGTGCTGCAGCGCCGCACCGCCAGCATCAGCGGAGAGATTTTCGGGTCTCGCACACACACCGGCAGAGCAACGCCACAGCGCACCCGTCCGCAGAGACACAGACAACGCGTGTTCCACTGAATAACAAAACAAGAATGAACACACTGGAGACCGAACACCGAGACTCCCCGAAACCTCCAATGCCATCACCCGATTGACACCCCGCTCACATGCGCTCTGGACCCACACTGCATAAGCATTTATTCATGTTGTTTGGAGCTTCTGATGACCTAATGAATGGTGTTGAAAAATTCAAAAAAATATTTAATGCACCCTATTCCACAAAAAGACATCAGTGCAATGACATACTGGTGTTCTCAGAAGCAAGACTGGGCAACATTGTGTAATCTTCCTTTGAATTTTTTGTCCCTTCCAGTGTTGTCAGCGAATATTGAATGGATTTTCAGTGGTCTTGATTTAATTAACAAACCAGAAAGAGCTTAATGTCCTCAAAGTCTCTTGAAATACACATGGGCTAGAACTACAATGGCAAAGTTTTCAAATGAATGTATTGTGTTGACCAATAACAACCAAGCGCATGTGTGCATTGTCAATTTAAATAAATGTGGAAAAATACTAGCTGTAGCTTCATCTTTTGCTTGTGGCAAAAATACATGTGGATAAATACAGATAAAATGGCCCAAAAAGAAATATGGATAAATACAGACGCATATGGCCCAAAAATAAATAACATAAAACCGGGAGCCTTGAACATAATCCAACACAGGGGTTAGAGAAGCAGAGAACTATTGGATGACGAAAGGTTAAACAATCAGGGCAGGTGTGGAGGCAGTGCATGCTCCCGAGGATTAGAAGGAGGGATGCTCTAAGCGGTGGGAAGCAGCACAGGGTTCAAGAACTAAAGAGTAGTCAATGCTTGGGGAGTGGGTATTATAGGGCAGGATCAAAAATGACAGATTCCATTGAAAAAGTGTAAGGCCCACATCAGTCCAGTCAGGGGGTTACAAAAAGGGTCAAGGGCCATAAATTACAGTTCAGTTCCCGACCCCCTTCCCGCCCCGGTACAGCCCCTAAAAAATCTGAAAGCCTGTTCCTTTTCAAACTCTAACAATTACCACCTCTAAAAGCATGAGTGTAATGAGCCCTCTTTCCTTCCCAACAATTGAAACAATATTGCTCAGCATGGATATGCAGTTCGTTGCAGACAATTCCATTGCTGTTGCTCGATATGTAACGTCCTACATTACAAAATCAGAAAAGACGGAATTGAAAGAAATGTGGAAAGAGACTTTAAGTAAGAAATTATACAGTTCAGTTTGAAGATGTTATTGTATCGAGATATCGAAGCATATGAATGCTCAGATCGGTTATAATCTGCAAGTCTATACTCCAAATCTAGAAGAATAATTTGGGTGAGTCTAGGTCTTGCAGCAATGCGAAATCGGGTACTGAAATCTGTTCAAGAAATTGAATATTTAGCAGAAAAAGATCCAGAAAGTACAGATATTTTGAAAACAAATATGTTGGACACATATTACCCAAACAGAAGGCATCATCTTGAATACATGTGTCTCTATGAAGTGCTGCAAAACTACACTTTTAAACAGAATACTACAGAGAACATCAACGATGGAAAATATGGAGTGATTGGTTCCGAAGGATGTTTGGTAAAACAATTGAAAGGAAATTTGTTTAATAACAGGAAACTGCTGATAAAAGGGAATTTTACTATTTATCCCTTTTGCAACAGTTCAAACACTAGCGTTCAGAATCGGAATTACTTGGAGATTTTCAGAGCTATGAACTCTCTCAATGCTTGTAAAAATACCATACAATGCACTGCTTTAGCAAATTATGTAAAAATGTTGAATAATGAAATTGATCAAGAAGCTACAATTACAGTCCTCAAGACAGTCAAAGTTCTGCTGTGCTGAGTCAAGATCAACTAGGACAACCAATTGTTGAAAATGAAGCAGCAATCGCCATGAATGAGGTGGAAACAGCAATGCATCAAGCTCAAGAAGATGTAATGGACTTAGCAAACTTGGAAGAACAACTAAATGTTGAACAGAAAGAAATATATCAGCAAGTGAGACAACGGATTGACCATGGATTTCTTCATGAAAAGAAAGATTGCACATGCACATCATTTCAATCAATCCGAATGTATGTGAGTGGACAAACTGGAACAGGAAAAGTTTCTTAATTAAAGTAATCACCAGTTATCTATAGAAAACAACTGTATTACTCTAGCCGATTCCTTCATTCGCAAACGAAGCGCCAGAGCTCGACCAATAGTCTCGCCAAATTCATGTAGCTGTTGTTTAGAAACAAGATATTTCCTTTTTTTTTAAATACATTTTTATTTGGCAACTTCAATGCATACAAGAATATAAAAAAGATTACAAAAATATTTCAATAACATACTTAAATCCATTAAGAGATACATAATACAGTAGAAACATATTGATGCATAAAAGAACTATAAATTCTTGCCACAGGGGTATATCACATAACATATTTATTTACATTTGTTTAAATAAATAAACTTTACATCTTGAGTACGGATAAAACCTATCTTCCAGGTGGTAATAGGGTGCCAAATTTGTAACCCACGCTGTCTAGCCTTTTTACCCTTAGCTGTATAAATTGCCATTTCTTGATTGAATATCCCCAAAAACCGGGTTATCCAAACTTGGAAATTAGGAGAATCGGGATCTTTCCATCGGGTAGCCAGAATTAGCCTATATACAGCCATACCCAGGAACAAGCATATTTCTTCTTCTTTGCTATGCCCAAGGGTATTGTCATGTCCTAACAGGAAAAGAGTTGGGGACACAGAAACTCTGTGCCCGAACACCTCTTCCCAGTATTCAGAAATTTTTAATTTAAGGGTGGTCAATTTACTGCATTCCACAAACATGTGTATTAGATGGGCCGGACCTATACCGCACCTGGGACAGTTGTCATCTATTCTTTTCCCCCATGTATGCAGTTTTGCCGGTGTAAAGTATAAGCTATACATAGTCTTAGAGTTGGGCCTTAAGGGTTGATGTTAAGAATACCCTAGCAGAGAGCAAAAGGACCTTATCAATGTCGACATCCGGGTTGTTCAATTTTGATGACCAGAGTGATTCAGTTCTCTCCAGATCATCATGTTGTTGTTCGAGCATTAATTCATAAAGTGTGCCTATCCTAGAGATTTGTTTGCCCCCTATAAGCCCAAAAATGGGAATATTCGACATTGAGATGTTTGGGAGTTTTGTTGATAGTATGGTGTTTATTTGAATATATTTAAAAAGGTCAGACGACGGTATATTAAATTTTGTTTGGAGGCTGGAGAACCTGACGGCAGGCTCAGCGTCTATAAAATCCCCCACTGATACCAATCTGAGGCTTTCCCACCTCTTAGCAATATCGTCATTGACTTGCTTGGAAAGCAGAAAGGAATGCCATAAGGGTGTGTATTTGTTGATCTTCGAAATATCCATATGTTTAGATGCTTTCTTCCATACCTGCCAAGCGGTCGCTAGAGGGAGCCAGAGAGCAGAATTGTGAGAACGCCAGAACGCCATTGCCTCGAGGTGAGTGCAGTGCTGCTGCTGCCACAGAGGGAAGCGTAAAAACCTCTGTAGTGAGAAAGTAAAGGAAAGCAGGCTGCCGGTCGGGCGGCGGCCGGCCCTCGGCTTCACATCCTCGAGGCGAGTGCAGTGCTGCTGCTGCCACAGAGGGAAGCGGAAAAACCTCCGTAGTGAGAAAGTAAAGGAAAGCAGGCTGTCGGTCGGGTCACTCGTCTCCATCTGCCGTCTCAACCATTATAAGGTAAACAAGGCAATTAACCAGCACAAACAGCAGCAGCAGAGCACAGCACTATTGGCGCCTCAGCATCCTGTGGCGTCTTTAACCTCACAGCCTCGTAGCTTTACAGAACTTTGCTTTAGATAAATTCTCCCGAGTGCTCTTGGTCAGCATAGGGGCCAGTCTGGAAAGCGGAGGAGGATTGCAGCAAGGTCCCCTACAGCGGCAAGAGCATTCCAGAGCATTCCAGAAGCCGCGGGAACATTCAGCAGCCCAGATATCAGTAGCAGCCAGGGCTACCCCTGAGTTGGCGGGAGTTGCGGGAGTCACTGAGACCAGCCTGTGCATCTGTGCATCTGTGCACCTGTCGACGCGGGAGACAAGAGGTAAGAGGTGGAGGCAAGCGCGGCAGCCGTTAGAGGTCGCCGCTAAGTAAGAGCCAGAGGGAGAGGTCTGAGGGGCTGGCAGACTAGGTCTCCAGCTTGCAGCACCCCTCGCGTGCACTGCCTGCTAACCCCTCCGTCCCCCCTCCACACCTCCGTGCCCTCAAAACAAAAAAACACAGCTCAACACAGGGGCCCACATCAGCACTAGTACTGGTATTCCCTCCCCTCCAGCACAATCAGGCACAAACAAGCCTAGCCCTAGCCCTAGCCCCAGCAAACGGCGCAAAAAGAGATGACGCTGAGGAAGACTAAATCCTGCACGGAGGATGAGGGGGAAATGAACCCTGAGAGTTTAGCACAAAGATGGGTAACCAGAAGCATAAGTACCCAAAAATCCCAGGACCTGGTCACTGGCAATTCCCTCCCCCAAGGCCTTATCACTCAATTCTTTCAGGCCTCAAACAGCCCCTCACCTTTGGATGAAACGTCACAAGATCCCGCGACCAATGCCATACCTGGGCTCCCTAAGATCCACCTGGCCCCAGGGGACTCTCACTCCTGCGAGCCTGTTAACTTCGAGTCACCTGGGAGCCTTGAAGCTTGTTTTCAGCCTGAGGCCAGGACAAAGAGCCCGATTAGGGTCACTGCTGACATTCATGACAGGCCAACTCTGGGGGCGAACGTGGATTCAGATACTGGGAGGACAAGCGAGGCTGTCGCATCCTCCTCCCCAAAGAGCACAGGCAAGGGTCTGAATGCAATTGTGACACCTAGGGAAACAGAGAGGCCAATCCCTCAGGGTACGGAGGTTCCAACAACTTCGTTTTTACTAAAATTGGAACAGACCATTGAACGAACACTTAAAACTACTCCCATTAATTTAGGAAGATCTAAAGCCCCGAGAACTGCACAAACGGAGGGTTGGAGTCCGCTGAGTTTAACTCATCACCAAGACTTAACCGACCAAATTGATGAACCCACTTTCAAAGACCTTAACTGGTCTGCAATAAGAGAAGTCCAGGACACAATGGCTAGGGCACTGCTATGGCAGTCCGCAAAGATGGAACTCCAAATCGACCTTTTGCAGTCGATAGCCCAACATTTGGTGTGCCAAGATGATAAACTGGCAAAGCTGGAAGTTCAACTTAACGCCCAACAAGCTCATGTCGCCAGCACCAATTCCTCTGACGTCTTAATTGATAAATGGGCAAGTCTTCCCGAAGTCTTAAAAGAGATGCTTGCATTAGCCAGGGGTCAGGGCGAGATAACCACGCAAGATCAAGCCGCACAAAAGCTACCACCACAGACGACTGAGCATGCCGAAACAGCAACCCTTAGCACAACGGGCAATAGCGCCACAAAGGGGTCCCTAGTAGGGCCCCGCATTAACTTTACTTCGGCTAATAAAGGGAATGGTGACCCCGAGGCCTCGGATCTCGAGACCGTTAGTGATGACCTGTCTGTTACTACCCCTCAAGTGGAGAGGGTCGAAGGAGCATTAGCAAGTGCCAAAGCTCCGTTATCAAGGAGAGCCAAAAAAAGACTTAAAAAACAACTTAAGAAGTCCAAAGCTAGAAGCAGAAACACATCCTCGGTGGTATTAACCCTGGGCAACACTGAAACTAAACGTATCCCCAAACCACTCTTCCCCATTTTCACACCCAAGCAGGTGTCTAAAATGGGCAAGCCATGTGACGCACCTCTTGTTCGCGGTGAGGCCCAAAGTCAACAAATCCCTCTCATGGAGGGTCAAACTAATGAGGCTCTTCAACTAAGGCCTTCACAGGTGGCCGGCTCAGCACCTTTAAGTGCCCCCAGCCCTTCCGGTTGGGTTCTGAATCATGAGTCTGTAACAAATCCCAAACTACAACAGGGCGCACAACCAGTACTGTCAAGAGTGGTAGGTCTACCAACTGAGGGGCAAGGGAATCAGCAACCAGGAGTCGTACTCAAAAATTACCTAAATTTAACATCAGAACAGAGGGAGTGGCAAGGATGTCCGAGTGTGGAAGGCCAATCAAGTGTGGGGCCCAACGGGCAGCAGCCTGAATCCACTCTCATAAACCCTTTAAATTTCAATAGCCCGAGGCTAAAGCTCCAGGGAGAAGGGGTGAGTTTGTGCTCCATCACATAAAAAAACAAACAATCCACCTATGAGCTGCAGTTAACCTCAAGGTATACAGCAAAAGGCTCATTTGACATCTTGAACAGGTCCAATATTGTCCGCCTCTTTGGCCATATTGCCTCGCTGGCCCAAATCAACTCAGAAAATATTGAGTGGGTGATATTCAAGAGACTGGAGACAGGCACTCATGACGATTCCACCATAATAGGACTTGCGAGTCAGCAAATCCAACAGGCTGTCCTTAAGGAAGCAACACTGTTCGCTGAATGGGGCATTGAAGTCGTTGCGCCAAGAACACTGAAATATCCACACCTCCTGTTGCCGCAACAGGACACACACGAACCGTCATCCATTCTTAAAGGCATAAGGTACACCCGCCCAGAAATAGGGGCGAAATCAGGGCGGGCAAAAACCCCGCTAAAAATCAAAATCCAGCAAAATGACGGGCAACGGAGCGTGCAGCTGCATCTCCAGACATCGGATCACCTGGAGGCCACATGGAGACAGCGTCCCTAACCTAATAAACAGCTATGCAAATAACGCCTGTTCAAACCCACTCAGGGGCCTAGTCCGCGAGTTATCCATTATTTCATGGTACATTGCGGGGGTGAGCAACCTCTTTAGGGACATAACTACATCTGAATACCTCGCACAGGGGGACATACTGTGTATTCAGGAAACCTGGGCAAGGGCAAAGACCGCCATTGGTGGCTTTTACGAACATTTTAAACCAGCGACCAAAAGGACAATCTTTGGACGCCCGTCAGGGGGTCTTTCTATCTACGTAAGTCATGCATGCAAAATTAACACAACTGAATTAAAGTTGGGGTCTCCTGATCTTCAAGCCATCATAATCAGTGGGTTGTCACCGGGTCAAAAATCTCGCCCCCTTCTACTAATTAATTGTTATTTCAATCCAAACAAGTATCAATCCTCCCAGGCCATGGAATCACTTATTTCAATTTTGGAAGATCTTTTAATAAATTGGAAGGACCAAGACGTAATAATCGCGGGCGACTTTAATCACAGAGGCTTGGGTTTAATTTCGGAGGCTCCATCAAGCAAGAAGTCAGTCCTACTGACTGAATTTCTCGCAAATTTTAAGCTGCACTCCACCCATAGAATACAAAAAAAGACCTAACCTGAATGGACCACCATCCCGACCTTTAGAAATGTCTCTACAATAGACTACATCTTTATCAACGAAGGGCTTGTCCACAATCTTTGCAACTTCACAGTGGACGACAGAGAGGAAAGTGATCATAGGCCCCTCCGCGCCACATTCAATCTGGCGCGGGTACAAGCAGAATTACAAGTAGTTATTGGAACTACCACCGGGGAGGAACATCACAAAGTGCTTAAAAGAATAAAATGGTCAATCAATCTCAGTCATAGCCTGCTAGACTATGTAGCTAGAAGGGAGGAAGAACCTAACCCAGTTCAAACTAAGAACCTCATTCACCTCTGGGAAACCCTGACCTCCGATTTATTGGAACGTCTGGGCAATAATCGTCACCCAAGAAGTCGCCAATTCCACTCTGATCCTCGCCGTGTAACATTGTGGTGCCTGTCACAGTGTAAGCGTGATCTAAATAAGGCAATCAGGGCACAAAAGAAAGGCACTCATCTGTCAGGGAGATACTCCATTGCTGCTCTGCGAACTGACTATAAAAAGAAAGTCTGGGCCCACAAAAAACAGCAGACTGAACAGAATTGGTTGACTGTGTTTTCCTTAATTAAAGGAAATGACAATAGCAAACTTTGGCGTTTCATCAACAGTCTGACCCCCAGAGGAGAGCAAAAGGAAAATAGTGTTGCAGGGAAAGTGTGGGAACAGTATGCCAAGGGGCTGTATACCTGCGAGTCAAATCAAGCCACTGCAGGAAGCTGTGCGTGGTCCAAGGTGGCGGCGGAAATTATCGAACTCGAAAGAGTTACGTCAGAAGGCGTAAATCCAACCTGCACCGGATTGTTCACAGAAATGGAGGTACTAAAGTGCATCAAGGCCATTAGAACTGATGGCTCTCCAGGCCCAAATGGGATTCCGGCCCAGGTTCTGAAAACTGCCTCAGCCTTTTTTGCATCCAGACTCACCCCTTTATTTAACCATTCTTTTGCCACGGCAATGTTGCCATCCTCTTGGAAAGGATCTATTCTATTCCCCATCCATAAAAAGGGGGACCACACGAACCCGGCCAATTATAGGCTTATAGCTCTCCTCGGCGTAGAAGCAAAGATATACGCCCGCCTTCTTCTCAGGGATCTGGAGGACTGGGTGGACAAGAACGGCATTCTTCCGCCCACACAGACCGGCTTTAGGGCTTACAGCTCCACCCTCGACAACATCTTAGCCCTTTCCTACCTTGCGAAGAAGGCCAATATGAGGAACAAACCGCCCCTGTTCTGCTGTTTCATAGACTACTCCACAGCCTTTGATCGAGTGAACAGGGGCCGGCTCTGGGCAAAACTCAACTCGTGGGGGCTACCACAGGCTCTACTAAAAGCTATAAAAGCGCTCTATGAGGGCACCTGGGTCAAGGTGAAGCTAAGCCCTACAATAACAACTGCAAGAATTGAAACCAACTCGGGCCTCAAGCAGGGGTGCGTCTTGGCCCCCATGCTTTTCAACTTGTATACTGCGGACATGGGGACAGCTCTGAAAGATGCCAACTTAGCACCTCCAAAACTGGGGAGGCTCGTCTTGGGAACACTCCAGTATGCAGACGACACGGTGATCATGGACCACACTAGGGTGGGGCTCCAAAGAGCCTTAAGCAGTTTGGCATTATACAATAAGTCAAATGACTTACGGATCAACGTGGGCAAGACCAAAATTGTCATTTTTGGCAAATACCCCCTCAAAAAAGAAGTTTCATGGTCTCTGGGGGAGCACCGTATCGTCACTGCCCCGTCCTACAACTATCTGGGCACCTGGGTCTCTGAGAGTGCCTCTGCAGCCAAACATCTGAAGGAGCTTAAACCTAAAATTGACAAAACCATTCTGTCGATAAGACGCTTATGCCACCGCTTGGACAGTCCCTCAGCAGAACCAATGTTGACAGTGCTCAGGGCAAAACTGATCCCTGCCATTGCATATGGGCACATAGCCTACCCTGGTGCATTTGACAAAGTGGTCAACGCAGCCCAGGCGAAAGCCTATAAGTTGGTGCTACAGGCCCCTAGATACGCAAGGAACACTAGATTAAGGCTAGAAATAGGCATTAAGCGACCGGAGCTGGTATTATTGGGGGTCCTTTTAAAACTCTATATTAGAGTATTGAAAGCACCAGAACATTCGCTAAAGCACTCCCTAAGATCAATCTTTGATGAGGTGGGCTCCCCCTGGTACTTAAAGGTAGGACAAGCTATTGCAGCATTGAAAATCGAAAGAAGGAGTTTGCCCCTGTACGAAATTCCTTTCTCAGCCTGGGCCCAAGCTGTTAAGCGCCAAGTCCGGATCATCTCCTTTGGACTTGACCTTGCATCTCTTCGGCAAAATCCACTAACTCAGGCCCTGGACAAATCATATATTCCAGGTAAACCCCAACCTTACCTGCAAGATCCAGTATCCACTTACGCGAGAAAGAAAATTTTCTACTTTCGACTTTTGGCCCTCAGGATCATGGACTTCAACCCCAAATGGGCCCGCACGGATGGCACCTTGGCCTGTCGTCTATGCAATTACCGTAGGGAATCCTGGCTACACTTGCTGTGCTGCTGCACAAAGCTGGCCAATGACCGCCATCGCTTGCTGCTTCCGATTTTACGGAACACGGCCTATAGAACTTGTAGAGAGGCCTCGGACTGGTGCCTCTCAGTCTCCACGACCTGTTTGATAGCCAGAGTTGGGAAATTTATACACCAGGTAAAAATGGCACTCAACTCCCACTTAACGGCATTGTCTGCAAAGTAACTGGAAGCCTTCTGCCCCAGTTATCTAACTTGGGCTAGTTTAAAGACCCACGAAGAATCCATCTTTCGTCAACAGCCCTTGGTACATGAATTGACTCTACCGAACTTTCATGTGCCCCCCTTTATCAGCTGGGAAACACTTGTACAACCTATTCATCACTCCTTTTAAAAGAACTATGTTTAGGACAGCTAATCACGACTAATATGTTAGTATATTAACTTAAAGTGACTCTCACTTTTATGTTTGGATGGGACTTGAGAGTGGGGGAGTCGGGACGTTCATAAAGCTTTTTATTCTTTTTTTCACTTTTATACTGTAAAGATTTTAAGAAATCATGCAGTTTATTAATAAAATTGTCACTCGTCAAAATTGTCACCTGCCAAGCGCTGTTGATAATTTTAAACTTGACCTTCTTGTAGTAGGATGGTTCTATCTGTCTCAGCAAAAGGCCCTTTGCTTTCTCTCCTACAGCTAGCTCGTATATTGAGGGAATCCTAACCCCGGCTATAATATTACTTATTGGGTTTATATTCAATAGGGGAAACATCCCTTGGAGGAGACTAGCCCAAAGATAAAGGGTTATATTTGACAGCCCCAGACCCCCTCTTTCCTGTGGTAGGGATAGAAATTTTGCGGATCTCCTAATTTTGCCATACCCCCAAATAAATTTTGAAATTTGTGATTCCATGGCCATTATCATATTATCCTCAACGATTATAGGGATTGCACGGAAAAAATATAATATCTTTAGAAAGATATTCATTTTGACAAAGTTGATCCTACCAATGATTGAAAGATATAAACTATTGACCCTCAAAAGGTCCTTTTTTATGTTTTCCAACAGGAGTTTGTAGTTAAGTTTGGTAATATTTTCAATCTGCGGGGATATAGAAACGCCAAGATAGACGGCGTTGGCTGCCTTTCTGGAACCATTGAATAGAGTATTATTTGTATAAATAACCACAGTTTTTTCACGGTTCAAAGAGTATCCAGACATAACCCCGAAAGACTGAGTTATATTTTCGATCTCTCCAATTGCCTCCGTTGGGTTTGATGTTACAACCGCCACGTCATCGGCATAGGCAAGTATCTTAGTTTCATGTATGCCTGTTTTAATGGGTCTTATTACGGTACTTGCCAATAACTTCATAATCAGCGGGTTAATATAGAGGGCGAAGAGTATCGGGGAACAGGGACACCCCTGCCTTGTGCCCCTTAGAATGTTAAATGATCTAGATTCTAAGCCCATTGTCTGAACTTTGGCAATTGGATCTTGATACATTGCTTGTATCGATCTGACAAAGCCGGCCCCAAAGTTATAAAACTCCAATATTACCCACAGATATTTCCAAGAAACTCGATCAAAGGCCTTTTCGGCGTCAAGGAGGATCATAGACATCTGGCCCCCGTCGCAGTCATGATATCGAATAATGAGATAACCCTACGGGTATGATCCGTAGTTCCCTTTTGGGGAATAAAACCATGCTGCCACGGGGAGACCAGATGTTCTACCACCCTCCTGAGCCGATTAGCCAAGACCTTTGCATATACTTTCGAGTCTGAATTTATCAAGGATATAGGGCGATACGAAGTGGAAAGTTCAGGGGGCTTACCCTTCTTGGGAAATATTACTATGTTGGTCTCCTTCCAAGATACAGGCGTATTACCATTGCACTGAATGCCTATACAAAGATCTAACATGTATGGTATAATGATCTCTCCCAAAATTTTATAAAGGTCTAGGGGGATCTTGTCCGGACCAGCTGCCCTGCCTAACGCAAGTTCTGCTAAAGCCACCTGTAACTCTACTTGTGTGATGTCCTTTTCTAAGTCATCCCTAGTGACTGAATCTAGAATATTATCTGGGGCACATTCCATTAGCCAAAGCCGTAAAGATTCCTTAATTTCAGATAGCTCATGGATATCTTCATTACGATAGAGGTTTTCGTAATATCCCTTAAATACATCCAGTATCTCACCAGGTTCAGTATATATCCTACTGGTTGCGTGGATATTGCTGATTTTATTGAGTGACTGTTTCTGTCGGGTACACAATGCTAGTTGTTTTCCGACCCTTTCTCCATCTTCGTACAATTTATGGCGGCTAGTTTGGTAGGTCTCAACTGCCTTCTGATTGAGCCTGCCGTTGATCGTAGTTTTAAGAATTAGCAGTTTGCGTAATGAAGCTCCTCCCTCCTCCCCTTTTATTATAGCAGCTGTATGTTCATGCTCGGCTTTGGCAAGATCTTGCATCTGCTGCTGATTGACCAGGTTTGTCTCTTTTCTTTGCTTGGCTACGAAACTCATAGTCTCTCCCCTATGAGCGGCCTTGAAGCAGTCCCACACTATAGCCCTTGACGCGCTATATCGATTACAGTCAAAGTACCCCTGTGTCCAAATCTTTATGTGGTCAATATATTCTCTATTTGCTAGGAGTTTCCTGTCAAATGTCCAATTAAAACGGGGCTTGTGAAGATTAGTGAAATTAATAGTGAGAGTGAGCATATTATGATCGAGAGTGTTTTAGGACTTTTGTCGATTTCTGCAGCAGAAGCATGATCACTGACCACCCACATATAGTTGATTCGCACATATTTATTATGCGGAAATGAAAAATATGTGTAGCCCGGATCAGAATGTTGCTTAAGAGCCCACATATCTACTAAGTCCAGGCTCCCCGTAAGTTGGGAAATCGCTCTATAAACTTAAGGTTTTCTTCCAGTATAAGTGGACATAAACTGGTTATAGGGCATTCCTATATGATTAATAGAAATATTCATATCACCGCATAATATCAGTACTTTGGGCCAGGAAGTTAGTTCTAGCTCTAGGTCTTCAAATATGCGTGGGTCATCATGGTTGGGGGCATAGACTGAGCAAATTGTAATTCCAGGCTCTAGCTCAATAATGACCCATCTACCCGAAGAGTCTGCTAGCTTTCGCTTGGCTTGCCCTAAAAATCCTCTGGCAAAAATAGCTACACCACAAGTTTTTGAGGTTTGTGAGGTGGTCGCTAACAAGTTATACCCTGGTATTCTTAGTAAATCCCTATCTTCCCATGTAATATGGTTTCTTGAAAGCAGAGAATGTCGAAAGACCCTTGTTTGATTAGTTCAAATATACTAGCTCTCTTTGCTCGATCATTAAGCCCCGCCACATTCCAAGAGCATATTTTCATCCTCCCCATAGCATCTTACAGTTAATTTCCAAAATTATCTCTTTGTCATTGTTAAAAAACATTCTCTTTATTATTTTACAATTCAGTATACATATGAAGTTGAAATTTTTTCCCTTGCTTTATCCCCCCTTCCAACTATCCAACCCCCCCTCCCCACCCCTCCCCCGCACCCAGAATAAGGCATTTAGACTCCATAAGAGTCTGTTTGATGGGTGTGCTTCCCAGGACCGGTGCTAGAGCCATAAACGAACACCCTTGTGATATCCTTTTCACTTAAATCGGCAGCTCGCTTTATTTCTTGAGCCGATAGCTCAAAAAAAAATAAGGCGGAGACGAAGAAAAGTAGAAAAAAAGAAGTCTAAGAAAAGAGAAAGAAAAGAAGAAAGGAAAAAAAAAAGAAAAAATACCCCAAGAACGCCTACTCTGTGTTATCACTAATGCCCTTATACCTTAGTGTGAGTTTCTAAATACATCCTGCCATGGCACAAACTTTAGAGGGACTAACTTTACAAAACCTAAAACTAGAGACGCTCTAAATACTCTTTAGCTTTAATTTCAGATTTGAAAATTTTTGTTTCGCCCCCATTAATTACTTTGAGACGGGCAGGGTTGTTCAGGTAAGCCGCCAATTTCTTCTCCTGGAAAGGCTTAATCAACTGGCGAAGACGCCATCTCCTTTCCACAGTGGCGTGGCAAAAATCGGGGCGGACAAAATAGGAGATAGCACCACTAACCCGCTTCGCCTCCGGCCTGGCCTTCTCGGATAATGCCTGCCTGAGGAGAAAATTACCAAAGTAAACTAGAATTGCTCGTGGATACCCCCCAGGTCGCGCAGAATGTTTTAGATACATAGGCACCCAATGAGCTCGTTGTATTTCTAAGTCCCAGTTCCAATTAGACAGTTGCGGTAGAGAATCGCGGAAAACTTTAATAATGAAAGACCGGGCATCCTCCCCTTCCAGTGTTTCTGGCACGCCAAGGACGCGAAGGTTGTTTCTCCGGAGGCGGTTCTCGAAGTCCTCCAGCTTCCATCTTACATTCAACAGTTCAGCTTCAGGCGACTATGCTAGCTCATGATTTACATCAATCTCAGTTTCATTGGAAACTATGCGAGACTCCAAGTCAGTCATTCTGTCTCCGAATGAGCTAACAGTTTTATTTAGTCTACACACCACCCTTTGTACTTTCCGGAGAGTAGCTTGGGCCTTACGCCCATCGTGTGCAGTCTCTTCCCTGTGTGCTGCAATTGCTTGAAGAACTGTTTCCATAACTGTATCCAGGGTGGCAGTTGAGCCAGACGGCGGTTCAGCAGATTGGTGAGCCAAATGTAAAGTATTAGTCGGCGTATACTGAGTTGATTGTTGCGCCGTAAGTTGAGTTGTAGGGGTATAATCCCATACAAGCTCCGTCGCGCCGTGATGGCCCTTTCTTTTTCTGACTACTGTCTTTTGGGCTCCGCAACCAATTTCATTATTATCATTATCGCTCCGTTCCGTTGATATAGAGCATGTCTTGTCGGACCATTCAAGTTCATCTGAGAATGAATAGAAATCACTAAGGTCTTTTTCGACGTCAGTATCTAAAGCTTTTGTGTTATTTGGTTTAGGACTGCGAATTATTTTCCCCGAGGATTTAACTTGGGACCCATTAGACTGATTCGAGCCAACTGGACTCGTAGTATTAATCTCATTAAGTGGGACCACATCCCTGCCAGCTGTGTCATCCAAAATCTCATTGGAACATGCCACAAGTAATATCGCAGGAGTCACGTCAGTTTTGTTAGAATCCATGACCTTGTCATTATTTACAGTTGTTACAGTTGTACTTGTAGCTGATTTTGGAGATGGAGGTATAAGTAAAGAGGGGAAAGTTTGTAGCATTTCATTTTGACTGGCTGCATTTACATTTGAAAAGTCCGCTTCCACCGCTCCCCCCGAGATATTTCCTAGCTTTCTCTTCGCTCCAAAAGCCCAAAACCCTTGACCTACATTTAGCTACTATATTTACTAGCTTTGAAATATCCTGCATGCCTGCACTGATTCCTCTCATTAAAGAACTTTCTGCCACCCTGAGCGCCTCATAGTACCCGGCCAGTTCCTCCTTTTTTTCCTTCTGAAGATATAGGCCAAAACTAAGCACTTCCCCTCAAAAACAGGCTTTAAAGGAATCCCAGATTACATTAATAGGTGCTGACAGCCTGTTCTTCACAAAGAAATCCTTAATCCAGAATCCCATATGTTCCTTAAATTTATAATTTAATTAGAATTTCCTATCAAATGTAAAGGAATTATACGGCCTCCTTACCCTAGTAGCCACTATCTCTAAAACTACAGAAGCATGATCAGATGAAACTCTTGGAAGTACCTGAATAGATGCGTCATTTAATAAGGACAAAGAAACAAAAAAATAATCCAACCTAACTAATTTTTTGTGGGGATGCGAATAAAAAGTAAATCCCAACTGCTGTCCCTTAATTTTACCCCAGGCGTCCACCAAACCGTGATCACGAGTTAAGTCATAAAGTGCTTTAAAAACTTTAAGTTTCCATCCAGCATATTTCTGGGGCACCTCTAGAAGTGCCTGATTTGTCAAAATATAATTAATATCCCCACATATTATCAGAGGAGCTGGCCATACAGCTAGTTCTATATTTAAATCATGCAAAATGCCTGGCTCATCCAAATTAGATCCATAAACGGTGCAAAGCGTAAAACAATACCCTTCCACATTGAACTCAACAATGGCCCACCTACCCAGCCTATCCGCCAACCTCCGCCCACACTTCATGGACCCACTAGACGCTAAGATTGCTACCCCTCTGGTTGTTCCATGCTGCCCAGAAGCAGATAATAATACTAACCCTAGGTCATTCAATATTGCTCTATTAGGCCAGGGTATATGTGTTTCCTGTATGCAAAGCAGGTCGGGCCGAATTAAACGA
The DNA here is from genome assembly GCF_964263255.1 of Lissotriton vulgaris. Taxonomy (NCBI): domain Eukaryota; kingdom Metazoa; phylum Chordata; class Amphibia; order Caudata; family Salamandridae; genus Lissotriton; species Lissotriton vulgaris. Next base: position 1,195,641,117 of record NC_141687.1, on the reverse strand, counting down.
ATTTCCCCTGCTACTCTTTGACGCTTTGCCCAGTGGTTAAGACCTGATACATTTAGCGTGCATATCTTTATTCCTTTACCAAGCATTTTTATAATTGTACATCAGTCCTCTTTCCACAACCCCTACTGATCTATGGCACCGAATAAGAAAAAGAAGAAGGCATAATAACCTTGCATCTCCCACTTGACTTTTATCACCTCTTTAATATCTATTTTGATATACATTTTGCATTTTGTACCATTTCCCGCTGCAGTGAAAATTTCCCCCCTTTTTACACCCCACTAAAAAAGACCCCCAGCCCCCCTCACCCACTTCACCCCTCCATCCTTAAACACCCATCCTCCCTGCCCGCCCCCCTCAATAACGAGGCTTTAGAACTTATGGTCCTGTAGATGCGAGCTCACCCACTATGATTGCACTCTTTGGAATGGAAGTGTACCACATGTGCTTTGTTTTGTACTAAATCTGCTGCTTTGAATGAATAAAAAATAAAAAATAAAAACGGAGTCACATTTGTCTTGTGTTGTAACTGCTCCAATTGGGTTGGCAGCACACACCACTAAAAAAGGAATTACATTACATCATTTACTAATTCTACCTGTGGAGCATGAAAACAAATTGGAATATCATAAGATATCTGGAGAAGCTTGTTGTGAAGTTTCAATAGTGCTGAAGAAAATGAAACTTCTGATTATTGAAGAGGTAAGCATGGTCTCAAACTTAATGCTTGCTTTTGTGCATTTAAGAATTGAGCAAATTCTTAAAACAGAGTATGACGTGTTATTTGGAGGAAAACATGTCATAGTTTTCGGAGATCTATTGCAACTTACTCCCGTAAAAGGACAACCAGTATTTAAAACACTTGCGCATGAAGACACCAGAAAGTCTCTGCTTAGTGTTGGAAATGTTAACATTTGGTCATATTTTGAATACAAAGAACTCATTACAAATATGCGACAGGCAAATGATGTTGATTATGGAACTATTCTTCAAGATATAAGAATTGGACTACTGACAGAACATGGCAGAGAAGCTTTGCAGAGTCGGTTACTTTCTAATTTGTTTCCAAATGAAAATATAGTTCCTGAGAAAATATACATGAAAATTGCAGAAAAGAAATCTGTAATCTGCTTAACGCAAACACTGAGCGAGTGTTCTATATTCAATGAACAACTTTTGAAGTTGGAAAATTAAGAAATAATAAAAATCAAAGCCATCGACAAAATAGAGCATGAAGGAATCACTATTATTTTGACAGAAAAACTGAAAACAAAATTGGATTATTTAGAAAAATCTATATCTAAAACTACTGGTTTAGAAAAGAATCCATATGCATGTAGAAACTGCTGGGTAATTTTAAGGCATAGTTTGTACATAGAAAAATGTTTAGTTAATGGAGCAATGGGCAAAGTTGTGGATTTTGTTAATTATCCGATTAAAGATGGTATTGAATTTCTAAAAATTTAATTTGATCAGATTGAAGAAGTGAAACAAATTGGTCGTTGTTCAGTTCATTTTTTGCTTGTTAAAGATTTATATGTCCGTAGAAAGCAGCTTCCAGTTTCTCTGGCATATGCAGTCACTATTCATAAATCTCAAAGTTCAAGTGTAGACAGTGCTTTGGTGAACATTGTCAGTACTGTGTTTAAATAGGGTATGGCATATGTTGCTTTGTCGCAAGTCAGAACTTTATCTGGTTTGTTTTTGATTGATTTTGATGACACAAAGGTTACTGCAAATGCAAACTGTGTAAAAGAGTATAATAGGTTCAAAAGAACGTATGCTCCCAATTTAAGTAAATATCCTGTATTTGAAAAGCGTGTAGTAGGTTGAAAAATAAGGTTTGAAAATATCTGTAGTGATGGCATAGAGAAGGAAAAAAAACAAGATAATGTTGTGATTGCAAACAAAAAGAAAAGGACACTGTTGAGGAGATTGTTGGTTATTAATTTAAAAATAGTTCTTGTGTCAACTGCTATGCTAATGTAGTGGTCAATGTTGTTTTTTTTCTTGAAGGTTTGCAACAGCAAATTATGGAGAATCGGGAAAAAACATTTTGTTCCTAGTTGCATTCCATTTATGAAAAATTGAGAACTGATACAAGTAGAATACAAAGTGTTTGTGATGTTCGTAATCTTTTGGATGTATGTTCTGGTTCTACACAATTTGCGCAGATTATCCAACAAGATGCTCAGGAATATCTAATGAAATATTGAAAATATTTTTGGTCTTTTTTATACATGGGAACATTATTGTGAAAATTGTATGTATACATGTAGCACTAACTTAAACACTGAAAGATTTATAAATTTGACATTACCGGACAGTAAATCAGTGTCTTCCAATAATTTAGTTAAAGCAGCAAATAAAAACATGGAGTGTAGCCAATGCAAATGGATCCATCGGACCTGGCAAATTTCAGACCGATTTCTCTACTTCCCGGGCTCGGTAAGATCGCGGAGAGACTAGTGAACAGGCGACTGTCACATTTCCTGGAGTCCAGTGGCCTGTTGCGGAATTCCCAAACGGGATTCAGGCCAGGCCAGGGCACTGACACCGCCCTTCTGGCAGTCGTGGAAGAAGCCAGGAGCATTTTGGACTCAGGAGGATCGGTGGCAGTGATCCTCCTGGACCTCAGCGCAGCTTTTGACACCGTGACCCATCAGGTGCTGCTCCAACGACTGTCAGAAGTGGGCCATACAGGGATGGCCCTGAAGTGGCTCGCGTCTTTTCTGAACCATAGAACCTACCAAGTCTGGGAAGGTAGTGCACAGTCAACCTCAATCCCCCTCCAGTGTGGTGTGCCTCAGGGCTCCTCCCTGAGCCCCACATTGTTTAATGTCTATATGGCCCCGCTGGAGGATGTGGTGGCACCATTCAGTATTAAAACTATAAATTATGCTGATGATACCCAGTTGGTGGTGGCCCTTTCCCAGCTGGTGAATCAACCTGACCTACTTCACTCTTGCTTGTCCAAGGTACACACATGGATGTGCAACTCAGCATTAAAACTGAATGGATCCAAAACAGAGATGATGCTGCTTGGACATTCGGTGCTTTCCCTGCCGCCAGGCAGCTGGCCCAGTTGTCTTGGCGATCCCCCAAGCCCCAAAAAGGAGATTAAGAGCCTGGGGGTGTGGCTGGAACAAGACTTATCTTTTAAGACCCATGCCAAAAAAAACGCTGGAGTCTGTTTTGGTCTGCTCCGGTCAGCCCGTAAGATCCTGCCTCTTCTTCCTCCAGGAAACTTTTCATCCAGGGATTAATTGTATCGAGGCTGGATTACAGCAATGCGATTTTCCTGGGCGCCCCGGAAGCAACGCTCAATAAACTTCAACAAGTGCAGAACGCAGCAGCTAGGCTGCTGACGGATACTCCTAGGAGGCAGTCAGCCAAACCAGCAATAAGAGTGTTGCACTGGCTTCCGGTGCGGGAGAGGATAAAATTTAAATCCCCCTGCACGGTGCATAAAATCCTGCAGGGGAAGGGACCTCCCATTTTGGGCAGTATGGTGCTTCCCTACAAGGCTACCAGAGCCCTTCGCTCGGATCATAAACATCTGTTACAAACGGTCAGAGTGAAAAGAGCCCGGACAGGCGGCAGAAGATTCTCAGTGAAAGCAGCCAATTTGTGGAATGCGCTTCCTTTGAACCTTCGTGCAGAGACTTGTACCATGCGGTTCCCGAAACTACTCAAGACCCACCTGTTCCCCGCTTAATACTCCCTGTCTATTCTAGCCCCGAAGTCTTGAACAAGAGCTGGGATGCCCGAGGGTAACCGCGCGCTATACAAAATTCCAAATAATAATAATATAATAAATGTTATCAACATTATTTATTCAAAGATATGGACAATATATCATTTTAATGACGCAACGTTGTACAACGATGGGAGAAAATTTGACACTTTAATAAAACATTTTGTAGCAACTCAACTATCAATATCAGGAAGGACATTTGTAGCAGTAGCAATCATTTTCCATGATGGTCTTTCCACAACATCTGGACATTACACTGCCTATCTAAAATGTGAAAAAGGCTGGACACTTTGTAATTATGTTCTGTAATGATGCTCAGTTGGTTTTCAAACAACGTTTGCCTAGCGAATTACCTAATTCCTACCTAATATTTTTAAAGCCAAAATTTTAGGAAAATAATTTATCCTCTGAAGAATTTATTATAATGATTGAATAGGATTGCTATTGGAAAATTTAAATGAAAAGAATTGCAATAACATCGACCCCAAGACCACACTCAGAGGCACCCTCCTTTACAGGCCACCAGGACCCCGCGCACAATTTAGTGAAGACATCACGGACTTCATCACTCCACACGCGCTCCCCTCCGAGGACTACATCCTTTTGGGAGACCTCAACTTTCACCTTGAAAAGAACAACGACCGCAACACCACCACCCTTTTGGACAACCTCGCAAACCTCGGACTTAAACAACTTGTCACTACCCCCACCCACATCGCAGGTCACACACTCGACCCTATCTTCACCTCCAGCAAGCATGTTTCCTTCAGCCACACCACAGCTCTCCTTTGGACTGACCACAGCTGCGTTCACTTCACCTACAACAAGCCCACATCCAACAACCACCCCCAACCCACTCTGCAAAGAAACTGGAACAAAATCACCATCGACCAGATCTCCTTATCGCTTCTTCAAAAGCCCCCCGCCGACTCCTCAAACCCAGACCAAGCAGCCACCAACCTCACCCAATGGTTATCCAACAGCGCCGACATCCTAGCACCACTGAAAAAACGACAAATCAAACTAGGCAGCAAGAAGGCCTTCTGGTTCAACGATGATCTTAAGAAATCCAAGAAACTCTGTCGCTCCCTCGAGAAGGCCTGGAAAAAAGACCCAACCACCAGCACCAAGGACGCCTTCAAAAACGCCACCCGCATACACCACCAACTAATCCAAAATGCCAAGAAAGCAGCCTTCAAGGACCGTCTAGATAACAACGCCCACAACAGCAAGGAATTTTTCAACATCGTCAAGGAATTTACCAACCCCTCAGCCAACTCCAACGACATCACCCCCTCTCAAGCCCTCTGCGACTCCCTAGCCTCATTCTTCCACAACAAAATTGCAGACATCCACAACAGCTTCGACAACCAACCCGAAGACCAACCCACCCAATCCCCTGCAGGACCCCCAACCCCCCTGAACATCCTCAATGACTGGAAGCCAATCTCCACTGAGGACACCATCCGTCTGATGAACTCTATCCACTCAGGATCCCCCACAGACCCTTGCCCTCACCACATCTTTAACAAAGCAGACTCCATTATTGCACCGCACCTCCGAGACGTCATCAACTGCTCCCTCAACTCCGCAACCTTCCCGGAAAGCTGGAAACATGCCGAACTCAGCGCCCTCCTGAAGAAACCCACAGCTGACCCCACGAACTCAAAAACTATCGCCCTATCTCACTCCTTCCATTCCCGGCCAAAGTCATCGAGAAAGCTGTCAACAACCAGCTCGCCGCATTCCTCGAAACCAACAAATCCCTCGACTCCTCACAGTCCGGCTTCCGAGCCAAGCACAGCACCGAAACCGCCCTCATCGCAGCAACAGACGACATTCGAACTCTACTGGACAATGGAGACACAGTCGCCCTCATCCTCCTCGACCTCTCCGCAGCCTTCGACACAGTCTGCCATAGCACCCTTCAACAGCGCCTCAAAAACATCGGAATCCAAGGAAAAGCACTGGAATGGATCACCTCGTTCCTCTCCGGAAGAACCCAGAGAGTCCGCGTTCCACCATTCAAGTCAGAGGCCACTGAAGTCATCTGCGGCGTACCTCAAGGGTCCTCACTCAGTCCCACCCTCTTCAACGTTTACATGAGCCCCCTCGCGGCCATCGCACGCCAACATAACCTCAACATCATCTCCTACGCCGACGACACTCAACTGATCCTATCACTCACCAGAGACCCTAACACGGCCAAAACCAACCTACACGAAGGAATGAAAGAAGTAGCCAAATGGATGAAGCACAGCCGTCTGAAACTGAACTCAGACAAAACAGAAGTCCTCATCTTAGGTACCTCCCCCTCCGCCTGGGACGACTCTTGGTGGACAGAGGCCCTTGGAAAAGCACCCATCCCGACGGACCACGCACGGAACCTGGGCGTCATCCTGGATTCCTCACTCTCGATGAACAGACAAGTCAACGCCGTTTCTTCATCTTGCTTCAACATTCTTCGCATGCTCAAAAAAACATTTCGCTGGATCCCTACCGAAACTAGAAAAACAGTCACCCACGCTCTGGTCACGAGCCAACTGGACTACGGAAACACCCTCTACGCCGGCACCACCGCAAAACTCCAGAAAAAACTACAACACATCCAGAACGCCTCAGCCAGGCTCATATTAGACATCCCGCGTAAAGAACACATCTCTGATCACCTGAAAAACCTCCACTGGCTCCCCGTCAATAAGAGGATCACTTTCCGGCTCCTAACCCACGCACACAAAGCACTCTACGAAATCGGACCCGAATGCCTCAACACACGACTATCCTTCTACACCCCCTCCCGCCAGCTACGATCCTCCAACCAAGCCCTTGCCACTGTACCTCGCATCAACAAAACCACCATGGGAGGTAAATCCTTCTCCTACCTAGCAGCTAAAACTTGGAACTCACTTCCCACTCACCTTCGCCTTACTCAGAACCACCTAGCATTCAGAAAGCAACTCAAAACGTGGATATTCGACAAGTAACTCCCCACCCTTCTACAAGCGCCTTGAGACCCTCTGGGTATGTAGCGCGCTATATAAATCTTTTGACTTGACTTGACTTGACTAATACCATTTGGCCTCAAGGAAAGGTATATGTTTGAATTACAGACTTTTTATTTCACATTGTCTCGGTGTATAGTTTTAAGCGACAACATTTACAGTGTTTATAAACGTAAGTTATTAAATTTTCTTATCAGAAAGCATTTTATATATGTGTGATTTGTATGATATGGTATTTTATTGAGGATGGATTCTTGGTTCTTTTAAAACAATCTTATTGATTGTTTTTTTTCCCAGCTGTTATGTGATGTGTACGATTGAAATCACTGTTTCTTGTGAAATTCAATATATTCTGAGAAGAGTAAAAAAGGCAAAGAAAATAGTATGTAAAATGTTAAAATTATGCTGTGCTGTTAAAAATATATTATTATATGTTATAAATATTTTTTCTTCTCTATTTTAGATCCTAATTCTAAAATAGGCAATTTACCACAATTTAGGTTATAAAAAACAACTGAATAAAATGTAAAGTGTTTTTTAGATGTATTACTGCTGAGGTAAGTTTAAGTAAGTCTTAAAAAGTCTTAAAAAGTCTTAAAAGGCGGAGTACGGATCCACAGAATCATGGCCGGGCATGATTCTGTGGATCCGTGCTCCGCCTAGTGAGGCAGCACTTGAAAGGCAGGAAGGTTGTGGGGAAAAGTGACACGGTGCAAGTCGCCTTGATTGGAAGTTCTCCCAGCCCACTGTGATTTTATTTTGGAACTATTTCGCTACTGCACACGAAGTTCCTGAAGGAGCTACTGCTACCAGAATGCTCGTGGTGTTTCAATGCCCCTTGAACAGGAAGAAGCAGTTCAAAAGACACGAGGACGAGCAGCAGCAAATTACCTTTGCCTCTGAAGAAATGCCCACTGCGCATGAAACCCATCAGGCATTTTGCAACTGCCAGGTGAAGACTTCTGCTCAGAACTTGATAGCTTGCTCCCAATTAGACACTATTTGATACCTACCTGCGAGGCTTCTCTAAATTGGACAACTCTGTTCTGTGGATTTAATCCGGCCAGCCCAGGTCGGGGAGAAGCCCGGCCATGATTCTGTGGATCCGTGCTCCGCCCAGTGAGGCAGCACTTGAAAGGCAGGAAGGTAGTGGGGAGAAGTGACACGTTGCAAGTCGCCTTGATTGGAAGTTCTTCCAGCCCACTGTGGTCTTATTTTGGAACTATTTTGCTACTGCACACGAAGTTACTGAAGGAACTACTGCTACCAGAATGCTCGTGGTGTTTCAATGCCCCTTGAACAGGAAGTACCAGTTCAAAAGACACGAGGACGAGCAGCAGCGAATTACATTTGCCTCTGAAGAAATGCGCTCTGAGCATGAAACGCGTCAGGCATTTTGCAACTGCCAGGTGAAGACTTTTGCTCAGCGCTTGTTAGCTTGCTCCGAATTAAACACTATTTGATACCTACCTGCGAGGCTTCTCTAAATTGGGCAACTCTGTTGTGTGGATTTAATCCGGCCAGCCCAGGTCGGGGAGAAGCCGGGCCATGATTCTGTGGATCCGTGCTCCGCCTAGTGAGGCAGCACTTGAAAGGCAGGAAGGTTGTGCGGAGAAGTGACACGTTGCAAGTCGCCTTGATTGGAGTTCTCCCAGCCCACTGTGTTTTTTTTTGGAACTATTTCGCTACTGCACACAAAGTTACTGAAGGAACTACTGCTACCAGAATGCTTGCGGTGTTTCAACGCCCCTTGAACAGGAAGTAGCAGTTCAAAAGACACAAGGACGAGCAGCAGCGAATTACCTTTGCCTCTGAAGAAATGCACTCTGCGCATGAAACGTGTCAGGAATTTTGCAACTGCCAGGTGAAGACTTCTGCTCAGTGCTTGTTAGCTTGCTCCCAATTAAACACTATTTGATACCTACCTGCGAGGCTTCTCTAAATTGGGCAACTCTGTTGTGTGGATTTAATCCGGTCAGCCCAGGTCGGGGAGAAGCCCGGCCATGATTCTGTGGATCCGTGCTCTGCCTAGTGAGGCAGCACTTGAAAGGCAGGAAGGTTGTGGGGAGAAGTGACACGTTGCAAGTCGCCTTGATTGGAAGTTCTCCCAGCCCACTGTGGTTTTATTTTGGAATTATTTCGCTACGGCACACGAAGTTACAGAAGGAACTACTGCTACCATAATGCTTGTGGTGTTTCAACGCCCCTTGAACAGGAAGTAGCAGTTAAAAAGACACGAGCAGCAGTGAATTACCTTTGCCTCTAAACAAATGCGCTCTGTGCATGAAAGGCGTCAGGCATTTTGCAACTGCCAGGTGACGACTTCTGCTCAGCCCTTGTTAGCTTGCCCCCAATTAAACACTATTTGATACCTACCTGCGAGGCTTCTCAAAATTGGGCAACTCTGTTGTGTGGATTTAATCCGGCCAGCCCAGGTCGGGGAGAAGCCCGGCCATGATTCTGTGGATCCGTGCTCCGCCTAGTGAGGCAGCACTTGAAAGGCAGAAAGGTTGTGGGGAGAAGTGACGCGTTGCAAGTCGCCTTGATTGGAAGTTCTCCCAGCCCACTGTGGTTTAATTTTGGAACTATTTTGCTACTGCACACAAAGTTACTGAAGGAACTACTGCTACCAGAATGCTTGCGGTGTTTCAATGCCCCTTGAACAGGAAGTAGCAGTTCAAAAGACACGAGGACGAGCAGCAGCGAATTACCTATGCCCCTGAAGAAATGGGCTCTGCGCATGAACCGCGTCAGGCATTTTGCAACTGCCAGGTGAAGACTTCTGCTCAGCTCTTGTTAGCTTGCTCCCAATTAAACACTATTTGATACCTAACTGCAAGGCTTCTCTAAATTGGGCAACTCTGTTGTGTGGATTTAATCCGGCCAGCCCAGGTCAGGGAGAAGCCCGGCCATGATTCTGTGGATCCGTGCTCCGCCTAGTGAGGCAGCACTTGAAATGCAGGAAGGTTGTGGGGAGAAGGGACACGTTGCAAGTCGCCTTGATTGGAAGTTCTCCCAGCCCACTGTGGTTTTATTTTGGAATTATTTTGCTACTGCACACGAAGTTACAGAAGGAACTACTGCTACCATAATGCTTGTGGTGTTTCAACGCCTCTTGAACAGGAAGTAGCAGTTCAAAAGACACGAGCAGCAGCGAATTACCTTTGCCTCTAAACAAATGCGCTCTGTGCATGAAACGCATCAGGCATTTTGCAACTGCCAGGTGACGACTTCTGCTCAGCCCTTGTTAGCTTGCCCCCAATTAAACACTATTTGATACCTACCTGCGAGGCTTCTCAAAATTGGGCAACTCTGTTGTGTGGATTTATTCCGGCCAGCCCAGGTCGGGGAGAAGCCCGGCCATGATTCTGTGGATCCGTGCTCCGCCTAGTGAGGCAGCACTTGAAAGGCAGGAAGGTTGTGGGGAGAAGTGACACGTTGCAAGTCGCCTTGATTGGAGGTTCTCCCAGCCCACTGTGGTTTAATTTTGGAACTATTTCGCTACTGCACATGAAGTTACTGAAGGAACTACTGCTACTAGAATGATCATGCTGTTTCAACGCCCCTTGAACAGGAAGTAGCAGTTCAAAAGACTCGAGGACAAATAGCAGCGAATTACCTATGCCTCTGAAGAAATGCGCTCTGCGCATGAAACTCGTCAGGCATTTTGCAACTTCTTGGTGAAGACTTCTGCTCAGCGCTTGTTAGCTTGCTCCCATTTAACCAGTATTTGATACCTAACTGCAAGGCTTCTCTAAATTGGGCAACTCTGTTGTGTGGATTTAATCCGTCCAGCCCAGGTCGGGGAGAAGCCCGGCCATGATTCTGTGGATCCGCGCTCCGCCTAGTGAGGCAGCACTTGAAAGGCAGGAAGGTTGTGGGGAGAAGTGACACGTTGCAAGTCGCCTTGATTGGAAGTTCTCCCAGCCCACTGTGGTTTTATTTTGGAACTATTTCGCTACTGCACATGAAGTTACTGAAGGAACTACTGCTACCACAATGCTTGTGGTGTTTCAACACCCCTTGAACAGGAAGTAGCAGTTCAAAAGACACGAGCAGCAGCGAATTACCTTTGCCTCTAAACAAAAGCGCTCTGTGCGTGAAACGCGCCAGGCATTTTGCAACTGCCAGGTGAAGACTTCTGCTCAGCGCTTGTTAGCTTGCTCCCAATTAAACACTATTTGATACCTACCTGCGAGGCTTCTCTAAATTGGGCAACTCTATTGTGTGGATTTATTCCGGCCAGCCCAGGTCGGGGAGAAGCCGGGCCATGATTCTGTGGATCCGTGCCCCGCCTAGTGAGGCATCACTTGAAAGGCAGGAAGGTTGTGGGGAGAAGTGACACGTTGCAAGTCGCCTTAATTGGAAGTTCTCCCAGCCCACTGTGGTTTTATTTTGGATCTATTTCGCTACTGCACATGAAGTTACTAAAGGAACTACTGCTACCAGAATGCTCGTGGCGTTTCAACGCCCCTTGAACAGGAAGTAGCAGTTCAAAAGACACGAGGACGAGCAGCAGCGAATTACCTTTGCCTCTAAAGAAATGCGCTCAGCGCATGAAACGCGTCAGGCATTTTGCAACTGCCAGGTGAAGACTTCTGCTGAGCGCTTGTTAGCTTGCTCCCAATTAAACACTATCTGAAACCTACCTTCAAGGCTTCTTTAAATTGGGCAACTCTGTTGTGTGGATTTAATCTAGGCAGCCCAGGTCGGGGAGAAGCCCGGCCATGATTCTGTGGATCCGTGCTAAGGCTAGTGAGGCACCACTTGAAAGGCAAGAAGGTTGTGGGGAGAAGTGACCTGTTGCAAGTCGCCTTGATTGGAAGTTCTCCCAGCCCACTGTGGTTTTATTTTGGAACTATTTCCCTACTGCACACGAAGTTACTGAAGGAACTACTGCTACCAGAATGCTTGTGGTGTTTTAACGCCCCTTGAACAGGAAGTAGCAGTTCAAAAGACACGAGGACGAGCAGCAGCGAATTACCTTTGCCTCTGAAGAAATGCACTCTGCGCATGAAACGCGTCAGGCATTTTGCAACTGCCAGGTGAAGACTTCTGCTCAGCGCTTGTTAGCTTGCTCCCAATTAAACACTATTTGATACCTACCTGCGAGACTTCTCTAAATTGGGCAACTCTGTTGTGTTGATTTAATCTGGCCAGCCCAGGTCGGGGAGAAGCCCGGCCATGATTCTGTGGATCCGTGCTCCGCCTAGTGAGGCAGCACTTGAAAGGAAGGAAGGTTGTGAGGAGAAGTGACACGTTGCAAGTCGCCTTGATTGGAAGTTCTCCCAGCCCACTGTGGTTTTATTTTGGAACTATTTCGCTAATGCACACGAAGTTACTGAAGGAACTACTGCTACCAGAATGCTCGTGGTGTTTCAACGCCCCTTGAACAGGAAGTAGCAGTTCAAAAAACATGAGGACGAGCAGCAGCAAATTACCTTTGCCTCTGAAGAAATGCGCTCTGCGCATGAAACGCGTCAGGCATTTTGCAACTGCCAGGTGAAGACTTCTGCTCAGCGCTTGTTAGCTTGCTCCCAATTAAACACTATTTGATACCTACCTGCGAGGCTTCTCTAAATTGGGCAACTCTGTTGTGTGGATTTAATCTAGGCAGCCCAGGTCGGGGAGAAGCCCGGCCATGATTCTGTGGATCCGTGCTCCGCCTAGTGAGGCAGTACTTGAAAGGCAGGAAGGTTGTGGGGAGAAGTGACACGTTGCAAGTCGCCTTGATTGGAAGTTCTCCCAGCCCACTGTGGTTTTATTTTGGTACTATTTCGCTACTGCATACGAAGTTACTGAAGGAACTACTGCTACCAGAATGCTCGTGGTGTTTCAACGCCCCTTGAACAGGAAGTAGCAGTTCAAAAGACACGAGGACGAGCAGCAGCGAATCACCTTTGCCTCTGAAGAAATGCGCTCTGTGCATGAAACGCGTCCGGCATTTTGCAACTGCCAGGTGAAGACTTCTGCTCAGCGCTTGTTAGCTTGCTCCCAATTAAACACTATTTGACACCTACCTGCAAGGCTTCTCTAAATTGGGCAACTCTGTTGTGTGGATTTAATCCGGCCAGCCCAGGTCGGGGAGAAGCCGGGCCATGATTCTGTGGATCCGTGCTCCGCCTAGTGAGGCAGCACTTGAAAGGCAGGAAGGTTGTGCGGAGAAGTGACACGGTGCAAGTCGCCTTGATTGGAGTTCTCCCAGCCCACTGTGGTTTTCTTTGGAACTATTTCGCTACTGCACACAAAGTTACTTAAGGAACTACTGCTACCAGAATGCTTGCGGTGTTTCAACACCCCTTGAACAGGAAGTAGCAGTTCAAAAGACACGAGGACAAGCAGCAGCGAATTACGTTTGCCTCGGAAGAAATGCGCTCTGTGCATGAAAGGCGTCAGGCATTTTGCAACTGCCAGGTGAAGACTTCTGCTCAGCGCTTGTTAGCTTGCTCCCAATTAAACACTATTTGATACCTACCTCCGAGGCTTCTCTAAATTGGGCAACTCTGCTGTGTGGATTTAATCCGGCCAGCCCAGGTCGGGGAGAAGCCCCGCCATGATTCTGTGGATCCGTGCTACGCCTAGTGAGGCAGCACTTGAAAGGCAGGAAGGTTGTAGGGAGAAGTGATACGTTGCAAGTCGCCTTGATTGGAAGTTCTCCCAGCCCACTGTGGTTTTATTTTGGAACTATTTCGCTACTGCCCACAAAGTTACTGAAGGAACTACTGCTACCAGAATGCTCGTGGTGTTTCAACGCCCCTTGAACAGGAAGTAGCAGTTCAAAAGACACAAAGACGAGCAGCAGCGAATTACCTTTGTCTCTAAAGAAATCCGCTCTGCATATGAAACGCGTCAGGCATTTTGCAACTGCCAGGTGAAGACTTCTGCTCAGCGCTTGTTAGCTTGCTCCCAATTAAACACTATTTGATACCTACCTGCGAGGCTTCTCTAAATTGGGCAACTCTGTTGTGTGGATTTAATCCGGCCAACCCAGGTCGGGGCAAAGCCCGGCCATGATTCTGTGGATCCGTGCTCTGCCTAGTGAGGCAGCACTTGAAAGTCAAGAAGGTTGTGGGGAGAAGTGACACGTTGCAAGTCGCCTTGATTGGAAGTTCTCCCAGCCCACTGTGGTTTTATTTTGGAAATATTTCGCTACTGCACACGAAGTTACTGAAAGGAACTACTGCTACCATAATGCTTGTGGTGTTTTAACGCCCCTTGAACAGGAAGTAGCAGTTCAAAAGACACGAGCAGCAGCAAATTACCTTTGCCTCTAAACAAATGCGCTCTGTGCATGAAACACGTCAGGCATTTTGCAACTGCCAGGTGAAGACTTCTGCTCAGCGCTTGTTAGCTTGCCCCCAATTAAACACTATTTGATACCTACCTGCGAGGCTTCTCAAAATTGGGCAACTCTGTTGTGTCAGATTTAATCCGGCCAGCCCAGGTCGGGGAGAAGCCCGGCCATGATTCTGTGGATCCGTGCTCCGCCTAGTGAGGCAGCACTTGAAAGGCAGGAATGTTGTGGGGAGAAGTGACACGTTGCAAGTCGCCTTGATTGGAAGTTCTCCCAGCCCACTGTGGTTTAATTTTGGAACTATTTCGCTACTGCGCACGAAGTTACTGAAGGAACTACTGCTACTAGAATGCTCATGGTGTTTCAACGCCCCTTGAACAGGAAGTAGCAGTTCAAAAGACTCGAGGACAAGCAGCAGCGAATTACCTATGCCTCTGAAGAAATGCGCTCTGCGCATGAAACTCGTCAGGCATTTTGCAACTTCTTGGTGAAGACTTCTGCTCAGCGCTTGTTAGCTTGCTCCCATTTAAACAGAATTTGATACCTAACTGCAAGGCTTCTCTAAATTGGGCAACTCTGTTTTGTGGATTTAATCCGGCCAGCCCAGGTCGGGGAGAAGCCCAGCCATGATTCTGTGGATCCGTGCTCCGCCTAGTGAGTCAGCACTTGAAAGGCAGGAAGGTTGTGGGGAGAAGTGACACGTTGCAAGTCGCCTTGATTGGAAGTTCTCCCAGCCCACTGTGGTCTTATTTTGGAACTATTTCGCTACTGCATATGAAGTTACTGAAGGAACTACTGCTACCATAATGCTTGTTTTGTTTCAACGCCCCTTCGAACAGAAAGTAGCAGTTCAAAAGACACGAGCAGCAGCGAATTACCTTTGCCTCTAAACAAATGCGCTCTGAGCATGAAACGCGCCAGGCATTTTGCAACTGCCAGGTGAAGACTTCTGCTCAGCGCCTGTTACCTTGCTCCCAATTAAACACTATTTGATACCTACCTGGGAGGCTTCTCTAAATGGGCCACTCTGTTGTCTGGATTTAATCCGGCCAGCCCAGGTCTGGGAGAAGGCCGGCCATGATTCTGTGGATCCGTGCTCTGCCTAGTGAGGCAGCACTTGAAAGGCAGGAAGGTTGTGGGGAGAAGTGACACGTTGCAAGTCAACTTGATTGGAAGTTCTCCCAGCCCACTGTGGTTTTATTTTTGAACTATTTTGCTACTGCACACGAAGTTACTGAAGGAACTACTGCTACCAGAATTATTGTGGTGTTTCAACGCCCCTTGAACAGGAAGTAGCAGTTCAAAAGACACGAGGACGAGCAGCAGCGAATTACCTATGCCCCTGAAGAAATGGGCTCTGCGCATGAACCGCGTCAGGCATTTTGCAACTGCCAGGTGAAGACTTCTGCTCAGCTCTTGTTAGCTTGCTCCCAATTAAACACTATTTGATACCTAACTGCAAGGCTTCTCTAAATTGGGCAACTCTGTTGTGTGGATTTAATCCGGCCAGCCCAGGTCAGGGAGAAGCCCGGCCATGATTCTGTGGATCCGTGCTCCGCCTAGTGAGGCAGCACTTGAAATGCAGGAAGGTTGTGGGGAGAAGGGACACGTTGCAAGTCGCCTTGATTGGAAGTTCTCCCAGCCCACTGTGGTTTTATTTTGGAATTATTTTGCTACTGCACACGAAGTTACAGAAGGAACTACTGCTACCATAATGCTTGTGGTGTTTCAACGCCTCTTGAACAGGAAGTAGCAGTTCAAAAGACACGAGCAGCAGCGAATTACCTTTGCCTCTAAACAAATGCGCTCTGTGCATGAAACGCATCAGGCATTTTGCAACTGCCAGGTGACGACTTCTGCTCAGCCCTTGTTAGCTTGCCCCCAATTAAACACTATTTGATACCTACCTGCGAGGCTTCTCAAAATTGGGCAACTCTGTTGTGTGGATTTATTCCGGCCAGCCCAGGTCGGGGAGAAGCCCGGCCATGATTCTGTGGATCCGTGCTCCGCCTAGTGAGGCAGCACTTGAAAGGCAGGAAGGTTGTGGGGAGAAGTGACACGTTGCAAGTCGCCTTGATTGGAGGTTCTCCCAGCCCACTGTGGTTTAATTTTGGAACTATTTCGCTACTGCACATGAAGTTACTGAAGGAACTACTGCTACTAGAATGATCATGCTGTTTCAACGCCCCTTGAACAGGAAGTAGCAGTTCAAAAGACTCGAGGACAAATAGCAGCGAATTACCTATGCCTCTGAAGAAATGCGCTCTGCGCATGAAACTCGTCAGGCATTTTGCAACTTCTTGGTGAAGACTTCTGCTCAGCGCTTGTTAGCTTGCTCCCATTTAACCAGTATTTGATACCTAACTGCAAGGCTTCTCTAAATTGGGCAACTCTGTTGTGTGGATTTAATCCGTCCAGCCCAGGTCGGGGAGAAGCCCGGCCATGATTCTGTGGATCCGCGCTCCGCCTAGTGAGGCAGCACTTGAAAGGCAGGAAGGTTGTGGGGAGAAGTGACACGTTGCAAGTCGCCTTGATTGGAAGTTCTCCCAGCCCACTGTGGTTTTATTTTGGAACTATTTCGCTACTGCACATGAAGTTACTGAAGGAACTACTGCTACCACAATGCTTGTGGTGTTTCAACACCCCTTGAACAGGAAGTAGCAGTTCAAAAGACACGAGCAGCAGCGAATTACCTTTGCCTCTAAACAAAAGCGCTCTGTGCGTGAAACGCGCCAGGCATTTTGCAACTGCCAGGTGAAGACTTCTGCTCAGCGCTTGTTAGCTTGCTCCCAATTAAACACTATTTGATACCTACCTGCGAGGCTTCTCTAAATTGGGCAACTCTATTGTGTGGATTTATTCCGGCCAGCCCAGGTCGGGGAGAAGCCGGGCCATGATTCTGTGGATCCGTGCCCCGCCTAGTGAGGCATCACTTGAAAGGCAGGAAGGTTGTGGGGAGAAGTGACACGTTGCAAGTCGCCTTAATTGGAAGTTCTCCCAGCCCACTGTGGTTTTATTTTGGATCTATTTCGCTACTGCACATGAAGTTACTAAAGGAACTACTGCTACCAGAATGCTCGTGGCGTTTCAACGCCCCTTGAACAGGAAGTAGCAGTTCAAAAGACACGAGGACGAGCAGCAGCGAATTACCTTTGCCTCTAAAGAAATGCGCTCAGCGCATGAAACGCGTCAGGCATTTTGCAACTGCCAGGTGAAGACTTCTGCTGAGCGCTTGTTAGCTTGCTCCCAATTAAACACTATCTGAAACCTACCTTCAAGGCTTCTTTGAATTGGGCAACTCTGTTGTGTGGATTTAATCTAGGCAGCCCAGGTCGGGGAGAAGCCCGGCCATGATTCTGTGGATCCGTGCTACGGCTAGTGAGGCACCACTTGAAAGGCAAGAAGGTTGTGGGGAGAAGTGACCTGTTGCAAGTCGCCTTGATTGGAAGTTCTCCCAGCCCACTGTGGTTTTATTTTGGAACTATTTCCCTACTGCACACGAAGTTACTGAAGGAACTACTGCTACCAGAATGCTTGTGGTGTTTTAACGCCCCTTGAACAGGAAGTAGCAGTTCAAAAGACACGAGGACGAGCAGCAGCGAATTACCTTTGCCTCTGAAGAAATGCACTCTGCGCATGAAACGCGTCAGGCATTTTGCAACTGCCAGGTGAAGACTTCTGCTCAGCGCTTGTTAGCTTGCTCCCAATTAAACACTATTTGATACCTACCTGCGAGACTTCTCTAAATTGGGCAACTCTGTTGTGTTGATTTAATCTGGCCAGCCCAGGTCGGGGAGAAGCCCGGCCATGATTCTGTGGATCCGTGCTCCGCCTAGTGAGGCAGCACTTGAAAGGAAGGAAGGTTGTGAGGAGAAGTGACACGTTGCAAGTCGCCTTGATTGGAAGTTCTCCCAGCCCACTGTGGTTTTATTTTGGAACTATTTCGCTAATGCACACAAAGTTACTGAAGGAACTACTGCTACCAGAATGCTCGTGGTGTTTCAACGCCCCTTGAACAGGAAGTAGCAGTTCAAAAAACATGAGGACGAGCAGCAGCAAATTACCTTTGCCTCTGAAGAAATGCGCTCTGCGCATGAAACGCGTCAGGCATTTTGCAACTGCCAGGTGAAGACTTCTGCTCAGCGCTTGTTAGCTTGCTCCCAATTAAACACTATTTGATACCTACCTGCGAGGCTTCTCTAAATTGGGCAACTCTGTTGTGTGGATTTAATCTAGGCAGCCCAGGTCGGGGAGAAGCCCGGCCATGATTCTGTGGATCCGTGCTCCGCCTAGTGAGGCAGTACTTGAAAGGCAGGAAGGTTGTGGGGAGAAGTGACACGTTGCAAGTCGCCTTGATTGGAAGTTCTCCCAGCCCACTGTGGTTTTATTTTGCTACTATTTCGCTACTGCATACGAAGTTACTGAAGGAACTACTGCTACCAGAATGCTCGTGGTGTTTCAACGCCCCTTGAACAGGAAGTAGCAGTTCAAAAGACACGAGGACGAGCAGCAGCGAATTACCTTTGCCTCTGAAGAAATGCGCTCTGTGCATGAAACGCGTCCGGCATTTTGCAACTGCCAGGTGAAGACTTCTGCTCAGCGCTTGTTAGCTTGCTCCCAATTAAACACTATTTGACACCTACCTGCAAGGCTTCTCTAAATTGGGCAACTCTGTTGTGTGGATTTAATCCGGCCAGCCCAGGTCGGGGAGAAGCCGGGCCATGATTCTGTGGATCCGTGCTCCGCCTAGTGAGGCAGCACTTGAAAGGCAGGAAGGTTGTGCGGAGAAGTGACACGGTGCAAGTCGCCTTGATTGGAGTTCTCCCAGCCCACTGTGGTTTTCTTTGGAACTATTTCGCTACTGCACACAAAGTTACTTAAGGAACTACTGCTACCAGAATGCTTGCGGTGTTTCAACGCCCCTTGAACAGGAAGTAGCAGTTCAAAAGACACGAGGACAAGCAGCAGCGAATTACGTTTGCTTCGGAAGAAATGCGCTCTGTGCATGAAAGGCGTCAGGCATTTTGCAACTGCCAGGTGAAGACTTCTGCTCAGCGCTTGTTAGCTTGCTCCCAATTAAACACTATTTCATACCTACCTCCGAGGCTTCTCTAAATTGGGCAACTCTGCTGTGTGGATTTAATCCGGCCAGCCCAGGTCGGGGAGAAGCCCCGCCATGATTCTGTGGATCCGTGCTACGCCTAGTGAGGCAGCACTTGAAAGGCAGGAAGGTTGTAGGGAGAAGTGATACGTTGCAAGTCGCCTTGATTGGAAGTTCTCCCAGCCCACTGTGGTTTTATTTTGGAACTATTTCGCTACTGCCCACAAAGTTACTGAAGGAACTACTGCTACCAGAATGCTCGTGGTGTTTCAACGCCCCTTGAACAGGAAGTAGCAGTTCAAAAGACACAAAGACGAGCAGCAGCGAATTACCTTTGTCTCTAAAGAAATCCGCTCTGCATATGAAACGCGTCAGGCATTTTGCAACTGCCAGGTGAAGACTTCTGCTCAGCGCTTGTTAGCTTGCTCCCAATTAAACACTATTTGATACCTACCTGCGAGGCTTCTCTAAATTGGGCAACTCTGTTGTGTGGATTTAATCCGGCCAACCCAGGTCGGGGCAAAGCCCGGCCATGATTCTGTGGATCCGTGCTCTGCCTAGTGAGGCAGCACTTGAAAGTCAAGAAGGTTGTGGGGAGAAGTGACACGTTGCAAGTCGCCTTGATTGGAAGTTCTCCCAGCCCACTGTGGTTTTATTTTGGAAATATTTCGCTACTGCACACGAAGTTACTGAAAGGAACTACTGCTACCATAATGCTTGTGGTGTTTTAACGCCCCTTGAACAGGAAGTAGCAGTTCAAAAGACACGAGCAGCAGCAAATTACCTTTGCCTCTAAACAAATGCGCTCTGTGCATGAAACACGTCAGGCATTTTGCAACTGCCAGGTGAAGACTTCTGCTCAGCGCTTGTTAGCTTGCCCCCAATTAAACACTATTTGATACCTACCTGCGAGGCTTCTCAAAATTGGGCAACTCTGTTGTGTGGATTTAATCCGGCCAGCCCAGGTCGGGGAGAAGCCCGGCCATGATTCTGTGGATCCGTGCTCCGCCTAGTGAGGCAGCACTTGAAAGGCAGGAATGTTGTGGGGAGAAGTGACACGTTGCAAGTCGCCTTGATTGGAAGTTCTCCCAGCCCACTGTGGTTTAATTTTGGAACTATTTCGCTACTGCGCACGAAGTTACTGAAGGAACTACTGCTACTAGAATGCTCATGGTGTTTCAACGCCCCTTGAACAGGAAGTAGCAGTTCAAAAGACTCGAGGACAAGCAGCAGCGAATTACCTATGCCTCTGAAGAAATGCGCTCTGCGCATGAAACTCGTCAGGCATTTTGCAACTTCTTGGTGAAGACTTCTGCTCAGCGCTTGTTAGCTTGCTCCCATTTAAACAGAATTTGATACCTAACTGCAAGGCTTCTCTAAATTGGGCAACTCTGTTTTGTGGATTTAATCCGGCCAGCCCAGGTCGGGGAGAAGCCCAGCCATGATTCTGTGGATCCGTGCTCCGCCTAGTGAGTCAGCACTTGAAAGGCAGGAAGGTTGTGGGGAGAAGTGACACGTTGCAAGTCGCCTTGATTGGAAGTTCTCCCAGCCCACTGTGGTCTTATTTTGGAACTATTTCGCTACTGCATATGAAGTTACTGAAGGAACTACTGCTACCATAATGCTTGTTTTGTTTCAACGCCCCTTCGAACAGAAAGTAGCAGTTCAAAAGACACGAGCAGCAGCGAATTACCTTTGCCTCTAAACAAATGCGCTCTGAGCATGAAACGCGCCAGGCATTTTGCAACTGCCAGGTGAAGACTTCTGCTCAGCGCCTGTTACCTTGCTCCCAATTAAACACTATTTGATACCTACCTGGGAGGCTTCTCTAAATGGGCCACTCTGTTGTCTGGATTTAATCCGGCCAGCCCAGGTCTGGGAGAAGGCCGGCCATGATTCTGTGGATCCGTGCTCTGCCTAGTGAGGCAGCACTTGAAAGGCAGGAAGGTTGTGGGGAGAAGTGACACGTTGCAAGTCAACTTGATTGGAAGTTCTCCCAGCCCACTGTGGTTTTATTTTTGAACTATTTTGCTACTGCACACGAAGTTACTGAAGGAACTACTGCTACCAGAATTATTGTGGTGTTTCAACGCCCCTTGAACAGGAAGTAGCAGTTCAAAAGACATGAGGACGAGCAGCAGCGAATTACCTTTGCCTCTGAAGAAATGCGCTCTGTGCATGAAACGCGTCAGGCATTTTGCAACTGCCAGGTGAAGACTTCTGCTCAACGCTTGTTAGCTTGCTCCCAATCAAACACTATTTGATACCTACCTGCGAGGCTTCTCTAAATTGGGCAACTCTGTTGTGTGGATTTAATCCGGCCAGCCCAGGTCGGGGAGAAGCCCCGGCCATGATTCTGTGGATCCGTGCTCCGCCTAGTGAGTCAGCACTTGAAAGGCAGGAAGGTTGTGGGGAGAAGTGACACGTTGCAAGTCAACTTGATTGGAAGTTCTCCCAGCCCACTGTGGTTTTATTTTGGAACTAATTTGCTACTGCACACCAAGTTACTGAAGGAACTACTGCTACCAGAATGCTCGTGGTGTTTCATCGCCCCTTGAACACGAAGTTGCAGTTCAAAAGACACGAGGACGAGCAGCAGCGAATTACCTTTGCCTCTGAAGAAATGCGCTCTGCGCATGAAACGCGTCAGGCATTTTGCAACTGCCAGGTGAAGACTTCTGCTCACCGCTTGTTAGCTTGCTCCCAATTAAACACTATTTGATACCTACCTGCGAGGCTTCTCTAAATTGGGCAACTCTGTTGTGTGGATTTAGTCCGGCCAGCCCAGGTCAGGGAGAAGCCCGCCCATGATTCTGTGGATCCGTGCTCCGCCTAGCGAGGCAGCACTTGAAAGACAGGAAGGTTGTGGGGAGAAGTGATACGTTGCAAGTCGCCTTGATTGGAAGTTCTCCCAGCCCACTGTGGTTTTATTTTGGAACTATTTCGCTACTGCACACGAAGTTACTGAAGGAACTACTGCTACCAGAATGCTCGTGGTGTTTCAACGCCCCTTGAACAGAAAATAGCAGTTCAAAAGACACGAGGACGAGCAGCAGTGAATTACCTTTGCCTCTGAAGAAATGAGCTCTGTGCATGAAACGCGTCAGGCATTTTGCAACTGCCAGGTGAAGACTTCTGCTCAGCGCTTGTTAGCTTGCTCCCAATTAAACACTATTTGATACCTACCTACGAGGCTTCTCTAAATTGGGCAACTCTGTTGTGTGGATTTAATCCGGCCAGCCCAGGTCGGGGAGAAGCCCGGCCATGATTCTGCATATCCGTGCTCCGCCTAGTGAGGCAGCATTTGAAAGGCAGGAAGGTTGTGGGGAGAAGTGACACGTTGCAAGTCGCCTTGATTGGAAGTTCTCCCAGCCCACTGTGGTTTTATTTTGGAACTATTTCGCTACTGCACACGAAGTTACTGAAGGAACTACTGCTACCAGAATGCTCATGGTGTTTCAACGCCCCTTGAACAGGAAGTAGCAGTTCAAAAGACACGGGGACGAGCAGCAGCGAATTACCTTTGCCTCTGAAGAATTACGCTCTGCGCATGAAATGGGTCAGGCATTTTGCAACTGCCAGGTGAGGACTTCTGCTCAGCGCTTGTTAGCTTGCTCCCAATCAAACACTATTTGATACCTACCTGCGAGGCTTCTCTAAATTGGGCAACTCTGTTGTGTGGATTTAATCCGGCCAGCCCAGGTCGTGGAGAAGCCCCGGCCATGATTCTGTGGATCCGTGCTCCGCCTAGTGAGTCAGCACTTGAAAGGCAGGAAGGTTGTGGGGAGAAGTGACACGTTGCAAGTCGCCTTGATTGGAAGTTCTCCCAGCCCACTGTGGTTTTATTTTGGAACTAATTTGCTATTGCACACCAAGTTACTGAAGGAACTACTGCTACCAGAATGCTCGTGGTGTTTCAAAGCCCATTGAAGAGGAAGTAGCATTTCAAAAGACACGAGGACAAGCAGCCGCAAATTACCTTTGCCTCTGAAGAAATGCGCTCTGAGCATGAAACGCATCAGGCATTTTGCAACTGCCAGGTGAAGACTTCTGTTCAGCGCTTGTTATCTTGCTCCCAATTAAACACTATTTGATACCTACCTGCGAGGCTTCTCTAAATTGGGCAACTCTGTTGTGTGGATTTAATCAGGCCAGCCCAGGTCGGGGAGAAGCCCGGGCATGATTCTGTGGATCCGTGCTCCGCCTTTTGAGGCAGCACTTGAAAGGCAGGAAGGTTGTGGGGAGAAGTGACACGTTGCAAGTCGCCTTGATTGGAATTGCTCTGAGCCCACTGTGGATTTATTTTGGAACTATTTCGCTACTGCACACAAAGTTACTGAAGGAACTACTGCTGCCAGAATGCTCGTGGTGTTTCATCGCCCCTTGAACAGGAAGTTGCAGTTCAAAAGACACGAGGACGAGCAGCAGCAAATTACCTTTGCCTCTGAAGAAATGCGCTCTGCGCATGAAACGCGTCAGGCATTTTGCAACTGCCAGGTGAAGACTTCTGCTCACCGCTTGTTAGCTTGCTCCCAATTAAACACTATTTGATACCTACCTGCGAGGCTTCTCTAAATTGGGCAACTCTGTTGTGTGGATTTAATCCGGCCAGCCCAGGTCAGGGAGAAGCCCGCCCATGATTCTGTGGATCCGTGCTCCGCCTAGCGAGGCAGCACTTGAAAGACAGGAAGGTTGTGGGGAGAAGTGATACGTTGCAAGTCGCCTTGATTGCAAGTTCTCCCAGCCCACTGTGGTTTTATTTTGGAACTATTTCGCTACTGCACACGAAGTTACTGAAGGAACTACTGCTACCAGAATGCTCGTGGTGTTTCAACGCCCCTTGAACAGGAAATAGCAGTTCAAAAGACACAAGGACGAGCAGCAGTGAATTACCTTTGCCTCTGAAGAAATGAGCTCTGTGCATGAAACGCGTCAGGCATTTTGCAACTGCCAGGTGAAGACTTCTGCTCAGCGCTTGTTAGCTTGCTCCCAATTAAACACTATTTGATACCTACCTGCGAGGCTTCTCTAAATTGGGCAACTCTGTTGTGTGGATTTAATCCGGCCAGCCCAGGTCGGGGAGAAGCCCGGCCATGATTCTGTGGATCCGTGCTACGGCTAGTGAGGCAGCACTTGAAAGGCAAGAAGGTTGTGGGGAGAAGTGACATGTTGCAAGTCGCCTTGATTGGAAGTTCTCCCAGCCCATTGTGGTTTTATTTTGGAACTATTTCGCTACTGCACAAAAAGTTACTGAAGGAACTACTGCTACCAGAATGCTTGTTGTGTTTCAATGCCTCTTGAACCGGAAGTAGCAGTTCAAAAGACACGAGGATGAGCAGCAGCGAATTACCTTTGCCTCTGAAGAAATGCGCTCTGCGCATGAAACGCATCAGGCATTTTGCAACCGTCAGGTGAAGACTTCTGCTCAGCGCTTGATAGCTTGCTCCCAATTAAACACTATTTGATACCTACCTGCGATTCTTCTCTAAATTGGGCAACTCTGTTGTGTGGATATATTTATTTATATATATATATATATATATATATATATATATATATATATATATATATATATATATATATATATATATATATATATATATATATTCACTGAAAAAAACCATAGGTTTCACACCAGTTATAGTTAGGAATTAGCATTTAAAAAACCTATTAAATTCACTGAAAAAACCATAGGTTTCACACCAGTTATAGTTAGCTGCAAATTTTACTGATATAAAACCATTGAAATTCCCACGTTATAGTTAGTCGGACTCACTATAACTTGCGCGTGCAATGCACTGCTGATGACATCACATATTACATCACTCATGACATGGTCAGTGACATCACTCATGACATCACTGATGACACCATCCTTGTGACACAGTCACAGACCTCCTCTCAGTGTAAAGTAACCCTTGAGACACATATTCAAAAATAGAAACTGAAATTTTTAAAAAATGGACATACCTATATCAGTTACAACAAGCAATTCTGTACTTCCACTATCTATATACACATCCACTCATTCACCAACAGTTCTATATAGTCACTCATACATATACTCACTCATCATATGAAGAGATACACCTATACATCCTGTTACACACCGACATTCATCCAAAAGTTACTCACACACATATTCACACGTGCAAATAAACTATTGAACAACCATTTATTTGAATATAGAGTTATACACACACTTCCACCTTACTTCTACTGAAAATTACACATATTTATTCTCTTAAACAATCACTTATAGAAACACATACTTATTTAAACAGGAAATCTTGCAATCTCTTACTCTCACATATACTCACTTATATACATCAATATTCATATATACTAGATTAAAACATATGTAGTTACTGATAAAGACACTAGTGAGACAGTCATTCACTCACTAACAAACACATATAGACACTCATCCACCCATACAGTCCTGTACATATGCTGTCTTCAAAACACATACAAACAAAGAGTCAGTCACTCATGCATCTATGTGCTAAGTAATACCTCCACCAAACCACATAGACACTCATACTGATACTACTAAAAATATCAAATAACCCATATACATACGCATGTAGCTACTTATCAACACATGTAGCCACTTATACACAAAGTGAAACACTAATATATGTTTTTAAATATTTAAACATAACTCACTAATATTTATTTTTCAGAAAGACACATATTCACTGGATGGTGTCATCAGTGATGTCATGAGTGATGTCACTGACCATGTCATGAGTGATGTAATATGTGATGTCATCAGCAGTGCATTGCACGCGCAAGTTATAGTGAGTCCGACTAACTATAACGTGGGAATTTCAATGGTTTTATATCAGTAAAATTTGCAGCTAACTATAACTGGTGTGAAACCTATGGTTTTTTCAGTGAATTTAATAGGTTTTTTAAATGCTAATTCCTAACTATAACTGGTGTGAAACCTATGGTTTTTTTCAGTGAATTTCAAAGGTTTTTTTAATGCTAATTCCTTACTATAAGTTTCACTTTATAAATAAGACTGTTAGCACTCTAGTTGTTCTTTTTAACACTCTGGTACATTCTGTCATTGGGCTACAGTTGGGCTACATCTAGTTGAATTTTGGGCTACATTTACAATTTTTGATCTCTGGTGGCCATCTTTGGGCTTCATTGGGCTACTTTGGGCTACATTTGGGCTACATTTTGGCTCTAACATATATTAAGCCCAATGTAGCACAATACATATTTTTATAAAGTTAATTTTTTTACAAACCACTTCAGAATAGGGCTACCTGTCTCTACAATGATCCCATTTTTTTTTTTTTAATTTTTGGGGGGAGCGCTCCCAGAGCGCGCCCCGGAGTGCGCCCCGAAAAGCGTATTTCTGAAAAGCGCCCCCGGGCGCGCTCCGGGGAGCGTCTCGTGAGCGCCAATATCGCAAACGAAAACATGATCGTGACGTATCGCGTAGCCGCGACCGCGTGATACGCACGGCGTAAGCGCACCCGGAAGTACTCGAACGAATACGATCGCAAAACATAAACTTCCGACGCGCTTACGCTGCGCGCCCCCGTGCGCGTAGCGTAAGCGCGTCGGGTCATGTGAGCAGAAAATAACATTTTTCATTGGTTCATAACAGTTTTAGTTTCATAATGATGAAGCCCCTGGTCTTGTGACCTGAAAATAACACTTCTCATTGGTTCAGGACAGTTTTTTTTTCTAAATGATGAAAGACCCCACCTTTTTTCCTTATTCTGACTTTGTCCTTTGACTGAGGAAGACCTGTTTGTTGCTCTCTCTACTTTTTTGCTCCAATGGCTTCAGTAGTAGCATCAGCTGGTGCATCTGCCCCACCACCACCACCACCACCACCACCAAGAGGACCAGCTCCAAATTATATTGGTGATCAAGAACAGGAGGAGGAGGAAGAGGAAGAGGAGGAGGGGAGAAGAAGATGGCTGCCAGAAGAAAATACACCTTACAAACCCAAACCACACATTGTTTGGCAGTTTTTTTCAATCCCAGAGGGGCAAAAAAAGGTGAATGCTCCCAAGGTGACTTGCCTCATCTGCAATGATGAACTTTCACGGGGCAACCCAAACAAGAATTATTCTTTTGGTAACTATACCATGATTCGGCACATGACAAGAAAACATCCAAACAACTACTCTCGTGCAGAGTTCCAGGAACTGGCCAGTAACCTCCCCCAGTCATCAAGGACCCCCTCCCAAAGAAACCAACCCACTTCCTCGCAACCAGAAACATCTGAGGTGATGCCTTGCATTCAGCCGAGATTTGCTGATTTTAAAATTACTTGCACTGCTTGTGGCAAGCTTATCTCCTATGGGGAACAAAGTATTAAGCTCATCGTCCTTGCAGGTGATAATCACAAGTGCCCCAAAAAGAAATAATTTTTTGGGTTTTTTGTTTTTTTGCTCCAGTTGAGCCAGTTTCAATTCCCTTTTTTTGTTTCTCCCCCTAAAAAATACAAAAAAAAATATAAAACTGTTTTGAAAAGCCAAAAAAAGTTCAAAAAGTTCCGAAAACACAAAAAAAATATAAAACAACAAAAAGAAGAAAAAAAAAAGTTCTTTTAAGAACTACCTCCAATTTCTAAATAAAAACTTCATTTTTTTTAAACTCTGTCATCTTTTTCCCTCATTTTACGCTCCCCGGTGCGCTACCTGGTGCGCGCACCGAGCGCTTCCCCCGCGCAAAACGAAAAAAAAAATATATATTTTAAATGCCCCGCGGGGCCCTTTTATAGCCCCCACATCAAACCTAGGGGGTCAAAGGGGTCTATCCCTGACGCCTTATGGTCAGTTCCCACTTTGTTTTAGCCACCTCTTATGTCTCGATTTTACCGAGACACAAGATGGCGACCGCTCTGGACTGTTTGGAATGTTTACAGACACCCGAGAGCCAATCAGCTTTCCATGCGCACCTCGCGTGTCGCGCCTGGAGCGCACTCCGGTGCGCGCACCTGTGCGCTGCTATAGATATATATATTTTTTGGGACCTAAATTACTCAAAATCCACTGGAGCACATATCTTGAGACATAGCAAAGGCACATCGGGCTACCAGTCCCTACAATTTTGCCAAGTTTGGTGTAAATCCATTCAGCCGTTCGGGCTAAAAGTGAAATCGACCGCCCTATGGAAATTAACATGGGGAAAACGTGTTTTGGGACCCCCCTTTTATCTCGGCCCCCGCTTATTGTATCCCCCCCAAACTTTCAGGGAAGGACCGGAGCTCGACGAGGCCATTTTCATGAAATTTTCAGGCAGATTCGTCAACCGGTGCCAAAGTTATTCCAAATAGAATTTTGAGATTTAACATTGAAAAAAATCCTAACTATAACTACCTACTGGCGACCGCCAGTAGGTAATATATATATATATATATATATATATATATATATATATATATATATATATATATATATATATATATATATATATATATATATATATATATATATATATATATATATATATATATATATATATATATATATATATATATATATATATATCCTACGGTCGCCAGTAGGTAGTTATAGTTAGGACCAAGTTTCCATGGTAAGAGCATTTTATTATTTTGCTTAAAACTTTGGCGTCGTTTGATGAATACTCATGAAATCTTCCACACTAAT
This sequence comes from Lissotriton vulgaris, assembly GCF_964263255.1. Lineage (NCBI taxonomy): Eukaryota > Metazoa > Chordata > Amphibia > Caudata > Salamandridae > Lissotriton > Lissotriton vulgaris. The sequence continues at coordinate 1,195,612,316 of NC_141687.1, read as the reverse complement.
TCTGTGTACATATCAGCTCCTATGTTGAAAGTTTGGGGGTGATTCGTCAAGGGGGGGGCTGAGATAAAAGGGGGTCCCAAAACGTGTTTTCTCCATGTTAAATTTTCATAGAAAACTTTAGACAAGGCTACAGGTCGAATGGGTGAACAGAATCACCCCTAATTTGGCAGGGAGAAGGGTCTTGGTCTAGAAAGCACGCTTTTGTTTATTTGGTATAAATTCGCTCAGTAGTTTTGGAGAAATATCGAAATTTACAGATATCGATATTTGGGAATTCTGCCATCTGATTGGCTGAGGCGTTACGAGCACGAGCTTGCTGCTTATTGGCTGCGAGCGGTGTGAGCGGTTGTAACTAGGAAGTGTTGGCCGCCATTTTGTGATTCCGTTGAAGTGAGTAAGGAGAGAAAAGGCTGAAAAAAGTTATAAAGAGGAGGGTAGGAGCACTGTAACCTCTGTGGGGTGCTATAGAGGGGGTGCGAAGCGTAGTATTTACCCCTACCGGTGTGAAAGTGGTGGGCTACGGAAATTAGGTGAGGTCTGATGCGGCTAAGGTGAGCTGGTGTGGGACTCAGGTATTAAAGCATGAGCCCAAATTGTGTGTCTTATGCTGTGAAGTCTTGTGCTATGGCAGCTGCACTACACCTGTGGAAGTAGTGTCAGCATGTGTTTATACCTACTAGGAAGAACAACTGACCCGTTCGGGTCTGAAAGTCCTGAGGAACGGAAAATATGTGAGGTATTGTCTAGAGTCTCATGGTGCTAAGCTGAGCTGCTGCTGGAGTCGGAGATGAAAGCGTGAGCCCAAACTGTATGTCATATGCTGTGAAGTCATGTGCTCTGGCCACTGTGCCACATATGTCCAAGTAGTGTGAGTATGTAGTTATACCTACTCGGAGGAACTTTTGTTTTGAACATTGTAACTTGTGTATGGTGCCTAGGGGGAGTTATACAGGGAGTGCGAAGGTAAATTCGCACTTATCAAATCAATTCGGTATTTGTAAAGTGCAAACTACTCACTCCTACGGATCTGATGGTGCTGGGGGCGTAACCTAGGCTACTGGACTCGGGGATAAAGCTGCAAAACTACTGACCCCTACCGGTCTGAAAGTACGGGGAATGGAAATTAAGTGAGGTATTGCTTAGAGTGTCATGATGCTAAGTTGAGCTGCTGCTAGACTCGGGTATGAAACCGTTAGCCCAAGCTGTGTGTGCTATGCTGGGAAGTCATATGCTCTGGGCGCTGTGCCACACCTGTCCAACATGTATATGGTTATTAGTTGGTGTTGTACAGGGAGTGCGAAGGTAAATGAAAACGGTATTTGTAACGCGCAAACTACTCACGCATTAAGGGTGAGTAGAGCCGGTGATCAAAGCGAGAGCTCTGTGCTACAAAGTCAGATGGTCTGGCCGCTGCACCACAGCTGTGTGGAGAATACATTTTGGTGAGGGTCCGGAAGTTGCCGTTATCTGGCCCTAAAATAGCGGGCCTAAGATGCAAATATAGGGTGGCTCTAAAAAGAGCCTGTGTGTTCATTAGTTGGAGCTAAATATAAGTGCGGATGCACAGCTTCAAGTTATTCAGGAAAACTCGATTTCCTTGATCTGTGAAGTGTACTCCATCCCTTCTGTAGATATCAGCCATATCAAAACGTATGTTGTTGTTGTAGATGGACCCCATTTTTGGTCTCTGAGGTATGCAGACACAGCTTTGTTGACTTTCTTCCTAGATTTTTCAATCTGAGGACAGCATTTTTGCCCATTTCCACTTCTGTCTTTGGCATATATTGGAATATACAAAGACATTTTGAGGCAAAAGTAACATCAATTGTCCAAAGGTGTCCTTCATAAGTATTTCCAAACCTACCCCAGTCAATGTGCCTAGGTCATTTCCACCACAGTGCACAATCATGAGGTCAGGGTGTTGGAGAAGCAAACAGGTTTTAACCAAAGGCAACAATTGGTGCCACTTCAATCCTCTCTGTGCAAACCATTTAATGTCCACATTTTGCAATCCCAGGTCGAAGTCAATACGTCTCGGTTATGCATACCTTTTGCACCAGAAAATGTAGCTATGTCTTACGATCCACACTAGCATTTTGAAGGAAAGGCTGGAAGGTATGGAAAGATGTCTGTAGCTCTGCAGTTCCTTCGTAGAATAAGAGATATGTTTAGAGATGGGGAACTACTTTTTTTGCCATATAAAACGATACCTTAATGGGAGATGAAAAGGATTGTATTTTAAGAGTAGGGTGCACATTAGTTTTGTGGAAAAGCATCTTTGTGATTGGTGAAGAAAAAGAAGTTTGAATGTGGAGTACATATTATAGGATAACATTTTCTCAACTCAACCACACCTGCTACTTGCATTTGGAAGGCACTGTTCAAACTTAAAACAATCGTGAACTTTTAACCTGCACGTGCCGTTAAATGTTTGAGAAAATGTTGCAAAAAAATATTGTTAGGTTTAAAAAAATTATGAACTTTTAACCTGCACGTGTTGTAGAATGTTCTAGCAAGTGTGTTGATAGAATACGTTGCACTGCTGACTTCTATGTGTCATTAAATATGAAAAAAACTGTTTATATTGAAAATTAAAAAGAAACTAATAGAGAGAGGTTTTGAAACGTAAAAGAATCAAGGATCTATTCTAATTTGTTCTTTACATGTATTCATGTGTGGAGGAACAATTATACAAACAACAGCACCAGGAAGAGGAAGAAGCCGAGAGTGGGGGGACGGGGGTAGATGTGCACAATGGCACACATGCACAATCAAGTACAGCACAAGTATAGACAATGGCCAAAATGAAACACACCAACAAGGAGCATAAGTCACACAACCCGCCAACATCACACCACTGAACGAGAATAGAAGTGAAAACCACGCTGAACTCATGCAGGATGTGTACAAAGGCCGGTCGTGGGTGTTGTGGGATGTCTGCAACTGTGCTCATCATGGATGAGGTGCCCACCACGTGGTACATGGGTGGGTTCACTGTGTGTTATGTTGCCAAACAGCTGATCCTCCCTCCCACAAGCTCCCACACTTTTGTACGGTGCGCTGTTGTATCCTGTGCACTCATATGGCACAGCATGGTAATGCCTATTCAGGCATGTCCGGCAGCATTCCAACAACACCATGAGAGTGCCGTTTGGTGGTGGTGCATGCCACTTTACAACATTGTTGGCTGCGGCCCTTGTAGCAGGCCACACCAGAACACAGAGACACACTTACCAGACTCCCTGCACACAGACATGTCCGAGACACCCTGTTTCCGTTGCCGGATAGGCACACCCCTGCGATGACCTGTGTACACCGGACCAGCACACGTCTGTTATGCATGCAGGAGGATGTGTGCGTAGCTCCATGTCCAGGACCACTGCCAATGCTGAGGTGACATGGTAACGTCTGCTGAAGACAGCAAACTGTGATGTTGCAGGGCCCGGGCCTATCTTGCTAACACAATGACCACATGGACACACTTGCTCAGATGCGGGTTTTGGGTGCGTTTGCGGTCCTGGGGTTGTTGCGATGAGTCTTGTGGCCCTAATGGGTATACCTGTATCATGCTCATTGACTCTATGGCACCTGTGGGTGTTCTGGTGTGGCTCTTGGCTGTGTTTCCTTTCATGCTGCAGGTAGTCATCCTGCTTAACACCAGCAGAAAGCAGGAGTAAAATCCCTGGTGGTAACGTGGGTTGTCGCTGGAATTTCTTTGCATTGCAGTTGTGAAAGTTGTGATGTAATTTTTTCATGTGCAGAACAATATACGAACTGAGCAGTGCATCCCATCAAGATCCAGCACCTGACACACTATTCCTAATCAATATAAATACAATGAGATTTCTTCATTGATTTTGTGTGTACACTGTAAGTGCAAGTACTACCTCGGTGCAATTCAATACAGGATGTTAGTATTTAGAATAAATCGCATAGGTGAACCTCGTATCTTTTTGCATGGGAACGTCTACTCTGCATTTCATTATCAGCACTTTAATGCAACTAAAGTTGAGATAAATCTAACACCGTATTCAGAAGTTGGTGCAAACTGCAGAGATCACCAGTATTCCCGCGATAAGTGACCCAAAATGTAATGGATGCCAGCAAATAGCAGTAATGAGAACAAGAAAGAGTTACACAGCAGTTAAGAAATCAACCAAAAAGGTTAATAAAAATGTTTTTTCAAACTTTATTTTTTTATAAACATATATAAACCATAAACTATTTTCAAATGTTCTTTTTTTATTAAAAAAAAAATATATATATATATATATGCTTCCACCACCGCTGGTGAAGAGTATTGCTGTCACGGGCAGTCTTGTTGCAGCCACCAGCAGGCTGTATATATTCGCTCCCCAAAACATCAAAAATTATGATGAAAACAAGACACCCAGAGCTCCAATTTTGAAGATTTATTAGGCAGATGAGAAAATCTCCACGACGCGTTTCGCCATTACGGCGTGACCGAATCAAAATTGGAGCTCTGGGTGTCTTGTTTTCATCATAATTTTTGATGTTTTGTGGAGCATATATATATATATATATATATATATATATATATATATATATATATATATATATATATATATATATATATATATATATACATAAACCAATAAACAAACTTTAACTAAAATAATAGAAAACAACAAGGTGGAAGACTCCTGTGGGGCCATGGTTGTCGACAACAGAGCCTGAAAAATAAAGCACAAAATAAGGACGTGTGTAATGCGCATATTAAAGGACTGAGAGAGAGAAACAGAGAAGGAATAACAAGCCAGAGAGAAAAAGAGAGGGAAGGAAAGAAAAAGAGTGAATAAGGGAGAAGGGAGAGAGAGATAGAAGGAAAGGAATGACGAGAGTGAGAGAGAGAGTGAAGCGAGGGAAGTGAGAGAGAGAGAGAGAGAGACTGTCGCCTCTGCGCACCCATGAGCAAAGAATTACCTGGTGCCAGTGGAGTGTGCAGCAGTGGGCGGCTGCACGTGCCCGTCAAAACCCTGCCGATCTCAGAGGTGTTGCTGAGACTTGAGTCATGAATG